>NC_133768.1:22375375-23000375 GCF_036562045.2 Rhinolophus sinicus | reverse complement strand
AGCCCATGATCGTTTTGCTATAACACTGCCTATTGAGCACTGAACACACCGTCTGGCAAATATTTAGCATTTAATAATGGCTTATTGAATCAGAATCTGCAAGGCATGTACTAGGTACAAAAGGCAGTGATTTTCTATTGTGAATTGTATCTATTAGTGGGTCATAAAATCAACTGATTTGGTCTTGACCAGCATTTTATCAAAATGGAATAATTTAAACAACAGCGTACTTCATTACAGGTTTGCTGGGAAGGGCAGTCTGTCATGGGTAACACCCATCAATGCATGCCCTTGTTGAGTGTGTCAAATTGCCAGGCATAACCATCCCTTGTGTTGACAATTAATTAGGTGAAAGTGAGCAAAACATGACTGCCATGCTACTGCTTGCTTCTCAGGGGAGGGGACTATCTTGCTAGTTGTTTATTCCAAAAGCACTGAGCCCTTGACCCTGGTTTTCTCAGCCGCGGTATAATCCACTGAGAGTAGTCACCATTTGGCCTATTGTGTCACATCACGGTATTTAGGACAGAGGAACTGGTACTACCATGTTGATGCTCCTGCTATTTGCTCTATTCTAAGTACTAAACAGTCATGCTCTATCACATTAAATCTCACTGTCTGCTTTCAGCACCTATGGTATTGTGACAAGCCAACCTCATGCTTGCTCAGTCATCCCCTTTGGAATCCCTCTGTTTGTTGTCATTCTCCATGAGGTTGGGGTCCCTCCCTGAAAAGGTAGTAAGAATAAGTGCTGGCAGAGGGAACTTGTGTTTGCCTTGAAGGCGTTGTGTAAGGATGTGTAGGCCAAGCACTGCACACACAACTTCAGGGGGGAACCACTTATGTAGCAGTTTGGTATATATGTCAATGTATAAAAAAAAGTTTGAAAAACACTGCTTTGGAAAATACAAAGAAACAAGCAGAAAGTATTGGTTGAGAGAAGTAATGTTTAAGGAGGACATGATCATTTCTAGTTAAGCTCAGGTGACATTGTGGGATGTGATTCAACTTTGAAGATGAAAGGAGGGGCCGAGAGATAGCATTTAGTGTGGTCCAGGTGGGGAACAGCCAAGGTCAAACTCCAAAAACTTTCAGGAGATTATATGGAGAAAAACAAAATAAAACAGTTTACAAAACACAAGCAAAAAAACAATAGCAATAACAAAAAAGTTTGAGACCACCAAACAAATATGACACTATAGAAACACAAAAAGCTGGTCACTATCTATAAGATTTTTTATGATCTAATTTTGTTCCTCTGTATCAGGATGCTTTCTCATATCAACAGGGAGTAGCCTCATGGCATTATGATTCAACTACTCAATTGTTGTTTTCCTTATTTTCCCTAGATTTTCAAAGATTAATAAGACTATTTTGCCCTTGTACCAAATCCCAAATATTTTTTTCTTCACTTAACTGTCCTATTTATAATGTTCTGCTTCTGTGTATTTTATGGGATGAGACCATTTTCAAAAAAAGTTATATCCATGATCTCATCTCTGTCTCCTCTATGTTTTATCATCAAAATGACTCATGATTCTGAAGTTATTCATCTAATGGTGTTTTACTGCTTCATTACACAATTATATATCTATACATTATTTATTACACAGTTTATATCTATACCTGTCTCTCTTCTCTATGTATATGTACACAAGATTTATATCTATACCTATCGATATATATATATATATATATATGCAGAAGATAAATTAATACAAATCCTTTTTTTAAAAAATCTTGAGTCTTCAGTATTTACATTTTTAATGATACATATAGTAATATATAGTTTAAAAGTTTAATGCTCAAATTGCATAGTTATTCCTATTTAAATAGATTTTGTTAGGATTTATTTAGAAAAAATAATATGCTCCATTTTGCTAATGCAATTATAGGGCATCCATTTGTGCAATGATTAAATGTACAGACATAATTTAACCAGTTATTTACATTAATTAATAACAGTGAATGAAAACGTGCTTAAATTTTTTAAGATACAATCACAGTTTAGAACTAATATTTTCTACAGTTGAAAGTTAAGTTTCATTTTTAAATGAGATTAAATTGATTCTGTTTTGAATGTCTTCCATTGTTTTTCATGTTATTTTGGAATGATCTTTTTTTTGCCTTGGGGTTACAACTAAACCTCGTAATATTTGTGATACAAATTATCTATGTACAAAATTCTGTTTCCAATAAAAATATTTTTAGTAGGGAAGGATTTCAGAGGCTGTATGTTTTTAAATTTTTATTATAAAATTCAACTATACACAAAATTAGAATAGTATAATAAACCCAGGTGCCTATCACTGCACATCAATAATTATCAATATTTTGCCAATTTGGTTTTATTTATGCCTTTCATTTATTTTGTCCTAGATCATTTTAAAGAAAATCCCATTTCTCATTACAGTTCATTTCTAAATAATTCATTTTTTATCTCAAACAGATAAGCCCTTAAAATTTACCAAAATATATTATACATATTAATATTAACAATAATTTTTATAAACAATGAAATATCAAGCCATGGTCAATATATCCTATGCCTCCAATTTTTTTCTTATTTTTTGATTTCTGAATTTCAATCCACATAAGATTCACACATTTGCATTTGGTTGACATGTATAGATCATTTTATTTAATCCCTTTAGTTTGTGCAACCTGGAATGCAGAGCAAGTAATTCATTTACATGATGTCACTGGGCTTTTCACTTTATCTATTTATTCTGCAAATATTTACTCAGCATCTAGTGGATACTATTCTACATACTTAGAAACTACTTTAAAAAAAAATGACAAAGATCTCTGCCCTTATGGAGCTCGATTCCTATTGGAGGAATCCAACACAAACATTTAATAAAATCAAGCGCAGACTATATTTGAGGATGATAAATGATATGGACCAAAGGATATTATAGTGGGGCTGGGTATGTGCTGGGGTGGGGAGGAGGGCTGCTTGAATTTCACTGAAAAGGACACATTCAAGCAAATACTTAAGGTGAAGGGGTTCACTTTGGGATATCTGAGAGCTTACAGAGGACAGAGAATAATACATGCACATATACACCCGTGGGAAGCATTTCTGGCTCAAGTGGACTGAATGCAGATGAGAATAACGGATGCGGTAAGAATGCTAGCTTTTCCTCTGAGTGAGCTACTGCAAGGTTGGGTGCAGAACAATGACATATGCTAGTCTTTGCTTTAAGGGGAACATCCTAGATACTGTGTGGAGACTAGACAGCTTGACACATGGATAAGGAGCACTGGTGTTCAGACTACTTGTGAGGCCAGCACACTAGTTGAGTTAAGAGATAATGGTGGTGATAACATTAGTAATGAAGATTAGTCATGGAGATGAGTAGTGGTCTAATTCTGGATATATTTTCATGTGAGAGCTGACTGATCAGAGGTGGGGTTTGAAAAGAGAAGTTGGGATAACACCAAAGCGTTTGTCCTGAGCAAAGCATAGGATGAAGTTGGTATCTATTAACAACGAGTTGTTATTTCCTCCAGGTTTGAGGCTGGAGGAAAGCAAGAGCTCAGGTTTGGACATGTGGAGTTTTCGTTGACTTCCAGTTAGAGACATAGAGTAGGAAATTGGATATACAAGTCTGGAATTGAGTAGAAGAATTTGGGCTACAGATATCACTTTGGTGGTCATCAGTATATTGATGTTTTATTTAAGGTCATGAAAATTTTCAGAGAATTCAAGAGTGTCAACATAGAGAAGAGCAGAGAGGCTCAAGGCATGAAAGACTAAGCCCATGGCATGCCAATAAATAGAGATCAGGCAAACCAGGAGGGTAACAATGTCCATTACTATTGTAATGATTGATTTCTTCTAAAATGTTATATTAAAATTGTCAATGTTTTGCTTGTGGAGAACAAGTCTCAGATGGATTAGGAATTCCACCTCTATTTCATACTCTCCCCACCTCTGCATCATCATTTTGCTCCCCAGTTCAGCATCATATAGGCTTTATTCCTTCTGGTTACGTTTTCCTTCACCACCTTGGCCACTTTTCAGGGATGTTCCAATATTTCTGTATCAAGTACAGAGGCTTTCTAATCCCTCAAGTCACTGTGGTGGTAGAAAATTTAACAGTCACTCTTTTTGATGTGTCCTGAGAATGGGGTTAGGCTAGATCTTGCTTCACCCTTGTTTTCGACAAAATTATGAATAGGGAAGAATGCCCTGAAATGCACAATACTTTTTATGGTCATCTATTTAAGGACACTCATGGCCAAGTGTAAGCAACAGTACAGTAAACAGTATGCCATTGCTTCTTTAGAACACAGGAAGGTTCATGTCCATGGTATTGAATGAATAATCTGGGAAGAGATGCGTACTCTAAGCCATCGATTTATTGCAATTTATTGCTGTTTTGCTCAAGTTTTGTCTTTATCTCAGTCATGTCCCAATTGCCCATCCCCAAACAGCTACTAAAATTGGCTACAAATATTTAAAAGAGAAGAATGTGACAAAATATTTTATTTAGGATTTGTGTGTCTGTGTGTATCTATCTATGTGTGTGTGCTTGGCAAAGCATCAAAGATAGAGAAACTGTTATAAGACAGAATACAACTAATCTATCACTCTCAGTTTATATTCTTCGCCAGTATAAACAGCTGAACAAGAAAAACAAGACAACAGATGGCATAAAAGTGGTGTGTGCACATATAAGTGTAAGGCTGCGATGTGGCAAAGCATCCAATGAATCACTGGTTTCCATAAAGAGCTTTAGAAAAACAGTTTCTATACACAGTCAAAGAATAGTAGAAGATCTTTTTATTTTTTCAAATTAGTCATTTGGTATTTACCAAGTTCCTGCTATTTACCCAGCATTATTATAATGAACAAAGGTAGCACAGCTCTGAAGCACACCTGAAATGAGATTTTTCTGATCCAGCCTTGGAGAAAAAACAATCCCCAAAGTACAACGAGTGGACCAGTCAGTGTCACCCCTGAACATTGTACTTTCGGGGATAAAATGGCTGAATACATGCTTTTCTGCAACTGTCTGAAGTCAGAGCATTGTCACTTATTTTATTAGGGAGGCAAATGACTAAAGAGTAAATTAAATAAGCAGATCAAAATATCTAAAAGCACATTTAAATGATGCACATTGAATATCCCTCCGTCAATAAATGCCTAAAACATTATCAGATCAATGGGAAGACCACTTACACAAAAGTCACATCTCTGAGCTCAGAGTGACAACAAATACTGTAAGAGTATCACCATTACTATTTCACTAAATTCCCAAAATGCACCAGTAAATCTGCATAATCCATGCCATTCATACTGGGCAGATGTAGAAGCATAATATTTATTTTCACCATTTTAATTCTGTCTTAATTATAAGAGCAAATAATGGATAAAATTAAACAATTATATTTAGTTGGATGGCATTAAGGAAACAAACCATAAATAAAAATCCACATAGGCATTTTATGGGTTTGACGAAGATCATTGCTTAACTCTAAAACCATTAACTAAATATCAGTGGTACCTAACGAGACATCTGATTCATTGGAACTGCTTTGACTGTTGGTTGATTTTCAGCTACCAGGATTAAAGTGTTATCACTGCTAGTTTAATAATTCCTAGGATTTCGAGTCAGGGCCATATTAAAAGTATGAAGCATGGTCCCTTCCTTCAGTATTGCTGGGGAGACAAGGGAAGAATACATGACATATAAAAAGAACCACGTGGGCTATGGAGGCATAGGAGCTTTGGCGCTCTGCTGGAGGTGCTGTAGACAGCCATAGCAATCTGCCTAGCCATCTGCTACTACTTAGTCAAATTAAGTATAGACATACCCTTTGACACAGCAATTCTACAACTGGCATTTATCCCAAGGAAATTTTCACACGAGTCCATAAGACGTATATAGCAGGGTGTTCGTTACATTGATATTTGTAATGGTGGGAGTTCAAAGTAACCAGGATATCCACCAGTGAGAAAGAGGTAAAATGGACCAGATACACAATCATGGACCTCATTACAGATGTGTACAGATGGGTAACTTGTGCATGTGCCAATGCACTTAGCCAACGGGATGGGAATTTTCTGGCAAGGAAATGAATAGCTGGGAAAATAGTTTTTCCCCATTCTCACAGAGAGTCAGGAGGTACACACAACTAAGTGAGAAGTTGTAGGGTAGATGTACACCTAGCAATGTGGAAAGATTCTTACAAATAATAGTGTTTAGTGGAAAAAGGGATAAAAAATGGAATATTAACAGCATGCATTTTACAGAAATGACAATTCACAAACAGAAAACAATTCACATTTTGAAAGGACACCATTCAAATAAAAAGATATGCCTTAAACACAATGATCATACTGGGTGGAAGTGGAAAAATGGAATGTGGGCATATATGTGCAGTCACACACAGAGACATTAAAGAAGCTAACACAGACTATGTGTCATGGACAGTATGGTTACCTCAACTCACTGCATCTTACATCAAAGCAATGACAAAAACATGAAAATGGATACTTTTTAGGCAGTGTTATGAACATGGTTTCTGGGAAAGAGTCCTGATTAAAAGGTAAGAGATTGAGGCTCTACTCCTAGTAGTGTCATTTTTTTCTCACTGTATCACCTCCTTAAATGATTTAACATTTAACATTTCTGAGCCTCAACGTTCTTATCTGTGAAATGGGAAAGAAGTGGGGTGACCGGTTAGCTCAATTGGTTAGAGTGCGGTACTCGTAACAGCAGGGTTGCCGGTTCGATCCCCGCATGGGCCACTGTGAGCTGCGCCCTCCACAACTAGATTGAAGCAACTACTTGATTTGGAGCTGATGGGTCCTGGAAAAACACACTTAAATAAATAAAAGTTAAAAAAAAATCCCTAGTCCCTAGATTCATGTATGAAAACAACATAAAGGGGAGGAAAAAAAAAAGACTAAATGTCTTTAAAAAAAGGTGTGGGGGGGATGAACTTGACTTTTTTGTCATCAAGTAGGAAGGGGGTGAGAAAATATTTGAATGGCTAATGTGAGGTGACTACTGTAAACAATGCATTCCATCTCTTAAACCCCTCGCCCTTACTTAGAATGTATTCTTCCTATGCTCTGCTAAGTACTAATGAAGAAATATTAGCTGACACCTTTACATCTCTAACAAGCAGAAAGTGATTCTAAGTCAGTAGATTCTTGCTCTTTTTGCTCAGTACTATTTCTTAAAGCTCTGTTCCTCATTGCCAAATTCACTGGGGTTTTATGTTTAAGGATTTTGTATTAGTCTGTTGGACGTATTATCACCAGTTCAGAGAGATGTCACTTCAACGGGGATTTGGGAACCTGTGTACCCTGTGTACCTTGTTTTTACCACTGACAAACCAGAATCAAGGCACAAGATTTAGAAGATGAATGTAATTTTCATGATTCTGCTCATATCCTGTCTAATCTTGCAAAACATATCCCCATTGCTTATGTTAGATATATATTTATTTTGTACCAGATGTAAACCAATATAAAGCTTAATAGTCCACTGAAAGGTAGGTAAAGGTCTCTCTTAAATTTCTAAAGGGAACAAATGTGATTTTAAACCAGTTGAATATACCTGGCTACATCAATATTTATAAATATGTGTGCATTTATAACACCCAAGTTTTGTATTCTTAAGTTGTTTCAACTGTTTTTTGAATTACATTGCTAACGTGTTGATGGGAAATTTTGCTTTAATATCAACATCACCACTCATTTGTAATCTAGTATGTTAGTCCACTATTCTTTTTGGAATAAATTGTTGCCTTCATATATCCATGATTTTTCAGTTTATGTAAGGTATCTATTTAGAAGCCAAAGAGGTGAGATAGGGGCAAATACTATTAAAGCATACTTTTTTAGATAAACAGACATATTCCTCCAGGATTTTCCATGCTAGCTCAGCCTAGGTAGAATGGTTCTCTTGAGAAACCAGACTAGAAGTCATAAGAAAGTAAAATATTAAGATAAAAGTTATCCACTGAACTGTTCAGAGGCATTTCTCAACATAGCATTTAGCCACGTGTAATGGAACACTCCATAGTGCAAAAGATAAAACATGGTCATTGCTCTTTCTACTTTAATTGAGTTAGAAAGCAGACAAACAGCGTCAAAATCTGATTTTTGACTAATAGCAGAGTTTTAAAACAGTTTAGACCTTGACTGCTCCATTCATTTTGTCATCATGACCCAGGGCATGGCCCAGTGGAAAGCACGTTTGTTCTTTTTGGAGATAATTCAACCTCTACCATTTTCATCTAATTTTATTTTTGGTAACTTAAAAACAATCTCTGCAATTCTAAATTTATTCTAGGAAATGGTTTATGACATCTCTTGGAATTTAAAAATGCAGAATACATTAAAACTTCTACTTTCAGAACAAAATTTTGAAATGTAGCCATACAGTAACATTCCCTCTTTCAAAACCGAATATAAGCAAAACTCCATAAAAACACATTTCTGGTCCATGGGGTGAAGGGTTGGGAGGCACAGGGATTTTCTTCAGTTTAGATGATACCCAAATTTGGAAAAATGTACTGGTTAAATATCTATTAGGTTAAATACATATTGGCCAACTGGAATGAAGTTTACAGGACCTTATGGCTTAGAATTTGTGTATTAACTCACTACTATGACCTTATTTTTCTCATCATTATCCCTTTCAATTTTCACGTCTATTTTTAAATCTTTTCCCCCAGATATTTTTGGAGGAATAAATCCATCTGTTTGGTAATAAAACTGGGTATAAATATATACATACATGCATACGCAGGTATTATTATTTTCTTCAGGGAGAAAATATGTCCTATTCACCTCACAAGACTTTTGTAACAATACAAGGAGATAACCCATGTAAAGAACTGTCCAGTTACATTTTACTCAAAGGAAATATTATAATTACTGCCATTATTATTTCTCTAGAAAGGGAATAAAATCATTATAGTGGGATATTAAACGCAAATCTAACATCACTTGACAAAGAATTCGGAATTGTATGTAATCAAGCTGTTCTGACCCCAAAATTAACACTGTCAAATGTTATTTGTCTTGTTATATATTCTGTTCAATCATAATGTAAATACACATCAGTCCATACGTAGAATATATATTCTCCGAGGTCTATTCTCTCAGCTGACTTAATCGGCTTTCTTGGCACTGTTCCCACTAGCCAAAAGTAGATATAACCCTGGAAGTCGATATAGTTCTAGGGAGGACATTAGGTAGAATCATCAAGCACAGCAAATGCCCCAAACATATGTTGTTGTTGTTTTTCAAATCTCTCATAATAGAGTTCAGAAAGACAGAGATTTTCACCTGTTCTTGAAAACAACAAATTCACATTGAACGGATGGATGTTTGCCTTTTAAATATGACACATTTTCAAATAACTCTCCTTTACATAGAGGAAATAAAAAAGAAAATGGGCTAAGAATAGCAAGTATACAGAGCAAATATTAATAGTAGAGAAAAATGAAAACAAAAACTTGAAATCTCTTATTGCCACTAGTTTTTGAATAAGTTAATGAGATGGATCAGGTAACTTCTACCTCCACTTGTACTTATTCAATACTAGTAATATCTAGTAAAATTTGTAGATACTGACAATTATCGAGTTCCAAGTTCCAGGTATTGTCCCAAGGACTTGTATCGTTTAATCTTCACAGTAACTTTATGCAGTAACTATTATCTATTATAATTTATTATAATCAGGAAACTGAACACAGTTTCCTCAACTTGACAAGTCAACATACAGCTGCTAAGAGGCGAGTCAGCATTTGGGATCATGCAGTTTGAATCTAGAATCCATCACACCTATCATGCAAAAAGAAGTTGACAATGCTGTAAGTACTATCAAGATGTGTACTAGGTAGATGCAAAAGTAATTGCGATTTTTGCAATTATTTTAACCTTTTAAACCACAATTACCTTTGCACCAACCTAATACAGGATCTGACTTGCACTGTAATTGCGTACATTTTGAGAGAATCTCACGGAATTAATAAAACCAACTATTTTAGTCTAATTATATATCTTACATCTTTAATTGGAATGTTTGAATTGCAACTGTAAGTTTGGAAAAGGAAAACATTTACAAAATGTATATTCACAAATAAAAGGCATCACTTCTTGACAATTCTCCCACGATCGTGGAGAGATTGACAAAGACATTCTACTTGACCAAACTTGAATCAGGCTCCTCTGAGCAATCTTCTCAACTAGGCCTCAACCTCAGTCTTTAAGAACTGCAACTTTCAGCACAAACAATTTCCTCTACCTCGGCCCCCCAAAACTAAGAGACACAAACAAACAGTACAGTTTCTAACAGCTGAAGGCTCTATCATGTCACTAGGCTGATGACCCCACCCCCTTAAGTTACAGACTGAGAAAGCTCAGTAGTGTCAAAAGAATGGATTCTTTGTCCAACCCTCAACTTCCTATAGGACCTTGACCTCCCCTTTCTTAGAGCATTTACTTTAGAAAACTTGCAATGGTAATTCCTTTCTCTGTCTACTTGAGCTGTATCTTCTATAATCCAAGAATCCCTTTCTCAAGGCTTGTGAGCCATCACTTGGAAATGTAATCATCAAGAAAGAAAGGGCCCTTTCTTTATCCCAGTCTCTGTGGGAGGGTGGGAGCCTAACTTCCATAAGGGCCAATTAACCAAAGCAGGTGGCCTTAAATCATGTTGACTAAACCTTCCTCTCCAAAGTCCTTCAGTATATTTCCTATACGGTGTTTCCCTGAAAATAACATCTAACCAGAAAATAAGTCCTAGCATGATTTTTCAGGATAACATCCCCTGAACATAAGCCCTAATGCATCTTTTGGAGCAAAAATTAATATAAGACCTGGTCTTATTTTTGGGGAAACACAGTAGCACTCCTGAGTCTTTAAAAAACCTCTCATCTTTTGTTTCAGTGGAGTGGAACTCCATTCTATACTGAAGTCTCTCCCGCCCACTGCAGGAGTCTGAACAAAACCTGTCTTGCTGTTTAACAAACATGTCCGGTACAAAATTTTTGTTTTATGGAGTAGGGGAATTTAAACAATCATATTTAATCCTAGAAACACGGCAAAAAAGAAATCAATAATGACTCTTACTTAAGTCAAAATACTAGTTTAATGCAAATTGAACTGCCTATAAATATGTTCAATAAAGAAAATTAAAAGTAGTATCTTCACCAAGGTTCCATGTCATTTGCATATGCATAATTTTTTTCTTGAGTATATTACTGGGATGAAGGTCTCTCTGGAAGGGATTCTTTATATTATGACTTTCAAATAATATAAAAATCTTATAGATGGATAATACAAATTGCCTTAAGATAAAGAAAAGGCACAATGTCATATTTTTACATAAAGGTTATAATGACTATAAAAAATGCCAAAATTCTCCAAAATGCACAGAACTAACTACAGTGAAAATTACAGCAATAAAAATAAACTTTATTTTAGAAATTTAAAAAATAATTTCCAATCTAAAATAGGCCAATAGAATATACAAAACAAATAAAAACACAAAAACTTACGGAAAAATTACTAAGTCAAAAGTATAGTTACTTATAAAGTAGTTAATAAGGTATTAAGTTTGTAAATAACATAATATTCTATACTGTGATATGAAGTAGGGTTCCAGATATAAGTACAGACTCTAGAAATTGCAAATTGTAAGATGAAAAAGGTTATTTTTATTTTTCCTTGTTTATATTCTTGCTCCTAATCAAATACTACACATCATAAAGTAGGTAAAAGAATGAATAAAAAATCTCCATGTAGTATAATATACAACCAGTATAATGATCATATTGCATAGTAGTAATATTAATATGAGCTTAATAGTATGAATATGTTAAGCATTAATGAGCCTAATAGCTTTCAGAATAGAGAAAGCAATTATTACAGCTCAGATATTATATCCTGCCCAGATACAGTATAAAAATGGTACTCTTAACACACACTGAATTTATGATAAAACACTATTTTATTGGGGAAAAAAACATTGCTAAACCTTAGTTCCTGGCAACATTGAACTGTGGCAGTTTTCTCTCCACTTTTCAATGTGATTTTAAATTGAGAAAAATAACCTGTTAAAATTTCAGATGAACCACTTGCAATAGTCACATATTCAAAGACGCCAAATAATGTATTATTAGGAAGAGTGATCATTCCATATTCTCAAAATTTATTGCTGCATCATTTTCCTGAGTGGCAACTGCTCAGCCCCCAGGTGGAAGGAGAGATACTAAATGTAATCAATGGGGGGGGGTCCTGCCAGAATCAGAGAAGCAACCCCCTCAAATTGATAGCTTTGTCTCTGAAGGAGCTCTGCCTCGTCCAGTAACATAATGGCAATGGTAACATCCAGGCACCGCAAAGCAGTACAATTTTCGGGGAATGTTTTCTTTATTATAACATAGAGTTGCTTCTTCAATTGTCAGATTTATTTTTTCTGAACAGGCATTTTACTCTCAGTCCTATAGTCTAAATGTACAACTTTAAACTCAGAGCATTATTTAATTAGTGCATAGACTTATACACTTACATTAGCGTAGTGAAAAGCTATATGCAGATCCTGAGCAAACAGTAGGTGCTTAGCGAATATGAAGTGAACAAATATAAATTGCATTTGCTTCACCAAAGTTTTAAAAGGAAAACTTGGAACATATGATTTAATAATCGAATTTTATGACAGTCTGTTGAGATCCAGAAATAATTTTCCCTAAATCCAGTCTGAATTTACTTCCAGTTTCTTTTATACCATCTTTCTTTGTATCGGCCTACATGAGGAAAAATCATAAAATTGTTTGTCATCCAGAGTATACTTTATTCTTTTAGGTAATTTCCTATTTTTATTAATGTTGAAAAGTATTTGAACTATATGAGAAAATATTCACTAACAGAATATTTTACCACAAAAAGGGAGGGGGTTGCTATAACATTATCCAAACAAAACCACTCATCTCTTTGGTGTTTTTTATTCTGGTGCTCATCAATGTGCAACTTAGTTTTAGACAAAGTATTTGTGCAATTTTATACCTTAATCTTTCTATTACTATATCTTCCTAAGGCTCTCTGTTAACTGCTAATAGTAATGGATATTTATTGGAAATTCATGAATATTAGCCAAATGAATAACTGTAATTTAGTTAATTGTTCAATTATATAACAAATCCGTGAAGGCCCCTCTGATCCTTCTCTTGTCGAAACAAAAATATTCCCCTCTCTCCATACATTCCTCATGGACATAATTTAGTTCCACATTTTCCTCATAGTTGCTTTTTGCCTGAATGCAGCTGACATTTTACATCTCTCTTAAAGAATAAGCACAAGAATAGAACACAATTATCCTTGAGTGATAAAATAGTATAAAACACAGTCGTATCATAATTGCCCTTAGTCTATTTCACTGGTTATTAAAGTTTAATTTGCATAAGAATTGCCTAGGGAGGTTTTAGCTTCTTCTTCTTCTTTTTTTTTTTTAGTGCAGATTTCTGGGCCTCAACTTTATTCTATTTCAGTAAATAACTTGTTTGGCCCTGGAATGTATACTTTAAAAACCTTCCAGGTGATACTGATGCCACAGGCCACACTTTAAAAATACTGACCCAGGGAATATATTTATATAAAAGTGGCCAACAACTGCCATTGCCTTTTTAACAGTCACATCAAACTGAAGATTTACACTGAGCTTGCTGGTGCATCAAAATCCTAAAATCTATTTTGCCTAATCCAGCTGCATCTTCCTTCTTCTTTCCTTCTGCAGTTCTTTATTGGGGCCTGAGTACAGAACTCTTTGTGTATCCTTATTATTTTTTAACGTGTTACACTGGCAGCTCCTTCTAGTCTGAGGGTATTTTCTAAATCTTCATCCTGTTACTTTACTTTGCGTAATCCATAAATGTGATAAGCCTGTCTTGTATCTTTATCTAACTCACAGATCCAAAAGAAAAGGGTGGAAACATGATCATGATTGTGTTTTACAAATGCCATAGTTCCATCTAGACTATTTTTATCTCAGAGAAATATACCATCATGTTTTGGGCACTATTATTTACCTGTAGACAGACTAAAATAAAAGCAACATTCCTGTAATGAATTTGGGTTTAATGTACATAGCAACATTTTCATGGCATATTATAATAGTTTGACCTCTAATGAATATTTATTTTCAAAATCTGTATTTCAACTTTAAAAATGTCTGCTTTATACCTTCTGATATAATAAATTAAACAAATGTATTGTCTGTTATGTCTCAATTCCAAAAATCCTTAAATTTTTTACCATTAAAAAATAAAATATTAACACTCACAATATCATTTGATTATAAATTTCACTCATCTAATCTGCTTTAAACAGAAGAAATTTGTTAACTATTTATTTTTGTTAGATTGATCTTATAGTTCAACGGACCTGCATTATTAACATTTCATGGGGGAAAAGCAATGGAACCTCAAGGGCTATCAAATCATTGCCCTCCATTGACCATTCAGTATGTTCTGGAACTCTCTTCCCATGGATTTCATGGTGGCATTTTTTTCTTGCTTCAGTCCACTATTATTATTATTATTATTATTAATCATTCTTTCTTTGTCTCTAGCTTCACTTACTTGGATCCCCCTTGTATTTTACAGACCCTAGATTTACTGACCCTAGGATTCGCTCCTGAATACTTTTTTTCATATTATACGTCTTCTATGTTCACAGTTTCAACCAAAGACTATTCCCAAATCTATAACTACAATTGAGATTTACCTCCTAAACTCCAAATCCCTACACTCAACTTCATAGTGGATTTTTCTACCTGAATGTACTACTTCAGGCACCTTAAACTGACTATCTCCCAAAGTAAATAAGTTGTTTGTTCCTTCCCTTTTATTTGGCAATATCATGATTCTCCTTCCATTAACCAACGGCACCATAATCCAACTAGTAAACCATTCCAGTAACCTACAAATTATTCTAAACTCTTCTCTTTCTCTCATATCACTTCCATACAACCAGTCACCGACTATGTTGAATCTACTTCCAAACATCTCTGTTTAGCTCATGTTCTCTATTTTTGACCTGCAATATTTCACTTCTTTATCAGTCACTGTCACTAATTCCATCTTCTCCTGATCTTCCTTCATGCCATCTCCAGAGCAATTACAGTGGGAACAAACTCAAATTTACAAAAGTATGTTTCCTTTTATTTTTGTACAACTAAATCAATATGCAGTGGGCACCTAAACTGGAGACACGCTCTCACCTGCCCCAAGCTTGCATCTAAATTCCAAGGGATTTAAATGGTGTCAGATGGAGCAGAGTTCATTTAGTTATTAAGAAAATAATTTACCCCTACTTGCATCTCATGAGATAGTCTCATTGTTGTCTGGTCTGAGGCTCTTGGTTCCTTGGAACTTGCTTTTGGGTTCTTCTCCTCACCATTACCATTTGACAACTAGTCCCAAACCTGTACCACTCCCAGGCCTATACGAATCAAACTAGTTGCAGGCAGGTAGGCCAAAAGAAACACAGTCTTTCTTCTGCAAAAATTTCCACTAAAATACCTCTCTAAAACATTATGAAAATACAATGTTGATATTCAGTAAATGTAGTTTATTAATGGTCCAAATTGCCCATTTTAAAAATGAGAATGTCACTCATTCGCCATGTGATGCAGGAAACACTTCAAAGATTAGCAGTCTTTCTAAGAAACGTTGCTGAGAATACGGAAAGCCTAGGCATAATGGAGAGCGGAGAGATTTAGGTGGGTCATTTGTACTAGTACCGGGTAGTGAGGCAATCAACAAAATTAGGCTTGATTTTAACTACAGTGTGGGCTGACAATGTGGTTTGGAGCTGGACAGTGTGAAGTCACACATACCAATCCTTTAGTTTCCCCCAGAAAGTCAGCGATAAATCCCCAAACACAATGGGACATACAAAAAACTATGGAAAATTTTTCTAATTCATTTTTTTAATCGAAACCAAGCCCTAGTTGTAATAAGACATTTGCTTCTTGAGAAATGATGTCTACATTTCTATAATAAGTACAAAGCAAGAATTTTAACTTCCAGGCAGCCTTCAGACTTGAACTACTGTTTTTGTTTTTGTTTTAACTTTATTTAACAAAATAAAAGTAACCTAAATAACTCAGTTAAGTAAAACTCACTTTGAAGAACCACAGCTTCCGCAAAGTATAGATTCAGGCGTGCTGTTTATACACTGTAACCTAAAGGGCTAACAAGACTGAAGACACAGAAGCTGAGGGAAATTACTCATATATGGCTCTAACCTCTAAGAAACCTAAAGTCATGTGTAGAGGGGAAAGATGAAGTTGGGCTTGAGCAAGACTGGCATTGTTATCCAAGATTCTGTTCCATGGTTAGGAAAACATACATGAGATAGAAAATTAGGCAGGATACAGTATGATTGCTCCTTTTGGAGCAATACCCTTTCCACAAACCATGAGCTGGTGTTTTAAGGTGTATGAACTCAGTGGCCCTAGGAGAAGAAAGTGGCCTGACCTAAGAAATGAGTCATGGCTCAGCCAGTCAAGTGTTAAGTTCCCTGCAGAGTTCTAGTTAAAATGGGAGGAGGGGTGATGGAGGAAGACTGCACTGCTAATGAGAAAGGTGAGTCTGATGCCAGGTCATAAAAATAAAACAATCAGGATGGGTTAATGAGAAGCATTCATCTGGTAACTGATAAGAGACTATTCTATCCTCCAACATCCCCCACTGTCAGGCCCATAAACCATTAGCATATATATGGATAAGACCAAATGTAATCTAGGAATTTCCTTTTCATGAGTTTAAATGACATTATGTGCAGTCATTGTCCATCATCAAGGCAGTTTTAAATAGGAAAGCCACATAGAAAAATGTTATCACTTTACATGTGAATTTATCTGAACTTATATTTCAGTTAGTTCTCCAAAGGACATACTACAATATTATTGTATTACTGAGCTAGCACAAATCAGTTGTAGGCTATTCTGTTTTTTAAATTAAAGTTTGTTGGGGCTGGCCGGTGACTCAGGTGGTTGGAGCTCCGTGCTCCTAACTCCGAAGGCTGCCGGTTTGATTCCCACATGGGCCAGTGGGCTCTCAACCACAAGGTTGCCAGTTTGATTCTTCGAGTCCTACAACGGATGGTGGGCAGTGCCCCCTGCAACTAAGATTGAACACAGCACCTTGAGCTGAGCTGCCGCTGAGCTCCCGATGGCTCAGTTGGTTGGAGACCATCCTCTCAACCACAAGGTTGCCAGTTCGACTCCCACAAGGGATGGTGGGGCTGCGCCCCCTGCAACTAGCAACAGCAACTGGACCTGGAGCTGAGCTGCGCCTTCCACAACTAAGACTGAAAGGACAACAGCTTGAAGCTGAACAGCACCCTCCACAACTAAGATTGAAAGGACAACAACTTGACTTGGAAAAAAGTCCTGGAACTACACACTGTTCCCCAATAAAGTCCTGTTCCCCTTCCCCAATAAAATGTTTTTAAAAAAATTAAAGTTTGTTGGGGTGACAATGGTTAGTAAAGTTACATGGAAATGACTAAAGTGTCCTTTGATAGATGACTGGATAAAGAAGATGTGACATATATACACAATCTAATACTATTCTGCCATAAGAAAAGATGAAATAGTGCCTTTTGCGACAACATGGATGGATCTTGAGATGATCATGCTAAGAGAAATAAGTCAGACACAAAAAGTCCAGAACCATATTATTTCACAGATATGTGGAATATAAAATGGAAAACAACAAAGGAACAAGGCAAACAAATAAAGAAATAAAAACTCACAGACACAGACAACAGTTTAGTGGTTACCAGAGGGTAAAGGGTGGTGGTGGTAGGTGAGGGTAAATGGGATCAAATATATGGTGATGGAAGGAGAACTGACCCTGAGTGATAAACACAGTGTGATAGATAATGTATTACACACTGTTCTTATTGCTAAGGGAAACCTTCCCTGGTAGCTCACTCAAAATGCGCAAGCACATTAGTTACTAGTTCTTGCACCTTACTTGTCCCTTAGTAATCTTCAAAGTACAAAATAAGTCTGCTACCTATAATTTACATATAAAAAGTCTTAAAGGATGGGGATTTATGTACTGTTGAAGATAATATCTACTAATCTAGCAATTTCTTGAGATCATCATGGTGATGACATAGGCTAAATCTCGACATTTTGGTAGCTTCATGTTATTTTGATGGTATAGTATTGACAAGTTTTACTAAAGAAAATTTGGTTAGCGATATTATTATGTTGGATATTTAATAATCTGGTGAACTATTGCTAAGCAAATTTATAGAAGAATATGGAGGATCAGAGATTCAGACTTAGAAATTAGTTAAATGAGCAAACTATTTGACAATATTGATGTATTTACTACATTGCAAATATAAAAGTATTTAACCCTAGTTCAACCTTGGTTCTACTGCCACAATCCTCCCAACTCAATGCCTAAAACAAAAGCCCCTTTCTTTGGGAAACTTTCTTGTGTCTCTGGAAATGGATATCATTGGTCCTTCCATGGTCTTCCATAGCACTGCATCTGTGCCTTCCTGATGGCACTCACCACTTTCTATCATCTATTATAATCATTGGTGTGTGTGTCTTAGCTCTAGTTCAACAATCTAGGATTAAGGTCAGAACTCAGGTCTGAACCTTCACTGTATCTCTGTCCTCACCTCTAGCACCTAGGATCTATGCCTTGTATGTAGAGGGTGCTCAATAAATATTTGTGGAAAGCATATATGGATAGAACTCTGGGAGAATGATGTTGAGAGTGTTGTGCTAGAACTATTTCAAAAGGTATCGAGATAATTATTACTGGATAATTATTACCAGATCATTATTATTCTGGATTTGGAATCAAAGGACCAGAACTAAGATTCATCTTTGCTACTTGTTGATTACATGGGTTAAAGTAGATTAACTACATATCAGCTTTCTTGTCTATACTGAGGTGATTGTGTGACGTGATTTCCAATGCTGGTGGGCCCATTTCTATAGAAGCAATGACCAAAAGGATTAATTACGATGCATTCAAATAATATACAGGGAAAATTTCCTCTGGTGAGGAAGTGTGCAGCATTTGGACATAAAAACCATACACAGATTCTGCGCTTGAAATCCTCTAAATACTGAACATAATGCTAATACTACATACTAGGTTCTAATATTAAATATCATTACCCTAATTTTATATCTCAGTAATTCTTCCTTCTTTATTAAATACTAATGCCTTTTAAGCAAATTTAAAAGATCAAATATCCTTATTTCAGATATTTTTACAACAAACATATATATTTATTTTTCTGTCTCCCCAGAATAGAAAGCAAACTCCTTAAGGACACATGTTTTTCCCCCCTACATGCTATACCACCAGCATCTATAACAGTGCCTGACACATAGTAGGTACTGATTAGATATTTATAAATGAATGAATGAATGAATGAATGAATGAATGAATGAATTTGGATCTCAAGGTCCTATTTGCTTTAGATACTCCTTAAATATAGAACTGAGCTTTGAATCAATTGTAGAAATTCTCATGTTAATGATTAAAAAATCTTGAAGTCCGAAAAAAACAGAAACATTGGTTTTTCCTAAAATGACGTGAATCTACTTATGATTTTATTATGGCTCCCAGCACACTGTTTCTATTACTCACAATTGTATGTTGTGATATTGGTAGTTTTGTCTTTATAGTTGCTTTTATAATTACCTCAAAACCGTCTTTCTGTGAAATTTTTTTGGCATTTTTAGTTTGTATAAATATGTAAAATTGGGTGAACTTAAAAACAAATAAGCCTTCTCATAATGTTCATAACTAAGTTATATCTTTACATAAAAAGATTTTCCTTGATTTGTATTTTCTGTGGATTTCTCGGAATAAAAGATATAGAAGGGGGTAAAAGACATGAATATAAAATGATATTGTTCCTGAAATGAAGCCCTGTCACGGCCAGATTTACTTTAAGTAATCATAATGAACTTTTCCTAATTTGTATATAGCAATACGTATTTCTCTTCCATAATTTGATTCATAATATTCCAGTTCAAAGATTTTTTTTAAATGCTCTTTCAAACTATTTTAGAATATTTGACATTAATTTTGTACCTAACATCTCAGGTCATTATTTAACTATAAGCAATCCTATTGTGCAAAATAGTCATATCTTTTAAGGGAAATAAAAAACTATGACTTTGGTTAAGTGCATAAAACTCTAAAACACTGAAGAGGTTACACTTTTTAAACTTTATTTTTAAACAATTGTAAATTCACAAAAACTTGCAAAAATATCAGAGAAGTCCCTTGTACCCTTCAGCTAGTTTCCTACAATGGTAACATCTAATATAATTCCAGTATAATATCAAAACCAATGTCAACATTGGTATAATCTATAGCTGTTACTCAGGTATTACTGTTTTTATATGCATTAATTTTGTGTCTGTGCTTATAATTCTATGCAATCTTATTATATGGACACTTTTGTGTTACCACTACCAAAATCAAGATACAGGCTATTTTATTCCATGAAGGAACTCCCTCATACAACACATGTACAGTTGCACCAATCTCCAACCTGCCCTTACCTTTGAATACTCTATATTTATAGAAGAAATCTGTCTATGTTTCAATTGGCTTGCTTTTCCATAAAGGACCAATTTTTCCTAGATTCATGATACATGTATTGGGGAAAAGGGAGCAATTTTTCTTAAAAGGCTGTATATCTTGTTTTCTGCCAAAATCTTAAATGAAAGAGTTATCATAGACTCTGTTTTCTGTCACACTTTCTATTGAGGACTAGGACTTTAGAAATTAAAGAACAGAAAATGTTATTTGAAGCGATGGCAATGTGGGAGTTCTGAGAATTTGTATTCAGTAAGATAACAGTTTAATCACTAGCAATTAAAAAAATAGTGGAAATACTAATATGTCTTAGTAGTTCAATTTACCTATAAGTATCTATCTGTCAATATCAACACCATTGACAACTGGAAAAAGCTAATACTAAATTCAAAATAGAAAATTATTATCAACAATATTCATATAAGTAAGGATTACTACCTCAAAATGAGCTTTAAACAACAACAACAACAAAAAAAAAAACCACAAGAAAAAGGTTATCTTCAGTCATTCAATTTTCCTTTCAGTTGTACTGTATATGAAGAATATCTATAGGCATGCTATCAGATACAAATTCTATCATGTAAATGTAGAACAGTCAACAATAATGATAATGATATTCTTTGGCTAGCATATAGACTGCTCTTGGAGTTAGGTATTTTACATTTAAATAGCTAGTGTTGCTAATATTATAGGAATTTCACACATTAACCTTATCTAGGTCACTCCTAGTATACTTTTCCTTCTCATTTTCCTTATGAGAAAAAAATAAATATATAGATAATAAGTTCTGAATCTAACCATAACATATTCATACACACATGTCATATATCCAATAGTTTTATGACAATGGTCAAGGGAAACAGATTGCTACATACATTTTCTGCTCTTTTTTTCCTTAATAAAATGGATTTATAGTATCATCAATGTTTTTACTAGAATCACATTTTATTTGGAATATATCATCAGTGGAAACATTTAGTTATTATTTCAAGCCAAAACATTAATCTTATAATGATATTTAACATTGAGAATATAATCATTCCTCAATGGATATAAAGTGATTTTATTTTCTAGCTTATAGTTCTTTTTAGTACATTACAAAGGAAATGACAGTATCTAGTTAGTTGTAATAAAGAATTCAGAGTTTAGGTAAATGCTTCTCCATTGGAAAATCATTCCATCTAGTAAATGAGGTCACTGGAAAAAAATTGTTGGCCCACCAAAATACATGTTAGGGAATCTGGATGCCAAGTTTCAACAAGCGCATGTTCTTTTTAAGAGCTAACCATGTGTGATAAAGAGCTGGTGTAGGTTCATCTTAGGTCCTGACCAAGAAGACTCTCCGGGAGGGCCACAGACATCAGCAGAAAGACTTGAGAAAACCTACTGTGTGCCTGGAGGCTCAGGATGGAGACTGCAGTGAGCTAAAATAGAGCTCCTCTGCCCAGTGCAGGAAAGCACAGGTGAAAGATTTTCCTACATGGCAGGTAGGTGCTATTGCTGAAGGAACCTGTGGACCATCACCAGGACACCAGTTAGTAACCACTGTGCTGCTGCTCTAACCTTTTTCTCCCTCCCAGCACTCTATGAGAAATCCAAAACCAAGTGAGCAAGTTGTTGAAAAATGTATAAAAGTACATGGCAGAGAAAGACAGAAGAAATCAAACTGCATCTTCCAGCTTGCTACTGAGCCACACTGGAGGATAGGGAAGAGATAGAGAAGGAACTTAAAAATAACTTTAGAGTTTTGGTTATTACTGGATATAGTAATTACTGAGACAAGGATCTTCTATCTTCTGAAGGTGATCTAAAGAGTCATGGGATGTGTACTAAATTTCATGGAGAATCTGAGTTACAATAGCCCAATACTATTAAAATAAAAGCAGGAGTTAAGTTTGAATTATTATTGCATTATACAAGTAGTGCTTGTTTGTTTAACCCTTACAATTATTAAATCATTATCTTAATAGTTAATGTACACCATAATTAGTTAGATACATAAGCAAGGAAGCGAAACACATTTAACCTTCTTCAATCAGTGCAAACACAAATACATATCATATAGTTAATACAAGCAGAGCTTATCAAATTTAAGTATAGTTGAGTCCAAAAGGGATACCCTTTACATGATTGCGCATTGGAAAATGCACGTACATATGTTTTGCTTTGTAGTCATTCATACCAAAGAAGAACTTTTGTACAGAAATTCCCCAAGAGGTAGACGTACCTGACAAATTAAAAATACAAAACATCTAAACTCAACTAACCTTGAAAAGGATCAAATTGGAAATTAAACCCCACTATTTCTAAATTGCTCTCGTCTTATGGCTCATAGCTGTATATTAAACTCATTACAGAAATAACACCTCACAACAAATAAGACTCTTAAGTTTCAGGGAGAAAAAAGTACTTTAGAAAACATGACCTGAGATATTGCCTCAAATAGTGTATGTTTTAACTCACTTACAGTACTACAGAGCTCTTTCAACTTTTAAGAAAATTTCAATTTTGCTGCACCCCTCTTTCTCACGCAATCCTATATATTTCAGTTTTGTTCTACACTAGATTTCTGTTTCAGCTAAATAATTCAAGCATTTCTAGTTTGAGAAATTATACATAATTAATTATTCTCTGTCCCTCCAGATTGACTTAAATTATCACAGAAAATAGGATTCAAAGTTTTTAATGTGCACTAGGGGAAAAATCACATTGGCAGTAATTATTGGTAATTAAATGCTTTTAAAATTAGGAAGATAAATATATTGCTATCCTGCCAGTCAAATTCCTCAGAGTCACAAAGGGAGAGACATGCAGTGTGCTGAAAGGAATGGAAGTTTATTGTAAAGACACAGAGGAAATTCTGTGGAAGAAGAATGATCCCAAAGACATGCACTAAAGCCTCAAGCATTGCTGGCTCTGGGAAAAGCAGCTCCAGTTTCAACAGGAGCTGAATGACCCACCCTTATTTAGCACTCACTTTGCATTTACAAAGAGAGTAATACGTATGGGAACTGCATTTAAGTGGTTCCTGTTAGCATTACACCAGAGAGCAGGATTCTGGAGGCAATGGAGACCACCTTTTCAGAAATGGCCGTGTTCCCAGTACACATATGGTTTCCTTCCAATTTCAGGCTGGTAAATGCCAGTATGCCTGGACTGCTAGCTAGAGTTTCCCTAAGGAAGCAAACTGGTATCTAAGCCTAAAACTATGAGGGTAAAAGAACTATGGGTGAAGATGGGACAGGTTGCAAGCATTTTCCTAAGAATGTATTTATGCAAATGAAAGGTGTTGGGGGACGATTCTCTATGGGTCTCTCACATTTCTGTCAATCTTGTGAGCAAAGGCACTTTGTCTCAGACTGTCTTTATAAAGTTTGTGTAGCAAACAACCTTGGGAGATAAAGATAGTGCCTCCCTCCTGAGCAATGAGCAGGAATGCTTACTGTCCAGTATAAAAGATATGGTTTCCGTTAACACAGGGTTCCTCTCCTGTAATGCAACTCACTGTGCAAACAGGTATCATCTGGCTTTCTTCATGCTGCATGAGGGAACGGGGTTTTGGAGAACTGCTAACTGCTGTGAGTAGTAACTCTGACCCCGGAGTCTGAGTCTTCTGTCAGTCATCATAAACCTGTGGTAGGCTATCTTGTTAGCTTACAGATAAGGTCAAATCTCAGCCTGGTCACAATTTGTCATGATTCTTAGGAGAAGGTTATGAAGATCAGTAAACATTTTCAAAAAACGTTCACTCCTCATTCACTCCTCAATTTATAAGCCAAGAACCATGCTTGACCCTGCAGTCTAGAACAGTGGAATGTCTAAATGCTTTTTGCCATAGAGAACAAGCTTAAATTCTGAATGTCATTTACTTGTCTCAACTTCCTTACTTATAAAATGGATATATTTTTTAAAAGCTACCTGGCAGTGTAGATCATGTATACAGATATCTAATATATTACCTGTCATATACTCATGAATCAATAAACAACTTAACATGATAACTATTAGTAGTAACAGGAATATATATATTAAAGATATTATATACAATCTAACTAATATATGTCACTTTGGAGAGGAATTTTCATTTCCAGGCAACCATGGTAACATAACAGCTCAACAATGGGAACAAGCTTACAAACACAATTGTCTTTCCTCCTTCTCTTCCTTATATAGGAATCTTCCACTTTTGGAAAGGTTGCGTTAAACACTTTGCTTTTACAGGAGACCTACATGACTACCCGTTTTTAGCTAATTGAATGAAATCCAAAGAGGTTTTTGCTTTTATGAAGAAAAGCGAAAAGCAAAAACAACATTCAGTGTTCGTCTGGCAGAGCTGTCACTGAAGCAGCGCATATACTGAGCAACAAGTGTGACCCCACCAAGGTTCTTCCCCAGGAATTACACTCAGTATCTCAGCATCAAGCTGCCATAGCTTTGAACTGTGTCTGTGAGCATGTGTGATTTTGATTTCTTTTATGCATCCGTCAGCAAGATGTGTCCTAAGGTATCAGAAAAATCTGAGAGAGCTCCTAAGGGTGTTAGGCTTAGCATAACACTGGACATAATTAAGCATGTTTGATAAGATTGGTAATTTTGGGGGTCTGGGAATACTCAAAACTTCTTCATATAAATTAATAGGAATGGCTTCTTTGCTTTACACCACTTCAGCTTACTAAAGGTTTCCTCGCTCTACTTTTGGATAGCAGGGGAAATCTGCATTTTCTCTCTTTCCTTTTTGTTAGGCTGCTTCTGCAAAAAGGTGGTTTTTGTTTTTGTCAAGCATTTTCCAACCTGACTCCTTAATATTTTTATTATTGTGGAGTTCCTAGCTGTTGTCACAGACTGGACTAGAGGATTGTACTCACGGTGTCCAATGGTTTTTCTGGCATCCTAACATTTGAGTTCTGCAAAACCAAGAACACTGGCCAGCCATTCTATCCAAGCTGGTCACAAAGAAGCTTTATGAGGTCAATTACATCATTTTCCATTACAGTATTTTTGTTATGTGCCTTAACCTCTGCTGCATGTACCTAACTATTAGGTTGGTGCAAAAGTAATTGCAGTTTAAAAGGGTAAAAAAAATGGCAAAAACTGCAATTACTTTTGCACCAACTTAATATTTAAACAATGGATATGATAATCATTCAGTGTTATAGCATCATTATATTGTGGATGTGCCATCAATTTTTGCAAATGAAAACAAAAATTTCCACATGTCAACTTTAAAATAAATTCTAAACGTTATTCCAGACTGTTATGAAAAAGTCTATTAACGGTGAGATTTTAAAGAGACGCAGGTGGCAAAAATGCTAAAACAGTAGGGTGGGTGATCATTTGGACTAAAACTAAAATTATTTCTTTTATTTAAGGATTCCCATTCTCCCTCTTAGTCATTTTCTGATCCTTGCCTACTATACCTCTTTATTGCCCTTGTCAAAATTAGACCCATTCTTAAATACTTAAATAAAGCATTTTCATGCCACCGTCACTTTGATACCTGAGACAACTGGTGAATGTCATCTCTCCTTTCTTCATACACTTGTCACACATTTTACCTTCTTTGGTAATTAATCAAATTGTTCTTTATAATTAGTTGTAGATTTGTCATATCTCCCTCTGTTACACAGTAAATCATGTTGGGATCAAGGTTGGTAGTTTAATTATCTGTTATGATTTAAAGTAGCAAGGAATCAGCAATATTCATAGAATGTCTCCTAAGTACAATGTATTATAAACAATAAAGCAATAGGGGTCCAGAACTGATACAGATGCTTACAACTTATCCTTTATTGAGAATTTACTTTGAGCCAGGCATTGTGCTAAATGCTTTACCTGCATTTTCATTTGATATTCACAACAACCCTCTGAGAATACCAATACTATTATCCTCATTTTAGAGTTAAAGAAAGGGAGGCTTAATCTAAGTGTGTAACTTCCCCCAAAGTCTTACAGAAAGTTAGGGGTAAAGTCAGGTTAAGAGCCCATGCCATTAAGTAACTCCGTGACGAATCAAAAAATAAGAATATAGACAACATTAGAAATTTATCACCATGCTTCTTTAAGAAGAAAGCTCTAAAGAATGCTTCCAGCCCATTAAACGTTCTATAACTGTATGAACGATAAATGCAAACTTTTACTTAGTGAGTCACTTGAGAAAAAGCTTTTCTTATTGCATTGACAACAAAAAATTTAATTTTTAAAATCACAAATTACCCATGATCATTTAAAAAGTCTCTTTAAAAGTGGTAAAGTTGGAAGGTTTTTAATAATGTACAATTAACCCAAAGTACGCTTTATTAGACCTTTATGGAAAAATAAAAAACATTATGGCTTTAGGAACAACATAATACATTTTATATAGACTAATAAAATTTTCTTCTATTACAAGTCCAGCATAGCAATAGGAAGTGAAATATGTAAATTCATTTTGGCATGAGAACATTGCTTTATTTACATTCTCAGAAGTGCTCATCAAGAAACTTGAAAAAAAGAAGAGTAAGATCACAGTCTCTATGAAGACTATAAAACATACTCGTAAATGGCTCAATGTCATTCTACAGGGTTATATTAAGTGGTGCCTTGCAGAAAACAAACCTTGGCCTAATAAAAATTTAAATATCATTTCTTACAGCTTAAATCAAGGTATGATGTTCATCAAATGTCATGATATGGGTTCCGATGAGCATTGGTTAAATTAATTCATTCATCAAATAGGTACATAATAATCTCTGAGATAATAATTGCTGGGAACACAACGACTAGTAAAACGCCATTCCTGCTGCTTAGGCACTTGTGGTCTAGCAATGGGAACTACAAGTGCAACTAAGTCATTTTTGTTGTGTTTCACAGTATTGCATTTCATAGACGTTGTATTTAATACAAATTGAAGGCAAGACTTTCCACCAGCAAAAAGATTAGGACTTGCTTTATTGCAACACACACAGCACTGAGGTAGTCTGGAAACACGCCCACAGCATCTGTCAGGTATGCCTGTATGCACAGATTGACTTGAGTATATTTGTGCCTATGTACACCTAGACACACAGACACACAGACACACACACACACACACACACAGAGCTACAAGAATCTAAGACTCCACTGTAACATTAAATTCTAAGTAATAAAGCAAAATACAAGAAAGGAAATATGTATGCATTGGATGATGTGGATCAATTGATAAGAGCACAAGATTTGGAAACAAAGAACACAGCCTAATTGAGGTCCCACTGCTCCCTTCAAAAAGAAAAATAAATTAATCTCTTTCTTCTTGAAAAAGAGGAAGAAATAATACTTAAATCTTGCCTATCTCAAGGGGATGCAAGAGGATTAAAAATATTTAAAAATAAACCTCAAATATATCTGCAAATTTTCAGAGGTACTTCATATAAAAAACATTCCCCATTGTTGCTCAACTTATTTCCTATTTTAAAGACAGTAGTTCTTATGGCGCTGACAACCATGGTTATATTTCAAGTTCCCCATTGTAACATGGATTATTAAATGACATTTTTAACGAAGGGCATCAAATGCTAAGATCAGTAACATCTTGAAAGAGAAGGAGAGGAAGAGGGGGAGAGGGGAAGAGGAGGAGAAAGAATTGCTTTCTTATTGTTAACTTTATCAAAAAGCCTAAAAGAGACTTGTTTCAATTACCTTCAAAGATGAAACCCTGCTCTGGGCCACTAGTGCTCATGAATGAGTTACAGAGTCCACTGTTTCTCAAATTATAGTCCCCAGAACAGTAGCAGCAGCCTCAGCTGGGAACCTGTTAGAAATGCAAATTTCTGGACCCCACTCCAACCTTCGGAATCAGAAACTCTTTTTTTAGCAAGCCCTCCAGGTGACTGTGGTACAAGCTAAAATTGGAGAAACACTCTCCTAGTCAGCAATGAGGTAGAAACATATTCTTCTTTTCCACGGTCTAATAAGGACTCTACTGAAAGCTAAGAAGAGAATTCCATTCGTGTTTTGAGGTTTTGGAAAAGCGGAAGGGAAGTCACAACAGATCCTATTCAAAGTCAGCATGTCTTCAATAAAAACATCGATTACCAAAGCCTTACTTAGAGCTCCTCCTCTGAGTCTTTATCTCAGACTCTCTGGCCTCCCTCTAAGCATCCTTGTGATAATATTAGGCCCTCTGCCATCATCCTGGATAATCTGTCCATCTCAAATCCTTAATTTAATCACATCTGCACCTCCCCCCCCTTCGGCCATGTAAGGTAACACAGTTTAGGTTCTGGGGATTTGGACATTTCTGAGGGGTCATGATTGTGACTGCTCCACTGACTAAGCTAGAACATACAAAAGATAAAAACTGAC
Source organism: Rhinolophus sinicus (assembly GCF_036562045.2). NCBI lineage: Eukaryota > Metazoa > Chordata > Mammalia > Chiroptera > Rhinolophidae > Rhinolophus > Rhinolophus sinicus. The sequence goes on along the minus strand of NC_133768.1, from coordinate 22,971,416 downwards.
TACTTACAGAGAAAGTTTATTTTTTTAAACAAACATTACTTTAGTTAAACAATGCAATACTTTTATTTTAAATGTCACATTTTGTGCAAACGTGTTTATATGTGTAAACACTGACTACGATATTATTTTAAAAATCAAGTATATTTCAAAGAAAACCCACCATTTCTACTCTGGAAAACAACAGAAGTGTTTTGTGAATTTTTTTCAGTAAATAAAATAGGTGTATTCAACTAAAGCACAATTCAGCTCAGTTGACTCTACAGTCATCTCTCTTTTCAGGCCAGGGAAGATGCATACTACTTGACAGAGCCCCAGTTCCTCTGGAGCCAGCCTTCACTTTAATTGTAAAGAGAGTCAAGATGCTGAAAAGACTGATGAGCCAGGAACTACCAAGATCATCACATCCAAAGAATAAAATGTGGAGTCATTATGGAGTCCAGAAATGGGATGCTTTCTGGTTTTCATCATCATCTGAATCACTGTCGAGCCTTCTTCTCCTTGTCAATGACAGAAATCTGAAGGCACACATTGGCCAAAAGTATTGATGACTTTGATAGAGAGGGAAAAACACAATACAGCAGAAAGTGTGCATATTTTCAAACGAACGTCCATGTACCATACAGAAAGGCTATTCACCACAAACAGAGCTGTATAGTGTATTTGTTTGCCTGCCCAGATATGATCACCACATTTAAGCATGGATCCTTAGTTCAACTGCCAGAGAAGAAAAAAATAGCAAATGAACTCAAAGTTCCTTTTTCAGTAATTCCCACAGAAGTTCAAGATTTTTCATTTAAAATAATTCAAGGTAAGAATTCATAATAAATACATTTATAACAATTGAGGAATCCCTTTGAAGCTGTTTTTTGTTGTTGTTGTTGGTGGTGGTGGTGGCGGTATTGTGTTTAGGTTTCAAATTTGCTTGTGACAGACTACTAGGATAGTGCTTCTCAAAATGTGGCCCATGGACCAGCAGTGTCAGCATCACGTAGGAACTGGTTAGAAAGTCTCAGACTCTACCCCAAACTTAGTGATCAGAAACTGCAGGCCTGGGTCCCAGCAAGTTGAATATATCTAACTTCCCAGGTAATCATAATACAGGCTCAAGTTTTAGAACTACTGAGCTACAGGAAAGAAAAGCATTATATGAGGCGATATACTATTTCAAGAAACATTTTTTAAAATGTTCCCATTTCTACATGGAATATATACTGGAATCTCATTAAAAAAAAACTGCTCACATGTTATTTCCAAATTCTAGCAACTATCGTTTTTCTATTTCTCCCGCTTGCACGGGAAACTCCAGGGGGCAATATGTGGCATTTTCAATTACTGAATTGCATTTTGCTTTTAGTTGTAGCTACTAAGCTCAAGAAATAATAAACTGATTAAGCTCAGCCCACTCATAACTCATTTGGTCGGCTTTCCAAAGCACTTGGACATGTATTTTATATGACATACTGTGTTTTGCAATAAGGCAGTGGACAAAAACAAATTTGACTTCAAAACATAAATTAGTAGTGGCTTGACACTGTGACAAAAGTATCACCATCATGTTTTAAAATTAATTACCCTAGAACATTTTAAGCATGAGATGACAACCCGTATTAATTTTGAACATGAGGTCTATACTTGGTAGATAAGTTGAGATTCCAGGAACTTTGTTTTACATCCCCTTACACTCAGCATAGAACTTTATCTCTTTCCAAACTACACTTCCATTGGGTTCACGATTTCCCTAGTAAGAAAATGCTCCTGGTGCTTTTCTCCAAAAGCACCAGCAGGAAGGATCTAGCAAACTGTTGGTCAAGTGAAAGTTATCTCAGAAAGGTCCAGAAAACTGACAGCTACAGCTTTGGTTCCTTTTTCACCAATGTTGGCCACAACCTGGTTTCCAGAAATAGTGCACCAACCTCTCTGAAAGTGCTTTCTGCCTTGAAAAATGTCTGGGCTCATCCAAAAAGCTTTTTGACCCTCTCATGGGAAAGCCAGCTTGACATCAAAAGCACAGGCAACACAAAAACACATTAAATTGGACTACATCAAAATTAAAAATTTTGTGCATAGTACATGTGCTATGGACTGAAATGTATCCCCTCCAGATTCATATGTTGAAGCCCTAACCCTCAAGGTGATTACATTCAGAGATAGAGCTTTAGGTGGTAGTGTAAATGAAGACATAAGGGTGCAGTCCTAATTCAATAGGAGTTTTGGCTTTATAAGAAGTGGAAGATCTCTCTCATTCTCTCCCTCTCTCTCTCTCTGTCTCTCTCTGTCTCTCTCTGTCTCTCTCTGTCTCTCTTTCCCTCCCTTCCTCTCTACCACCCTCTCTTTATCCCTCCTGTCCCTCACCCCCCCATACATGCATTGAGGAAAGATCATATGAGGACACAGAGAGGAGATGGCCATCTGAAAGCCAGGAAGAAAGCCCTCATTAGAAACTGAATGCTGAATTAACTGTACCTTGATCTTGGACTTTCCAGCCTACAGAACAGTAAGAGATAAAGTTCTGTTGTTTAAGGAAAAAAAGAACTCTGTCTACGGAATTTAATTTTAAATGATAGTAAAATATTAAATAAAACCACCAACTGTTTGTTACTTCCCAATGCAAAGATGGTTGTTAGGTCTGACTATAACTCAGAAGGTTTCATTTGATATGTACTATAAATTAGCCATGTCTTCATAAAGAAGACAATTTAATCTAAAAATCCCATGCATTTTGGAATAAAACTTTAATATACTTCATTTTTCTTTGTAGTATGTTTTCCCCCTTGGCTCCGAGTCACATCACAAGTTACTGGTTACCGTCAGACATGCCAAAACCATTTAGTAAACATAGAATATGTTATTATAGTCCCAAATTTGCAGTATATCTCTCCACAACCAATTTATTCTCATAGCTTGAAAATGATAACTGAAGTAGCCTCAGCTTCCAAGCTGCTTGAGCAAATTTACAAGAATAGAGTGGTGTTGTAATCACCATTAGCCGTGATAAGGAAAGTGCAATCAAATCAATCAAATACAACAGATAAATCAAGAAAAGACTTCACTTAAAATAGCTACTAGACCATAAATGTATGAAGTTTCTATTCCTTTCATTAAGCAGAACACTAGAAAACCATGGACTGAGCAGCCATTCATTGTTATTAACAATATAAAAAGTCCTTATGTACTAATTCTGTTTAACAGTTCATTAAGTGGGTAATACTAGAAACTGACAAAAAGAATTCCCCATATGTGTGGATGCCTAAAACAAAGAGCTTTCTTGAGACATTGTATGTGAATATTTGTATTTCTTTTTTTTTTTTCAAATGAGATGTTTCTCAACACAACAAATAATACTGATTTGAACAGGACATCTGAGTAAAACCCTCTGCCTACCTACAATGAATGCACAATGCTTTAGCACTTTTTTTTTTGTAATTAGGGCTGTCGTGCGGGGAGTCATGCGGGATCTCTGCTCTCGCTCCCTGCACAAGAACAGAGGTGTCGTGCGGGGCAGCCTGTGGGGTCTCTGCTCCCGCTCCCCCCATAAGAACGCAGGATGTGGCCAGGCCCAAAAAGGAACACCCACAGAGCCATAAGTAGGGAAGTCATACCACTATGGTCTCACTGGAGGCTGGGTTCACAGGACGTGCGACTTGCTGTCCGCTTTTCTGCCAACCGACCGACGACTCTCCTCCACTCTCCTCGACTCTGCTCCTCTACTCTTCTCAACTCTCCTCCGTAGCCGCAGCAGTTATATTAGTGGCCAATGGCTCAATGGTTACAGCTGACGGCCATCCAATCACAGTTGATGGCCAGTTACTACCTGAGCCAGCAGCTTTCTATGTGAGGTCGAGAGCCTGAAAACTGCTTTCTGGGGCTCTGTCCCCACAATGGCCCCTGGACTTCTTAAATCACAATCTCTTAATAAGAGGCCCAGGAATATGTATTTCAAATAATTACTCAGGGGATGATTAAATACACTGGAAATTGAGACCACCACTCTTTTGGGATAAAAGCAACCTCAAGCCTTGGTTGGTTTTATCAGCAAGCTCAAGATCTTGCTCTGCAAGGAATATGAAACTAATGGGAAAATACTGATTTCCCTCCTCAGCTTGTGGCCAAATACATGTTACCATGTCAAACCCACCAGATCTTCTCTCAATGCCTCCACACTTTGTTTTATCCATTATTTAATGAGTTCCTGAAAAAAGTTATCCAATGATTTTCAGATGACGCCAACGATTCATAACATGATTCCTCAACTCTTGGCTTGTTGCTGTTCAATCTCATAAGACACATTATTCTTCTCTGATCAGGGGTCTCACCTTGCAACATTCACTTTATTGCTGTCAACAGTACTGTATGGCATTTGTCATGCAGGGTCTGAGCTCCCGCTCCCCGCACAAGAACACAGGATATGGTGAGGCCAAAAAGGAACACCCATGGAGCCATAGATAGGGGAGTCATACCACTATATTCTCACTGGCCGCTGGTTGAGACACTAAAGCAAACATCGGCCAGCACCCCAACAAGGGGTCGTCCTATACCCCAGTCTCGCTGACAGCTGGTTGAGATACAGGAAGTAGGACCTACATGATCCGCAATCCGCGATTCGCGCTTGCCAAACGCAATCCGCCCTCCACTCCTCTGGCAACCAACCTACCCCCTAGTGTAGCCACGGCAGTTATATTAGTGGCTAATGGCTAACCAGTAACAGCTGATGGCCACCCAGCCAAAGCGGATGGCCATCTGATTATAGCTGATGGCCATCCAATAACCGAGCCAGCACCTTTCCATGTGAGGCTGAGAGCCTGGAAACTGCTCTCTGGGACTCTGTCCCCTCAGCATTAAAGTGCCAGATATGAACTGGATATATTTTCTGTATACATTAGAACGATCCAGAGGAGAATAAGAATTTGCACAGCTAATAAGTTCCCAGATGATTATTATCGCTTACACCATATACAAAAATTAACACTGAGAATCATTACTTTAAGCAATGATGTGAAAACCACGGATACAATCTGGGATCACACAATTCCCTTTACAAACAAATTATTTAACTAGGCTTTCACTATACCTACATAGTATTAAAGAAACTTTTAATTCAATTTTTTATTGAGGTGAAATTAGCATATAACATTATATTAGTTTCAGGTATACAAGTTAATAATTTGATATTGGGCATACACTGCAATGTAATCACGCATTAAGTTTGGTTACCTCCATCACCATACAAGTGACCCTCTTCACCCATTTCTCCCACTCCCAACCCCCTTTCCCTTCTTGCAAGTAATCAAAACAGTATGGTACTGGCATAAAAACAGACACATAGATGAACAGAACAGAATAGAGGCCCAGAAATAAACCTATGTCTGTATGGTGAATTAATTTATGACAAAGAAGGCAAGAATATACAACGAGACAGGACAATCTCTCCGATAAATGGTGGTGGGAAAACTGAACAACCACATGCAAATGAATGAAACTGGACCACTATCTTACACCATGCACAATAATTAACTCAAAATGCATTAATGACTTGAATGTAAGACATGAATCCATAAAACTCCTAAAAGAAAACAGGCAGTAATCTCCTTGACATCGGTCTTGGCAATGATTTCTTGGACAAGACTCCAAAGGCAAGGGCAACAAAAGCAAAATACATAAACGGGACTACATCAAACAAAAATCTTCTGCAAAGTGAAGGGAATGATCAATAACAAAACTTTACATTTGAAACATTTCAGTCATACAGCTGACATAACCTTTTGGAAAAAATAATGTAGTAATTTTCTTGATGCTAAAAGGAACTACATGTGTGCTATTAAGCTGAATTCAGTCAACCCAGTTGAATGGTTCAGAAAACATTGAGTAATTAAGCACATCTTGAGGTTATTGTTGGTAAAATGAACCATTATTTTCAATTTTGTAAGAAACTTAAAGAACAACTTGAAAAGCACTATTTGAACACAAATTCATATTCTCTCAGTTAAGAAGACCCTATTGTACCCACAATAAACATTCCCAAGCATGTGGTGCTATTGTGAAAGCAAAATAAATGTTCTTTTCTTCTCTCCCTCTATTTTCCATTTGAGCTGACATTTAGAAACACAGACATGATATTTAGTTTGTTCTTGGATAATTATTTTTCTATGTCTACAGTCTTAATTTTGCATGCCTAATAAATTACTGATTGAACACTGTATTTCCTAAATTTTAACTAACATTACTTCTATTTATGTACTTCATAATTTTTATAGTGCTCACTTATAGCTATAGGACTTATCTTCACCGAGTTTTCAGAAATTTCATTTGTCTGATGAAATGCTCTTTTTAAACTTTTGTTCATGCTTACACAAAGGCAACTAAACTAATTTTAACTTAGCATTTTGAATTATCTAGATATTGTGGTTCATGACTTATATTTTTTGACTTTAAGAAATAATCATAAAACTGTCCCTATTACTTGCTGGAAAAGCAGGAAGTCTATCACCTACTTTACACATAAAAAACTGGATAAAGATGTGGTATATATACACTATGGAATACTATTTTGCTATAAGAAAAGATAAAATAGTGCCATTTGCTACAACATGGATGGATCTTGAGATTATTATGCTTAGCGAAAAAGTTGGGACAGAAAAATTTAGACAGAAAAAGTCAAGAACCATATGATTTCACTGATATGTGGTATATAAAACTGAAAACAACAAAGGAAAAAGACAAACAAATAAAGAAACAAAAACTCATAGGCACAGACAACAGCATAATTGTTACCAGAGGGTAAGGCAGGAAGGGGGTCATAGATGAGGGTAAAAGGGATCACATATATGGTGATGGAAGGAGAACTGACTCTGGGTGGTGAACACACAATGTGATATATGGGTGATGTAACATGGAATTGTACACCTGAAACCTATGTAACTTTCCTAACAATTGTCACCCCAATAAATTTTAATTAAAAAAAAATTAAGGCCCAGAGTAATTCAAGTCATTCACACACATCTGCATTTTAATCCCAGGGTCCATCTTCCTTCCATTTTACCATGTGACTTCAATATAAGGGATGTAACATTTAGTAACAGGAAGTAAACCACCATCCGTACAAAATTCAAATCATGGTCATGCATTGTTAAATATAGTTTCTAACCATTAACTTAGTACAATAGCTGGAAGCATAGGACACTTTTGATAACAGAATTTCCCTGAAGTTATCTGAGTTCATATAAAATGAGACTAAAAAATAAAAATAAAATACATATGTCTAATTCGAAAAGTAATTATATGGTCATATTGACTTCAAAGAAAATTTTTCAAGAGGTTGAAATATTATGCATTTCTTCTCAACTTATAGTGATTTTTCAATTCGATTTCTTACATTGCTATCAACATTGCATACTAATCACATCTACATGTATGTTGCATATTCACTAATTATATTTCTAATTTTTGTAATAAAGGACGTTTCCAATCTATTCACCAAACAACACTGGGAAGGTTTGTATAACCCCAAATCATATAGTTATATTAAACTTCTAAACTGAAAAAAAAGAAAATACATTTGCAATTCACCTCAAATACCAGCTTTCAATTTCATTATCTTCACCAAATTCCCATAGCAATCCTAGAAAACATATTTATTCGTGTCTTTCTGAGGAATAATAAGATGCACAGGTGATGTCTAATATTTTTCTTGTCAAATTAAGGAAGGTACTGTGGGGTACTACATGGGCATACTCCAAGAAATACTGGCTGTTTTCATGCAGGTATGTATTTCTAGAGGAACTGATTTCTATATGGATACAACTTTGTAAATATATTAGAAAGAGGAATTCTGCAATAAGTTGACTAGAAAAAGAAAAAAGATCATTGTTAATAACATAAAAAAGTACAAATATCCACAATGTACAATGCTTTACTTCTATCTAAAAAATTATCATTGTCCAATAATTTGTTGAATGATATATAATCTGTGCAGAATTTTGTTCTACTACTAATACTATGGTATAAATTTAGCACATTCCTTGTAGAATTCCCTTGGTAGAGTAAAACAGTTTCTGCAGGTTACATGGGAAACACAGTTTGAATTACGACCTATGGTATACAAGAAGGCCTCCTGAGACTCATTTATATTGTTTCTTTTAAAGTTTAACTAATGATATTACAGGGACAAAGTTTGAATGTGACATTAGTTTTCTGCCATGAACTGCATATAGACACTAAATCTAATTAATTGATCATATATTTTCTTCCACTTTATTGCTTCATTTAAATATGTAAAATTCTACTAGTGAGACTTTGGGAACCTTGATAATGTTTTCAAGGTAATGGTCCAGCTTCTTGACTCAGTTTCCAGATAACAGAGAGATTTTATAATTATTTTCATTAAACTTAAGGAAGGCAACAATGAGTGCTCTTTTAGAAACAATGGTAAGAATAATTAAATTAGACCCTACCAGGTAGATTGAAATTGCTTTTCTACCTAACTGATTTTCAATATAGAGTCATTCAAGATGTTTCTTTCTCATCATTTTTCTCTCTTCTTAGTCACATGAGCTTTTGGCTTTTATTGTTTTTGAGGAAGTCCTCAAACTCTAATTTACAGATGTCAGGCAAATAAATAAAGATTTATTATCTTTATACATAACTTGTTATTTTTGTTGTTTAAAACACAATGATACCACAAAATGAGAGTGCAACAACCTCCATAGTTAGGAAATGACTATACCGTGTTTCCCCGAAAATAAGACCTAGCCGGACAATCAGCTCTAATGTGTCTTTTGGAGTAAAAATTAATATAAGACCCGGTCTTATTTTTCTATAATATAAGACTGGGTATAATATAACATAACATAACATAATATAATATAATATAAACCGGGTCTTATGTCAATATTTGCAAGGTATGTGCTTTCATGGAGGGTAAAAGTTGAGAAAGGAAGAGGGGGAGGAGAGATGGATGGGATGAAGATAGGAGAACGAGAACAAAGCAGACAGGGATCTGCTGGATACAGTAAGAATTTGGAAGCAATGGGAAGTTCCTGAATGATTTTAGGCCAGAGAGCGACTGGGTGAGATTTGTACTTTGAAAACAGAGACTTGAAATGCTGAGACACAATGGACTCAAAAGGACAAGAGTGGATGCAGTTGCAATTGTTCAGGTAAAGGTGGTTTCAGATAGGCTGTTGTTGGTGGAAATAAAGAGAAATAGAGACTTGAAGGAGACTTAAGAGGTTCTGGGTTCCTCAATCCACTAAGATTGCTTTATGATGGTAAATACTGTGTTTCCCTGAAAATAAGACCGGGTCTTACATTAATTTTTGCTCCAAAAGACGCATTAGGGCATATTTTCAGGGGATGTTTTATTTTTTCATGTACAACAATCTACATTTATTCAAATACAGTCATGCCATCTTCTCCTGGAACATTGTCATAACATACTAAATGCATCCGTCTGGCTGACGATCTTAATTGGGGCTTATTTTCAGGGTAGGTCTTATTTTCGGAGAAACACAGTAGGTAGAATTGAAGTCAATGACATATTGCATGATAGCCTTCTTTGAAAATGGAATGAAATAGGTTGTGGAAAAGGCTGCTTCATGCAACTTGTTACTGCCAAGAACAGAGATATCAAAAGAACCATGGGCACTGGCTTTGCACTATCTACCATTATCCTATGAAATGCCAGATTATGAGCAATAACAGAAGTTATATTCTACATACCAATGACTGCCATCTAGCACAAAAACACATGATAGCACAAATCATAAGCCAATTATTGAAATGTGTATTTAGAACAATAAACTTTCATGCTGAACTGAACAGTAAAATCCCTATGCAGATTCAAAGTTATTTTATATACAGACAAGGTGTAGTGACAACATTTTGAACTGACGTATCACATGACTAAATATTACTCTTACTGACAAAGCTTAGAAAATGAATCTAGAAATTTGGTAAGTCTTTTGGAACATCAGTAAACTGGGAGGGTATCAAAAAATTCCAGTCCAAATTTAAGACATACAAAGGTCGGACAATTAAGTTCGTGAACTCATCCTAGAAAAAGTCCTACATACCTCACTGCTGAATATCACTATGGTCAGCTTCGAAGTACTCCCCTTGGGAAGCTATGCACCAACCCCAGCGCCTAGTCCACCCTCTAAAGACATTTTGGAACTCTTTTTCTGGAATGGCTATCAGAGCTGTTGTCATATTACCCTTGATGTCCTGAATGTCATCCAAATGTCTTCCTTTCAATATTTCCTTTGTCGACAGGTAAAGAAAGAAGTCATTGGGGGCCAGATCAGGTGAGCAGGGAGGGTGTTCCAATACAGCTATTTGTTTACTGGCTAAAAACTCCCTCACAGACAGTGCCGTGTGAGCTGGTGCGTTGTTGTGATGCAAGAGCCATGAATTGTTGGCAAAAAGTTCAGGTCGTCTAACTTTTTCATGCAGCCTTTTCAGTACTTCCAAATAATAGACTTGGTTAACTGTATGTCCAGTTGGTACGAACTCATACTGAATAATTCCTCTGATATAAAAAAAAAAGGTTAGCAACATTGTTGCAACAAGTTCGTGAACTTACTGTCATACAGAAAGTGGTTTTTCAAAATAGGGTTTGCTTTTATCATATCTAGGTTACCAATAGAGCCAGTGAACGCTAACTATGAATCAGGCTTGAACAATAAATACAGCTTCTCTGCTGGACACAGACAAACTATAAAATCCTTTAATGATGTAGTACAGCATAAGAGAAAATAAGAAAATCACTGTGCTGAGGATTTGGGGAGTTTTCATTTTTACTCAGTTTTTGTCAATAATCAGGTACGTGTCCTTTGAGAAGTGGTGTAACCAATATAAGTTTTCATTTTACCACGCCTACCACAAAAGGATTCAACAAGATGGTCTCTGAGGCTCTGACCATATCTATGATTTTTGAAGCTATGAACATTTAAAAGAATAGTGAAAATTAATATAAAACAATATGCTTTAATCTTCGAAAGTTTGGAGACAATACAGCAGCGTGAGTAACTAACATGATACAGAAACCAATCTGAATGTAGGGTGCTTTTCAGCAAAACCTGAGTCAGCTGTGAGTTTAAAACTTTATATCCCAGTGACTCACAGTTATAATCACAAGTCAGAGACTGTGCATGCACAGTGCAAAAAGAACTGATGATTACAGTCTTCTGTCCTACCCACCATGTTTATGCTCACTGACAAAGATTCCCACATTATACTAGCGAGGATAGTAATAAAATGCCCACCAAAGAGGTTAGTGTTTTTCCTCACACACACACACACACACACACACACACACACACACACACACACACACACACAACAATAATGGAGTATAATGAAACTACCTTTTTTTAAAGGGAGGCTTAAAAGGATGATGGAAAAGTCTATGTGAATGAAAAATGGTAAATTAATTTGATGTTAAGAAATGTAACATATTTGAACTAGACTATAATGCAAAGCACATTAATTACTGGCCTATAATAAAACAGATTTAGTCTTCTGTTTCGAAGTCACTATATAATATGAGGGCTACTTATAGTACATGAATAAGGATAAGTGAAATATTGATTGTACACTTTGGGTTGAGCAAGATTGGTATTTATCTAGCAATAAAGAAAACAGAATTTGGAAATAGCCATTCTAAGGGCTATGTCTACATCCATTCCTTCACTCACCCATTCATTTATTCATTCATTCACTCATGTATCCATTTCAAAAGGAATTTTCTCTGGGTTCACATTTGTGTTAGGTTCTGGAAAAATTCACTCATCACTGAAAGTCAGTTTCTTCATCATCTGTGCTGGGATCTAGGGATACAAAATAAGTAAGACACAGTCTTGGTTCTCAAAGAACTTATTGTGCAACAGGGGAAGCCAGAAATAGACACATACAAGTAAAATGAACGTAATGTTCTCTATGATTGATAGTGTGTGCAGCATAAAGTCAGGTCAGAAAGAAAGAGGTGGCCAAATAGCAAAAAACAGCTATGGAAATTCAGAGCCTATAATGATAATACATTTCTCCCTGCCACCTCCACTCTCTTTATTCTTCAAAAATTTCAGGGATTTTTATGTGGACATTGATGTTTTTTCACCTGGAGGCAGATGAACAGCAAACGTTTGCTCAATATGGGTAAAGCACTATTTACAATCATTGAGATTTATTGGACCTGTTTGGACACATACTGCCAGGACATGTGGTTCTTTCTGAAAATAAAGATCAGAGAAGATAAACACACTCAAAGCAGTTGTCCATTTGCAGTATTTTGATTTTATTTGTGATCTCCTCTACCAGAAAATTTCCTGTGTTTAGCTAAATATATAATTTTATGCATATGTATTCAAATTTATTAAAATTTAAATTTCCAAATTACTACCGTGTTTCTCCGAAAATAAGACGTAGCCGGACAATCAACTGTAATGCATCTTTTGGAGCAAAAATTAACATAAGACCTGGTCTTACATTATATTATGTTAGCTAAGGCCCGGTCTTATAGTAAAATAAGACCGGGGCTTATAGAAATTTTTGCTACAAAAGATGCATTAAAGCTGATGGTCCGGCTAGGTCTTATTTTCAGGGAAACACGGTAGATGAACAGAAAAGGTCAGATTTTTCATGAGTTTTTCTAACCCTCCATTTAATCTATTTTATGTATTATACGTGCAGTAGCTTGTTATCTCTCTTCAATTCTATCTTCTCCTTTCTGTTTCCACTGCCAGTGTCCTAGTTCAGAGGCGTTATTACCTCTCACCTGTACTATTGTAATTGCTTCCAGACATCTCTCTCTCCCTCCAGTCTCAGCCTGTTCCTTTCCAATCTAGAAATTACTGCTAAGTGAATTTTGCCTAGAGTGCAACTTGATCATGTGGCCCCCAGCTGGAACACCTTTAGAAGCTGCCTACTGCCTACCGAATTAAGTACAAACTCCTCATTTTAGATGTGGAAGTCCTGTAAAACAGTTTGACGCAAAGTGGAGGCTGCACACCAGCAATACCCATGTCACCTGGGAGTATGTTAGAAATGCAGACTCCGGGCCCTAGCTCAGGTCTCTGATTGACTGGCTAGTACATCAAATTTTGAGAAGCTCTGCTCCAAAGTACCGCCACGCTGCATTCCTGTCTCTGTTGCCCATGACCCCCTTTCTTGGGCCCCAATGTAGAATTACATTAGTCCTGAAAACACCTTTCTGACTTTGAACTACACTGATCTGACTTCGAATACCACAGAACACAGTATTCTGCTTTGGTGAACTTGTCATATTACCATCTTGCGGCCTCTTTGAAGGCAGACGTTAACAGATTATTCATATTTGTCCCTCCCAATGCGAGGGTATGCAAAAAAAACTCCCACTCCCCGGTGATATCCAAGACTTGTTTATCAGGGCCATGAGAAGAAAATATACAACCTCTCCTTCTATTTATTGTTAGGCCATTCTTTTAATTCTATGTGTTACTTAGGTTTTTAATGTGCATTATGTATTAATATAGTAATGCATGTGAATTCCTTGTGAATCGATAATACCAGGGGTGTCAAAAAAATGTATACAAATGACTTGTATTCATCTTTGTTATCATATACAGTGGTACCTCGGTTTTCGAACGTAATCCGTTCCAGAAGACTGTTCGAGTTCTGAAACGTTAGAAAACAGCCGACAGCTAGGCCTCAGGATCTTGCACTCAGCGGAAGCTGCATGACATGTTCGACTTCCGAAGCATGTTCGAAAACCAAAGCATTTACTTCTGGGTTTACAGCGTTCGTAAAGTGAAATGTTCATCAATGGAGACGTTTGAAAACCGAGGTACTACTGTATATTATTACAATTTTAATAGAGTATTACAAATTTAATAAAGATTTTTCCTTTTTTAAAATGTGTATATGTTTTTTGGCACCCCCGGTTTACATCTATTGGAATGCTTATTCAAAAATATTTTGAATGATGATTGCATGATCAAAAATGGTTTGAGACCACTGCATGACACACCAAGCACATGGTTTTCTGCAGAAATAAAGAGATATTTGTGAATTGCACTGATACTTACAACTGGCTCAATTATAGCATGTGTAAGACTATTTGATGCAGGGAAGACTTTTTTAATTTCTTTATCAGATAAAAGTTTCCAAGTTTGGAGAAAAACCTACTCCAAAGTATTAAAGGAAACAGCATATTCATTCACTTATTAAACAAAAGGTAAGCCTAAAGATGTTTGTCAAATTTCAACTGGGTAAGTCATTTTAACGCAGCAACAGAAAAAAACTATTCAAAATATATTAGCTTCAATAATCATCAAGCAATGGGAATATTACAATTTAAGATTGTTTCCCAGATGTTGATTGCTATTTTGAATACAGTTTTTCTATAATTCAGTATGCCCTTGAAATATAGGTTAAAAATTTTTCACTATGGACTAGAGTTCTCTATACAGGACCTACTCTCCTGCATCATGACTAGCTTTTTGCCTCAGTCCATAGCTACATTTAAGCACCTTCATTGACCTAATAAGAAGCTGTCGATGCCCTCTCTTCTCCAAGGCTAAGTCTCCATGCTGCATACTCATATAGCAACTGTCACTTGCCTTATCAAAATACTTATCGCACATCTTTATAATGTCTTGGCTAACATTTAAAATTCCTCATGGACCAGAAGCTCTCCAAGGGCAGGAGCTATGCCTACCATGTTAAATGCTCTACTCACAGTCCTTGGCATAGTAATTAGGACATAGTAGGGACTCCATGAACATTTGTTGAAAAGATAAATGAACCAATGAATACATTCATTATAAGATTTATAATGGAAATTTCGTCTCCTAGCTTAATCTTACAATTAGTTATCTGTAAAATGAGATAATACTGACTTTGCAGGAGTCTTTGGAGATTATATGAAACTAGGTATGTAAATCATGGCTCTAGCTCAGTGCTTGGAAATACCGTGTTTCCCCCAAAATAAGACCTAGCCAGACCATCAGCTCTAATGTGTCTTTTGGAGCAAAATTTAATATAAGACCCAGTCTTATATTATGTTAGATAAGACCCAGTCTTATAGTAAAATAAGACTGGGTCATACATTATTTTTTGCTCCAAAAGATGCATTAGAGCTGATTATTCGGCTAGGTCTTATTTTCAGGGAAACAGGGTAGTACCATTAAGAAATTGGTAGCTATTATTATGAGTAATATCATCAATATATTATTACTATCAATTTAGTAAAATTAAGAAAGCTATTCACAATGCTTTCAAAAAGATGCTTCAACAGAACACAAAATTATAATTAAATAAAACATAAAAAACAGCTATCGCTATTAAATCAAAGTGACATGTCTAATGAACACATTTTACAATGATAATACATTATTCATTTTAAAAAATGAGATGCAGTGTCCATATCATAGTAGAGTTACTTTCACCTCTACCTCACTATAAACATGGCAGTAGTTTTGTTATGAACATATCGAAGAAAACTAACAGAAAAATTAGTCTATGCAAAGACCAAAATAAAAGAAATATATTCCACACAGTTGACACACACTAAATTAATAAGCAATTTTTCAGGAAATGTAATACTTTACCACATGAGGACATTTGGTCCCAAGAGCAATACTGTGATAATTTCTTTGAGAAAGACTTAGAAAAGAATGTCGATGTACTTAAAAATGGAATCTGGAAATTTGTCCTACAGTAGATTTATGGAGGGCTTCACTGATGAGCTATGCCATGTAAATCTTATAAGTATGCTTGGCTGCCCAGTTGATGTGCTATCCATTATAAAATGGCAGTTTTATTTCAGAAATATACGTCACTTCAGAAATTCGCAAACATTTCTAGACTGTCTGACCCTTGGCATATTAAATTATGAACACATTGACCTCTGATCTGGTAAATAATGCATCTTTTATATAATGCACTTAGCCACCATCTGACAAAAATTATGTACACTGTGCCACAAGCTGTAGGGCAAATACTAGTAGAGGAAAGTTAAAAAATGATTTTCATATAAATTGAATTATAGAATGGAGACATGCCACACATCAACTTATCCAGTGAAAAACAGCAATGTTCACATCATTGAAACAATGTTATAAGTGATTTTATCAACTCCAATTATAATTGTAGTGGTTAAGTAACTAAAACAAATTTTTGGGAGGGACTAGATTACCACTTTCTCTGTAATAAGCACTCTAGAAACATTTCAAACTGCATTCTTCAGTTAAAATCTTGAGCATAATTCTGTGAAGTAGACATTTTTATTCTCCTACAGATGAGAAAATGAACTAAGAGATTAATTGACTTATCTGAAACCCCAAGACAGTGGAAAATGGTGTTCATTCTCTAGGATAGGCATCTTTGAGATAAAAGAGCGATAGACAAACAAACAGATTTCTCAAAGATGTGTGCCAAGTGCAACGAGGCTCTTTTAAGCACCATTTTCAGGATCCCCCCCCCCAATAAATACCGGCATCACAGATTCAATGTTGCTTAATACCAAATTAAAACTGTGTATTTTCTAAACAAGGATCAGTGATGGCTAACTGATAGATGAGGTACCCCTAATGTAGTCAGCAATCAGAATCATTTTCCAGTGACTCCTAATTGAGTTTCGGACACCAGGTATCCTTTCCTGTGTTTTCCCATAATAAGACAAGGTACAAGTGTTTGTAAGAGATATTCCCTAGAGTCCTTTAGAGTGGGAATGGGGAAGGGGGTGCAGAAATGTTTTTAAAAGTGTATCATTGTTCATGAAATAAGGAAAGAATCCCTCAGGGTCATGCTAAATAACTAAAGGATTCAGGGTCAAAGTAAGAAATTAAAGTCACGGGTACACACTTTCTGCTTTTAATCCATTATTCTCTTTCTTCTCCCACATGGGACTCTGGTCATTATTACATATCTTTTATTTCAGAAAATAACTGAACACATTACTCTTTTGACTTTCTTTTATCTCTTCATATTAACCTACCAAGGGGAACTAATTTTTTCTTTAAAAATGCAATTTAATATAATAACAATGACAGCTAACGCTTATTAAGCATTTACTAAACCAAGCACTGTGCTAAACTTTTCGTGTGAATTATGACGTTTAATCCTGACTCCAATCCTGTGAGTAGGTAACATTGGTGTACTCACTTCTTAGGAGAGAAATTCGAGGCTTAGTGAAGTAAATTAATTTGCCTGAGATGATGCAGCTAATAAATGGAAGATTTAAAATTCAGATCCATTTCTGTTATGCTATCAAAAAAGATCCCCCAAATAATAATCCACCAACAAAGCTGCACCATGTTAGCCCCTATATTAACACTTATTAACATTCCCTATATCAATATATTATTCCCTATAGTAACATATTTTCCCCTATATTAATATAAGCAAGGTGCTCGTTCTTGTGTTGATTTATTACAAATCCTAGTTACACTCACAACTGATCTGCAAAATTGGTATTGGGCACACTTACACAAACATGACAACATTTAAAAATCCATATGTAAATTATGTACTTTTTTGTTTTCTTACCGTTGAATAAATTTGTTTGAATATTTCAGAACACTTAATGAATTATGAAAATAACGAGATAGAATAGGTATTTTCCTTGCTTCCAATTGATTCTTCCCAATGAATTGTCCTCTCCTTTCTCCAAAAGAACTCAGCTCCTTTGAAGCCCATGCCATCAGATCCATCACCCACTTTTCCTCAAAGCCATAGTCATCTGCAGACCTCCTTGTCACTTCCTCTCCTTTAGTAGATCTAGAGTCAGCGTCACTGTCCCATTCACCCATCCACATTTCGGTTTTTTCAACACACACAAAGATGCTCCATCTCATACCCTGATCTCTCAGTTCTTTTATCTCCTCAACTTCAAGGATCTTGACCTCCACACCATCTCAGCCATCAAGTTTTGAGGCCATACCCAAATCTTGTCATCCTTAATGACAGAACTAGTTCCAAAATCTACTTTTCAAGAACCTCGCTCTTTAAGTATTTTGGGTAAAGTGTTATCAAAACCTCTTTGACCTTCTGCAATAAAATCTGGTATTTGGCTAACTTTCCAGTTCTGATCCTCTGGAAACTGATAAAGGTAGTATATCAATATGTTGTAACTCTACATACTTACGATAACAAAGAGCCATGACTGGTAAATCTCATTGACTAGAAGAAACTATAAATGAACTATAAATGCCTAATCTGGCTGTCACACCTTTGGACTTCCCCCTGTGTGTGATGACTTGGAACTGGGCACGTTCCCAGAGGCTGAGACTACAGATTTCATACAAGAGATATTAGCATAGGCGAATGAGGCTTTTAAGCCTGGGTGATTCCCTTATGTGCCCAATTCCTGTTCCACGGTATAGGGAGTGAGGGGAAGGGCTGGCTAAAATATAACCCTATCAGGTGGCTGTGGGGACTGCTACACAGACTGCTGTGAGGACAAACTCTCAAGGGATAAGGGCATTTGATGCTAGTTCTTGTTTTACATCCTTCTAAGTGAATATAATGCTAACTGTGGCCTACAATAGGCTTCTGAGTCTAAGTCTTTAGTTCTAAGAAGATACCTCAATAGGTGTTGTAATCACCATCTTCTCTTTCCTATCTCATTTACTGTTGTAGGTCCACCCCACAGTATGCTTCCACTCAACAGGGTGCACTGTGCTAGGCTCATGGAGAATTACAAGCAGTGTTGCACACTAAAAACAAAAAAATTATATCCATCTTTGGAGTCAGACAGACCAAGGTGCATTGACATACAATTAAACTAATATTTTGCATGTGGTCATCACATTATAATGCTGAAAAATGAAAGCAAAACTAAAACAATGACTTATAAAGAGGCTAGAAATATAATACATGCTCTGAAATAGAAACTGCTGATTTCATATTAGAATGAAGGTAGAATACAACAAAATCTTTGGTTGAAAAAAACATAAATCCACTCAAAAGCATGCATATTTGAAATTACTATATTCAAGGTGCTTTTTAAAGGGAAGACTCATGACATGGATCACTATGCCCAACTTTAGTGAAAAATCTCCACAATTTTTTACAATTCAAAAATCAGCATAAGTAAGGTCATCCACTTCTGAGTATTTTTGGTGGACATATTGTTGTATGAATGGTGTTTCTAACAAAGGCCATTAATAAAGACAATGAATGCTCCTGAGGGCTCCTGTTAAATTGGGCTTTTAGCCAGTGCTGGAAGAATGGATTTATTTTCAGACAACAATGGAACTTTCACCATAGAGGGTCCAAAGTTATTAGAGATGTCCAAGTGTAGAGATGCCTCATTCAGTTACCTTCAACTCAACAAACACTTTGAACTCTTGGTCACTAAGAGTGGGTTTTATTTTACATGCATATTTTTTATAGCACAGCTCATCTCAGAAAGCATTTCAGATTGCTATAAATGTGTACAGAATGTATAAAATGAGGAAAACCTCTTTTGGCACTAAGTGGGTGAGCAACAGGTAGATTTGATTAAAGATATTACATTAATGTCAGGGTCACTGGAATAAGAACTCGTCTTCTGAAAAGGACTGCACTGAAGATGAAAACACACTAACATTACTATTTAAGTTCTAATCTTTCTGGTTTAAACACTTAATCATTTTACAACCATACTTCTCCAGAAGGCAACTGGTAGTAAGCATTCTTTATATTGTTAGAGCGAGGAAGAACAAGACAAACTATTAACTTTCCATGAAATAATTTTCCAGATTAACTGGTAATAGTTTTGATTCCAAGAAGTCATAAACTAGCCCTTGTTTTTATTTTTTCCTTTTTTTCTTCATTTTTTTGACATTCAGAATGTCCAAATTTTTTTGACATTATTTTATATTAGTTTCAGTGTACAGCATAGTGGTTAGACATCAACTAGCCATTCCTGATTGAGAGATCTAGGAATGTCCAAATCATGAACAATGACTGGGAGATGAAGACACAGTTGGATACCACAGGAAATGCATGTGGTTGAGGCCTTGTTGGAAGGGGGAAGTGCAAAGAGAGATCATAAAAAATAAATCTCCTCTAGTAGATGTGGATCATAAACATGCAAGGCCTAACAAATGCTGTTTCTGTGAACAGCAACCACTTCCAAAGAAAAGCAAAGAGCTTATGAGAGATGGCTTTCAAATTTTCTCATTGTTCTATATTGTACATTTCCTCCTTGTGCTCAGTTTACATGTTTATATTATGATTCAATTTCTGGACTGCTGGGTAAGGTACCGGTCTAATGATGAACAGCATATCCTTCTAACATCCTTTAACCACTACTGGAATCAAGTACAAATGTAATAGCCACACTCTATGACAGACTTCCATAAGTTAAATGGCTTAATTTACTCTATGTGGTCGGTATAAGTAATTTAATTTGTAATCAGCTATGATAATGACACAAATGACAAGTTTATTTTGGAAATCTAAAAGTAGGCCAATATCTGAACCTTGAGTAGCAAAAGTATCCTGTGTACATACAGAAGTTCTAATTTTCTAAATTAACTCTTATCTTTCTAAATGAAATCTCCATATTGTTTTATGATACATGAGACCCCATCTGTTGAAAGCATAACTCAATCTCTAGCATCAAAGGCTTTCAGACTACGCTTCAAATATTTTACCAGATAAATTCAAATGAATAGGATTATTTCATTAAGTTGGGGTGGCGGGGAGTGTGACATCCCAAGTGTAATAAGCTGAATAATGGCCTTCCAAAGATGTCCTTGTCCTAATCTCCTGAACCTGTTACATTATGTGGCAAAGGAGAATTAAGATAGCAGATGGAATTATGGTTGTTAATCAACTGACTTTAGGATGTGGAGATGAGCCTAGATTATCCAGGTGGACCCAATGTACTTGTAATTACATGGGCCTTAAATATGGAAGAGGGAGGCAGAAGAGTCAGTGTCAGAGCGATACAATGTGAGAAAGACTTAACCAGGTCATTGCTGGCTTTGAAGATGGAGAGTGCCAAGAGCCAAGGTCGATAGACAGACAGCCTTTGAAGCTGGAACAGGCAGGAAAGCAGATTTTCCCCTAGAACTGCCAGAAAGAAATGCTGACATTTTTATTTCAGTCCAGTGCGATCCATTTTGAGCATCTGATTTCCAGAACCATAATAAATTTGTATTGTTTAAGCCACTAAATTGGTGGTAAATTGGTATAGCAGCAACAGGAAACAGATATGCGGACCAAAGATTATTTTACTCTAAGCAGTATCAGTTGTCAGATCCTCATAACAGAAAGCTACTTTGAAGTACTAAATATTGTAATTGACCAAACTGATTTCTATTATTCATTGGCTACTATAGATTAATTGCTAGATACACAGCTAGTTTGTATGCAGGAATTTCAGAAAGTTACATATGTAGAATGTTTCTGATTTCTTTGAGCAATGAAAAGTGCACAAGCTGGTATGCATTAAGTCCATGAGTACACATGTATTAAGCCTCTATTAGAGACAAAACATTGTGCCAGTGGATGATATGAAATCATGCTATCAAAACAAATGCCTACAATACGTATCTTGACAAACAGGTAACATTTGACTACATGGATTTGGGAGTGTAGGTGAAAACAACACTCGAGTAAAGCACGAGAAAAGGCATGAAGGTTGGAAGTCAGAAGGCCTACTGTGAGGACCATAATGTAGCTTCCTCCAGCAGAGACATCCACTAAAATAAAGGCTGGGAGAGCAAACGTGGTCAGGGGCCCAGACACATTCTCCTGGCTGGTATCTTTTCAGTGTACTCTGGCTTGACTTCCAGACCTGGGCCTTCAGCCTGGCTGCCAGATTGGCTCTTTCCACCTGTACTATAAACAAAAAGAGCTGCAGACTTAAAGCCCCTAGGGAGTAGCCCTAAACTAATGCCCAACAGGAAATGAATGAATGAAGCTTTGTGACTCACAGACAGAACAATTCTGAAGTGGATGCTCTCCTCAGGTTTCTCGGGTTCCCCAATAGGAACTCCAGCTGTCCACTGGGGTGACTTTCTTAGTAACATACCCCTCTTGGCAGACTTCTTTTAACTGTCTCCCTTCTCCACTCCTTGACTGGTGTGTCTGGGAATCGTGTTTCAAATTAACTACCAGCACTTGAAGCCTTGTCTCATGGTCTGCTGCTGCCGAGATGCAAACTAAGACAGATGAATCAGGCTGGTGAGGGATCCAAGCCAGGGCTGGCAGTTAGATTTGGCAACAATGACTAGAAGAATTAGCCAGGTCAAAACCATGCAGAAGCAGCAGGATTAAAAACATTGTGAAAGTGAAACAGATAGGAACTGGCAACTTATTTCACATGAGGTGATAAATATGGATGATTCATCTTTGATTCTTAAGCCTGATGAGCTAGGAAACCATTCGTTAGCACAGCAGAATCAGAAAGGGGAGTGGCTGGTGAAAATCTGCTTCATGGGCTACTTTGGCTTGTTCATTGTTGGTACTGAAGCTGTTGCTTCATGTCCTGTGTGTGGCCAGTATCTTACGACGTGAGGAGCCTGGTATAATGAACATACCCCCCGGCTTTGGAGTCAGGGTATCCTGGAACGGAATACTTGCTTTTGCACTCAGTAGGTGTGCCATCTAGGGCAGGTCAAGTGGTGATTTTAAGCTATAGTTTCTCAGTTTATAATATCTGGATGAAAACATGTACCTTGTATCTACTAAAAGGAGCTCAGTATGATGCTTATCACCACGAAATGCCCAGATGCTTTATTTGCTTCTAGTGTTATGGTTTCCATTGTCCCCATCTTGGCCTTGTTTCTACTCTACCACATAGTTGCATTTAAACAACCTGAAATTCTTCTTTTACATTCAAGGACTAGAAATGTTAATTGTTGTTGTTTGGTTGTTATTATTGCTTGACCTAGGCTGTCTCCCTAGTACTATTGTTAAGCTGAAGCAGGACAATGAATAAAAATACTTCAGGCAAATTACACAATGCCAAACCTAAGCAGCCATTTTATAAGAATAAAAGAAAATCCTTAGTTGTTTTTAGTTTTATAAACAACAAAGGAATAAGACAAACAAATGAAGAAACAAAGACTCATAGACACAGACAATAGTTTAGTGGTTACCAGAGGGTAAGGGGTGGGGTGGTAGATGAGGGTAAAGGGATCAAATATATGGTGATGGAAGGAGAACTGACTCTGGGTGGTGAACACACAATGTGATATATGGATGAGGTATTACAGAATTGTACACTTGAAACCTATGTAACTTTACTAACAATTATCACTCCTATAAACTTTAATTTAAAAAAATCCTTAATGTATGATCATGTCTATTTTATTCAGTACAATATTCCCAGTACTTTGTACAACATGTGACACAGATGAATGACACAAAAAATGTTTATTAAAGTGTACTACAGCAGTCCCCCTTATCTGTGGTTTCACTTTCCATGGTTTCAGTTACCTGGGGTCAATGGTGGTCCAAAATGTTAAATGGAAATTTCCAGAAATAAACAATTCATGAATTTGAAATTGTACACCATTCCGAGTAGCGTGATGAAATCTAACAGGGTCCTGCTCCATCCCACCTGGGACATTAAACTTCCCTTTGTCCAGCATCTGCATGCTATAGACACTCCCTGCCTGTTAGTCATTTAGTAGCTGCCTTGATTAGCAAATCTTCTATGAGAGAGAGAGAGAGAGAGAGAGAGACAGAGAGAGAGAGAGACAGAGAGAGAGAGAGACTACATTCACATAGCTTTTATTATAGTATATTGTTACAATTTTTCTATTTTATTATTAGTTATTATTATTACTCTCTCATTGTGCCTAATTTAAAACTTTAAAACTTTATCATAGGTATGAACATATAGGAAAACACATAATGTGTATATAGTGTTTGGTACTATCTGTGGTTTCAGGCATCCACTGGGGGTCTCGGAATGTATCCCCCATGGGTAAGAGGGGACTACTGTACTTCTTTACTTCGTGTTCTATACATATTAACAAAGTATTTTCAAATATCAACTTTGACTCCCTCAACTTTCCTAAATGGTAGGCAGAGAATGTATTATTATTCCTATTTTTACAGTTAAGGAACAGAGTGTCAGGGATATTTAAGGAATATGCCGTAGGTCACATATGTGTTGGAGGTAACACCGAGAATTAAAAGAGCAATTATGACCCCAAATCCAGCGCTCATTCAATCACAATCTCCTTTCCACTTCTGATGTGAAGCCACATGCTTGTGTCTCTAAAAGTGCATAGAATACATTATACCAATGACTCCCTATGTTGTGTGATAATTTCAGTCTCCGCATCTCCATCTTCCAGACAATTCTGCAACTGAATTACCGAATACTGTTATAGTACTTGCTATATTCCAAGATGCTTTCAAAGTTTGTGTAATTCAGCTTTAGGCCTCACTTCACCATCAACAACTTGTGTGACTTTAATGTGTTACTTAACCTTTTGGATTATTAGTTTAAAAAAAGGGAGGATGGGCTATATGATTCCTCAGATCCCTTTGAAATCTGACATTTTCTTATTATTCCACCTCTGTTGGTCACATCTATTTCCCTGTTTCAATGGTCTCTGGTCAACATTGAGTCCAGAGAACAATTAGATGTGACAACTGGTGACAGAGCAAGTCTTTCTTATTTTCACTCTATCACATTTCTTTGGAAAATATATGAAATATCAAATAGGGTAGGTCCTGGGACACCTAATGTCACCCACCTGATTATCAATCATTGTGAACCACTGGTACTCATGCTTCAATATAGAGATGTACAAAAGAGCAAACTAATTATTGAAAGGGTTCTGAAAACCCAAACATACTAAATAAATAGCATGTATAAGTATTTTTAAACATGTGTAGATGATATAGTATTAAGGCATAATAAGTCTTCGTCATTATGCATTTTTTACCCAATAGTTACTGCAAGTATCATAATTATCCTACGGTGAGACTACAAAGTATTTTGATCGTCTAAAAACAGCCATCATCGTTTGGTATCTTCTAGTCTTAAACGATTATTTACTCTGTTCCTCAGTAAAGCAGTGATAAAGAAATTACAGACACAAATGATTATCAAGCAGGGCCAGCCTCTAGACTACTGGTATTGATAGGAAGGAGACAGCAGTGAGCAACTGAAATTAAAGGATTATACCAAAAAGAATATGGATATGGAATTAGCCAGCTACCTAGAACTACAGCCTGTTCTTTTCATGAGAATGTTAGCTCTATGCCTGTCAGAATAAATATAAGCACCTCAAATGCTTCAGAAAGTCATTAGCTTGGAATAAACTGCATCCCAGTTATCATTATACAATTACTATCTCAGGTTATTAGAAGAGGTTGACACCTCCAAAGATTTTAGCTGACACAGACTGACAAAAGGGAATATAATTGTTTAAAATGTATGTATTTTTATGGCTAAGTGGGGAAGAAGGTAGCCTGTTAAGAGAGTAAGAGCGTTTTAATAGACTCTACAAACAGTATTCTTCAAAAACAAAGAACCATCTTTGAGTCTTTGAATGGACAGTGATATGAAAAATTCAATTTTTAAACCACTGAGATATTGAGTAAAACATCTCTGCTTAATGACTGACGTTTCGTTTAACTCCAAATAGGTGACCTGATTGATTGTGTCTTTGCCTAGGAGAATGTGGCTTCACCTTGACAACAGGTGACATTAGTGAGCTCATTTGAGGATGTGCCATGCTTTGGTGACTGAAATATTCTCTTATTCTCATGAGAGTAGGGGAATGATCAATGATTCATAAACTCATAATTATTTTACCAATAAACCTAAACAGTCACCAAAACAATTAAAATAATTTCAAAATCTGGAGGGTCCTTATATCTTTAAAAAATTATATGTAATATATAAATATTATGCATAGAATATATATGTATGTGCATATATTATATATGTATATATACACTTTATAAACATTTAATATATGCATATATCATAAATACATACATGTACACATGTATATACATGCTTACATATATGTGTGTATGTATGCATATACTCTCTCTGAGACAAACTCCCAAATGGAGAAGTAATTGAATAATCAAATAGCACTATAAAATGTCTTACACAATTCTACCATCTGGTACAGTAGTCCCCTCTTATCGTGATGTGGGAGGAAACATTCAAAGACCCCCAGTAAATGCCTGAAACCGCAGAGTACTGAACCCTGTATATACCATGTTTCCCTGAAAATAAGACCTAGCTGGACAATCAGCTCTAATGCGTCTTTTGGAGAAAAAATTAATATAAGACCCGATGTTATATTGTATTATATTATGTTATATTGTATTATATTATGTTATATTGTACTATATTATACCCAGTCTTACATTAATTATTGCTCCAAAAGACTCATTAGAGCTGATTGTCCAGCTAGATCTTATTTTCGGGGAAACGCGGTACTATGTTTTACCCTATACATATCTACCTATGATAAAATTTAATTTATAAATTAGGTGCAGTAAGAGATTAATAACAGTAACTAATAATAAAATAGAACAATCATAACAATATACTATAATGCAAGTTATGTTAACCTGGCATTATTAAGGAAAATAAGAGTGACTTGAACACAAGCACTGTGATACCACAAGAGTCATCTGACAACCAAGATGGCTAAGTGACTGTTGGGAGGGGACAGTCTAGAGCATGGAGACTCTGAACAAAGGGATGATTCATGTCCAGGATGGGACGGAGCTTGACGACGCAAGATTTCATCACACTATTCAGAATGGTGCACAATTTAAAAACTTATGAGTTGTTTATTTCTGGAATTGTCCTTAATATTTTTGGACCATGGTTAACCACAAGTAACTGAAAAAGCAGAAAGGAAAACCACAGATAAGGGGGGGGGTACTACAGTAATTCACAAAAAGGTGCCTTATGTTTGTTGTCTGACATACCTCCATTGAATGTAAAAGTAGTGCTGCATTGCCCCTGCAAAGTTCTGCTCCATTGGCATTGATCACATACTTTGAGAGACTTCTTTCGTGGCTGCAGTATATATCAGTAATACTTAATGTCTATTTTTCTAAGTTGGTAAGATTAATAAAAGTACTAATTGGTCTCTCTGAAAAAATATTATCTGTATGAGGTAGACTGATGTGAACGGCTTTTGAATGTGCCTATAATCTACAGTCTTATGGTTCTGAAACAATAAACAGCTTATGATTGATGAAGCCACAGGGCCTAAAGAACTTCCGCTGAATGTAGAAGAGAATAAACTGGGGCAAGAAAAATAACAATGATGAATTTGTTGAGGCATTTTTTCATTTTGTGGTAGACAGAGTACAAACATTACTCAAATAAATGGGAATTTCATCATAGTTTTGGTCACTGTGGTAATACCACCCCAATCCTGGCAACAAAATATACACACACACACAAATTCCAATCTCGGCTCTCTAGGAAAAGGTAACTAAGAATCGCAAAGCAAAGATTTCTTTATTAATACAGACAAATTTTTAAAAATTTATTGGGGTGACAATTGTTAGTAAAATTACATAGATTTCAGGTGTACAATTCTGTATTACATTATCTATAAATCCCATTGTGTGTTCACCACCCAGAGTCAGTTCTCCTTCCATCACCATATATTTGACCCCCCTTACCCTTATCTCCCAACCCCACCCCCCTTACCCTCTGGTAACCACTAAACTATTGTCTGTGTCTGTGAGTTTTTGTTTCTCATTTGTTTGTCTTGTTCTTTTGTTGTTTTTGGTTTATATAGCACATATCAGTGAAATCATATGATTCTCTGCTTTTTCTGTCTGACTTATTTTGCTTAGCATTATACTCTCAAGATCCATCCATGTTCTCACAAATGTTCCTATATCATCTTTTCTTATCGCCGAATAGTATTCAATTGTGTATGTATACCACAACTTCTTTATCCATTCATCTATGGAAGGACATTTTGGTTGTTTCCATGTCTTGGCCACCGTAAACAAAGCCGCAATGAACATTGGAGCACACATGTCTTTATGGATAGATGTTTTCAGATTTTTTGGGTAGATACCCAGGAGAGGGATTGCTGGGTCATATGGCAATTCTATTCGTAATTTTTGAGGAACCTCCACACTGCCTTCCATAGCAGCTGCACCAGTCTGCATTCCCACCAACAGTGTATGAGGGTTCCTTTTCTCCACAGCCTCTCCAACACTTGTTACTATTTGTCTTGTTGATGATAGCCATTCTGACTGGGGTGAGGTGATATCTCATTGTGGTTTTGATTTGCATTTCTCTGATGATTAGTGATGTTGAGCATTTTTTCATATGTCTATTTGCCATTTGTATGTCCTCTTTGGAGAAATGTCTCTTCAGGTCCTCTGCCCATTTTTCAATTGGGTTGTTTGTTTTTTGTTGTTGAGTTTCATGAGTTCCTTGTATATTTTGGATATTAGCCCTTATCGGAGGCACTGTTTGCAAAAACCTTTTCCCATTCAGTTGGTGGCCTCTTTATTTTGTCGATGGTTTCTTTTGCTGTGCAGAAGCTTTTAAGTTTCATATAGTCCCACTCATTTATTTTAGCTTTTACTTCCATTGCCTTTGGAGTCAAATTCATAAAATGCTCTTTGAACCCAAGGTCCATAAGTTTAGTACCTATGTTTTCTTCTATGCAGTTTATTGTGTCAGGTCTTATGCTTAAGTCTTTGATCCATTTTGAATTAATTTTGGTACATGGTGACAGATAGCAGTCCAGTTTCATTCTTTTGCACGTGGCTATCCAATTCTCCCAGCACCATTTATTGAAGAAGCTGTCTTTCCTCCATTGTATGTTTTATGCTTCTTTGTCAAAAATTATCTGTCCATATTTATGTGGTTTTATTTCTGGGTTCTCAATTCTATTCCATTGGTCTGTATGTCTGTTTTTCTGCCAATACCATGCTGTTTTGATTATTGTAGCCCTGTAGTACAAGCTAAAGTCAGGAAGTGTGATACCTCCATTATTGTTCTTTTTTCTTAAGATTGCTTTGGCTATTCGGGGTCTTTTGTGGTTCCAAACAAATCTGATGATTGTTTTGTTCTATTTCTTTAAAAATGGCATTGGGATTTTGATGGGGATTGCATTAAATCTGTATATTGCTTTGGGTAATATGGCCATTTTAACTATGTTTATTCTTCTAATCCATGAGCACAGAGTGTCTTTCCATTTCTTTGTGTCTTCTTCAATTTCTTTCAAAAATGTCTGATAGTTTTCAGCATATAGGTCTTTCACATCCTTGGTTAAGTTTATTCCTAGGTATTTTATTCTTTTTGCTGCAATTGCAAAAGGAATTGTTTTTGTATTTCTTTTACTGAGATTTCATTGTTAGTATATAGGAATGCAATGGACTTTTGTATGTTGATTTTGTAGCCAGCAACTTTACTGTATTCGTTGATTGTTTCTAATAGCTTTTTGGTGGAGTCTTTAGGGTTTTCTATATATATATATATAGCATCATGTCATCTGCAAAGAGTGATAATTTAACTTCTTCATTCCCAATTTGGATGCCTTTTATTTCTTTCTCTTGCCTGATTGCTCTGGCAAGGACTTCCAACACTATGTTGAAAAGCAGAGGTGATAGGGGACAGCCCTGTCGTGTTCCTGAACGTAGAGCAAAGGGCTTCAGTTTTTCACCATTAATTATGAGATTAGCTGAGGGCTTGTCATATATGGCCTTTATTATGTTAAGGTATTTTCCTTCTATACCTATTTTATTAAGTGTTTTAATCATAAATGGATGTTGTATCTTGTCAAATGCTTTTCTGCATCAATTGATATAATCATATGATTTTGTCCTTTATTTTGTTTATGTGATGTATCACATTGATGGATTTGATGTTGAACCATCCTTGTGCCCGAGGATGAACCCCACTTGGTCGTGATGAATAATCTTTTTAATGCATTGTTGTATTCGATTTGCTAGAATTTTGTTTAGGATTTTTGCATCTGTATTCATCAGAGATATTGGTCTGTAGTTTTCTTTTTTTGTGCTGTCCTTACCAGGTTTTGGTATCAGGGTAATGTTGGCCTCATAAAATGAGTTAGGGAGTACTGTCTCTTCTTCAATTTTTTGGAAGAGTTTGAGTAGGATTGGTATTAGATACTCTTTGAAGAATTGGTAGAATTCACTAGTGAAGCCATCTGGTCCCAGACTTCTGTTTTTGGGAAGGTTTTGGATGATTGATTCAATTTCGTTACTGGTTATCGGTCTCTTTAGATTTTCCAGTTCTTCATGGTTCAGCCTTGGCAGGCTATATGTTTCTAAGAACTTGTCCATTTCTTCTAGGTTATTGAATTTGGTGGCATATAGTCCTTCATAGTATTCTTGGATGATCCTTTGTATTTTTGTGGTGTCTGTGATAACTTCCCCTTTTTCAATTCTGATTTTGTTAATTAGTGTCGTCTCTCTTTTTATTTTAGTGAGTCTAGCCAAGGGTTTGTCAATTTTGTTAATCTTTTCAAACAACCAGCTCTTTGTCACCTTAATTTTTTCTATTGTCTTTTTGTTCTCTATTTCATTTAGTTCTGCTCTGATTTTTGTTATTTCCTTTCTTCTGCTGACCTTGGGTTTCACTTGTTCTTCTTTTTCTAGTTCTTTAAGGTGTAACATGAGGTTATTTATTTGGGATTTTTCTTGTTTCTTGAGATAGGCCTGTAATGATATAAATTTCCCTCTTAAAAATGCTTTCGCTGCATCCCCAAAATTTTGGTAGGATGTATTTTCATTGTCATTTGTTTCTATGTATCTTTTGATCTCTCCTCTAACTTCTTCTTTGACCCAGTAGTTCTTTAAAAGTATGTTGTTTAATCACCATGTAATTGTGTTTTTTTCCTGCTTTCTTTTTGCAGTTGATATCCAATTTCAAAGCCTTGTGATCAGAGAATATGCTTGGTATGATTTCAATCTTCTTAAATTTGCTGAGGCTGATTTTATGTCCCAATATATGGTCTATCCTTGAGAATGTTCCATGTACACTAGAAAAGAATGTATAGTCTGATGTTTTAGGATGAAGTGCTCTATAAATGTCAATTATGTCCATTTCATCTAATGTGTCATTTAGGGCTGCTATTTCGTTATTTATTTTCTGTTTGGATGATCTATCCATAGCTGTCAATGATGTATTTAAGTCCCCTAGTATAATTGTGTTTTGGTCAATTTCTCCCTTTAGTTCTGTTAGTAGTTGCTTGGTATATTTCGGTGCTCCCTGATTGGGGGCATAAATATTGATGACTGTTATGTCTTCTTGTTGTATAGTCCCCTTCACCATTATGAAATGTCCATCTTTGTCTCTTGTTATCTTTTTCACCTGAAGTCTGTTTCATCTGATATCATTATGGCTACACCTGATTTTCTCTGGGTACCATTTGCTTGGAGTGTCAATTTCCACCCTTTCACTTTGAGTCTATGCTTGTCCTTGTAGCTGAGATGTGTCTCTTGGAGACAGCATATGGTTGGGTTTAGCTTTTTGATCCAATCTGCTACTCTGTGCCTTTTTATTGGTGAGTTCAGTCCATTTACATTTAGGGTGATTATTGATATGTGAGGATTTCCTGTCATTCTATCTTTAGTTTTCTGGAAAGGCTGTGTCTCCATTGTTTCTTTGCCTTTTTGTTGTTGTCTATTATTTCTGTGTGGTGGTATTCTATGATGTTTCCCTCTGTTTCTTCTTTTATTACAGTATATATTTCAGTTCTGGATTTTTTTTGAGTGGTTACCCTTAAGTTTATGTAAAAGAAAGTTTGATATTTAGAGTATTCCATTTTCTTCAGCACACTTACTTTCTCCATTCCCATATTCCGGTTCAGGCCTTTACTCTCCCCCTTTTATGTTTTGGTTGCCACAAATTGTCCCTGTTGATGGTGGTCGAATAGCCTCCTTTAGTATTTCTTGTAGTGCAGGTCGTGTATTAGAAAATTCCCTCAGCTTCTGTATGTCTGGAAAGGTCTTTATTCCTCCTTCATATCTAAAGGATATCTTTGCTGGATATATTATTCTTGGCTCATAATTTCTCTCTTTCAATAGTTTGAATATTTGGTTCCACTCCCTCCTGGCTTGTAGAGTTTCTGCTGAAAAATCTGATGATAATCTAATGGGCTTTCCTTTGTAGGTTACCGTCTTCTTTTCCCTGGCTGCCTTGAGGATTCTTTCTTTGTCGTTGATTTTAGACAGCTTCAATACAATGTGCCTTGGAGAAGGCCTGTTGGGATTGAGTTAAATAAGTGTTCTATTTCCTTCTTGGATTCGAGGTTCCAGTTCTGTCCACAAGTTTGGGAAGTTCTCATCGACAATGTGTTTGAATATATTCTCTGTTCCCTTCTCTCTGTCTTCTCCTTCTGGTATGCCCACTATATTTATATTGCTCTTCCTGATGGAGTCAGAAAGTTCTTGTAGAGTTCTTTCATTTGTTTAAAGTCTCAAGTCTCTTTCTTCTTCCATCTGTGTCATTTCCAGGTTTCTATCTTTGATGCCACTGATTCTTTCCTCCATCTGGTCAACTCTACTACCTAAGCTGGTTATTCCATTTTTAATTTTTTCTATTGAGTTCTTAATCTCCAGAAATTCTATTTGGTTCTTTTTAAAAATTTAAATCTCTTTCGTAAAATGCTCATGTTGTTCTTTGATTGTGTTTCTGAGTTCATTAAACTGCCTTTCTGTGTTTTCCTGCATCTCGTTGAGTTTTTTCAGAACTGCAATCTTGAATTCTCTGTCATTTAAGTCACATATTTCCATATCTTTAGGTTCCTTTTCTGGAGACTTTTCACTTTCTTTCTGAGCTGTCATGTTGCCTTGGTTATTCATGGCAGTTACTGATTTATTATTTCTCTTCCTAGACATCTACAGGAGTGGCTTCTGCAATAGGTCGATAGGAAGATATCTTTCTTGTGTTTTCCAGTACTTGTTGGTAGAATGTTTTATTTTCTCTCCGACTGCAGCCTTTTTTTCTCTCTCACACGCTAGTGCTATGTTTTCTCTGCACTATTCCAGCTTCTCACACAATGGGGGGATTCCCTGGGAGAGGGGCTTCTCCTCTGTTAATAGTGCGCCTGAGTCACAGGGCGCAGTGTCCCTCTGTGTATGCGGAGAGCTGTTGAAGTTCCAAAGCTCTTCCTGCACCAGATTCAGAGCCCGTATGTTTCAGCAGTTCTGTTTACTCCCGCAGGGATCCGCCCAGATAGGTGGGGCCAGGGAAGGGGTGAGTTGTGAGAGGTGGCCCAGAGCAATGGTGGCGACCACCACCACAGCCGGTCCTGCTTTCACAGCTCCCTCCCCTTTGCCGGAAATAGTTGGGCTGCAAATCTGTTTCTGTGGTCCACAGTTCTCAGAACAGCAAATGTTCTGGTCTTTTGATCTGACACTGCTACTGTTCTGTTTGTAGCACCGGGCAGTTGTGGGCAGGGCGAGCCTGGGAGGGTAGGGAGGGGGCGGCTAGTCTCAGTGCCTAAGGCTTCTGTTCTCTGCTCGGCAGTGAGGGCTTAAACCACTGTTTTCAGCCTTCTTCCCTTAGTCTTTCTCCGAGGTCTCTGCTGTGAGCGTTGGGTTCAGCCATGTTGTTGTATGCTGCCCCCTCAGCCCTGTGGGCCATAAGCAGAGCCCTAGCAGTCTGAGTTCTTCCCTCTACTGGAGCTGCAGTGGTTCCAGGATGCAGCGAGCTCGGAGCACTGAGCCAGGTCTGCGTCCTGCACCCGCGCGGCTCCGTCTCCGCACTTCTCCCTTCCCTCCTCCCCCGCTCGCAACATTCGCCCACCTTTAGGTGAACTCAGTAGTGGGCCTCTTCGTCTTGCCTGTCTGCTGTGCAGGGAGTCCTTTGTGGAGTTATTGTTGTTTGATTAGTTGTAAATTCCAGGGGGAGCTTTACAGAGGCTCACCTCACGCCGCCTTTTGATAACATGTTCCACAGACACAAATTTTAACTGGGTACACTATTTTTGTTTGTAAGCATTTCTGCCCCATCTCTTTCCTACCTACAGATATTTGAATCAAAATATTCCTGAGCTGCAAATAAGACAAATCTTAAAACGTCCAAGAGATTTCAACTGCTAGTGTTGAGATGGGAAGGTGTCCACCATCCGTAACAGCCAACTTTGCTACTTCACAGAATCCTTGAGCAGTGGACTGATTCAGAAGAAAATGAAAGAGACAGAACAATGGTTGCCAAGATATTCTCATTCTGTGTCTCACACACTCTAACAGAGCCTGCTTATGTGAAAGAATTGCCAGAACTTAAGCCTGAAGAAGCATCATTAAGAATTCCGCCATACTTCCTTGGAATGGCTACTTGTCAGGGATCGTGACCTGCCTTATAGCAAACTACCTGAACTGGAAATAGAAAAGTGAGTTTATTTTATCACTAAGGCCTCAAACGGAACTGAAGATCATAGCCTTGATTTTTTTCCTTCTTTGTGTTGGGTTACTCCTGCAACGCAAGCTGAGTAACGTCATCCAGTTGGTCATTTGTTCCTCTGTTTCTACAGGGTGGTACTGGCAGAATGACAGTAAGATTAGAGGCTGTGAGATATCTCCCTGTGGAAACTAGAGAGCGTAAACCCAGAGTTACCTTTTCTCTTATAACACTGGAGTGTATCTTGTTTCATGCCTGTTCCCTGGGAACCTAAGAGATCCTAAAGTGCATTGTATACTTAGCTCCAAGTCCTAGCACATGAAAAGTACTCAAAATAATTTGTTTGGTTAGTGCATTCATAAGCAGGCCTGGCTCTAGGTAATATTTCCTATTCAATTCATTGAACATATATGAATGTATAATATATTTAGTATAGAGTCATTAAGAACAGAAATTGCTGCCTTAATGGGGTTTACATTCTAATTGGATGGGTACGTGAGAGACAAAAACAAAAAACAAAAAAACAACAACCAGAGAAACAAAAACTATACTAAGAGTGATGGTTATAACTGCTAAGGAGAAAATGAGGGAAGGAGTATTGGAAGTAGGTTTCAAATTTAGCTTCAGTGGCATGGAAATGCCTTGATTACAGGATGACTTGACTCGAGACTTGAAGGAGGTGAAGGAGTGAAACATAAGGATATTTGGAACAGCAGTTCAGCCA
The DNA here is from genome assembly GCF_036562045.2 of Rhinolophus sinicus. NCBI lineage: Eukaryota > Metazoa > Chordata > Mammalia > Chiroptera > Rhinolophidae > Rhinolophus > Rhinolophus sinicus. The sequence goes on along the minus strand of NC_133768.1, from coordinate 22,936,380 downwards.
GAGGAAACAGCAAGTGCCAAGTCCCAGAGACAGGGATATTCTCGAAGTGTTTGTGGAAAACCTAGGAGGCCACTGTCACTGAAAGAGGGCAAGCAAGAGGGAGAACGGGAGTAGATGAGATCAGGCCCGATCAAAACTTTGTAGGGCCTTATTGACCCCTGTATTTTGGTAGCTTGGCTTTTTCTCACAGTAAGATTAGAGGTCCTTGGAGGGTTCTGAGCAGAGAAATGACAGCATAGATCTCTGCTTTAACACAATCACTTCAGCAGCTGAGTTGAGAATGAATTGATGGGGAAGAAGGCAGAAGTTGGGAGTCACTTGGCAGGGGGACTCCTGCTTTCATCCAGGTGAAATATGATGGACCAGGATGCTAGCATTGGAACTGGTGAGAAGTGGTTACATTTTGGATATGTTTTTAAGTTAGAGACAATAGAATTTTCTTATGGATCAAATGGTGGATGAGAGAGAGAGAGAGGCATCAAGAATCAATTTAAAGTTTTCATGCTGAGTACCTAGAAGAATGGTGATTCAATGAAATGAGATGGGGGAAAGAATGATGTGATAAGTGGTTTGGGGGTGATGATCAAGAGCTTGGATTTCAATATGTGAGGATGAAGTTGAGATACTCAGAGTGCAGCAGGCAGCTGGGATTATGAATCTGGTGCTTCTGAATGACTGCCATTGTCTCCCCTCTAGTCTTCTGGCTACCGATCTTGCCTCACTACAATTTTCACTACATACTGCCATTAACTTTATGAGAGGCAGGCTCACTCGCTCAAAATCCTTGGATCAGTTAAGAATGACTATACAAGGAAGGCTAAATACCTTAATATGGCATTACAGATTGGCCACCATTGGATTAACATGAAACTTACTTCCTGATATTCATACTCAAGAACTCTAAGCAAGACTCATTAGTCTCCATAATCATGTGAATATACCATCATTCCCCCAAACCCCAAGTAAAGTGAGAGTCTCCTCAACGTTTTGTTTGTATGGATCTTCTAAACTCTGCAACCATGTGTTCCAGATTCAAATACTCTCTTTGATCAACATTTCAGATAGCGTGATCGTTCGTATCTTTCAATCTTTGTGTTCAGATACTACATAATTTTAGACTTTAGCATATGTCATCAATGGTACTTGCCAAAATGTCTTCATTAAAGCATTGAAAAATACATTTTCTCAGGTTTTCTGTCTCATACAGCACTTGGTAGAATGCTTTGAATAGTAGACACTCAGTTTTTGGACAACAATATGCTCTATGTAAGGTACAAACACCTTCAAATGAAAATAAGTTTTCATTTTTGCTGTACCAGGGGTTGTAGTTTTATGTTTGTTCCCAAGTTAAATAAGTTTCTTTAGTTTTTTTGTCTAATGTCATTATTTTATATAACCATAAAATAATTATTAAAGCCAAAAAATTACAGTTGATACAATATGATCAATGAATATACAGATCTTATTCAAATTTCACCATATCACCCACTAAGTTTCTTTTCTGATCCAGGGTCCAACTGATCTCACATTGCATTAGTTCCCATGTCTTAGTCTCCTCCAATCTGTGACAGTTCCACAGTCTTCCTTTTGTCTGTCCTGGCCTTGAAACTTTTAAAAGTCCAGGTCAGTTATTCTGTAGCATATTCCTCAATTTAGATTTCTGTGATGTATTCTCATAACTAGGTTGAAGTTATACATTATGGCAATATAATCACAGAAGTGATGTGCTCTTCTAAGTGCTTCATATGAGAGAGCCCAGTCTATTTTTCAGTTACATTTTATCTTAATAAAAGTTACTTTTTAAAGAATAAAAGTTACTTTTTAAAGAATAAGACTGGACAAGATTACTAGACATATTATTCTAAATCATTTAAAGATTTTACATAGTATAAAACCAAACTGACAAATTAAATACTGTTTATCCATACTCTTTCAGAGGCAAGTGAAATAAATATATAAATCAAAATCTTATTTATTTTAAGGTCTCCTGTTCTAACTGAATAGACACTATACAAGGGTTTTTAAAAAGTTATTAAGATTGGTATTTTTTAACTCAAAACTAAAAAAAACACAAAAAACTGTAAAAACAACTAGAAATAATCTCCTAATCTCCCTTCACTGCACAGTTTTAGTTTGTGAAATACTAGCATATCCCTTAATGGTTTTGTTAATTTATTAGCTAATGATTGTCTGTTGTCTTTCATCATGCATATATGATATTGACAATATATTCCAAACAAAGAAATTTGTTCTTTGTAGAGAACAGAGATCTAACATTTGCAAATTAGAGAAGAGTTTGCTGCTTTAGAACAATGGAATATTTACAAAAAGACGTCAAGGGTAATAAATACATAAATGAACAATGATTAATTATACCACATTTTTTCCTGAATATTATTTTTCACATAGAGGATACAATGCTCAAATTTTTCTCATTAACAAAGCGTTATGTAGAAATCTTTGTCTCCTTACATTTTATTTTCCCTTTAGAATTCTCTCCTCACATTCAGGATATAGGCAAAGAGTGCCGGTAGGTCCAATAGGATATGATAGAGCTATCCTTTAATCGTAAGAATAAAAGTATCAGAGTGTCAAAATATTTACTAAAACACCATCAATAGTCATACTGCTTTACTTTTCCCCTAATGTTCCTTACAAAGAAATGTAGCAGTTTATCAATTGATTGTACCCTTAGGACTCATGTTTGTAAGTTTTATTGAGATTGCTTTGCAAATAGCCTTTGATTGCATCTGTCGGAAAATGTCTTTTGAGCTTAGGCTATGGGAACATTCACATAGTTGCAAGAAAACAGGCATGGAAACTTTTCATGTGTATATATAATTATGTAAATATATATACACACACTAATACAAATATTAATTATGTGTTTTACAAACATCTTTTCACTTTTGTGTTTCACTTAATCCATCCATGCTGAATAGATCTTATAAATAATACATCTCTCATATGTCTGTATTTGTATTCTTATATGTAAAATGAGGATAATTGTACGCATGTCAAAAAATTTATCGTGAAACTACACTGAAAATGTTTAAAGTGATTGATAAATAGTAAATGCTCTATAAAGCTCATCTATTATTACTGTATCATTTTTACTACTATCACCATCTAATAGATTTTCACATAGAAAGTATCCTAAGTTTCAAGAACTCAGTGTTTTAAAGTTCATTGAACTCACTTTCTGCAAAGTAGCACCTCTTTTATGCCTAAAGAAAGCACTCACCAGCGGATGCATGTACATCAGTTTTGTATATATTACTGTATTCCTCATTGAAATGAGAGAATTTTAAATGTAGCATACAGGTATTTATTAACCTTTGCTTCTTTCTAGTGTCTTCTATATTGCAGATGCTCAATGATAATTTAATAAACTAAAACCATCCCCACTATTATTTATTAAGTTTCTAGCTTAATGGTATCCCTTTATACACATCAATTTAAAGTTAATGTTATTATACTACATCTTATTCCAGAAAGAATTTCGGTGGTAGAGTAGATTATACAATTTTTTCAAGTCATGCGCAAGCAAAATTTTTAAAATCTATTTCATGTTCCCACCATTGTTCTTTTTGCTATGCCATGAAAATATCATGCCCCAGATAGTGGTTATTCCTTTACCCTGGATTGAAGGATGAAAAAGGCACAGATCATGACCACAGCTACCACAGGGCATGTAACATGAGAGAGAAGTAAACCAATGCCATTAAAAGGCGCTGAGATTTATATCACAGTATAACTAAGCAAAACCATACTGACACAAGTGGCTTACAAAAATCTATGAGATTTTTGAGAATAACATGAAAATAAAAATAGACAAGTCAAGGTAAATTGAGAATAAAGATGAAATCATAAGATAAAGTCAGGACCCAAAGTATGCAGAGTTGCATATTATTGAGTTCTATTAAAAATTACAATATTATTCTTCTCTTTAGTATGGCTGCCCTTATTTTTATCATTTTTCTAATTAGTAACTCTTGAGACTATTCCTTTTCCCTTTCCACCTGTCACTCTTCCCTCCTGGCTATTTTCATGCTCCAGAAAATTTTCTCTGAGGGCAAGAAGATATTTAAAAAAGGACTTCCCCTGTGACACCAGGTTTTCTGGACACCTTTGCTTTCCTCTTCCTCCTACTGCACATGGAATCTGGGAAATGGGTGACCACAGAAATCCACTGCTGCTGCCTGCCCTTCTGTAGCTGGCTGCCAGAGATGGAAAATACACAACACCTTCTCCAGAGTTCCTTTGCACTGTCTTGAGACTGGAGCCAGTTCCAGGCTGGGAAATTATTCTCCTCAATTTTCCATTATGTTTAAAAGGCTACTACATAATGCTGCTGGAAAAACTGCTGTTATTATTCAACATAGCCTCAATAATTTAAACACCAAAATAAGTTATAATATCAAAAATACTAAAGACTAAATGATGACATTTTGACATTTCTTAATTCTCCCAGTCTTTTTAATGTCTTTTAAATGTTAATCTGGTATTAGCCAATTATTGCAGGAAATTGATAGTTTTACCTAGCTGTCAACTGTCAGTTCTCCTGTTAAATATTTGTAAGTGAAGCTAAAATGCAATTTAGCAACTGGAGAGTCATTTATGGACCAGCAAGATTTAACCACTGACGTTTTTTTTTCTAGTGTCATTCTGACACCATTCATTGAAGGGTGACAAGTTCTCATAATATAAAAATCAAAGATTATTTTTAAAAGACCTGAATCAGCTTTGGAAGTAATGATGCCTGGTTGAAGGGATGTTTTAGTGCATTCTAGTTATCTCAGGGAAAACTTGCTCGCTTATGGATTCAGGTTGGTGTGTATCTGTGTTTGCAAATGTAAAGTAATACAGTATGGAAGTACATGAAGGAACATTTTAAGGAAGAGTCAGATATACAAATTAAAATTGCTTCAGTGTTTTTATCGAAAAAGCTAAAATATAACATTTCACAGTCGCTTTAAAGAATTCTTATTAAAAGTCACCAGAAACATTAGGGTAATCTAGTCAATACACTATGTAGATTCTGGCACATTTAATTTCAAAGGGCCCAGCGACTTATAAAAAGGTCACAAATTATATCAACATCATCATCATACATTTTAACTTTTAGCTTTGGCAAGCCAATAGCAGTTGGTTTTGCTAATCACGCATACTACATTTAAGAAGCTATGGACAAGAAGTTATTTATTTTTTCAAACAATTTAAAATTTTAAGTTTGTTCATTAATAAATAGATTCAGTCATTATTAAATAAGATAGAAATTTAAAAGTATCCTCACTTTAGAGTAGAGGAAGTACTAAGGGAAGAGTCAATCAAGTAAAGGAAGAGTAAAGTACATGTATCTGCTACCTACTCAGGAGAGAGAACTCAAGTGAAGAAAATACAAAATCGCAAGAAAATTTTAGAACAATTTAAACTTAATTCAGTTATGGTATCGCTTGATAAATGTGTTTCAAAGGGGGAAAAACCCTCTATGAAGTGCTTTGAAATCTCACCCCATTAGTAGTGGATATTATTTCCGTTACTTAAATCTCACCACAAAGAATTATGTCTTAAGTATATTGTACATATCAGCATTATATGATTGTGCAGAAAAGGGAAAAAAATATTTATTTGGTGTTTTGGCAATGAACCCCCCCCATATATGTATGCACATGTACACGTGTGTATGTGTGTAATTATTTTTTGAACAAAATTGAAACAAGTTCATTCTAGCTGAGGCCAAAGTAAGCACTAAGCAGTCTGGAGTAGCCTAATGTTTTGTGGCTGTGTGCAACTGAATAATGAGCATTACCATCAACTTAAGATTCAACTCAAACTGCCTGTTCCTTCCACACAGTCTAGAGCCCTAGACCTAAGTAGGTTCCTTCCCTCGCAGCATTAGAGATACTTACCAGGTCAGCTCTGATACAAGAGACAAGCTCTCATGTTAAGAACAAATATATTACATACCAGCTACGGAATATTAGGTCAATCTCCCCCAATCTTTCTTTACGTACTACAGTATTCTCTTAACAAAACTTCCCTTGCCTATAGTTCCCGACATTATGGAACATTTCCTATTATACCCCAGGCATTATACTAAGCATTTTTCACACATTATCTTTATTGAATAATCAAAGCAACTCCATAAGGTTATTACTGATAAAAATCCCACCTGGCAGGCAGAGAAACTAGGTTCAGTAAGTTGTTCCAGATCACACAGCTAGCATCCTAATCGGGATTCCTAGTTAGATGTCAGAATATAGAGCCCAAACATTTTAACTACCAAGCGACATGATTATGCAATGACAGGAGTTAGGTGATTCAAAGATATATACAAGTGTGTGTGTGTGTGTGTGTGTGTGTGTGTGTGTGTGTGTTTACCAGAACAGTACACAGCAAAGAGAACATTCTGCAAATGCACTCTTTGGTTTGCTGCTGTGGGAAATTTACAATTTATAAAGAGTTATGCTATTTTCAAACAACTAACCGAATGCTTAGGGGGAAAAGGAATTTGATTTCCATGTCTGGAGTCCAGGGTTCTAGTCCAGCTATCTCATGAACTAGGTGTCCAACAGAGTGCAAGTCTTAACGTTAATTCATCTAAAACTTTATTAAAGATTTCAGGATTAGTATACACTGATATGCTGGTATGCCCTCTAGGGCGAGGTTAGGAGAGAATTAGTAATGAACTGGCATTATCACAAAGCAAAAAAAAAAAAGTAAGTTATAGTAGTCATGTCAAAACAAATCAAACTTGTATAACAGTTCTACTGATTTAGAGGAAATACAGAGAAACATGTTAAACTGCATCTCAGGGATGCAATCAGTAAACATCAGATTATGGGAAACTTTACAGGACAAGTTAGTTTAATTCTTCAATAAATAAACTGCAAAGGGGCAAAAAGATGGAGAGGGAGCAATGTGTTAAAAGAGACCTCAAATATCAATCTACCAATCACAATGTATGGACCTTATTAGATCCTAACTTAAATTTGAACATTGTCTAGATGTTTGAAGACAAATAATTATTATTATTTTATGTGTGATGATCACTTTACGTTTATGTTAAAGAAGAATCCATATGTATTCATATATGTGTGGAAAATAATATGATGATGTCTGCGATTTGCTACAAAATAGTACAACAGTGGGAAAAATGAACAGGGGAGCAGATGGGGCAGGAGTGGCCATGAGTCGGTGATTCCTGGAATGTGTGACAGGTACATGGTTGCTCATTACATCATTCTTCATACATTTTTGTATGCTTGAAATTCTCCATATCATAAAAAATAGGTAACAGACCCAGAGAATTAGAAAAACATTACCAATGGAGCCTAAGAGAGGAGACTCATTTAGGAAAATGGAGTTCATTTATGACTCACTGACATCTTAATGCCAGTTTTTGAGTCTCGAGAGAAAGGAACATCATCTTGGGGCTCACGCTAGACACTAGAGAGACAAACACCAGAATGAAAATTGAATGTGGGAGTACAGTGAGCTGGCAAGACAAGCATGGCCATCCCCATACCTGTTGAGGGAAGAGAGAACACTGAACTCTGGAGGGGCCAAAGGTGGACAAAATAAGAAGAGCAATGATCATATATAGCCATGAGGACATACATCAGTAATTAGAGGGAAAGAATGTTGTGAATACAAATTCACTATTGGTTAAGTGTTAAAAGTAAAGCATGGCACACCTACTAGAATGTATGAAATCCCAACTGACAACACCAAATGCTGGTGAAGATGTGAGCAACAGGAACGCTCACTCATTACTGGGGGAAATGCAAATTGGCACAGCTACATTGTAAGACAGTTTGGCAGTTTCTCACATAATCTCCCCATACCATTAAGCAATCCTAAATATTTACCCAAATGAGTTGAAAATTTATGTCCACACAAAACCTGCACACAAATGTTTATAGCAGCTTTAATCATAACTGCTAAAAATTGAAAATAACCAAGAAGCCCTTTAATAAATGAATGAATAATAAACTATGGTACACCCAGACAATAGACTATTATTTAGTCATAAAAAGAAATGAGCTCTCCACGCTGGGTAGTGAATACACAATACAATATATAGATGATGTATTATAGAAATGTACACTTGAAACCTATATATTGTCACCAATGTCACCCCAATAAATTTAATAAATAAAAAACAGAAATGAGCTACCAAGCCATGAAAAGATATGGAGGAAATTTAAATGCATAAAGTGAAAGAGCCAGGATGAAAAGGTTACATACTATATGATTCCGACTATATGACATTCTGGAAAAGGCAAAACTATAGTGACAGTAAAAAGAGCAATGGTTGCCCGAGGTTGAGGAAGCAAGGGGGGGGGCAGTGCTGAATGGATGTAACACGGGGGATTTTCAGGGCAGTGAAACTCTTTTGGATGATACTGCAATGATGGATACATGACATTATGCATTTTCAAAACCCATACAACTGGACAACAGAAAAAGGGAACCCTAATGTAAATTGTGGACTTTAGTTAATAATAATGTATCAATATTGGTTCATAAATTGTGATGAATATACCACACTACTGCAAAACGTTAACAGGGGAAACTGGGATGATGAGAGAAGGAGCATATAGAAACCCTCTGCACTGACTGTCCAATTTTTCTGCAAACCTAAAACAGCTCTGAGAAATAGTCTGTTACTCTTTTCTAAAAAAGGGAAAGCCCAGTAACTACTGAAATATGCAATCAAAATTGTCTGCCATTCAGGCTGATCATTCAAGACCTGAGGGAAAACTCAGTGATCTGTCATTTGTCTTCTTCCTCGTGCTCTGAGCCAGTGACCTGGACCAGGAAAGCAACACGGTGCATAAGTTTTCTCTTTGGAATCCTCGTATTTCCCAGAGGAGCTGGCATTGCTGTTGAGGGTGTGTCATTTGTCATCAAACCACTCACAGCAGAAATAACTTTTAGAATCTGAACCACAATGGGAAAGTCTGGAATTCTCCATATGGGAGGGAGTTAAGTGTGTTTGGTGGATAGATGCTCCTGGAGACTTTTAATGGAGAAGTAGAGGGTTGGATTGCTAATACCGGCTCTGCCATCTACTAGGAATCTGACCTAGCAGGATGTGCATGCTTCTTATTTCACCAGAAAAGCTACCCTCAGAATTAAAGGTCATTTTATTATGGAGAGAGAGAGAGGGGGGCAATGAGGGCAGTTATGCCAAATGTTCCCCTGCCCCAGGACCAGTAATTTATCTATCTCAATCTATCTATCCAACTACAGGAAGAACTAATTAAATTATGCACATTCCAATTAATCCTACAATGTCATATTACAAAATGCATTCAGCAAAAGAATTATAATGAATAATAACAATAATAGTAGCTGAAGATAGTAACACAAATTAAAAATGAGAGAGTTAACAATGAAGGTAGACCAGCAGTGCAGAGCTCTTGATCAAGAGAGACCAAAGTCTTGGATTAGAGCTTTCCAGCAGCCATACTTACAGGACAGCATGGTCAGTCACGTCATTGGCAGTGTCCATGGGCTAAAAACAAGCCAGTTGAAGCCCGATCTCATTAAACACGCTGTTCATAAAACTTTTCTAAAATGTTTGGGACCAAGATACATTTTTGAAAGCATCCTTTTGGGGTTTTAGAAATTAATACAGTGTCTATACCAAATATTTTGAAATTTGCCTAGCAGGCTCTGGGAAAACACCCTAGAATTAAACATACTAACATTTCTGCATTTGAACATACACATATTGCAACTGCAGGGGATAAATACATTTAGCTCAAGTGACACTCAAAAGAACTTTGGCATCAGACTTAGACAAAGTGTTGTTTTAAGAGATTTGTGGATTTAAGGATTGCAGATACTAGGAGGGCTGTTTCTTATCCAGTCTCCTACCAGTAAACCCACAAATCCCAAAGGAGTTCGGTAAAGCTCTACCACAGTGGATGGTGGTCAAGGACAACAGGCCACTGAGACAACTCCTACTCTCTGAGTTTCTCTTAGTCAAACAACGTACCTTTTTTTCATTTTTATTTGATCATCTAGAGAAGTGTTTTTCAAACTTGAGTGTGTTTCAGAATTGCCCACCCTGGAGTAAGACGGGGTCCTGACCTCTGGATTTGTACCAAGTCTCCCAGGTGATTGGTGCTCACCAAATTTGAGAGCCACTCATCTAGAGGAATGAAAAGACTGCATAACCTTAGGGCCACCCCACCTAAATCTTATTATTAGAGACATTGAATTCAAGGCTGTTGGGCCAGAACACTCCCTGAAGTGCTGATACTCTGGATCACTCGTTAAACGGAGAGGTGAAAACAGCCATCAGTTAGGTTTGCCTTCCCTCCTTAAAAATGGAATGAGAACTGACTCTGGGTGGTGAACACACAATGCAATATACTGAGGATGTATTATAGAAATGTACACTTGAAACCTATATAATTTTACTAACCAATGTTACCCCAATACATTTTAAAAAATTTTTAAAATTGAGAAACTTTAATGAAAGCATGAGCCAAAATGTCCCTCCTGATACTTTAGAGGGATGGAAATCAGAGGTATTACCTTAAAGCAAGGTGAAAAGAGACAGAAACATATGGTATTTGTCTTTCTCCGCCTGACTTATTTCACTTAGCATAATATTCTCTAGGTCCATCCATATGGTTGCAAATGGTAAGATTTTATTCTTCTTTATGGCCGAGTAATACTCCATTGTATACATGTACCACAGTTTCTTAATCCAGTCGTCTGCCAATGGGCTTTTCAGTTGTTTTCACATTTTAGCTATTGTGAACAGTGCTGCAATAAACATAGGGGTGCATATATCTTTTTTCAAATTAGCGTTTTGGATTTCTCTGGATAGATACCTAAGAGTGGAATTGCTGAGTCATAAAGTAGTTCCATTTCCAGGTTTTTGAGATAACTTCATACTGATTTCCATAGTGGCTGCACCAATCTGCAATCCCACCTACAGTGCATAAGGGTTCCCTTTTCTCCACATTCTCTACAGCACTTGTTGTTTGTTGATTTATTGACCATAACCATTCTATCTGGGATGAGGTGGTAGCTCATCGTGGTTTTTTTATTTTTATTTTTTTAAGGATTCTTTTTTTTTTTTCCCCAAGTCAAGTTGTTGTCCTTTCAATCTTAGTTGTGGTGGATGCCGTTCAGCTTCAAGTTGTTCTTTCAGTTTTAGTTGTGGAGGACGCAGCTCAGCTCCAAGTCCAGTTGCAGTTGCTAGTTGCAGGGGGCGCAGCCCACCATCCCTTGCGGGAGTTGCACTGGCAACCTTGTGGTTGAGAGGACACACTCCAACCAACTGAGCCATCTGGGAGCTCATTGGCAGCTCAGCTCAAGTGGCCACGTTCAATCTTAGTAGCAGGGCGTGGAGCCCACCATCCCTTGTGGGACTCAAGGAGTTGAACTGGCAACCTTGTGGTTGAGAGCCCACTGGCCCATGTGGGAATCGAACTGGCAGCCTTCGGAGTTAGGAGCACGGAGCTCCAACCACCTGAGCCACCAGACCGGCCCTCATTGTGGTTTTTATTAGCATTTTTCTAATGATGCCTGACCACTGTGCTGTACACCTGAAGCAGAAGCTGAATAATACTGAATGTCAACTATAAGTAAGTATATATATCACAGGATGTGGAGCACAGCATAAGGAATAGTCAGTGGAATTGTAACAGCTACATATGATGTCAGAGAGGCAGTAGATTGGGGAGGGGGTTATCACTTTGTAAGGGGTGTAAATCTCTAAGTATTACATTGTTTTGTACCCCTGAAACTAATAAAAAATGTGTATTAAAAAGAAAAGAGAGAAACAATCACACTTCCAAAATACTAGGTGAGATCCTTTGATTAGTCTGTCCAGGATGGTCAACTTATCCATATCACCAGCGTATATAGGCACATAGAGACTGCACACGATTCAATGCCCTTCGTGAATTCAAATTCATTCAATAAAATGGAAAGCCATATATATTTTTCTGCTACTCTGAAAAATGACAAGAGCCTAGCACTAAGATGTACTGTGTGAAGATGGCAGTGGGCAGCTATCTGTAACACAGAATGCAGCAACACACCACGCAGCCCTGTACATGCATGTAGAACACTGCTATCCTCTCAGCAGTGACCGACGGTCAAATACTGCTCTTAATTATCACGGACTCCAATGCAAAGGTACATCTCCCTAAGCAGCCACAATCCCCAATTACCACCCAGACATAAAAAATCCGTTATGAATACTTTGCTTTTTTCAGAATAAAATGCATTTTAATACACTAGTAGGCAAGTAAGTCTTTAAAATAAAATAGTCTGAGTAACCAAAGGAGGGAAAGGGGAATGAAGCAAGTGAGGGGAAGGAAATTAAAATCCACTGAGCATCTGTGAAGAGTTACTATTCTAGATGCTGTGCATGTGAAAGGTCTCTTACTCCTCAAGTGACTAGGCAAAGGTCCACCTGATTTGGGCCCCTTACAATGGAAAACACTGAATGTAACTGGAAATTCTTTATCTTAGCCCAAGAGGGTGAAGCATAGTGCTGGAATATTCACTCAATGGCATGATCAAGCAACAAAAAGGAAAGGAGGGCAGTTTCAATTATATGAAGAATAAAATAGCCTGGAGTTCTGATGTTGCAAAACGATTGTGAGCCAAATAAGAAATTTATAATCTTTTGGCTATTTTCTTAGTTGTTGATAAGTGACAATGCTGTGACTCATTAACATTCCTTTGCCATTGGATCAACACAGATAAGTGTGGATAAAGCAGAAATATATTCAAGAGTAAAAAAATCAACTACAGATTGACCTTCAAAATGAAATCATAAATGATGTCTAGAAAGTTTTAAATACTGATAAAAAAAAAGTCAACACTTTCCCCTTGTATCACCATTATGTACAAAAATCAAAGCAATGTACTGCTGTATCTTGGATACATTCATGTGCTGTGTGATATTTTGTTCAACAACAGACTGTATATATGACAGTGGCCCCATAAGATTATAACGGAGCTGAAAAATTTCTCCTATCACCTAGTGACACAGCAGTGCAATGCGTTACTCGTGTTTGTGTGATGCTGGTGTAAAAAGACGCTACTCGCTGCCAGATGGATAAAAGTACAGCACATACAATTATGTACAGTACATATTACTTGATAGTGATATCAAACAACTACGTTACCGGTTTACGTATTTACTAAACTATACTATTTATCATTATTGTAGAGTGTACTCTTTCTACTTACAAAAAAAAAAAAAAAACTTTGCTGGAAAACAATATGCCCTGTTACACTGGCAGCAGCCTCATACATCTCGTGTTTACTGTGTCTCTTGATGGCATCATTTTCTCTTGTGCTTGATTTAATCTCATGTGGTTCTGTACAGAAACATGCTGTACAGGCTTGTAGCCTAGAAGCAATAGGCTATATGACATAGCCTAGATGTGTAGTAGGCTATAGACCATCTAGGCTTGTGTAAATACACTCCATCTTGTTTGCACAACAAAAATCATCTGAGGACTCATTTCTCAGAACATATCCTCATCATTGGTAAGTAGTGCTTGATTGTAATTAGTATTTCTAAACACATTGTTATCTCTTAAATGCTTGCAAGCACCGGAGACTACTGGGAGGGCAGTCTCCCTGTATCATACCAGAGCTTGAAATGGTTAGTAAATTTTTCCTGAAGATTTTGTGAATCAATTCATTTTAAGGCCACTTTACATCTGAATCGGCATTGTGAGTCACTTTACTTTAGAGATGTAATGATGGTTAGTCTGAAAAGGCTAGAAAATAAATTTCCCTTTCAAAGAAAAATAGAAAGCATGTGAGTTCTTTAGAAAACTCTATTATCCCTAAATGTTGGCTATTAAAAAATGCATTATTTCTTCATATAATATTAATTTACATTAACAATGTAGAAGAGAGAAAATAAATGTGAAGATTAATTCCACAACCTAGAAATAAAATTTATTATACATATCTTTTTAGTCATTGTTTCTTAATTTTCCCTAAACATACAAACACAAAATCATGATTATATGCATTTATGACTGTTTAAATTTAAATATTATGGCTTAGTAAATACATTATTCATATCTAAAACATTCATATAAAAAGATTCTATATGCAAGTAAACTATAGTTTCCCCAAATTTTGCAAACCTCCTTAAATAGTGGAGCAGAGAAAGGTCCCCACAAGTTGTGATTTTGAATTGCAAATTAGATGAAGAACATGGAACAGATTCAATTGTGTCTCTCCAGTAGTGACTGCCAAATATAAAACTAAACATTATTGCTCATTTCTTGAATCAGTGTTCTACCAAATAAAAATGAAGATATAACCACTGATGTGTGGCATTTAAATTTTTTTGATCCATTCAAACATTCAGTATCCTCATTAAGAAGCTATTTCTTAACTAATACTGTTTTAGGAACTGAGGAAACAAAAATGAATAAGACAGTTCCCATCCTTCAATAACTCACAGTGAAGCCAGGGAGCTGGAGAACTGAGCAGGAAATTATAACACAGCGCAATAAGAGCCATGACAGCCCTAAGTTGGAGAGAGCTACTAAACCATCCATTAAAGGGAAATCAGCAGGGAAGTTTTCCCAGAAAGGGTAACATTAATTTTAGTCCTGAGGACCAGGTGGCTTTTACTAGGCAAACAGACAGAAGGTACTTGGGGAGGAGGAAGGGTGAGTCAAGCAAAAGGAGCAACAAGAATGAAAACTCACAGACAAGAGTGCATCTGGCATTTTCTTTACTATTCAAGTAAGTTAGTAAGATAGTAAAGCAAACTGGGAGGTGGGAAGTGGGGAGAATTGAGGTTCAGTAAGTTAGGCCAAGTGCCTTATGTGCTGGGCCATGGGTTTGAGCAATGTTCAAAGAGCAATGAGGTAATGTGTTCTCAGAGAACCTCCTCTATGGACACCATTGGCCCCCTTGGTGATGCCATTGTTGATCACCCCATTCAAGGTGCTGTTCAAGTTCTCCAATGTATATTTAGTATAATAGTTATTTGTCCTTTGCAACTATAATAATTTGTGGGAAGATCACTTAAGACCATATGTTATGGACCGAGTGTGCCCCTCAAAATTCCTATGTTGAAATCCTAATCCCCAATGAGATGGCATTAGGGGGCAAGGCCTTTGGGAGGTAATTAGATTTAGATGAGGTCATGAGGTGGGACTCTCATGATGCAATTAGTGTCAAAGAAGAGACCTGAGAGTTTGTTTTTTCTCTCTCCACCATGTGAAGACACAGCAAGAAGGCAACCTCCAAGCCAGGAAGAGGGCTCTTACCAGACCCCAAATCTGCTAACACCTTGATTTTTGGACTTTTGAGCCCCCAGAACTGTGAGAAGTAGATGTTTGTTATTTAAGCCACACAGTCTGTGGTATTTTGTTATAGCAGCCTGAACTAAGACACCATGCAAATAAGCTCCTCATGAAAATTTGATGATTCTTGACTGAAACGATATTTGTAGGGTTGACTTATGAGTTCCAATTTGGGCATGTTAATTAAATTTGAAGAGCCTGTAGGATCCAGAAGTGGAGGTGTTCTACAGTAGTTGATAGAATGGACTGACCCTGAAAGGTCAGATCAGGGCTGGTGATTTATTTTGGAAGTCCACAGAGATTGGTGCACAGTGAGGCAAAGAGCAGTAACATCATACCTTTGGGTACATTAGCATTAAAAAGATAGACAAGGGGCAGGGAAAGAAACCGAGGCGTTTGCCAGAGCAGTGATCCTCAAAGTGTGGCCCCTAGACTAGCAGCAACGGCCTCACCTGAGTACTAAGGGCCCATCTCATATCTACTGAATCAGAAATCCTGGGGGTAATGCCAAGCTTTCTGTGTGTTGACAAGCCAACCGGGTGATTTTGATGCCTCTAGAGTTTGAGAACTACTGAATTGGACAATTGGTATAAAAGCATTTTGTCTGTATCTAGAACATTTAGATGATGATGATAAAAAAAGAAGAAAGAGGAGGTGAAGGAGAAGGAAAACACCACCACCACCACCACCACCACCACCGTCAATTATAGAATAATAAGCCTAACTTCCAAGTTATTTTAAAAACACTGTGCATAAAAAATAGAATCTACTTATAAAATGAGTCATTTGGATTATCCACATATTATATTGTACAGTTTCACAAGTATTTGAATTACATACTAGAGATTAAGTTCATTTTGAGGAATCACAGATAATAATTACACATTGCCATGTGTGACCAAAGGCACAGTTTAACTATTGTCCTTCATCCTTTAAAGAACCATTATTCAGTATCACAACTAGACAGATATTTGTAATTTGTCTATTTCATGTGAGAAATGAATTATTCAAAGGTTCACACTATAGCTGATGTCTATAAAAACATAAATTTTCTACTTAATAGATACAAGCAATGACTTACTAATTATATTTTCAAAATGCCTCTAATTTAAATTCATGGGTGACTGATGTAGTTAAGACAAGCAGCAAGCACAGGAGATAATTTAATCAATAAATGACCCTGTGAAAGGTGGTGAAGGTAAAAGTTTTATTTAATTTTATGTCACTGTTTCACCTTCTAAATTGTTAATTTAGGTTCTGTTCATAGATGGGCTTTCAACTTGTTAGTTGTATTCATTAGAAAATAAGTAACCACATTAAAAGGTCTTTTAAGAACCATAAACCATGTTTCACTATCTTCTTATCCTTTTATTTTCCTTTGAGTTCTTGACCACTTATGAAATTCAACTTTTTCTGCCTAGTTTAATATGTGAAAGTGTAACTCCCAAGATGCCTTCTGAAATTCTAATTATATTTAATGCTGCACATTATTGAGAATAAAAATTTTAAATGGGAAAAATTAATCACAGACTTTGTGAAAATGTTTTTAAATTATGAAACATAAGAGTGGTTATAATCAAACTTTTAATCACCTCTAAAAATGAGTTCTCTGTAAAAACATATTTTCGACTAAAATGGGCACTCAGCTCACAAGGCCATGTGTGGAAAAAAATTGAATCTGAAATCACTCCATTCGCTCTTGACAGTCTGTGTCCATGTTATTATACTGTAAAATTAGCTGTTCCTAGAAGCAGCCACTCTAACAACAAACTGAGAATTAAATATATATGCCGGGCACTCTGTTAAGTGAATTAACTGTATCATGCTCTTTAATTCTTCCAACACATAGATGTATGTGGAATTACCCACATTGTACAAATGGCATATTTGAGTCATAAAAGTTATATTGTGACTCCCAAAATCTATACCCTCAGCCACCTTGCTCTACCAAACTCACTTAACTCATTTATGCCCCGCCTTTTTCTGAATATTCCAGAAATTTATTCAAAATAAATACCATATACATCTCTGAAGGGTTTCTTACTGAGTACCTCTTTGCTTGATCTAATCCTTTCTCCCTTACCAAGTGATACACAACAAAATGATGGCAGTCAGAACAAAAACCCGTGTCTCTGAACTCCTGGTGTTATATTCCACAGAATAAAATGACCATGCTTTGCACAGCCCTAATCCCAAATTGCAAATAGTGATTAAGGGACCAGAGAAAGCAGAGATTTCCTGAATCTATTCACATATATTTCTTTGACACATTCATTCTAAGGTGTTACTAAATTCTTTCAAAATGCAGTATACCTTACACAATATTTGGCATAAAGAAGACCTTTATCATCCGCAGTTTCCTGCGGAATGTGTAATATAATAATGATGAACGCAACAAGCAATCCACTTTAAAACATATGTTAAGCTGGCCATGACTCTTTCTAGGGAAAGAAAAGGCTTTCAATAGTCAATTTTAAAACTCATTTGCTTACGACAGCCTTTGTACATTCTCTGTATGATGCTTTTAACAACTGAAACCTACAAAGCTTGAAATTCTACCAATTAACTGCAGATTTTGGTAGGGGGTGGAACTAATTATCAGTGTTAGAACAGCAGTCTGACTAATTTCACTTATGATTCTTAGAAATGGTGCAGAGACCCATTTTATAAAAATGTACTACTCAGCCCGAGCTGCTTTTAAAATAAGGCTGGGTTAAGAAGGCAAGGGAAGACTACAGGAATTCATGTCAGAAAATCTAAAAGTCATGATGAATAAATCTTGGTCATTTTTAGAGGAGCATTAGAATTATATTCTCTTTCTCCGTCTTCTCTATTCTCCAGCTTGTCTCTGGATATTTAGTTTGCATATATAATACTAGCCACTGACTTGTTTTTCCCTTCCACAGAATGCTGAGCATTGGGTTAGGCTTTGAAGATACACTAGTGTGTACAGTACACTACTTCTGCCCCAATTTTTTGAGCAATTTATTCTTTATGCTTATCATTCAGTATGAAATCCATTACCATAAATACCTGTCTATTTAATTTTATCCTGTTTTGTTTTATCATTACTTTCTTATTTTTTCATAGGCTTTATGCTTTTTTATGGAAATGGTCTGTTTTTCACACAGGAAGACAGGTGACATGTGGTTTGCCAATTACACTGACATTCCCATTTCAGTGATTCATTTTGTAAGATGAACAATTCCAAGCGTCAATTCGTGGATCAAACTACAAAACACTTCTCAGCACCTGTTGTCAGTTTACTAATTCTTTCCAGCAAGTCTTCTTTTTGTATTTAAATTATGTGGTCTACAAACAGAGCCTGTTTTGTGGTCAGAGTGATTAGAGTAAGTTAGCTTTCACATGTTCTAAAAAACAAACAACAACAACAAAAAAAACCCCAAAGTTGATAGTTAATTCCTTGCAAATCTTTTTGATGTAATTTACTTTTCCACAGGGAATTCTAATATAGCAAATTATTTCCTAAGACCTACAAGAGAACTACCATGTTTACCCAAAAATAAGACCTAGCTGGACAATCAGCTCTAGTGCATCTTTGGAGCAAAAATTGATATGACCCGGTCTTATTTTACTATAATATAAGACTGGGTGTATAATATATAATATAATATAATAAACATAATATAATATAATATAATATAATATAATATAATATAATATAATATAATATAATATAATATGTCTTATATAAGTGTCATGCGGGAGACCCTGCTCGCCGGGCCATTTGTCATGCAGGGAGGCCTGCAGGGTCTCTGGTCCCGCTCCCCACATAAGGCAGGATATGGTGAGGCCAAAAAGGAACACCCACGGAGCCATAGGTAGGGGAGTCATACCACTACGGTCTCACTGGAGGCTGGGTTCACTGGACGTGCGACCTGCTGTCCGTTTTGTCTGCAACCCACCGACGACTCTCTTTCACTCTCCTCCACTCTCCTCTCTGGCGGCACTATACTCTCACTGGAGGCTGGATCCACACTGTCCGCAAACCGCCATCCACACTCGCCAGCCCAGCCGCCATCTTCTTGCTAGCCCCATTCTTCTCTCTCTTCTCCACTCTCCTCCGTAGCCGCAGCAGTTATATTAGCGGCCAATTGGCTAACTGGCTACAGCTGACGGCCAATCAGCCACAGCTGACAGCCATCTACTACCCGAGCCAGCACTCCTTCACGTGAGGCCGAGAGCCTGGAAACTACTTTCTGGGGCTCTGCCCCCACAATAAGATCCAGTATAATATAATGTAATATAATACCCAGTCTTATATTAATTTTTGCTCCAAAAGACGCAGTAGAGCTGATTTTCTGGCTAGGTTTTATTTTCGGGGAAACATGGTATTATGTACTAGTGACAGACTTTTCTGAGTAGAATAAGCTGGAAGGAAGGATCTAATGCGTGGGGCTCAAATATCTTCTCCCTCTCATTTTTGATTGGTGGACACATGTGTAAATACCCTTTGGGCCAGTTCTCTTCTATATAGCCATTCAAGAAAAAAAATCAATGAGGAAATTTGACATGCTAATTTTAGTATTCTAATATTTACCATATTTTAAGTATATTTCTTTTTAATTTATAGTTTTATAATTAACTTATAAATTAAGATTTCATCCCAGATTGAACAGGGGAAGTATCTCAATAATTAGGAAAGACTGGAACAACACTTTCTATCACATATATTATGCAAACCACAAATGTGAGCCACAAATATTAAATGTTCTAGTCATATGCAAAGAGGAAGAAGAAATGGTTGAAACTAATTTTAATAAAAAATGTAGTTAATGAAATATATGCAAAATGTTACCATTTCAACATGTAATCAGTTTAATAAAATATTTTACTTATTTTTCATAGTAAGTCTTTGAAATTCAGTGTGTGTCACCCTTACAGCACGTCTCAGGTTGGACTAGCCACATTTCAAGTGTTCAATAGGCACACTTGGCCAGTGGCTACCGTATTGGAAAGTGTAGCTCCAAAACAAACCTTAATTTTAAAATATATTAGTCATATCTCTTTAAAAAGCATTGCATTTTCTTTCTTGCTTGATACAGTTGCTCTTCGTTTGCATATTACAAGTAAAAATAATGCTATAATGACATAGCAAATAGTAATGCGATATCCCATGATTTTAAAACCACGTCCACACACATTGCCCACAGTTTACCACAGAGTGTGTCATAACGGCATTTATTAGAGAAGTCTTCATCATGATTTACAGTTGAATATTTTTATAGGTATCGTCTGAATAACTATTTTATTATTAAATCTGTTTACAAAATTTCCCTCTAAACTTAAGATTTCAGGAATCTTTTTTCTTTTTCTGTTTCCTGAACATAAAACCACTCTCGAAATATGCTATTCTATACTTGACATTATACATTTGCATTTATAAACCGAAAATGTGAAACTACACATATACTGCCAATACTGCCTACTCTTTTCTTTTACATTGCCCCTTCAAAATTGCTAGTGCTTAGCTCAAGGGCATATCTAGGCAGTAAGAAAAGAAGGCTCTTTCTGAGCATGTCCTTCAGCATAATGTCAGAGCTAGGATCTATTTATTTGAGAAATGTTTCCAATCATTAAGTCGGAGTAATATCAAATACTAGGAGGTGCTACAACGAGTAGTCTCTTGCAGTGATTCTATTTCATGATCACCTTAATCCTGACACCTTTTAGACTTTGAACTATTATTGGTACATGTTTCTGACTTTGCTATTTTTAAGTCATGGGTATTACCAAATTTTAGTAAATGAATACTACAAAATGTTTCCTAAGGAATCTTAGATAATAGAAATATACAATGCTTTCCCTTTATTTTTTTATTTTTATTGGGGTAACATTGGTTAATAAAATTATATAGGTTTCAAGTGTACAATTCTATAATACATCATGTGTATATCACATTGTGTGTTCACCACCCACAGTCAAATCTCCTTCCGTCATCATATATTTAATCCTGTTTCTCTTTATGCTCATGATGGAGTATGTAAAAGCATCCAACTTACAGCCAAGCAAGAGACAGCTTAAAAGAAAAAAAAATTAATTCAAGTAAACCAATCTTTAAGAGTATTTATTGTGGAATATTCATGGTAATTAACTGTCCTAAGTAGAAGATAATATTTCATCTAATCTGTTATATAGGTTCACATCAGAAGTGATGCATATTGTTTTATAATTAGAAATGGTGATTTTATTATACTGATAAATTCACATATAAAGGTGTTAATTAACTCTACCTTATAAGAGTTTAAATAAATGGTGGTCCACTTCTGAACAAGTCATATTTCTAGTAGAATTTCAAGAAAAATTATTTCCCTAATGAATAATTTCTTGCATTTGGAATCAAAGGGCTTTATAGAGAATAATTATATAGAAATACTCATATAGAGATAAGTTACTTCAGTTAAATAATGAGTGATAACACACCTCTTCATGTTTTTTAAAGATTATATAAGTAATTACACAGGATATTTGAAAGTATTAAATATCACCTAGCCAGGCAAATATTAAGTGCTCTATAAATCAGTTTTTAGACTGGAAGTGGTGGGCAGAATAATGCCCCCTCAAAGATGTTCACATCCTCAGCGTGGAACTGTGTGAACATGCAATTTTACATAGTAAATGTGACTTTGCAGAGATTAAAGTTAAGGATTTGAGAGGGGGAAATTATCCTGGATTCTCTGGGTTGGCCCAACCTTATCACGTGACTCTTTAAAACTGGAGAACCTTTCCCATCTAAGATGAGAGGGACATGAGATTACAGAAAGAAGAAGGGTCAGAGACATGTTGACTTTACTGGATTTGAAGATGAGGGAAGGGGGCCACCAGCCAAGAATTGTTCCTCATAACCTATTTGTTATCCTACGATATTATTTGAACTGGAAAGAGAGAATGAATACTTGGAGTTTTCATCTTCACTTATGAAAGAATAATAATTTAGTTTTCTTGCATTCTTCAAAAACATCCAATTCATTTTTAAGTGTCATTAGGAATTTATAGAATTAAATTTACTTTTTGTATTTAATTTCACTGACGATATAAATCATTTTGACGCGGAACTATTTCTGCAATTGGTTAGTGTGAACCCCTTCAGGTTGGCTGCTTCACTTTTTGCAATAAACCCAATAGTGTTTCATAGCTTTCTCGCTTTCTGGTATGACCAGATCTTGAATATTTCTTGCCCCAGACCTAAAATCAGCCATTCCTCCAAATACATCTTGCATCTTTTTAGTAGTAAATGCGTTGGTGTTGTATCTAAAAGGACACTGGCATACCCATGGTTATCTAGGTTTTCTCCTAAGTTATCTACTAGGAGTTCTGTTGTTTTGTATTTTACATAGGTCTATGATCCATTTTGAGTTATTTATTTATTTTATTTTTTTGTGAAGAGTGTAAGGTCTGTGTGTAGATTACTGTTTTTGGCATGTGGATGCCAAGTTGCTCCAGCACTATTTGTTGAAAAACTATCTTTGCTTCATTGTATTGGCTTTTCTCCTATGTCAAAGATCAGTTGAATATATTTATCTGGGTCTATTTCTGGGCTCTCTATCCTGTTCCATTGACGAATCTGTCTACTCTTTCTCTAACTGCTACAACTTTACAGTAGGTCTTATAGTTGGGTAGTGTCGGTCCTCTGACTTTGTTCTTCCCCTTTCAATATTCAGTTGTCAATTATGGGTCTTTTTGCCTTTCCATATGAATTTCAGAACCAGTTTGTTGATACCCACAATTTACCTTGTTGATATTTTTATTGGAATTGTATTAAATCTATAGCTCAAGTTAGAAAGAACTGAAATCTAGACAATATTGAGTCTTCCTATTTATGAACTGACATCTTGACAAATTGAGTCTTTCTATTTATGAACATGGATATATTTAGTTCTTTTTTGATATCTTTCATCAGAGTTTTGTTTTTTCCTCATATAGAATTGTACATATTTTGTTAGATTTATACGTAAGTATTTCATTCTGAGGGTGTTATTTTAAATGGTAGTGAGTAGTGTATTTTTAATTTCAAATTTAACTTGTTAATTGTTGGTATATAGGAAAGCAAGTGACTTTTGTACATTAACCTTGTATCCTGCAACCTTGCTTTAATTGCTTATTAGTTCCAGGAGGTTTTATGTTTTGTCGATTCGTGTAATCTGTGACCAGTTTTATGTCTTCCTGCTCAGTTATATATCCCTAGTCTTTCCTTTTTGTCTTATGACATTAGCTAGGACTTAGAGTATGATGTTGAAAAGCAGTGGTGAGAGAGGATATTCTTGCCCTGTTCTTGACCTTCGCAGAACATCTTTGAATTTCTCGCCATTTAATATGATATTGGCTGTAGGTATTTTGCAGATATTCTTTATCATGTTGAGGAAGTTTCCCTTCTAATCCTACTTTGCTGAGAGTTTTCTCGTGAATGGGTGTTAGACTTTGTCAAGTGATTTGTCTGCATCTATTAATATCATAATATAATTTCTATTCATTGGCTTGTTGATGTGATGCATTACATTAATGGCTTTTTAAATGTTGAAGTAGCCTTGCATACCTGGGATAAATCGCAGTTGAATGTGGTGTATAATTCTTTTCATAACACTGTTGGATTTGATTTGCCAATATATTGTTGAGGACTTTTCCACCAATATTCATGAGAGATATTGGTCTGTAGTTTTCTTTTATTGTAGTATTTGTGTCTAGTTTTGGTACCAATGTAATACTATTAGCTAGGTTGGAGCAAAAGTAATTGTGGTTTAAAAGGTTAAAAATAATTACAAACACTGCAATTACTTTTGCACCAACCTAATAGCGTCATAGAATTAGTCATGTAGTGTTTCCTCCTCTTCAATTTTTTGGAAACGTTGAGAAAAACTGGTATTAGTTCTTTAAATGTTTGGTAGAACTCACCAGTGAAGCCATCAGGCCAAGGGCTTTCCTTTGTTGAGAGATTTTTTCATTACTGATTCAATTTCCTTACTAATTATAGGTCTATTCATATTTTTTATTTCTCCATGATTTAGTCTTGGCAGGTTTTGTGTTTCTAGGCATTTGTCCATTTCATCTAGGTTATCCAATTTGTTGGTGTACAAACATAGCACTGTCTGAAAATCCTCATCATGTATTTTTAAACAGTCATGTGCTGCACAATCACATTTTAGTCTCCGGACCTATTATACCACAGGGGGCCCATAAGATTATAAAAGAGCTGAAAAATTCCCATCATCTAGTGACATCATAGCTGTCACATCATAGCAAAATGCGTTACTCATGTGTTTATGGTGATGCTGGTGTAAACAAACCTACTGCGCTGTTGGTCATATAAAAGCACATACAAGTATGTACAGTACATAATAACTGATAGTGATTATAAATGACTATGGTACTGGCTTATGTATTCACTATCCCATACTTTTTATCATGATTTTAGAATGTACTCTCCCTACTTATAAAAACAAAGTTTGCTGTAAAACAGCACACAGTGTTACAGAGGCAGCAGTGTCATCTATCTCTTGTTTACCACATCTCTTGATGGCTTCGTTTTCTGTCTTTTTTTTTCTTTTTTGTTTCACTTAATATAGTGCTGTTTTGTATGGTAACATGTTGAACAAGTTTGTGCCATAGGAGCAACAGACTATACCATACAGCCTAGGTGTGTAGTAGGCTATACCATCTAGGTTTATGTAAGTACATTCTGTAATGTTTGCACAATGACGAAATTGCCTAAGGATGCATTTCTCAGAATATATCCCGTTTGTTAAGTGTCATATGACTGTAATCATTTTTATTTCTGCAGAGTCAGTAGTAATGTCCCCACTTTCATTTCTTATTTTCGTAATTTGATTCTTCTCTCTCCTTTTTTGATTCTATCTAAACAAGATTTGTCAATTTTGCTGATTTTTCATTGATATTCTCCATTGTTTTTATATAGTCTTCATTTATCTCTGCTCCAACTTTTATTATTTCCTTCCATACCCTAGCATTGGGTTTAGTTTGTTCTTCTTTTTGCTGCTCCTTAACTTGTAAAGTTAGGTTGTTGATTTGAGATGTCTTCTTTTTAATGTAAGCATATATAGCTATACATTTCTACTAGTGTCACGTTGCTACAACGTATACATTTTAGTATCTTGTATTTTCATTTTCATTTGTCTCTCAGTATTTTCCAATGTATCTTGTGGTTTCTTCTTTGGTCCATTGGTTGTTTAATAAAAATGTGTTACTTAATTTCCACAATTTTGTGAATAGTACGGTTTTCCTTTTTTTACTGATTTCTAACTTCATCTCATTTAGTTAGAGAAGACACTTTGTATGGTATCTATATTTTAAAATCTATTGAGACTTAATTTGTGACCTAATATATGGTCTAGCCTAGAAAAAGTCCCATGTACACTTAAGAAGAATGTGTATTGTGTTGTTGGGTAGAATGTTCTGTATATGTCTGTTAGATTTAGTTGCTTCATTGTGTTTAAGTCCTTTAGTCACTTGGTTGTTCTATCCATTATTGTAAATGGGATATTGAAGTCTCCAACTATTAATGTAGAATTATTACTGTAGAACTTTGGGGCAGCGTTTTACCCTATGACTTTACTTTTGTGATATTTCTATAAACAGTGTTTCCTTTTCAATTTGTTCAGCATTTTATATACTGTTTGGAGTGAGTGGCAACTTCTAAGCTCTGTACTTGCCAGATCAGAAACTGGAAGTCCACCTAACTGTTGGCTAAGTCTCTTGTTAGTGTGGCTATGAAATTACCTTTGAATTTTGGGGCATTGTGGTCTATAAACCATCTTGACAAGAAGACAGTTCCTACCTCTGGACACTTGTAGAATATAAATAAGTATATACACAATGTCTGCCTATGAGTTCCTTTATTATTTTAATATGTTAAAGATATATTTATTCATCCTTTCATAAATATATTAACTATATTTGAAGTGCAGTTAACATATTCACCTATATTTGTGATTAAATATAACATATTTAAGAAATTTTTTGTGAGGGCTCAGATTTGTGTTTTTTTAAAAATGGTTTTCTTATTTGTTTGCTTCAACACATGTACTCTTAGCATGGAAATATAATGCTCAATGACCCTTGATTTACATATTCTGAAAATAGTCCACTATGAACTAATTACAAA
Organism: Rhinolophus sinicus; assembly: GCF_036562045.2. NCBI lineage: Eukaryota > Metazoa > Chordata > Mammalia > Chiroptera > Rhinolophidae > Rhinolophus > Rhinolophus sinicus. The sequence continues at coordinate 22,909,911 of NC_133768.1, read as the reverse complement.
ATATAATTTTATATGTGACAGTATATCACATACATGTATAATCAAAGCTAACGGTATTTACTATATTCTGTTGCAAACCTAGGGCAACTTAAGTAACGCTCTCTTCATAATTTTATAGTTTTCTTCAAAACTAATCCATTTTTTAAAATAGTAGAAATAGCATACAAAACATAACCTAAATAATAATGCTACCACCACCTGAGCATAATAAGTTTTGGTACCTGTGTATATGATTCCAGACTATATAAGCGTAACTTGTTTTTACATGTAAGCAGTATATTATGATATACACTCTATGCTTACATGACTATTTCTTATGACATAATCATAGGAAGGGAAATCTGTAGATTTGTTTTTATTCTGGAAAACAAATGGTTCAAGATAGAAACTCTTCTCAAAACTTCTGCATCTCTGAATTTTAACTAATATAAAAATCACAATATATTATGTTGATTAGACAGAAGATGTTGGGGTGAGCATGCAGGGCTTAGAATTTCAGCTCCAGAAATTCCTGGCTTTGTAATCATGAGCAAATTATTTGAACTTCTCTGTGTCTTTGTTCACCCTCCTCCCTTTCTTGTAAAACAGGAATAGCAGTATCTCCCACATATGTTTATTTGAGTGTTTTCTACAATGATACCTATAAAGCATTTGATCAGAGTTTGGCACTTGATAAGCAATCAGTAACTGTTTAGATTGTTATCATTATCAATATCACATTGCTACCACATTTATGTAAGTATATAGAAAACACACTTTAGTTACTCAGTACTTATATAGAAAATAAATACGCATGGAAATATTAGGTTGGTGCAAAAGTAATTGCAGTTTAAAAGGTTAAAATAATTGCAAAAACCCCAATTACTTTTGTACCAACCTAATATATTATACTGAATAAGACATTTATGCAGCACAAATTTTAAAGTTTAGATTAAAATCTGAAAAACAGAACACATTTTGGCATGATAGCCCATCATGTAGTCGTTGATATTTGAGTCAATTCCTTCTTTGACAGTAAGACATTCACATGTGTCAATGAATTGTTATCTTGCTAGGAAAATCACTTTCAATAATGATGACAATGCTGAGATACAGAGAAAAATCAACCTGGACAAAACCACTTTGGGGACTTTAAAAGTCATCTGGAACAGGCAACTTTAAATGAACAACAAATAACAGTCATGTGGGACCTCTAAGTGTTTGGTATTATGATTGGGGAAGATATGTTTTGAAAGTCAAAGATAAAAAGATGCTATTAACATTTGAGATGAATTACAAAATGCTATATTGGGAACACCTCTTCTATGTACATGCACACATGTTTCCATGTAAGAATCTATCATTCATCAAAATTCATTTCTCTTTGGCCTTTTAAATGGCAACTGCTAATTGTTATTAATAGCAAGTTGCCATTTCTTAAGTAATGCTTTATTAGTGCTTGCTTGATTTTCCTAAACTTGCTGTGCATTTAAAAACATGTACAAAAAAAAAAAAATCACAAAATGCCCAGAGCTTTATTTGGGTAAATTCACAAAGTTGTGTTTCACATAGATATTGTTAGAAATTTAAAATCACATAACTTATCAATTCAGTACATTTCAATTGTTTATCTGTCCTTCCCTCTGGATCTGATTTTTCAAACTCTGAACATTTAGTTTTTCATTCAAAAATATTTGTTGAGTGCCTGTTATGTATAGACAATATTCTCATCACGTAGCTCATCTTTTCCATTTTAAATCAAAAACATCTTCTCTCAGCCTTGCTACAATCCTTCGCCACTGAATTATTAAATCTTGTTTGCATTTCAATGTTCACTTGCACAAGATTCATTCTCCTATCAAGTCCTCACAGTTTTGCTTTCATCTTTCTTAATTGGAACTTATTCTCTGCAAAACTCATCAATTACATTCTAATGACACAAGCCCTCTTCCTTAATTCTAATTCTCTTCTGATTGCTTCTGCATCATTTGACACATCTGAACATCTTGTTCAGTTTGAAACAGTCTCCTTCGCTGACACCATTCCTCCACCTCATCAGATAGATACCTGAGATAATAGACATATGAAATACCTGACTCAGTACCACATATAGATGATATTCCACAGGAATGAATTCTCCCTGACCTCAACTCTGTATATGCAGGGCTGACTCTCCTTGGGCTTTCCAAATGTGAATATTTTCTTCAGGGTGTACTTATAGCCAGTCTTACATGAAGCACTTTCACTTGGCACATTCACCCTTCCCATATCTGTCTACAGTTACTACCTGTATATATTTAACTCTATAACATCTGTTTCCCCAGTCTTAATTTCTCTCTCAACTACTCTATTTTATTTGGAATTCTGTTAAATATATCATTGGTATGTGCTATAGGCATTGTTTTATCTTTATCCTCAAAGGGACTCTTCTCCCTGACTTGCCCACTCCCTAATATTTCAGCCAACCTTTTAATAGACTGGATTCTAAAACCTCATCATCATCTTGTTTTCTTCACCACTTCATGGCAAACCAGTTGTTAAATAATTTTTATTGTTTCACAGTGACTTTTATTTCTGGTTATTACTCCCTTTCTCCTTAACCAGTCTACTAGAGTTCAGGTCATTCTTTCAAATAGCTGAATTGTTGAAATAGCCTTTAATTTGTGTTTCTATTTTTCATCTCCACCTCCATCCACTCTTTTTTTGACTGCACAAGATTAGTCTCCCTTAAGTATCATTTTGATCATAGCTTTCCTCAGATAAAATATGTACATAACTCCTCCCTTCCTACTGGATAAAATCTCAGTACTTATCTAAGCATTCTTAAAATGGCACACAAAGAGTATGGTAACCATGTGATTAAATTGAAATTAAACTCATCATATAAACCTTTAGCTATAATATCTAAAATTTAAGACTAATGTAAATAAAATAGAACTAAACACTGAATAATGAAAACAGGTAAGATGAGAGGAAGGTGAGTGATTATAAAAGTTCTTTATTTATGAGGAACAAAGTTAAACAATTGGGTATTTTTTTTGTTTTTTAAATAACCCATTTTAAGGATAACCACTAAAATAATACAAGAGTGCATAAATTCCAAAATGGAAGAGGGAAAATTAGAATGACAATATAAACCAATATAAAACTCAGTCATTCCAAAGGAAGACAGGAAAAAAAGGAGCAAATGAAAGTAAATCAATAGCAGAAAATATTATGCTACAAGTAAATTCAACTATAACAGTAATCATGAAAAACATACATGAGAATAAGAGTGAACTAAACTCCAGTTAACTGACAAACATGGTCAAACTGGATATCTATCCATCTAAATATACATATTTCAAAACCTACCAATATACTATTTAAAGAGACAGAGACATACCTGGATACAAAGAGCAGAAAGCTTGAAGAGAAAGAATTGCCAAGAAAACACAAACCAAAAGAAAGCTAAAGTAACTATATAATAATGTATTTAAAAAAGGCATTTAAAACCAAAATCCATTATTAGCAAGACAAAGGTCACTATATAATAATAAAAGGATCAATCCTCCAGGTGAATAAAATTATTCTAAACTTTAAACTTCTTAAAATAGCCTCCATATATAAATAAAGGGCAAAAAAGGCCTCAACAAATTATAGGATAAATGTTCAAACCCACGAGCTTAGTGGGAAATTTAAATATACAAATATGGAAGATTGCATCAACCCAATCAACAAGCCAGATTTAATGAACATGTGAAAACCATATTCCCAAATGTATTCCAACACATTCTTCTTAAGCTCATCTGAAACAGTCACAAAAAGCTGCCATGTACTGTGCAATAATGCAAATTTCAAAAATTTTATATCATGTAACCCAATCAAGTTAGACAGAAATAACTAAAAGACAACAAAAAAATACATTTGGAAATTTAAAAAACACCGTTCTCAATAATTCATGGGTAAAAGATAAAATCATGATGGAAATTTAAATATAAGTAAATAAACACAGTACTTGAGGTACTTTGTAAAACTTGAGATTGTTAATATTTACAGTAGAAAATAACCTAAATACACTAAATACACATCATAAGGAGAAAAAAAACATCAAAATAAATTTTAATAAAGTAGAAGAAAAATGGTATGAAAATAAGAACAGAAATTAAAAGAGAACATCAAAATAGCCAAGGTTTGGAGAGAATAAATATTTTAAAGTACATGGAAAATTGATCAGGACAAAAAGGGGGGAGACGCACATGAAGGAAAGAGGCACACAAATATTCACAAAGGAGATTTTAAAAGATATGAAGAAAGTATGCCCATAAATTTGAAAGCTGAAATACATTAAACAAATTTCTTGAAACTAAGAAGTTATAAAAACTGACCTGAGAAGAAACGACAAAAAAACCGAAGAGTTCCTTAACTATTAGAGAAACAAAATCGATAAAGTATCTCCTGGGGTGGGGAGAGACACTCAAATAGTCTTATGTGTAAGTTCTACCATACTTTTGAAAAACAGATGATTCCAAACATACAGAAACTCTTTTAGGAACTAGGAAATGGTAAAATAACCCCAAAATGAAGCTAGTATAATCTTCATACCACCCAGAGTCAGTTCTCCTTCCATCACCATATATTTGACCCCCATTTACCCTCGTCTACATCTAGATGATGTATTACAGAATTGTACACTTGCAACCTATGTAATTTTACTAACCATTGTCATCCCAATACATTTTTTTTATAATTTATTTTTTAAATTTATTGGGGTGACAATTGTTAGTAAAATTACATAGATTTCAGGTGTACAATTCTGTATTACATCATCTATAAATCCCATTGTGTGTTCACCACCCAGAGTCAGTTCTTCTATCACCATATATTTGATCCCCCTTACCCTCATCCCCACCCCCCAACCCCCCTTACCCTCGGAAACACGGTAGCTGAGAACCACAAAATCCATACTCTTCTGTAAAGTAAAGAGGCCTCTGGGAAGCTGTTGTGCATCAGAAAACAATATTTCCCAGAACTCTTTCCATCTGCCTAGGACTAAGTGACTAGTTTTCACCAAAGGAATATGAGTTGTCATATGATAATTTTCTAACCAAGGTGTTTAAGGAATTGGCACCTTAACCCTTTCTTCCTCCATCTGCCAGCTGGATGCAGACAACTAAAATGCCCTAGTGGATGGTAGAAATGCAAGAGGGACGGAGCGTGGGTCTTCTAACAATCAAGTGGAGTAAAGCAATGACCCAAACCAGTCACACTGTATTTATTAGGCCATTGAAATTTGGGAGGTTATTTTTTATAGCAGCTGGCTTTATTCTAAAACATTTGCTATTGGACAGGTGTAGCTACTGCAGTTCAGTGAAGAAAGGATATATTATTCAAGATACAGTGCTAGGATAACTGACTATATTGGGGGAAAAAAAGAAATCAAATTGTTCTCTCACACCATTCAAATACTCAATTCCTGATGGATTCTAGATTTAATGAAAAAATTCAATTATTTTTGAAGAAAATGTTGGAGAACATCTATATCATCTTATGGTAGGGAAGAATTCTTTAAACAAGATTCAAACACAAACCATAAGAGAAAGGTTAAGAAATGTGACTACATTAAAATTAGGAGTTTCTAATTTTCAAAACACACCATTAATTAGGTTAAAATACAACCTACAAACAAGGAGAAGATATTTATCAATGCAAAGCTGACCAAAAAAAAAAAAATTACAAAAAATTTAAAGGACAGCCTGTTGCCTCACACCAAGGAAGACAGGAGTGAAAAATGCAACAAGATATTCAATGTCACTAATCAGGGAAATATAAATCACATAAGACAGTATTTTATTAAGGCTTTAGACAATACTAAGGGTTGATAGAAGTGTGGAAATATGTGAACTTTTATGCACTAATGTTTTTAGGGTTATTTGTGGACCATTTTGGAAAAGAATATTGCATCAATTTGAAGTTTGACTGTGCACCTACCTATATGATGACCCATCAATCTCACTCCCAGTCACTGACTCTGAAGAAATTCTTGCTCTTGTGCACCAGGAGACATATATCATAATTGTCATAGGCGTATCGTTTATTAGAGCAAAACACAAGATGAAGCCACTTCCCATCAACAAGAGCATAAGTAAAAAATGCCACATGTTAATATCACTGAATTATAAATAGCTGTCCAAATGATGGGACCACAGTCAGTGTAGAGGAACGTCAGAGAAAATGTCAAATTATAAATATAAGTCAGAAAAGATGACATGTATTATAACATTTATATAGAAAATACACAAAAACTATTTGTGGTTACATATGCATATACTAAAACAATATTTTTTAAAGGAAGAGAATGAACAATAGATAGAAAATTTAGATGAGCAGTCATCTTTACAAGAGAGGGAAAGGATTAACATTCATAGGGACTCATGGACTCATGGGACTTCAATGTATCAGTACTATTCTGTAAGCTAGATGGTAATTACAGGGATGTTCATTTTATTACTCTTTATATTTTATATATGAATATATATATATATATATATATATATATATACACTTTAGTGTATATGAAATATTATATGGTAACATATTTTAAAGCAAGTTATAAAACAACCTGTAAAGCACAATGCCATTTTAAATTTCAAAATATATAACTCTATATAGAAAGCATATATGGGAAAGATATATTCCCAAATGTTAATAGTGGTTATCACTAGAATGCAGGACAATTTTAATTCTGTACAACTCAGAAGAAATTAAACACAATACAACTCTGCTAACTAAGTACAAACAGTATCAGATGAGGCTGTTAGAATTCTGGCAAAACATAACAGAAGAAGGTATAACTAGAATAGCAATGAAAGGAACTTAAGATTTTGGCAAAGAACTCAGTGTCTCACAGCAACTACACAATCATGTCCGTCCCATGTGTGTAGTGCATTCCTCAGGACTTAAAAAAAAATAGAACTGTTTGTTAAATCACGCCCAGAAAAACTCATTTTGAAGTATGTGAAGCTCCAGTCAGCTCAGCATTACAATTTTAGCAATATTAAATCAAGGCCAAGTTGATTTGGCACCTTGAGAAGAACCGACACTTGGAAAATGTCTCGAAACCACCTTACAATACCTAAACCTAATCCAGTCTTTACAGCATTTTAGTGCAATCCTCTCTCAGGACCTGCTGCATAAAAACCAGCTTATCAATGTTTAACAGACTTCAGTACAATGTTGAATATAGGATTACAAACAAATAGAATCACATGCGGCAAAATCGTTAAGTTCCAAACCATTGGCAGCTAATTGAGGAGAGGGGAATGGGAAGACATCATTTCTATATTTGGACCAACAAAAGTAAAAATAAAGACTCTTTAAAAATCAGAGACTACATATAAGATTTTTGTCAAATTCTTCTTTAACCATATTTTAGGAAAGGATTCAAGAAAATGGCTCAAAAATATAAAGAAGAACATAAGAGGAGTTGATCATAACAAAAAGGCAGCAATATTAAGTACTTTTTTTATTGTCGTTAAGGCCTGAATTCAAATGTAAAGAATTTTACCAAAGGCCTTTTTAAACAAAAGACTTCTGGCAATACAGCCGAAGAGTACAATGCCTCAGATAAACGCACTGAGGCTTAGAAAGTTGCTTAAAGGAACATCTTAGACAAAATGGAAGAGTCGTATAATAGTTCTGTGAAAGCTTAAAGGGATAAAAAGGCAAAGATCTTCCAGTAAAACTCTCTTTTATATTCCTTTTTGGTCTAATCTAATATTGGAAATTATTTTTCCTTCTCATCAAAGCAAACTAAACTGCAGTTTTCTTCAAGCCAACCTTTCAAAATACCATTGATTTTCTCACTTAAAATGACATTGAAGGAGACTTTTTGACAGTGAGAGATAAACTAAAAGAATGTCACTGAACTAAGATTTTTAAAAAAAATTTAACTAAATCGATTTAAGTACAAACTGGCACTTTGTACTCAATGTAAACACCCCCCACAGCCCCAGAAAGGTTAGTATGCCAGAGATAGCTCAAATTAGTTCATTCAACATCTATTAAAAACTACACCAAAATCTTTGATGTTTCTTACAACAAGATTGGATGTCCTAAAATAATTCAACATTATTAAAAATTGAAACATAGTAAACTTGAATATAGCTACAAATATCTTAAGTTAATGATCTAAATTTATGTTAGAAAATCTATCAAAATAAAATAAAATAAAATGCAAATCGTGTTTGGGTGGCTAGAGTTATCTTTCATCATCTACTCCAAGTTTAATCTTCATGTTTTATAGGAGGGTTTTATTTTCTACAAAAAAAAAACAGGTACACTTTCTGAAATGACAAGGATTTATTTTACCCTCAATGACCTACCACATTCTTTAAAGGGGGGGGGACTAAGTCACTTTTCAAAAACTTCACTTTATCATTTTTTAACTCTCTAATACACTCAAGGTACAATTCTTTCCTTTTTTGAATATATTCTTTTATGAACTAATATAAACATACTCTTACCACCACCCAGTTTTCACATCTTCATTTTTACTTAAATGCAATTCATTGCACACTTGCTTTAGTTTACAATATTATATTTTTCCTGATGATTGAGAAACATATTTACAAAATTCAAAACAGGATCCTCCGAGTGAAAAAAAATGATGCCTTCCTCTGGAAAACTGGTTGTTAGTATCTATTGAAACTCAACATATGGATGCCTTATAGCTATGTAATTCCTCTCTTAGATATGCAACAAATAGAAGAGTGTATCCATGTTTTCTTAAAGATATATACTAAATGTTTACATAGAGAAGGCTGATGGTAACATCATGAATAATACCTAAAACTCGAAATTATTCAAACAGTACACTATAAATTACAGCATATTTCCCACACTATAATATTACATAGTAATGAGTACAAACAATCTTCAATTACAAGCAATAACATAGGTAAATCTCACCAGCATAATATTGAACAAAAGAAACCAGAGACAAAAAATTACATCACGGATGATCACATTTATAAAAAGTACAAAACGGAGAAAAATAATGTATTCTGTCAGAAGTTTGGACAGTGGTTGCCTTTGAAAGGTAAAGACTACAACAAAGCAAAAAGGAGATTCCTGGGGGGGTCCTGATAACATTGTATTTTGAGTTACATGCTAATTCCCTAGGTGTGTTCCATTTGTCAAGAATCAGGGATCTGTACACTTAGCATATGTGTACTTTTCTAACCATGGAAACACTTACCCTCGGGTTTATTTTACCTCTGATTATCTGAAAACATGTCCTAAATACTTCTTGTTGCTATTTAACCAGTCTAAACTTCTAAGAATAGACTCTTCTAAGAAGCCAAATGCATCCTGATAGATGGATACATGTTCTCTGTGAAGGATCCAAGGATTAAAACCAGTGGCCCACATTATAGCATTAGACGTTAGGTTACTCTGAATAAATTCAGTAATATTCTGAGTGTAAGTGGATCAGATAAGATGGAAAAGTTTCCTGAAGAAGACTACTACATTTTCATATAGACCAGAGGATCTGTGGATCCTTAAAAAAAGGAAGAAATGCTCTTATAATGTTCCTTTGTTTTAAAAAAAGTGCATGAAGGTTCAACGTGGCTGCAGTTGTTCTTTTTAAAGTACTCAGTGCTAAATCCTACTGAAACTTCTATTGGGCGCAAATGCTTTCTTTCTGTTCCTGCAGAGAACTATAAAATGAGTTGAAATGTCCCAAGAAGGCAGGGAAAGTCTGTCAAATGCAAAGTGTTTTCAATGTAGATATCACAAGGAACATATGCCAAATCAAACAGCATCATAAAAACTCAAATTCAGTAGCAACATTCCAACTTGAAAAGTTTATTTTTAAAAATGCTCTCAAGCCAAATGTAAGTTTGCATACATTAAATGCTTTCAGCAATAAGAGAAAGGGTTCTGTCATTCCAATGAGTGAGATCTTTGAGCGAACAGAGCATGAATAATAATTTCAGATTCAAACACTGGCAAAGAATCTAACTTCTTGGGAAATATTACAGATCACTGAAAAAGATTACCTTATTATGGAAGGAAAAAACTACTTACTCTTAAATAATATGAAAAACAATAATTTAGAGTTTGACTTGAATAACTACATGTTTACATAAAAGAACACATTGTGAGCATTCAGTTTTCACCCAAAGGTGTAAAAGGAGGTACTCTTTATGTGTCTAAACATGAACTAAGATACTGAGTTAAATGTTTTTTTTCTGCCTGGGTTTTTACATTTTTTTTCAAATATTTTTGTCAAAGTTATGACTTGCTAGATAAGTAATAGAGAAAAGTGCATAAAGGTTATTTACATGAGTTCCAGTAGCTACCAGAAAAATTACTCACTACATCCCTCTTTTACAAGAACATCTGAATCTTCTCCTTTTTTTTCTTTTTTGAGACCTATGAAAAACAGATTTGATGTTCCTGCTGGCCTACATGGATTTTGACAAAGGGGCATTATTATGCAGTTTGCCTAAGAAGCAGAACCACATTCATTGTGTCAGCTGGACTCATGATTATATCCTCACTCTATTTTTAATTTTTTTTTTTTCAATTACAGTTGACATTCATTATTATTCTATATTAGTTTCAGGTATGCAGCACAGTGGTTAGGCATTTATATAACTTACAAAGTGATCCCCTTGCCTCCCCCATGCCATTAGTCTAGAAGAAAACATAGGCAGTAAACTCTCTGACATTGCTCTTAGTAATTTTTTTTTATGATCTACCTCCTTGGTCAAGGGAAACAAAAGAAAAAAAATAAACAAATGGGACATCAAACCACAAAGTTTTTGTACAGCAAATGAAACCATCAAAATGAAAACACAACCTACCAAAAGGGAGAAGATATTTGCTAATGATACATACAATAAGGGGTTAATATCCAAAATTTATAAAGAACTCATGCAACTCAACACCAAAAAAAACCAACCCAAAACAAAACAAAACAAAAAAACCAAACAAACAAAAAACAAACCAAACAATCCAATTTAAAAATGGTCAGAGGACCTGAATAGACATTTCTGCAAAGAGGACATACAGATGGCCAATAGACATATGAAAAGATGCTCAACATCATTAATCATCAGGGAAACGCAAATAAAAACCACAGTGAGATATCACCTCACACCTGTCAGAATAGCTATCAGCAATAAATCAACAAACAACAAGTGTTGGCGAGGACGTGGAGAAAAGGGAACCCTCGTGCACTCTTGGTGGGATTGCCAATTAGTGCAGCCACTATGGAAAAAGGTTTGGAGGTTCCTCAAAAAATTAAAAACAGAACTACCTTATGATCCAGCAATTCCACTCCTGGGTATTTATCCAAAGCAATCCAAAACACTAATTTGAAAAGATATATGCACCCCTATGTTCACTGCAGTGCTATTCACAATTGCCAAGATGTGGAAACAACCCAAGTACTCATCAATAGATGATTGGAGAAAGAAGATGCGAGATATATATATATATATATATATATATATATATATATATATGTACATGTGTATATATGTGTGTGTGTGTGTGTGTATATATATATATATATATATATATATATATATATATATATATACTTAGCCATAAAAAATTAAAAAATAAAAAGAAATCTTACTATTTGCAACATCATGGATGGACCTAAAGGGTATTACGCTAATTGAAATTAAGTCAGACAGAGAAAGACAAATACCATATGATCTCACTTATATGTGGAATCTAAAGAACAAAATAAACAAAACGGCAAAACAGAAACAGACTCATAGAGAATAAACTGATAGCTGCCAAATAAGAGGGCAGTTAGGGAGCTGGGTGAAAAGATGAAGGGATTAAGAAATACAAATTGGTAGTTACAAAATAGTCATGGGGATGTAAATTAAAGCATAGAGAATATAGTCAATAAAAATATTGTAATAACTATGTATAGTACGAGGTGGGTACTGAGTTATAGATCTTTTTAATCTAATACCCCTCCAGGAGCAAAGATCAACATAGGCATAATAACTCTATAGTGGCAAATGTGTGTTTCAAAGAAAAAAAAATCAGAGATAAGATGTTGCAAGAGAAACAATATGGAAAAATAAAATTCTGTATGAGTAGAAAATATCAACTGATACTTATTTTTGATAGATTTTGAAGAACATGGCTTATAGGAAAAACATAGAACTAGGGAAAACAATATTTTCTGTCTATTTGGATTATGTTCAAATTTCTACTCTGCTACCAGGTCATTTAACAACCTCATACTACATACATGCAGACACAGGGAAAGGTTCTCATGTCTATTATTTTTTAATTTCTGAAGTTAAAACAATGTATTTTTCATAAACCCTCATTGGATCACATTATGTTGGCATTTTGTTGTTGTTTTCTCACAAGTCAAGAAAATAGTTTATCTTTATCTCACTCCATCTCATTTTTTTCATATTATTTCCCCAGAATATTTCAGAAACACTAACTTTGATTAGGATCCTACTGTGTGCTTGTGGTAGAGACTGCAACACCAAAAGAAAGAGGTAGAATGAATCCCTCTTGCCCTTAAGAAACTTTCATATTAATGTGTGTGTATATTTGTGGGGTGCGTGGGTGGTGATAGAAGGGAAGGCTGAGGGGGTTGATCAACTGCAGCCCAAGACTTCCAAAAATCTAGAAGCTATCCTAATAGTAGTATAAAATCATTCATCCCAATAGATTGCAACCTCCTTGAGAACACATCCCAGCTTCTTTATTTCCATAAATCCAATGTTTAACAGAAGACCTGGCACACACTTGCTACTCAAAAAGTATTTGCTCGTGAATCAAAGGCATCAGTAAAGACATACTGGCAAGGAGGAAAGAATGGACAGAAAAATATAATATGGAGTCAGTTTAGTTTAGGTCCTCTTGCATTAACAAAACACATTCTAGGTCAAGGGTGTCTCTTTTTTAATTAAATGCATTGGACTCATAATGGTTAGTAAATTACACAGGGTATCTCTTTAAAAGTAGAATGACAAAGATTTTTTGTGAGGATAGAAAAGAGAGGTTCTTCATGAATGTGAGGCTGCTACCAGGTTGTGGAACGGGGGAAAACAGTGAGATCACACCACATTGGGTACTGCCTGTTGATGGCTTTCAGGATTAAAAAAAAAATCCACAGAAGAAAACTGAGACAGGAGTAGAAAGCATATAGCAGTGTTATGAATGGATCGCATCGAGGAAGATTGGCAGAGACAAAGAGGCCAGGTAAGAATGTCCTGAGATCACAAATCCACAACTGACAAAAGTTGCAGTGGTTACTGAGATGAAACTAGTGATGAGTGAGCTGTCACAGATACAATGCAAAGAAAGAAGCTACAAAGTGTGACAACAAGACTATGTAGGTTAAAAACGAAGCAAGATCTCTCCAACACTGCAATGGAGAAAGATTTGTATTTATCCTTTGCACATTTTAATTTCTGGCAACTCCTGTGATTATCTGTAGCAGCAGAAACACCTCCAAGTATTTGCTGAGAGCAGTTTTTTTCAGGGTCTGTTCTAGGGACAATTTTTTTCCTATCACCATGGCAACACTGCCAAAATAAATTATCTGTGTAAAGTTTCATTCCTTACTTCAAACGTTTTAGTGGCAAGATACTGGATAAAAGGAATCGTATTTAAATATATATGGATGTCATTTTATATAAAAAAAGACTTGATGCATTCTATTTAAAGGGTTTCATGTTGACTTTTTTCTTTGGTTCATTGAATGACTGATTATTGAGTACTAGAGTGGATATTTTGGATCACTTAACCCAAAGGCATTCAGGACCCTCTTCTACATTGTGTTTCTTTGTATAGAGGCTACAAAGCTAAAATATTTACCTTCCTAGACATTCTTGCAGCTAAGGGTAGCTATATATCCAATTCCTTGCCAAGGAGATGCAAGCAGAAATTCTTTGACAGGAATACCAGGAAAACATTTTAACCTGGATAGATAGACTCAGCTAGCATCCCCCACCAATATCCCCAGCCATTTCATTTCGTGCTGAAACAATTCTGTGAACATGAGGATAAAACCCACAAACTGAAAAATGGCGGTATGGAAAGAGGGAAGAAACTTGAATTCTTAATGGCACATCAGTGCTCAAATGCCGGCTTCTGGATTTCTTTTTCTACGAGAAAAATATACCAGTATCTGTTTAAGCTACTGATAGGTTTTCTGATGCATACAGCTCAACACATTCCCAAAACTACCCATCATATACCAGAAGCAGTACATAAAAGGATGCATATGATAAAATCTCTATTCTCAAGCCATGACAATCTAATATTACAGATACTATTTATTGTGTGTTTAATTTTTGTATGGCGATGTGTTAAGAAACTTATGTAAATTACCCAACATAAACTTCAAATTAACACTGTGACGTAGATGCTCTTTTACTTCCCCGTCTTAAAGATGAAATTGTTGAATGGGAGAAGACTAATATGCATGAGGTCACATATCTTACAAATGTTGGGGCCTCATGAGAACTCAGAGTTGGACTCCAGAACTAAGGGTTTAGCTACCAGGTTATAATAGGGAGGAGAGAAACCAATATACAAATATTTACAAAGTTATAAAATAAAAATATTCATAAATAATAATACATGAGTAAAATGTTTTGAGGATTTTAGAAGTTATGTCTTCCATTAAAAGACTAAAGAGAGATAACTGATTCTACTGCGGTGATTGAAAGAATTCCAACCTTCCATTCTAAAACCTTCACAGAGGCTATGATTTGATGCTATCATGATATAAAATGTTTCTTTTTATTGCTAATTCAACTTATAAACCAAATCATGCATTATCTACTAGTTATGGCAGTATAACATGAAGTTTAAAAAATGAAGTTCTAGCATAAGATGGACTTGGGTTTAAGTCTGAGCTTTGTCACTGAGACTTGGTTGGCTTCAATTTCTTTTTCTGAAAATGAAAATTGTAACTTTGTGATCTAGTAATGTTGTTGTAAGCACTAAATAAGCGAACTTCCATGAAGTGTTTTTGCACTCTGCTGGTCAAATTGTAAATTTCCCACAATCGGTACCTATAATATAATTATTAATAGTCAAAAATACTGTTTTATCACCCAAACATAAACATAATAAAACTTATGGCCTGCAGACTTTGAAAGATATAACTGAAGCTTGGTTTTCACCTGTTCCCTTAGTTTATATACATATGACAACTCTTAATGTTTTCAATAATTACTGATTCAAAATCTTCCTAGAATAACAGCTAATACTATAATATTTTAAAGTTTTTAAAAACATTACTAAATACTTAAGAAGAATATTTCTGTCCTTACAAAACTTTCATTGTAAGAGGAAAAAACAACAACACCTAAACTCTTTGAGTCCTTTTTGCACCATTGTAAATTACAAATAACTAACACTATTTTGTAAACCCTTTTTTAATGTTACTTTAGTATATGGGCAATGTATTGTAACTCAGTGCTTCTCAAACTTTCAGGTACACTCCAATGACTTGGGGATCCTATTGAACTGCAAATTCTCATTCAAAATCTAGGGAGGTATTGCATTTCTAACAAGTCCCCAAGGAATGTCCAAGCTGCAGATCCACGGGCCATATTTTGAGTAACAAAATATGAAACTTGGTAATGAAATTTTTAAGTCATGATACACTATAACAATTTAAAAGTGATGAATTCATATCCAAGGTATCTAGGATAACCATGGAAAATACATGTTTGAACTACAATGACAATTTAAAAAAATACAGAGGACACAGGGAGAAAGTGGATGAGGCTAGACAGAAGAAAAGGAGAAGAGTAAGAAAAGGCAGAGAGGTGGGGGTGGCAGGAAATACACATGTGTAGCTGGGTTCAAAGGTCAGAGAGCAGAGGTGTATGAGGAAGAGAAAAGAGAGCACAAGGGAGACAGAAAAAGGGGAAAGATTCAAGAACTGTAGACCTAACTCTTACCCAGAATTGATAAGCTCATCATTAAGTACTAGATGAACAATTCTGAAGTCTCATTACATCTTTCTAGCCTTTCTAACAGACTGTAATTAGCCAGAAAATTGGTGTCCTTTCTAGTAAATTTGATACAGAGGTTTCAACTTTCATTTGACAAACTTTCATAGATCCATAGTTATTAGGTTGGTGCAAAAGTAATTGTTGTTTAATTTTACTAACAATTGTCACCCCAATAAATGTAAAACATAAATTAAAAAAAGAAAGAAAAAGCCCTGAAAAAAAAAAGGTTAAAAATAATTGTAAAAACCACAATTATTTCTACACCAACGTAATATATCCCAGAACAAGAGGACAGCAACTCCACCCGTGATCAAGAGAAGAGCTTAGAAGTCAGCAAGGTCATTACATCTAGGCCATTCATCTCTAGCAGGTTTGCTGAGCCTATGATCAGGTTTCAGATAGTTTAAGCACGTGATTAAGTCCATCACATCTGATCAGTTCAAAGGCAATTGCATGTAAGAGATGGAGTATGATCAGTAGAGATTGAAAAAGTAATGAAAATGGTACAAAAAACATTGCTATCTATCTACTCTTATGGTGAAAGTGCTTTTGCTGACACTTTGGCTGCAAGCCACAAGTTCAAGTTCTATTCCACCTGTACAACACCAATGCGAGCGATGAGCTGGAGTGTGTGCATGCTGAGCTATATGGTAATTGCGGGAATCAGCCTCTGAGTATTGTGGAGTAGGATGCTTACCTCGAATCAAGTGATTTTCAGTGTAAATGAGAATGTTCTAGAACTGAAACCCAATAGAGACCAGCAGGGAAGAAATAGGGATGACTGGTCTTAACTACTGGAAGGACCAATTTATATTCCTACTTGATGGAATGCATAAGGAGCTGAAGAATTAAACAATTCCTTGGATACCTTAGGAGTATGAACAAGTGGCCTTAATATAGATTTTTCTTCTTGTTTCTAAGTGGAAAAGCTTCAGAACTTGCTCTGCACTTTTGGAAGAGACCTTGTCTTAGGCATGTATTTAAGGCACTCGAATGTGTCTACAGTTATCACAGTATAAAAATGAGAATATTCCTTTTAGTTTCAAGAGTTCATCTAATAATCCTATGGATTTATGATAACCTTATGAAAGAACAATCAAAGTAGATGTAAAAACAACAACACAAACCTTGACAGGCAAGGCAGCTTCCCATGACACATTTATGATAATTAGTGAAAGTGAAAGAACAGACAAAGTATGGGTGTTCCAGTGCTTTCTCAGTCTTAAGGGGAAGTTGTAAAGTATATTACTGATATTCTAATGGAATAAATTAACATATCAAAGTTACACTTAAAGGTGAGCTTATTGACAAAGCTTATAGCCGAAATTAGTTGTTTCATATTTATGTTACACTGATCTCTCCTGACATGGAAATTATGGAATAGAAGGGAGGGTATGTACAATTTGCCCTTCCCTTTTTTTTTTGGCAGAACCAATACTAGAGTTGAAGCTTTCTCACCATGTTATACTTTTCTACATGGTCTCTGAATGATCTCAAAGAATTCTGAAATGACCGAAGTGCATGCTTTTGAAGTTGAAGACCGAAATATCTTAGTCCTTCAGCTCATGTAAAGGCATGTATGATTAATCTCTTTCATCCTAACACCTTGAAAATCTGTATAACATTACTTATTATGATATATATTATACATATGTTACCATACATTACATTACATATGTATTTACTATAAATATATACATATTACATACATTGCTTACATGTTTTTCTTGTTTAAATCATTTACTTTCTTCAAGGAAGTATGTTTAGGAAAGGGACATTTTGAATTGAATATTAGCATCTGAATAAATTATTGAGAAACAACTTGTTTAAATGTCATTGGGTAAGCACAAGTAATAACCACCGTGGGTGAGTATTCTGGGTTTTCATCTAAACAATGCTTTTGATAACTGGCAACTGTCCTTACATTACAGGCATTTTCCCCCAGGGATTGGCCAGTATTTGAAAAAAAATTATATAAAAATTAGATTCTTTATGGGTAGGCATATCTATAATGTGTATTTATATTAATATACATATATATACAAACTAACTTTACAGCTACCCTAGCTGCACCAATACACCAATACTCCCTCCCTATCAGAAGACTTACATGAGCAGCTGGATTGTAAGAACAACGGCCATATTTGAAGGTGTTTCATTAAACTTTATCTGTTGTTGTTGTTTTTTTCAACTTAAAAACGAAACAAAAAAATCCCTTACCAGGGCACAGTTATATTAAACAATCACAGGACTGTTTGTGTGTGTGTGTGTGTGTGTGTGTGTGTGTGTGTAGTAGTAGTGCACTGAACAGTATATTAATAGACAATGGCATTCTAGTTCTAGTTTCAAATAGACAAATATTTTTCAAGTGAATTCTAAAAATGTTCATGGTGATAATCAGGGGGATTAAACAAATAGCACTGATACTTCTTTCAATGTAAGAGAATTAAAGTTTGTGTTTTTCAACCTATCGATCCCATTTCAAAGTGGTACAAACAAAATGCTTGAGGCATTTACTTGCCAAATAAACAACCAAACTTTTATCAGACATGTCCAAGATATTTGGATTTTATTTGCATTGCCCTTAAAAACAAAACTGCTCAAAAGGTACTGGCAAAAATACAAGATCTACCACTTAAGCTCTTATCTCCAGGCAGGTTTCTTAAAAAATATTAAAAGAAATGGCAAATGCAGTATTGCCATGAATTCAAATTTCATCTAAAAGTTCACAGTATAAAAACAATTCATTGGAAGGGGACCATTATTCTTGGAGAAAATTGTGAACAATATATAATTTCTTTCTGTATAAAAGATTAGGGTCATTAAATAACAATGCTCTATGTACTTCCTACTTGGGTAAATCTTGCCAAAATTCTATTCATTTAAAACATACATATTTATTGAGCCTACCATGTGCCAGTTACTATGATTTCATGTGGGTTTGTAAGATTGGTTCAATCAGGGGGTTCTCAGCCATGAAGCATCAGGAATATCTTGTGGACTGTGGTTGAGGTGTAGCTTACATATTTGCCGTCTTTAGAATGCTAAACATTTTAGTTGATTCAGTTATTCAGCCAGGTTTTGAAAACCACTGAATTACACCAATGCAAAATTACTGAGAGGGTCTCTGCATTTGCAAAAACTATCTGCAAGTAACTGATACAGGGAGAACTGCCTTACTTATTGTGACTCTAGGTGTTAACAAGAGCAGCCTGGCAAGAAAGAAAAAAACAGCATTCTCCAAAAATTGCAGGGAAGAGAAAAGATAAACAAGTCTTTGAGGACGAAAAAATAAAACATTGAAATCTTTTGTATGAAAAATAAGCATCATACTTTCTTAAAATATATGATTTCTATACCTTCTTGGAGAAGGAAGAATATTTTGTCTATTCTAAATACAAAAATAACAGCTAGATAAAAAATAAGGACCTAGGAGGAATGAATATCATATTCTCAACTAAGGTAAAGAAAACTACTCCCTTAAAGCAAAAGCCATAAAAAAGAAATGGAGTTCTCATTTAATTGAAATTAAGAGTCAATGGAAATGGAGACAGATATACACAAAAAAATCTTATATTAATTTTTGCTCTGAAAGACGCATTAGAGCTGATTGTCTGGCTAGGTCTTATTTTCGGGGAAACACGGTATCTCTAGGCAGTGAGATGAATAGTGATTTTATTTATTTTTTATTTTAGCATAGGTGTGTATTCTAAAATTTCTTAAATAAATGGGAATTTCTCTTAAGTAAAACAAAAGTAAATCTAGAAATATGAAAGAAAACCAAGAAGTTGTCAATTAAGATACAAGTAACCACTTACTAGTACCATAATGACATATTTAATTGATAGGCATTCGCTGTAATTTTCAGAAATGCATTACATATTTTAACATTTCTAGAGAACTAGTTTTTATATTTTCAAATGGGCACATAGAAACAAATATATGCATGTAGTATTATATACGTTTATTTTATATATATATATATATATTTACATATAATTTATACCATATATATATGGTATATATATATAATTTATAAGGAAGTCAAACATTTCTCAGCAGACTTGTAAATTTGGAACTGGTTTTACTGGTCGGTGTCCCTGAAGTGGGTATGCACACTCATGATACAAGAAATCATTTTCAAAATTATTGAGACTAATGTGTAGGTGCTTAGGCTGTGAGGGTGGTGTGAAGCGGAAGATTGGACCAGGTGGAAGAGACATTGCACAAGAATTAGAGAAAGCCTGCCATTCTTTCTTTCCCTGACTCCTCCTAGTCACACTGATACATTCTGGATCAGACTCTCTGCCACTGGGTTTCCAAGGAAGGGCTGTGCAGAAAAGGCCACGTCCATACTTGGGGATGATTTCTCAGGGCTGGGCTAGCTGGAATTCTGGTTCCTGAGGAGGTTGCACGGGCCAAGCCTGGAGCCAGAGGCCAGGTCTTTTGGTCATGAGGCAGAGTCATAGCATACGACATCTTTGTCATTGCTCACTGAGGCAGGGAGTTTAGCTAAGAGACTTTATTCAAATCACTTTCACCTATGTGATCCTCAGCTTGTTAGCTACAAAATGGGAGTAATAATAATATCGACATAGGAGGGTTGTAGTGGGGGTTAAATGAGATGCTAACAAACACGACACATTTAGCACAGCACCTGACATATAATAAATGTTCCCTTCTAGAAGGTGATCATTCTGCATTATCCCAGCCAGCATCCTGAGAACATGTCTTCCTAGCATTTATATATTTAATCTACCAACAATTATTGGTAACCCAGGTTATCTGAATGACCTGGTTATGGAATTATCTGAACACTCTACTGAAAATATTCTGTACCGTATGAAGAGATGGTTAAACAATTTGATATAATTTTTCAAAGTCTTTTTAAGCAAAATGGCAGCAATGAGTGGTTAATCCAGACTCTTTCTTAAGAGCAGATGTTCATCAAATGGCTTCTTACACAAAAGCTTGACACAAAGGTTTGTTGAACCAAAGTGACTCGTATGTTTAGAATTAATCTTACTGTCCAACACTGTCAGAAAAACTAGTTACATGATGTTTACCCTTTCCTAGAACTTACATCCTCAAGTTGTGATTCCACTACTAGTTACCATTAGAACTGAAAAATGGAAACTTCCCATTGACCAAGAATCTTACTTTAATGAATAAAACTAAATATGCCATTATTACTAGCTGATGAAATATAGTTCAATTCAATTTTTCTACCTAAAAGAGTTACTTCATTTTTGGCAAACCACTTAGATGCAATAATGGTTTACTTGTTATATTAATACAACAACGTTATGATTTTTTTAAAAGAAATTTAAATAACATACTATTTATGGAAAGTCTAGATTTTCATTTACGGAAGTATTACAAACTTTCCTTTTAAAAATATTTTTTAAATTTTCTTTTAAAATAAAATGAGAGTAAATTTAAAGAAAGATATTAAGTATAAAAATCAATATGGCAGACATAGACGAGCTGGGGCAAACTTAAGTTTGGAAGACCATGTAGAAGTTTATATTTTTACTCAGGTGGTGGAAACAATACAATAGGTCTTAATTTATAAGTTAATTCTTTCAAATGAGCACAGTATTCAAATAAACATTTGTTTGAATAGAGTTTTATTAGTGTAAATGTTTTAAATGAGAAGACTTAGTCTTTACTATCCTCAAGTAAACACTTATTTTGCATGGCAATAATTACAATCTGACAATCAATTAGCCAAATTACTTATCAGTAGTAGTCAGGTGAAGTGCCACATAAAACCCCCAAGATTTAAAACAAGTGATCAGATTAATGAAAATGAGGGGGAAGAGGGTTATTGAAATAAAAATGTTGCTTTTTAAACAGATTTTTAAAATTTGCAATGATTTCAAAAATTATATTACATATGTACAATTATTAACATAAAACTAAATATAACAAGAATTCCTTGAACCGATTATCTTGTTATATATTTTTTCACCATCTTTGAAGAAATCCAGGAAAAATTTGTCCCAATTTACTGCATGTCAAGATTCTTATTCTTTTCCACTTTCTGAATATTCAAAAACAAAAGCACTGGGAATTAATTACTTCTTTAACTTCTAGCTCCATTTCAGGCAGACAATTTTGATATCGTCATTGTTTTCAAGTTCCGCATTTCAGTGCCCCTTAATATTATTTCAAACAATATGTGTGCTCCCTGTATATTTTCTGAACCACGTGTAAATATTAAGCATGTGTTTATTTTATAATCTAGACTCCATCTTTCAAAATGATCACACATTTTTACAACTGATTTTATAGGACATATCTTTTAATGATCTTCAAAGGCAAAGAAACTAAGACAGCCACAATCAAATGTTTTATTCTTTCCTCGGGCAGCCAAAATTTGTCGTTCACACTCTGGGTTATAATATCTGTATGTAGAATTGCTTCAGTTCAACCGAGAGAATTCCTATGCTGCATGCTTTTCCTATTCTAAGTCTGCCTAGATAGAAATTAAAAAAACACACAAAACTTGGGATTGGGAGGGTTGAGAGACTAAGTACAATACTGAAAAAAAAAGGGAGTGCTGCCTATTCTGATAAAAACGAGTCCTCCTGTATGACACCTACTTGTCCATAGGTAGAAAAAATACAGCTACTCTGAAAATATAAGAAAAGCTCATCATCTAGCACAAAGTTGATGATATGCATGAGTATATCCACATGTATTCCATTTATATGTGTATAACATATGCAGCACGTATAGTTCCGCATGCAAGAGTAAAGCACATGAGAAATAGCATCTGTTCCTTTAATGAGCTTCTATTCACATGTTCCCAACTACTAAACTCTCCCCTTTACTGACATTACAAACAAGCTGTGGTCAGTGCCATTCCTTGGAAGCCAATAGATGGCATTGTTGTATCAGGCAGTCTGTCCTGCCTGGGACACAAGATTTTTCCAACATTATCCAGGTCTTTGTGAATTTCCCCAACATCTTTATATAAATCGTTTGAAAATACTTGCAGAGAAACTTCTCAGCCTCTATGGTTTTGACTTGCTTTGCCACTAAAACTGGAGAGGAACTGGGTTTTTTTTCCTTCCTGAGTTATGTAAAAGTGAAAGATAAAATCTTTCAACCTTCAACATATTCTAATTTCCCACCTTATTCTTTTCATTTTATTTAAACCCTAAGCACAATCGTTGTATGAGATGTAGAGGAGAGTTTTGGCTTTCCACAGCCTGGTTTCTGATAGAGAGAACGGCAGCCAATTCTATAATGCTGCAGGTCATTTAGTCTCAGTGAATAACCCATTTCCGTTGAATTAAATACAGTTATCTTTAATAGCAAATGTATGGTCAATGTTTTTGGTCATTTTTGCATTTTTTCCTCCCTAGATATGGAATCATATTATGTGAGTTTCAAAATTCATCAAACTTTTAAATGGTTGAATTCTCATTAATTAAATGTAAAACTTTTCCTCTGAGCTTTATAAAAAAGCATTTAAGGGTTTCTCCTACTTGAATTGCTTTCCTCCTATGGGTATAATTTGGGGAAGTTTCAAGAATCTAGGTAGTGGGGGACAAGCAAAGAAAATATGATGAAAATTTCATATATATATATATATACATATATTTTTATGATTATCTTTAGTATTATTATTTTTATTAGTTTCACATGTACAAAATACTGTAGTAGTGAGTATTTATCATTTATACCCCTCACAAAGTGATAAACCCCCTCCTTCAATCTATTACCCCTCTGACATCATATATAGCTGTTATGATTACCTTTTATTTTTTACATGTATATATGTACATATATATAAGTATGTATATACGTGCGTGTATGTGTGTATATATATATATATATATATATATATATATACACATACATATATACATACACACACACACATACATATGTATTTCTCTACCTTCAAGAAGAAAAACTGATAATACCCATGAGGAAACTACAAAACAAGATTTCAAATTAAAATTAAAATATACATTCAAGTAATCCAAACTATGTCTATCTACCTACCCTAATTCCAGCAGTGTTTTTTCCTACCCTTCCCTCTGCTCCCCTCTCCTACTGCTCTCACCCCCTGCAGAATAAACTGAGAAAAATAACCAGTTAAAACAAAATGATCCAAATAAGAACATTCATAAAATGCAGGTACATTTCTAGGACAAAAGGCATCAATATCAATTTGCTTACAGGTAAGACTGATCTCATTTTCTCCAGGGCACAAACATTTTTCCCTGACAACTGGTGAACACTGAAGCATGACATGCTGAAGTCAGTAGAGAATAATAGCAGTGACTAAAATTTTCAGGGCCACAGACTAAGATTACAATGCAGACTATGCTATTTCTTCATAAAGATATTCTATAACCCTTTGTTACATTGAATATAATTGTTTAGGAAATTGTGGTTGCCAGATGGGAGAGGGGTTGGGGGGCTGGGCGAAAAAGATGAAGGGAATCAGAAGTACAAATTGGTAGTTACAAAATAGTCATGGGGATCTAAAGTACAGCACAGGAAATATAGTCGATCATATTGTAATAACAATGTATAGTGCCAGGTGGGTAGTAAACTAATGTGGGGGGAGGGCGGGAATAATTTCTTAAATTATACAAATGTCGAACCATTATGGTGTACACACCTGAAACTAATATAAAATAATATTGAATGTCAACTGTAACTGAAAAATTTTTTAAAAATATATTTACAAAAGAAAAAAATAAATTGTTTAAGAAATTATTTTTATTGCATTTGCAAAGAAATATGTGTTAATTGGTAGTTACTTAAAATCTACTTCTTCTGAAGCAAAGTAGAATTTTTTTCAATAGCCTAGTATTTTCTTAAGGTGCCACCAATACCACTTAAATCAACATTTACCTTCCAGTCACTTTGTAATATACCCCAAGCCAGACCTATATAGTGCAAGTAAATAAGTGATTGAATATTAACCACATAATTTTAAATAAAAAAATTTTTCTTGAGTTATCTTAAATTGTCTGATTTTCGTAGAAGATAGCCACAGCCTTTTGATAACATTGGCTAAAATAGTGAGGCTAGTGTATTTTGGACAATATTACTAGGTACAGAGCACTGAAAAGCAGACATAATGTTCATGCATTTTAAAAGCTTTATGGAAGACCCAAGCAAGAAGAAAGTGCTATGAAGACTTTTTGAACTTAGAAATAAAACCACCTGATGTAACTAATCAATGTATAATGTGAAAAAATATATACTAGAGGGGAATAATTATGGAAATATTTGACGTTTTCTTACATTTTTCTCTACATGTATCTGTTTTGTTACTCAATCATTTGTTATTTGACATATTGAGAAAATCGAAAGTATGACAAGACAATATGACATTCATACTTTTATATAGCAATGAACCATGGGTCTCTATTAGTGTTGCTATATGATGTAATCTGTTTTAATGTTTATAGTTAGTTTAGATAAAACGGTTTCCTTTGGAATATCATAGAAATCATCTTCAATGATGGCATTACTTTATATTAATAGTTTCTCTCTAGACTTTTTGAGAAAGAGCATATATTTAGAGGTCAACTTCACTCTGACTGTTAATTTAGGAACTTCCAATGACTCTCAACTGCTTTGGAGGTATCCACTACACTATTCAGGTAGCACTCTTTATGGACAGATATGTCATATGTTAAACTAAAATCCACCTCCCATAGCTTCCACACTTTCCAAATCAGAATGAGCTTTCAAATTGGCTAAACGCCAGAGCTTTTTCACTGCTGACCTTCTGCGTATTTCAGAACAGCTATCATATTTCCCCTAAATAATCTTTCTTTCTTTCCCTAGCTTATTTAAATATTCCTCATGTGGTATGCTATCAAGACTCTTCTGCCTTTACATCACTCTACCCAGGACATTTTGTATCTTGTCAATGTTTTTATCATCTCAATCCCTTATTTTGTGAAGTATCTGGTGCCAAAATAATGATGCTATGATTGGATTAGAGATCACAGATCACAGTATTAAGAACACACAAAACACAGAACCTGAACAAATGGGGTAGGAGAAAAGGGAGAAGAGAAGGAAAGGAGGAATGAAGAAGAAAAGCAGGCAAGACAGCAAGCAAGAAGACATGTGGAGTATGTGTCAAGTCTTGCTGAGATATTTCATGGCATTTGACTTCATCAGAACTATGAGCCAAACTCTACCTTGAGATTCCCTGGTAAAAGGATTTCATATTGTCATATGGGTTTCTAACAGGGCTTCCTAACTTATTCTTCGGACAGAAGATGTTTCTTTTTTCCAGTGACCTTCATAATCTGGTGTAAGAGGCATGGACTGAGACAGCCAGAGCTCAGGAGAGTTAATCAGAGTAAACCGAGGGATGCTTACAAAGTCATAGCATGAAATCTAAGGGAACAAACCACAAATATGTTGCTGAACTTTGATTTTTACACGCTCCTGTGTTTACTCTTAAAACAAATACGTTAGCACTGAAATCAACTCACCAAGCAATTAGGAATATTACTACAGAATGAAAGTGACTTTTAACTACTGTGTATTTTGTTCTGAGCTCAGACTACCTAGAAACTTGGGAAAGTCAGGAAATGCCTCTGCAGAATGATGGAATGGTGCAGTGGTGGCTCCCGGGTCGCCTCAGGCTCAGTGACTAATGTGTTCTTGGAGCCCAACTAACACTTTATCTTTAAAAATTCTAATGAATTGCCAATTATTTAATAATTTGGAAGTTTCACTTGCCTAATATTTAATCATCTGGAGAATTCACGTATGAATCCAGATTTCACATTCTTGACAAACTTGGATGATGTGGTAACATTGGGGCAGCATTGCTGGAGGGCTAGTCAGCTGGGGTTCACTTGCCACATGTAGATGGCTTGTAAATTCTCCAGTTTATCATCTGTCCTTTCTAGAATGCCATATCGTCCACCTACCCTTGCTATGCACCATATTGTATGCACGTTTCTGTAGATACTTGAGTGATGTCAAACCATCAACGCTTTGGAGTCCTTCTCTGAAACATTCACACTCACATTCCATGGGCATACCCCGATTTTAACAGCAGCCAGACACTTACCGATTGTGTGACGTTGAACAGGCTAACTCCTCTGATCCTGAATTTCCCTAACTGTAGAATTAGGCTGATAATACTATACATTTCAAAGGATTTTTGTGAGGATTAACTCAGTTCATATATGCAAAGAATTTTAGAAAAATGTCTGACACAGTACACTCTATAGTATTAATTAATATTCATTTCCGTTTTCGCTGCTTTTTTGTCTCATTATCACCCTCATCATCATCATCATCAGTACTGCTACAGCGCGTTCATATGCACAGTTCCCAGCTGCCCATTGGTAATTCCACCCTTTTGTACATCTGACCAAAACACATGCGGCTTATGTAGATTAATTCTGAAATTCTTCCAAGTTCTGTAGAACGCAATATTATGGCTCGGTATGTTATATAGTTACGTTACATATTAATAGGTATTTTCATTTTAGAATTCTGTTGCAATTCTATTAATCTATTCTAATATAATTCTATTATTTCACCACTAACGTTAAGTTTCTCGAGTGCAGGGTCTGTATTTATCTATATATCCATTCAATTTAAGTGGATTCTCAATATATGCTTATTGAAAAAATAAATGGTCACTGGCTTTCCTCAGAATGCCAGCTACTGTTGCACAATATGGAAATAAGCCCTCATTATCTGTACTTCTTTTAATTCTATAAAAACTATGAGGACTCCCTAGGTGTTTGTTAAATTAATACAAAAGTAAAAATTCTCATGTATGAATATCCTAAAATAAGATTCTATTGATTTAAAAGCTTTACATGGAATAAGATAGCCCAATTCTTTTGTTTCCTTTAAGTGCATATTTTCCATGGCAGATTTCCTTATTTTGGAATCCAGGTCCAGTCATTTCTATAAAATGTGACTATTCTGTTATACTGAGCCTAACAAGCTCTCTCACTGGTTGTTAAATGACTTGAACAGTTAGGTTAGTTTTATTTCATTGATAAAAATCATACCTCTATTCATCCAAGCACTATTTCATCCTCAATTTTGTTCTATAAGTGAATAATCTAACAAGACAACTTGATTATCTATTGTATACCCCTTTTATTGGATCGGCAGGTATAGGTTTTTTAAAAAGTATTATTTTCCCAGGGCTCAGGAGAACAGCGTTGGTAATGAAATGTGCAGTCATGCCCCAATTTCAGGGCTCCCATGCTGAAGTCAGCACATCATAGCTCAAACAGAAGCGAGCGCTGAGATGCAAGCCTGTCAAAGGCTAACCCAGGGATTATCTCAGCTATGCACCCATCCCTTTGAAGAAGGCTCCCTTTGGTGGCTTTTCAAGTAGTTGCTTGGCTACCTGTTTCCCAACTAATATGAGTCCATCTGGTCTGTCTCTTTCTCTCTGAAGTCATAAGCATTACCTTCAAAGGTTTTAGCCCAGTCATTCACTTTGTTTTCGTATAACTTTTGTCAATTATCCCTAGAGAAAAATTCTTAGGCTACTTTCTGTATATAACTTTTATCTGAATCCCTAACTGTATACATTCACCACAGGACAGGCTTAGCATTTTCTTTAGTACCATGTTTCCCCGAAAATAAGACCCAGCTGGACAAACAGCTCTAATGCATCTTTTGGAGCAAAAATTAATATAAGACCCATTCTTATATTATATAGGACCCGGTATTATCTTATATTATACCCGGTATTTTATATTATATAATATTATATTACACTATATATTATATTATAAAGATCCAGTCTTATAGTAAAATAAGACTAGGTCTTATATTAAGTATTAGCTAGTATTAATCATATTGTTATGCATTAAGAAGATTAAAATATATTTAGTGCAAATCTCTCCTCTCATAGATTACTGTAGTAACAGGGGGATCTGAGGGGTCTTCCCAAGTTTCCTTGGCTGATTGGTGGCAAGGCAAGACCTCCAACTTCCTAGCACAGACAGCACTCTGGCCACGACTGCATAAATATGGAGTGAGTGCTGAATAAAAACATGCCAAGCAGCAAAATTCTGCCCCTCCAGATACATGCTTCTGCATTTAACTTGGGCAGCCCCTCACTTTGATGCTGGCCATGAGTATGTTTAGAGATTTATTAGAGCACCATGATCTCCCATGCATTATAACTGTGTGCTAAATGGGTTTCTAATTTGGTCAACCAAGATGGAATGGGCTGGTGCTTTTATTATCAGGGCTTGCTGATGCAAGCGCTATTTGTTAAGGAGACTGCTTCTTCTGGTATTTAGAGTTATAGTCCTTGTGCTTTTTCATGCAGTTAAATTTGGATATATGCATCACTAATACATAAAGAGATCAATATAAATTTTCCCGATAACATGTGTATCATTCCCCACACAATGTTTCCACTCCTGATATACTTTCTCCTTTTCTTGAATCGATTTCTACATAAGTAAGCAAATGCAAACCAAAAACCTTCCTGAAGAAAATGACACAGTAGCATTCACAAATACAAATACTGTCTCCTACTTGGACTCTCCAAATTACAGCTGAGCCATATCATTGCCAGCAGAAGCGGGCAATGACGAACTAGATCCACTTCTTAAATGATAAGAATATAGATGGAGAGTTGAAATTTTTCAGAGGCAGAGGAAACTTCTAAACTCAAAACTAAACAATTTAACACCAGAGCCATAATCTTTTCCAAACATGTGCACATTTTCTGGAACAGCACAAAGACAATCAATGACTCAAAGAAATTAACAACTTCCTCTTAAAAATGAGCTCTATTGATCAGAAAAAACCTAACATGTTGCTTCTAATGTCGTTTCCTAGGGAGCAAAAGCCTGCTGGTCCCTTGGACAATATAGATTAACTCTTATACAAATTAAGCAAGATGTTCAAACCAGAAAGTATTTGCTCTAAAGAAGAAAAATTGAGGGAAAGCAGATTCTCCTTTGAATGCTACATAAGCACTTTTTAATGTTCTTTACTGCATTTGTTTTAAATGTCTTTCTTCCGATTTTAAGTGAAAAATGTTAGGAACTTTCTGCATGCATTTATATCAGAAGCCATGCTTCCCTCCACTCTAACTCATTCCTGCTTCAGATAAGAACGGACCCTTTATCTCATTCATAGATCAAAGCCACTTACTCCTTCTTTGCTCTGATTCCTGTTTTTTCTTCAGGTGAGGTTTCCACCATCCTTCCCTCTACTGTATATAAACATGCTTAAATACTTAGCATAGGAAACAAAAAATAAAACAGACAATAAAAAACCTAAAGCAAACAATAAAAGACACCGAACACCACCTCTTTTTCCTTCACTATGAGGGCTCTCGGAAGAACTGCTTTGTCGCCTTCTCCTCAACGTAGCTTTCATTTATTTGCATATCTTTACTGCACATGCTCTCAGTAAAGCTGCTCATGACTTCATTTTCAAATCCAATGGACTCTTTTGCTTTCACCTTACTTGAATTCTGTGGAACACTTGGCCTTGAATCTCACCTTCACATTTAGAAAAAAACATGCTTTTCCTTTACTCCTTTTCTGCCTTGACTATTCCTTCTCATTCTCTTCTTATAGGTTTTTCTTCTGCTGGCCCCCTAAATATTGATACAAATGCCAATAGATGCTTTGGCTTAATCTCTGTCGTCTTCTCAAATCATATCCTCTGTAGACAAACGATCGATTCATTACTGCCTGTATGTTGATAATCCCCTAACCCATGTGCCCAACCCACACCTTTCTCTAAATTTCAGATCCATGTATCCAACTTCCTCTTAAATATCCTCACAATCAAATATCCTAACTTAATTTATTATCTTCTCTTCAAATGAACTCCGTTCGCCCTACCTTCTCAGTGATTAACACCACCATATATCTAAGCCAGAAACCTGAGAACCACCCTTTGTTTTTCCTTTTCCCTTATCCTCATATAAAATGGATAACCACATTCAAGATATGAACTGCCAAGGAATGAAAAGTTCTCATGTTTTTCTCATATTGATCATTGGCCCTTTGACTTTCCCTTTTCAAATATTTATCTTATGACACTATAGTTATTTTTTAAATTAAATTTGTTGGGGTGACAATGGTTAGTAAAGTTACGTAGGTTTCAAGTGTACAATTCTGTATTACATCATCTATATATCACATTGTGTGCTCACCACCGAGTCAGTTCTCCTTCCATCACCATATATTTGACCTCCTTTACTCTCATTTACCACCCCCACCCCTTACCTCTGGGAACCACTAAACTATTGTCTCTGTCTATGAGATTTGGTTTCTTTGTTTGTCTTGTTCCTTTGTTGCTTTGATATTTGATAAAATAAATACTTATATTTCAATCTAAGGTCACATAATACTACCTATTTCATAGAATTGCTGTAATCACTAAATGGAATAATACAAGTAAGCATTAGTAGAACGTGTGTCACACAGCATAGGTCCAGTGCATGTTGGTTAATATTAACTTATTATTGATACACTGATCTTGTTGCTTCCTTTGCAGTACTGCTAGAGTAATCTTTCTAAAATACAAAATTAAGTCACCTTCTTATGTCATGCACTTTTAATAGCCCTCTAGTACTTACAAAATCATGTCCAAAATCTTAAAATGAGGTAAAAAATGCTCTTGGTGATTAGGCACTTGTCTTTTGCTCTGGCCTTATCCTTTGTAGCTGTCTGAATAGAAAACAATTACTTTCACATCAAGAAGAATCACACCTCCCAACCTTGGCTCACACTGCTCCCTCATACCATGCTTCCCCGAAAATAAGACCTAGCCAGACCATCAGCTCCAATGCATGTTTTGAAGCCAAAATTAATATAACACCCGGTCTATTATACTATAATATAAGACCAGGTCTTATGTAGTATGACATAATATAAGACTGGGTTTTATATTAATTTTTGCTCCAAAAGACACATTAGAGCCAATGGTCCGGCTAGGTCTTATTTTCGGGGAAACACAGTACACCTTCCACGATGGGCCTTTGAACAACAGAAAAACAAAACAAAACTATGGTCCAGAAAAATCTATGAGAACACCATCAATTCATTCTGACCATATATTAACAACAGCCAGTCTTCACATATGTCAGACCTTATCTTGGGTAATACTGAGCTATACCACAATATTATTTCTTTGTATGAATGCAAAAATAGGGTAAATATATCTT
Source organism: Rhinolophus sinicus (assembly GCF_036562045.2). Lineage (NCBI taxonomy): Eukaryota > Metazoa > Chordata > Mammalia > Chiroptera > Rhinolophidae > Rhinolophus > Rhinolophus sinicus. Next base: position 22,877,733 of record NC_133768.1, on the reverse strand, counting down.
TAAACTCTGAAGTCTTTCTAATAAAAATACATTTCAAATTCACCCTTATTTTCTTTTGCTTTTGGAAACTATTGCTATACTCCTCCTGAGTTCTGAAAGTGACTGTTTCGTGAAAGGAGCTATTAAACTACTGAGTAAATAACATGGGCTTTAAAATTATCATAATTACACATATTTACATAACAGACCACAATATCTTCAAGGAATTGTTACCATAATTACATAAAATCCCACATATAGAGTTTCTATTTCCGTTATTCATGAGCTATTTTTAATCTTCATGGTCTATACTCAGTAAAAAATAATGATCTATTATCACTCCATGAAATTTTGGTAGGAAGTAAACTGTTACCATGAGTAAAATAACTTAACACTTTGATTCTTCGTGGAACAAAATATGCTTCCAACTAGGTAACAGCTAATCTATGGGACACTGACTATACGAGGTCGGACAATAAAGTTCGCAAACTTTCCACCATGCGTATAACTCTTGTTGGCCTTCAAATCTATGTCATGCATTATTTTTTTCTGGGTGACCAAACTTATCTGGTTGTAATCATTTGTGATTAGGACTCTATTTGCAAATGTATGAAAGGACAGGACAACTTTCAGATGGACAAAATATTAGTTATGTATCCTTAGTTGCCTTAACTTTTTAAAACGATGATTGACAAACCTCTCTCTTCGCCTGCTGTTCATTATGTTGAAGTTCTGCAGGGTCATATGCTGGGACGGCTTTTCTTCCTCATCTACATGCTTCCTCTCCTCTCACGCCCAGAGCAGACATTCCCCTGGATTAGCCTATACCCCTGTGACTCCCAGGTTTATGACTACCACCTTCTCTTCCTAAATGATCAATACTTCTTTCCTCAGGCAGTTCAAATGCAGCATGTCTCAAACTAAACAGTATTCCTCCCTAGATTTGTCCTCTCTTGTGATTGCTCCAATATTGTCTGTTGTCTCCATCAGCCATCAAACTGGCTACCTCGGCCTCTCAGTATATCCTGGTTTGCTTCATATTCTTTAGTTAATCTCCACTCAGTTGGTAGGTTTTCTTATCATTTCTCACTGCACTATTTCAACAGCTTTTAAACTGCCCTTTTTATCCATTAGACTTTTTACCCAGTCAATTCTGCTCACTCCCACTAAAATAACCTAATTGTGCAGCTGCTCAAAGTCCTCCATAATCTGTTAGGATGCAGTCCAAATTCCTGAACGTGGGCTTCAAGGCCATTCATTATCATCTCTGTATTTACCATTTTCTTCACTTATCTCAACACTTCCCCTCTCTGGAGTCAAGATGTCCTGAAAAGTCTTTTCACACCAAGAACAAATTACATGTTTGAAAGACCCTTTCACATCACCTGGACTATTTCTGCCTATGCCTGCCCCTCCAGCAGTAGCTGCTTGGAACACCTTCTGTAATCCATCAAGATCACCTCATCCATGAAGACTTTCCAAATCCACAACGCGGCTACAAATGGTCTCTCTCCTTTTTTGATTTTCATTTCCCTTTTACACACTTAAACAATCCAATTTATCACATTGTAATTTAAATGTATATTTCTCTGTATTTTCCCTTGACAACATGCTTCAAAGGAGAGAGAATGCTACGGATTTTTACATATACCATGAATAAAGAAGTTCATGATGTATAGTATGTAAATGGTAGTGTTTGTTAATGAATGAGTGAAGGAAGTGAAACCCATGAGAAAAAAACAATAGTCAGAGTTAGATCTCCAACTATAAAAATAAGGTTTCTCAAGGAATGGGAGGGGAAAGTTCCTTTCCAGGTTGAAAATTATACACAGCAATTTGAAATAAAGAGAAGTTGAGTGGCATAAGTTATGAAAATACAGTACAGTGCACTCCAGGAAAAATACTGAATTTGTGATAAGTATCATGTGGCTTTATACCTTCCTTGGTGGTAATAATAATTGTTTGGTGCTAGGTATACACTGAAATTTTCTTTTATCTTTCTGACCTTTTCTCCTGTGGTATCTTGGTAGACACTTTTTTCTTTTTAATAAAGAAGAGTATGTATAGAAGGGTGGAAGAAGATAAATTAAGGAAAAGATTATCAGCAATATACAGTGTTAATATCAATTATTAAAATGAAGTTAGAAAGAATTGTAAACAATGACTATGAAGGAAGATAAAATATTTTCTTTTGAAAACTAGGAACTGATGTTTGGCACAGGGGAGGGTTGTGGGGAGAGGGTGAAAAAGGTAAAGAGGAATGTAGTCAATAATATTGTGATAAGTTTGCATGGTGATAGATGATTAATAGATTTAGTGAGGTGATCATATTGTAAGGTATAAAAATGTTGAGTCACTATACTGTACACCTGAAACTAATATAATATTGTATACCAACTATAAATAAATATAAAGAAAATTAGGAAAGGAAGAGTAACACTTTTAAGCATTCCAATATGATTTTTAATAAATCTTTCCAATTGATTCAATGTCTCTAACTGATTCAATCTCTTTAGTCTTATTAGGCACTTTCAAGAAAAAAAAATGTTTCTTGTATTAGCAGTAGCCACATTTTTTCAATGGATTAAATTATTAAGTAATTGTAATGTTTGGATATGTTTGTTAAAATATGTAAGATGTACAGTTTCAATTATACTCCAGTGAAAATAATTTCTAAAAAGCAAAAATAAGTCAGAAAGAAACGTCGAGAACCATATGACTTCACTCATAAGTGGGATATAAAACTGAAAGCAACAGGGTAACAAGACAAAAAAAGAAACAAAAACACATAGAAAGACAACAGTTTAGTGGTTATCAGAGGGCAAGGGGGGAGAGGGTGGTAGATGAGGGTAAAGGGGATCAAATATATGGTGATGGAAGGAGAACTGACTGGGTGGTGAACACACAATGGGATTTATAGATGATGTGCAGAATTGTACACTTGAAACCTATGTAATTTTACTAACAATTGTCACCTCAATAAATTTTAATTAAAAAAGCAAGATAATAGGAACGATGGTCTTTTTTATTAGACGTGTACCTAGAGAGAAAAGACACTAAAACAAACAAACATATATATATCTCAATATATCAATAAGACAGATTTCTCTTCAATGTATCAGTCCTGGGTATGGCCAAACTCAAGGATAAGCACACCTATTTTCTTCTTCTTAACAACAATAGAACACATTTCAAAGAAGACCTGTGTATCCAAATATTAAGGCAACAGGCTCATTTATACACTTTTACTATGCGGAAATTGAACCTGAACATTTCATCCTGGAAAACAGACACTCTTCTAATACTGTCAAGATTGGTCTAAATTTCATGAGAAAATGGCATGCCTATGCCAATAAATTCAACATTTACTGGTGTCCCCCCCACCCCTCCGCCCCACCTCGGCATTTTCTTCAAAATCTTTGGTTTAGTTTACAACTAAAGAACATCTTAATCTGAGAGCAGACAATTAAGTATTCCTTCATAAGGAATGTATCATTGCTGTTTTTCAACCAAAGCAATTTTTGAATACAGTAGTTACCCCCTTGAATCAAATAGGTACATTTCTCTTTAGGGAAATTCCTGTACTAATGTTAGTTGGATTCACAAATGTTGTTGCTCTGTAACATCCAGACATATTTAGGCATGGAAAACACTTTACCTTTTGGACAATAAAGATATTAAGTAACCTGTTTTTGTTTCAGAAGTTTCTGTGGACTGTAAATAGAAACAGCTCACAAACTGGTACACTGATCATATAACTACAGAATGTCACAACTTAGAAAGACACAAGACATCATCTAAACCAAACTTCTCATTTTATATACATAAAATCTAAAGGTAGTGTTGCGTCTAAATCCTTAGAATTTTTTAAGAAAACTATTAACATGGCCATTAATTCAAATAAAAATCCTTGATGATTTACAGAATCTACCAGATCTTGTTTGCTTGGGTTCAAATCTTTGATGAACCATCTGTTCTAAATAACTCTAATTTTATTATATTCTTGTCAGGGTGATTTAGTTTAAAACTAAATAATGAGAAATTGACTCTCTTCAATGACATCATATAATTATGAATGCATAAACATGGTCAAACTTGAGAAGCAGCGTGTTTCAAATATTATAAGTTAATAATGTAGATAAAATGTTTGAAAATGAACACCAAAAATACTGCTTTATAATTAACTGTAGACTTATTAGTATTTTGTAAATAAAACTCTGCACAGGCAGTTTGGATCACAATGTAATTAAATTACAGTACTGTGGAACTGACATAATTTAAATTATAATAGTACATGCTTATTAATTAAAACATAGAAAATAAATCTCAATAACAGCATAAAAAAGCAATGCTCTTATCATCCAAATCCATGTTTTTCTGTATGTGCTTTAAAAAAAATTCCTATTCAATTTTGTTTAAAAAAATAAGTATTTAGTGCTCAATACTGCCCATTAAAAACTGTGAAAGCTGAAGAAAACAGTAAATATAATTCTTTAAGATGCTTCCAACTGAGTTAGGAGAAAACTTATGATGTCACTTCAAGATATGTTCTACATAGTAAATTCTTTTGTGACCCCTTAGAAATAAGTCCAGTTATGGCGAGAGTCAAGTTTCACTCAGGTGGGTCTAAAGTGAGGCTCTGAAGAAACAGACAGTGCTGGATATCTTATCAGTAAGGGGCAATATGATAAAGTCAGGAGAAAAGGAATAAACGTAGGGACATATCCCTATATTTATTCCTTTAAAACTCAACAGGCATAGAACTGAAAAGAATACTGGGTAACTGATGAGACATAATTCTAGAGTGTTTTAAAGAAAAAAAATGGTATTATCAAAGCAGAGCAATTAGAAAAATAGTCTGGCAACAGAATGCAAAATAGCCTGGTGTAGGAACAGAAAAAGAGGCAAGAGACATGTTAAAACTTATTTCAATAAATCCAACATAATAGATTGAAGCCTAGTGAGAGTGAATAAGAGATAACGGTGATAGATACCACAAAGAAAAATAAATATAGGTGATGGAGATGCATATCTCTATTTCCTCTTTTTATGTTTCAGTTGAGAAGAAGTATGTTTCCTAAATTATGAGAAGTAGTGAGGACATTTCTGCTTCCATTTTGAAGAGTAGAAGGAAACTGCTGTGCAGGATGACTGTGGAAACACAAGAGCTTCTAAGACAGCTTATGAAGCCCACTGACGTGATTAGGCACAGAAATGACATGATTTGCCCTCCCAGGCCTTCCTCAGTTTTTACAGGCCAGTCATTGGACTCATTGTAAAGAGGGCCTGGTAACCTTACAACAGAGAAATAGTCTTTTCTGAAGAAAGAAAGAACGACAGGGCACACACGTTTAGGGATTGGTTGGTTTACCGTGGCTGAATAAGCCGGGATCTTTAGAAGGCCTTAACAGAGCTGAGATTCTGAACTATGAATTTTACCAACTGACAATTTCAATTAGCAGATGCTAGCAGAATACCAAATGGATGGATTCTGCCATTAATCCTTCAAGTACCAGCATGAGGTAAGGTGATCTGATTCCTGTCAAAAACACAATGTCATGAAAGCAACTTCTCCATACCTCAAATGCTATTTTAGAGGGAACTACAGGAATCTCAAAAGAGAAAGCAATTTTCAAATGAGACTGAGTGAACACTAAAGGGACTGATTACATTATAGGAGTAGAATGAGTTTAGATCAGGTGAGATCAAAATTAGCTTATCTCATACCCAGCCAGAGGGGGATATCAGAACAGTTTCTGAGAAGAAAGGATACTACATTGCTCTCCTCAATTATGAGGGAAGTGTCAGTAATTTGAGACTCTATTACTAAAACTGTAACTACAATTTTCCTTGTATGGTTAAGGCATTCTGATATCGTACACCAGTAATGATAAGTGTCTAGAACAATTTTCTTTCCTTAATGAGAAGTCAGAGAATCTATGTAAGTGGGAAAAGATGGGAAAAGTTCTACCTTTTTTTTTAATTTTTATTTTTTTGCCTATAATACCTATTTTAGTTAACTATCCTGTTGCAGATCACTGGATGGGAATCATACATTTAAACAGAAGTTGGCTTGGAGCAGAGAAGAGACTACGAATGAATAGACACCCAAGCTAGTGAAATCCAGTATTTGTATCTTGTAAGACTACACTGAAGACAATGGAAAGAAAAGGGGAGTGTCACTTAAGGACAGAACTAGAAAAACTGGTGAAAGCACTCCATGGAAACAAAATGGCAAAAAGATATAGCTTCTCTTCTTCAGTGTCCTAGTGACCAAAGAAAATGCCTACAGTCCTGGGCACTGACGTGATTAGGCACAGAAATGACATGATTTGCCCTCCCAGGCCTTCCTCAGTTTTTATAGGCCAGTCATTGGACTCATTGTAAAGAGGGCCTGGTAACCGTACAACATAGAAATAGTCTTTCCTGAAGAAAGAAGGAAGACAAGGCACACACGTTTAGGGATTGGTTGGTTTACAGTGGCTGAATAAGCCACTTTCCAGCTTATTCCAATATCTTTCCAGTTATAACAACTAAAATATCCACTTATCCACATCATTCTTTCTATTTCTAGAATCACTGGCCTACCTAGGTCTTCATCTCCACTTACCTAAAATACTACGGGAACTTCCTTACTAGGATACCAAGCTCCAGTCTTTCCAACTAGATTATGATAATCTCCACAAGGGCTGGACCACATTAAGTTTATCATCTTAACCCCTGCCCCCATGTCTAGAACAGAAAACAACAGGGCATAGAATCTGTACACATACTCCCTTTCCTCATTCATGACAGTTGCTGTTAATTGAGTCTAGTGTTCTTTCCCTCTCAAGTCTCAGCACCACACACCATAGCCTCTACTGATTTATCAGTGTTGGCACATATGATAAAAAAATGTTTACCATTTCTGGACTGACACATGGTAGGCCCAAATAAATGTTTGTGGAAGTACTGCACAGACTCTGAAATGGAATTGGAGATGTGTGTGGGGGGGTGTTCATGAAAAGGAATCCTTAAAGATAGCTAGGAATCAGATTCAGATATGGAAGAAATATTCAATCAATTCTAACCTTGGTACCAACACAAACATACCTCTGGAATAACAAAGCAAACAGAGAGAAGAACTGAGATGACAAAGCCTATTAGCATCACTTGCTTGTTTTTTGATGATCATTTGTTTCAGTTTATAAACTCCTAAAAATACAAAAGCATTAAGTATTCATTTCAGCAAAGAAGAAGTTCTGTTGCTGCTCCATTTGCGGATAGGCAGAGAAGAGACTCAGGCAGGATGTAATTCAGCAGTTAAAAAAACAAACAAACAAGCAGACAAGCAATGCCATTTCTCAATTAATGGGATCCTATTGGTAGTGTCACCGATAGTGTCCCAATGTCGGGACAATGGGCATGCATGAGAACCAAACTCGGCCAATCAGATACTCCTCTGAAAATTTGGAGGGAAATGATTAGAACATATCTTTTTTTATAAATTTATTTTTTTAAATTTATTGGGGTGACAATTGTTAGTAAAATTACATAGATTTCAGGTGTACAATTCTGTATTACATCATCTATAAATCCCACTGTGTAGAACATATCTTGATTAGAATGTTCCAGAAAGACTTCATAAAACTCTGTTATTGTATTTCCTAGAAATATTCTTTTCTTGTCCTTCCTGAGGTCAGTGATAGACACCCAACAACTCTGTGACTGACCTGATGTCTTTCTTGTTATAGTCTACCTTCTTTATTAAGGTGGGCAGAGTCTGGTTCTCTTTCTTACAACCCAAACACAAACCCAAATAACACAAATGGAAAACTTGCTTATGGTGGGACTTCGACAGGATTACTCTGTAGGAGTTCTCAAGACCTAAAAAGTTTTAGTACTTCTTTTTTCAATTTTCATGCACCTCCAGTCTGACTTAAGTATATTTTATGGACTGAGTTCTGGTTATATCTGTTAAAGTAACTAATATTGTCTATAAAATTGTAGGGCCCTGAGTTTTTGTGAAATATGGTTAGATATGTAAATAAAGACATAAGGAAAAGCTTTGAGTAACATTAAACTATTATTAATTTCATGAGTCAGTATTTTACAACTTTTTACTATATTAAAATCATTTATAGTATTTTTTTTCACTATTTTACAAATTGTCAACCACCTATTTTCCAGTTCACCAAGTATACAGCAAAACTATTAATAATCCTGAAGTATTCAAATACTTCTCTCTACCCATCACAACCTCATCCCACGTTAAACGTACCAGGAGAGCCAGATTAATGTGACTACAGGCTAATTTTGGCACATGATGCCTCAGGTTTGAGCAATGAACATGGGGAAACATGGCACTAGGAGATGGGAAGCAGGATTCAAAGGAATTATTGTACAATGTAAATTTGGAAGAACCCCAAGGTCATGTAAGACAATTGATGTCCATCTGTGTCAGGTCCATGTTTAGTATCTTAGCCTCTGTTCCATTTGCACTGCTGCCAAATTCTCAAGTACAGGAGAGAAATGGTGAAGGTGTTAATTAGGGTGCTGATGTCTTCTGCTTCAAAACAAATTATAAACACTCTGAGGCTCATATAGGAAATACAAAATTATGGCTCTAGAACCAGCAGTGTCAGCCAGACAACAGACTACTCAGTATGGAAGCAATCTATATCATGTTAGTGCTTTTGACAATTAAAAGTAGGATGTCAAAATGAAAAACATGTTGTTGTTTTTTTATTCTAACAGTGTTCAGAAAACATGAGAATATAAAGAAATGTTTTATACTATTAAGCATTGAAAATTATTTTCTTCAAAGATAACAGAAGAATTCATAAATGTCAAGAGAATCCAGTATCTGACAAAGCTTCTAAGCGTGGTTCACATCTCATATACTTTAAAAAACACTAATTCCTGAATTATAAGTGAAATGAACTGGTACAGGACCAGATGGTCATGGGGTGATCTGTTCTTGAGCAATGCAAGAGCTATTATCTCTAATAAAATTTCATTCTTACTGTAAATTTACACACCCCATGTGTTAACTTGATGGGAACATCCACAATGGCTAGTGAGGCTGATATTGGTAATGTTTGGGAAAACAGAACAATTTTAAAAGCACCCTCCAGCGCAGGAACAAAGGTAAGAAGGGAAAATTATTTGATGTAAAAAAACAGATGTCATAATAGAATAGCATGACAGAAGATCACAGATTTTGCTAAAAAATCACAATAGCAAGGAGGGGTGTGTGTGTGTGTGTGTGTGTGTGTGTGTGTGTGTGTGTGTGTGTATGTGTGTGTGTTCTGTAGGAAAAATCTGAAGAAGGGCATGGTGGGTGAGTCTGTTTAGTGTGCCAATTAGTGACCTTGGCAACAATCTGTAGCTGAAAATACCAACAGAATGGATTAGGAATAGCCATTGGAAATCATTTGAAAAGACATAACATAAATCTCAACCACCAAATCAAGTAATTGCCACATGTATGCATCAATATATGTTTCTCATTAAATTTCTTTATTTGGAAGAGCTCACTTTGAAACAACCTACACATTAGATTAAGTTCCCAAATATTTACCATGTTCTCTTATTAGTAGGACAGAATAAACACAAAATTGACTTCATTTCTTCTAAATGCACATTCCATTATGTAGGTAGTAGATAATATCATTAGCAACAACATTTCAAAACATTTCACTATGTACTTCAATTTCCTCATTGTACTAACATGCATAATTTCAAAGGCATCTGATATATATATATACATATATATGTACATATATTATGTATATATACACACATATATATATATTTCCCAAATTAGAATATGCTTCCCTTACAATATGGCTAAGCAAAGAAAGATGGGTGGTTGAATTTAATAGCTTTACCAATTTCATAAAACACGAGTACATGTGTTTGCTGGGGAAGCAGAGGATTAGGAAGGAAACACTGAATTGCATGGAAGAAAAGAGCAGTCATGTATCTAACTATTTTTATCCCGGTCTGACCTATCTGACCTAGACCATTGCAATAAAAATGTAAGTACCATGCCCCTCAATCATTCACAATGCAGCCAGAGTTACTATTCTAAAGACCTAGCTGAGCATGTCATTCTTACTGGCCTCCCTTTGCCTACAGAATGAGGTACAAACTCTTTAAAATAGCCCAAAAGTTCATTACAACCGGGCGTTCACATACCCCTTCTTTCCCATCCCATTATCGTCCCTCTCCCATTCACTGGACTTTCCAAATACCTGAACTTTTCAGCATCTCTTGAACAACACGAGCACTTAAATTATTTCATACTTTTCTATCTGTTTTTCTCTGTGCCACAAATGGCCTTCTTGCATATAACCATACCTAGAAAATTCTTCACTGGCTCTGATAAACAACCTCAGATGTGTTCTCCTTCCTGCTCTCTTTGAAGCTTTTTCCCAGGGAGACTTTGCTTTTTGTGTCCCTACAATACTTGGGAGGTATTACTCCAACAGTACCTATAAAAATGTATCCTAGTGGTTTGCTTTCATGGCTATCTCCCTTTTTCGGCTGAAGAAACCATTTCTCACTCATTTCTGCATTCCAAATGCCCAGTACAGTGCCTGGCACAATAGAAGGAGCTAAGATAAAAGCCACTCAATGAATAGCAGATGGAAGAAAGCCTTGTATAAAGATTCGTCTCATTTCAGGTACTACATGGTGGGTGTATACAAAACAATTTGAGTTCTTAAAAAATATGTGACTGATAGAAGTGAATGATTTAATAAAAAATTACTATGTATTCTTGTAGAGAAGGTATTATTACAAATATAAAAGATTTAAGAATATCCAGTAAAGTGAAACCAGCGAATATAAGAAATTTAAAAAACGCTTGTCTATTAATCAAATCTATAGTTCATTAAACAGTAAGGTTTGTAGACTTCAATTTTCTGTTGATTATGTCAAGCTGCTAAGGAGATAATTAATTTAAAATTTTATGATTTCTCATTTTATTACCATATTAAACTAATTATTATACATTAGACATTATTATCACATATATGTATTATTAGACATCAGGAATTGCTTAGCACTTTATACGAATCATCGATTGCCCACAATCCTCATAACGACCCTAAAATTATCTTCTATTACTACTTCCATTTTTTTTAAATAGGAAACTGAAGTTTAAAGTAAGTGTTTCAAAGGCCACAGCGCATAGTGGTGAAACCAGGATGCAAACCCAAGCAGTCTGATTCCAATATTATGCTGTGCTCTGAGTGAAAGCTGGTGAAGGTGAGAAAATTATATAAACCGTTGTCCCTCCCACCCTGTTATCCACATTAGAAACACTGTTATTAGCATTCATCTGAAATTGTAGCTAGGTATTTAACTGGTACGAAACAAGTGGTTTGGTGGAACATTTCAATGATGAAGAGTTCCAGTTTAACAATGAGGGAATTATTTTCTTTCACTTAAACAACCACGCCCACATACAATGGTGATTGAGAAGTTAGCATTTTCCTCATTTCACTAAAACATTAATGTTTTGTTTTGAGTGTATAGTATTTCTTAATCTGAGTCAAGGTTGACAGGAAAACATTATTTTTCTTCTTTTGTTGTTATTTTTCTTACTAATAGCATGAAACATACAGAAATATTTACACTAAAGTGTTTTTATATTGCTGTAACAAGGATTCGAGGAGACCTTTAAAATATAGCATGGAGGACCTTCCACTTCCAGAATGGCAGTATGAGGAACTCTGTAGTCCCACTCTCCAGGAAACAACCTTAACTGGTGAAAATTATTAAAACACATGCAAAAAAACAACCATATAAATTGTCCTAAGAGCATACAGCAAATTATCCTAAGGGGTACCACAAATGAAATATTTATTCGGGAAACTTTACTAAATCCCAGTAAGAGCAGGGAGAGTCTGTGGCATTTGAGCCACCACCTGCATCCTCCCTCCAATTTGTGCAGACGTGGACAACAAAGTGGGGCCCCCTTTGCCCCCGGCTCCTAGGCAAGGGTTATGTTATCTTCTCACGATGGGCAGGATACCAGCATTCTCATCCCCTGCAGTCCTATGTTGCAGTGGTACCGAGGCTAAATTCCTCGTGAATGCAGCTGAGACAGTGGGGTTTCTCTTCCTCCACAGGGTCCCCACTCACAGGGCAAAGGCTCTGGTCCAGGGGTGACAGGCTGAGACTATTGGAGTTGGGCTCTGACCACCCTCATCCTATCTCATTCAAAGGCCAGAGGTTCCATTCTGGGAAAGGTGAAGCGAGAAGACCAGAGACTACAGACCCTATCCACCGTGTTGCTCATACTGTTACAAAACACTGGGCCTACACACAGCTCTTCCAATTCCAGGCTCAGGGAGCAGAGCAAGAGGTGCCTAGAGACATTGTCTGTATCCATATGGATACAGTCATCTCAACGCTTATAAAGTGAACAAGTCCTTGAAATTTATTCCACAGAAACCAGAGAGAATTGTAGAAAACTTCCTGATGCCATCCACAAAACACTAAAATGGGTGGACTTGACAAAAGAATGTGGGGTCAGGGGTATTATAAGAGGAAAAAGTTAAGGCAAAAATTAAAAGCAAAGCTCAAATAAATAAAACATGAATGTGCTAAATATCCAAAATGTAACAGATTGATGAAAACACACAATAGAGTTGTAATGAAAATTTATACAACATAAAATCAAATCAGTATGAAACTGCTTAACATTTTATTGCTTTTATTATTTCTTTACAGTAAGCGCACTTCCTAGGACTGTTAATTATTACTTTAAGAAAAGGCCTCTGCATATTTTGCATCTAATTTCCATTGTACTATCCATATACTAGAATCTCACAATCTCATACCTGAATCATTGAGGCCACCTAGTCTCTGACATTAGTGCTTAATTATATACTACCTTGTATTTGGTGAAGGGATTTATATTTATCATTATACATAAATGTTTCCAAAGCAAATACTAAATTAATACTTCATTATGATCTTCAGTATTAAGAAAAATTTTCCAATACTCGAAAACAAGGCCTTTTCAGGAAAACAGAATGCAGGCATGGCTGTTCTTTGTCACATCACAAGTCCACTCAAGGATTATTTAATTTTCTGGAAAAAATATATTTGTGTTTGATTTCATACTTTCACTGATGTAACAAAATATATTCAAACTACCTGTAATCAATGAGGTAAACTGAAATTCACTTCCGTATCATTGCTATTAACTAACTAGTGTAATGCCATTGTCTTGTCTGAAAACATAGTAAGATCATATGAATTACATATAAAAATATGCATAACACAGATTATGGAATGGACCTAGTTTTCCCCTTACATCACATATCCCTTGAATTCAGAATTCCTGCTATCACGTATCTAAACTTCAAAAGGACTCAATTTTGAAAACTGAAAAAAGTCCCAGTACTTGGCTGCACCTGAATCCACAATGCTGAGTTTTGTGCACAGACTAATTAGATTAAGTTACTTTTTTATTTTCTAGTATTCAATTTAGATTTGGTTTTGATTGACAACTGAAGAACCACCACACAATACTACCAACAAAAAGCACAACTGTGTCTTGTCCACTTTTCAGAAGCTAGTTTACAAATAAAATTTAAAACACATGAAATTATACAGTTCCCTCATTGGGAGAAATGAACAGAGCTTAGCTACCTTCACTACATGGCTTGTAATTGCAAGGAAATCTATTCACTTATAACTTTAATTTGGTATATCATCACACTGCATCTGCTCCATTTAAAACAAGCATGCTCATTAGACCAGGTGTTAACATTTCCAAATTGATTAGTAAAAGCACTTTATAGTTTGGTATAGTGTTTTATACTTTGTAAAGCACTTTCAGAACTATTGTTCAGTGGGTCAGTTAAAGTATTATATTCAAATAATAAAAAAAAATGTGTTAATGTATATAATTTAAAGTATGGATTAGCTTTCTTCAGAGACTAAATTAAACCTACATTTATTAAGAATGTGCTGCCATGCTGAAATATTTCGTATATATAATATAAGGACTTGACAGATTTAACTCCATTGTAAAAATCTGGAACCCATTCTGGAATAAGCCAATCATTTTCATTTCATCCTAAGTGAAAGTAACCTCATACAATAGCTCTCTATTAAAAATAGTTAATGTTTATAAACAACTACTATCAAAATCAGTTTAACATAAACATATTTTTTTTAAAAAAAATTTTTATTAGGGGAATATTGGGGAACAGTGTGTTTTTCCAGGACCCATCAGCTCCAAGTCAAGTCATTGTTTTCAATCTAGTTGTGGAGGGCGCAGGTCACTGACCCATGTGGGAATAGAACCGGCAACGCTGGTGTTGTGAACACTGTGCTCTAACCAAATGAGTCAACCGGCCACCCATTAACATTAATATTTAATATGCACTATATTTAATGGAGAAATATTGATAATACCACTATGTAACATATCTATAGAATATTCCATTTAAACCTATTTTAACGTTTGATAGTATCTTATTTAATCCTTACAACAATCGGAGGAAGTTAATTGAGGAGGTATATATGGATTTGGTTAGAGTTAAAAATTCAGGCTCTTGAAGTGAAAGAATTCTGGGAGATGATAGCTTTCAAATGTGACCATCAGATTTAGTCTTGAGGAAGAGCAAAAGAGAATGAAAACAGAGGATTTGTGGGGGCAAAGAAATGCATTCATTCACTCTTTCATTCAATCACTTATTACATATTGAGAAATTAATTTGCATCATGAACTGTGCTAGATTTCTTGCATTGTTACAGTGAGAAGAGGACTTAGGATAGAGAGCTAAGGTGCATTTAAGGGGAAGAAAGAGAAAATGAATCCTGGAAAACAAACTAGGAGGTGGGATCAGAGACTTGAGCATGAGGTTCTGTTGAAGTCAAGGGAGGACACAGTTAGGATGCAGAAAATACATTTTTCTTGTTAATTTTATTATCCTAGATGGGGGAGATTTGAACATGTTCAGGTGCTGGAAAAAAAAAAAAGAGGCAGTTGGGAGGGAGGATTTGGTGATGGACTCCAGACCCAAGAAAGAATACCTCAGTTTAAACCGGAGAAAGTACGCCAGAGGGGAGATGATAAGGATGAATGAGTGTGTGGGTCTGTGAAAGAAATGAAAAAATACCCATCTGATGGCTTCTATTTCCTTTGAGAGGTTAGAGGTTAAGGTTATTTGTTAACAATGAAAGTGGGGGAACAGGGTCAGAGGCTTGAAGAACCAAGGAAGTAAAAGACCTGTATTCAGAGAATTATAAGACTTTGAAGAGAGAAATTAAAGAAGCTACAAATAAATGGAAACATATACCATGCTCATGGATAGGAAGAATTAATATAGTTAAAATGTCCATACTAAAGGCAATATATACATTCAATACAATCCCTATCAAATTACCAATGACATTTTCCCACAGAACTAGAACAAATAATCCTAAAATTTATATGGAAACATAAAAGGCTTCGAATAGCCAGAGAGATCCTGAGAAATAAGAACAAAGTGGGAGGTTTCACGTTACCTGACATCAAATCATAGTACAAGGCTATAGCAATCAAAACAGCATGGTATTAGCATAAAAATAGACATACAGATCAACAGAACAGAATAGAGCCCAGAAATAAATCCATGCCTATTTGGTCATTTAATCTATGACAATGGAAGCAAGAATTTACATTGGGATAAAGACAGTCCATTTAATAAATGGTGCTGGGAAAACTGGACAGATATATGCAGAAAATGAAACTGGGCCATCTTCTTATGCCATATACAAGAATAAATTCAAAATGGATCAAAGACTTAAATGTAAGACCCCAAACCATAAAACTCCTAGAAGAAAATATAGGAATTAAATTAACAGACATTACCCTTACTAATATTTTTACTGATATGTCCCCTCGGGCAAGGGAAGCAAAAGATAAAGTAAACATACGGGATTACATCAAACTAAAAAGCAAAGGAAACCCTCATTTAACAAAAAGACATCCTACTCAATGGGAGAAGATATTTGCTAACGATACATCTGATAAGGGGTTGGTATCCAAAATTTATAAAAAACTCATACAACTCAACACCAAAAATCAAACAACCCAATTAAAAAATGGGCAGAGGACATAAAGACATTCCTCTAAGGGGACATGCAGATGGCCAACAGACATATGAAAAAATGCTCAATGTCACTAATCGTTAGAGAAATGCAAATAAAAACTACAAAGAGATACCACCTCACCTCTGTCAGGATGGCTATCATCAATAAATCAACAAACAACAAGTGCTGGCGAGGATGTGGAGAAAAAGAACCCTCATGCACTTTTGGTGAGATTACAGATTGGTGCAGCTACTATGGAAAACAGTATGGAGGTATCTCAAAAAATTGAAAAATGGAACTACCTTATGACCCAGCAATTCCACTCCTGGGTATCTATCCAAAGAAACACAACACACTAATTACAAAAAATATATGTACCCCTATGTTTACCGCAGTGCTATTCACAATAGCGAAGATATGGAAATAACTGAAATGTCCATCATAAATGATTGGATAAGGAAACTGGTACACTTGTACAATGGATTATCACTCTGACATAAAGAAGAATGGAATCTTACCATTTGCAACGACATGGATGGACCTAGAGAACATTATGCTAAGTGAAATTAGTTGGACGGAGAAAGACAAATACTGTATGATCTCACTTATATGTGGAATCTAAAGAACAGAATAAACAAACAAACAAAACAGAAATGGACTCAGATATAGAAAAAAGAATTGACAGTTGCTAGATGGGAAGGGAGTGGGGATGGGGGAGAAGGTGATGGAATTAGAAAGTACAAATTAGTAGTCACAATACAGTCATGGGGGTATGAAATACAGTATGAGGAATATAATTAATAATGTTGCAAAGACTATCTAAGGTGTCAGATGGGCACTGGACTTATCAGGGAAATCACTTCATACTCGTAGACTGTGTAGATGCCTGACCAATGCGCTAAACACCTGAAGCTGAAGTAGAATAACACTGAATGTAAAGTGTTACATACATACACACACACACACACACACACACACACACACACACACACACAGGGCTTGTATTCATCTTCTGTTATTGGTATATATTATTACAATTTTAATACAGTTTTTTCCTTTCTCGAGGGTGCCAAAATATGTATACACATTTTAAGAAAGGAAAAAATGTATTAAAATTGCAATACTCAATATATACCAATAACAAAAGATGAATACAAGTCACGTTTGACTTCTGCAATTACAAGAGGTGCTCAAAGTGGTTACCATCAGCATCCAGACACTTCTGCTTATGGCGAATTACTGCTTGAGCAATGTTGATCAAAGTGTCCACTTGTATACATATTTTGGCACCCCCAGTGTGTGTGTGTGTGTATAGTCACGGGATGTAAAGTACAGCATAGGGAAGAGAGTCAATGAAACTGTAACAGCTATATATGATATCAGAGGGATAGTAAATTGGGGGAAGTGTGTTATCACTTTGTGAGAGGTGTAAATGTCTATTACATTGCTTTGTACACCTGAAACTAATTTAAAAAGAAAAAAAAGAAAAAGGAAATACTGTTGAAATATCCATGACAGAAATGAGGATGGGCTAGGAGGAGAATGCCAAAGAAACCTACAATGGCTGACCGTATTGAGGACACAGATGAAGGCAGTGACTACAATTTACAGGACATCACTCTTCATGGTTGTGCAGTTTCTGTGTCAGTACTCAGTTGCCAGGGTGTGGGCCTGGACAAGTCGATACTTTTATTTAACTTTGGTTTATGCAGATCTGTGCAATTTGATGTGATGAGAAAAAAGGGGAAAGTTTTAGGAAATTTGTTTAGAGGTTGCTATCCACATGCAAGGATAATATAGGAAAAAGAACTTGAGTCCATGTCGAAAACTTTGCTGAATAAAAGCTACCAGCAGGAGGTCAGTTGACTACAGCACAAGGAAGAGATGTCAAGAAACTCAAAGCAGGATGGGCTATTGCATGCTGGAAAGAATCCAAAAGAACAGTGAGAAAACCACAGCTCCTTATGCCACTGAGGACAAGAAGGAATAAGAGATGTGTCTACTGTCTGACAGCTTCAGAAGGCAAGGACTATATACAACCACCATTTCACAAGTTGAGTATTTTGAAGTATTCTCTATTTATAAAGAATTGACTTACCTTTCCTTACATTACCTTCTTGTTACTCATGCTGGCAGGTCCAAAGAATGGATCACGTGTTATTTCTTTTAGCAAGTTTAATAAAGTTATTTTATATATTTGATCCCCTTTCCCCACGTATTATAGAAATGCACACTTGAAACCTGTGTAATTTTACTAACCATTGTCACCCCAATTTAATTTAAAAAAGAAAATATCAAAAAAAGAAAGTAATTTTATTTCATATTAAGGAACAAAAAAGCTCATACACAATTTCATAAGACTAGATGTGAAAAAAGTTTTTATTTTTTCTTACTAGAAAATTGTACCTTTAATTATATTTTACAATGTCCAATCTGTTTCTATAGTTTATTTCCAAACTTGAAAAGTGTGAAGTGTGAGTTATAAAAAGTCCTTAACTGATTTTCATATATTTACAATGACACTTTGTAAATTTACTTTAAACTAAATTTGAAAATTTTACATTATGTCTAGGAGCTGGTACTTTTTTTTACATGATGAAGAAAAACAGTTTCCATAGTGAGTGAGAAAGATATTTTAAAATATATTTATGTCATTTTTGACTTCCTTACTTAATTATTGGACAATAATAATACAGATGCTAGCATCCCTAAAGTAGATTCACAAGGATAATTTTAAAACAGCTTCCTTTTAAAGACATCTCTTATTCAAGTGTTTATGTTATATACTATATTGAAAAACTAAATTTAAAAATATGTATATATCTGGGGCCGGCCCGGTGGCTCAGGCGGTTAGAGATCCATGCTCCTAACTCCTAAGGCTGCCGGTTCGATTCCCCCATGGGCCGGTGGGCTCTCAACCACAAGGTTGCCAGTTCAATTCCTCGAGTCCTGCAAGCGATGGTGGGCAACAGCCCCTGCAACTAAGATTGAACACGACACCTTGAGCTGAGCTGCCACTGAGCTCCTGGATGGCTCAGTTGGTTGGAATGCGTCCACCTCAACCACAAGGTTGCCGGTTCGACTCCCGCAAGGGATGGTGGGCTGTGCCCCCTGCAACTAGAAAAACGGCAACTGCACCTGCAGCTGAGCTGCGCCCTCCACAACTAACACTGAAAGGACAACTTGAAGCTGAACGGCACACTCCACAACTAAGATTGAAAGGACAACAACTTGACTTGGAAAAAAGGCCTGGAAGTACACACTGTTCCCCAATAAAGTCCTGTTCCCCTTCCCAAATAAAATCTTTAAAAATATATATATATATTTTTCATAGTCTCAGATTCAAACCTTCAACCAACTTAAGTATTTTCAAATATGTTTAATTTAGATAGTTGTTTCAGTTTCCTCAGCAATGCACATAACATTAAAAAAATTTAGAATGATGTAATTAATATTAGTCATGCAGACATTTATCATGCATACTCAAAAGTAAGCAATTTATAACCACATTTATAAAGTAAATGTATGTGCTGGGTAAAGCTGATGAGATTAAAGAGACAATTCTGTAGTGTTGGTCCAACTAACTATTTCCAACAAAATTAGAAATATGAAGAGAAACTTGTTTTGCCCAAATACTTTGGTTATAATTTTGCATGCCTAATACCATCCATATTCGTGGATTTTATACTAAAATCAGTGATAAATGATCTTAAGTGATTAACAATACATACACTTTCTGATCTCAAAAGAACGGAGCTTTTACTGACAGTATAACATGTAACTGCTTGTGAATCTATTTAAACCTATCTCTGACATACAGTCCACCAATTTAAATCAACTTGACAAACATTTATAGTCTCCCCTTTGTAAATGGCACTGTGTGTAGCACTGAGGATAACAACATGAAAAAGACCACTGCCCATGCCATCACATATTTCACAATCTAGGAGAGGAAACAGCCAGGACATAATTGTTCAAGGCAGACAGTACACCAGAACAATAGGCAAAAGGCTGAGAAAACAAAGGGAAGGATACAGACAATTCTGACTGGAGGAATTGGGACATCAAAGCTGAAAAACACTGAAATTTGAATAATGAGAAAGAAGAGAAGGAGTGGAACGGAGGAATCTCAATCTGTAGCATATGCTGAATACTGTGATATAAGATTTGAAACGAGGATAAAAGTGATTTTAAAAGAGTGTTTTAAACTTTCTCTGATTTCTCTGACTTTGGCGGAAAACAGTTCTTGCTTGTAGCGTCAGCTCCTGAGTTTTCCTTCATTGTAAAACAAAACAAAACTAAAAATGGAGTAATGAGTAAAGCAGTGGACAGAATACTAAAAAAAAACAAACATCCTAACTGATTTACTACGACAATGTTAAGACGCTAGAATAGAAAATAAAGTAATAACTGCAGAGTATGAGAGAGAAGAAAGATTGTTGTGGAACAGAATGAGAGACTGTCCATCCAGTCAATATAGGACTCGGGGGTGACACTAATGGTGGGCAAGAATATTTAAGATGTTAGCTGTGAACTATGAATATTTCTTCCCCTTTCTACCTTGGTGTTACACGGTGAGGTAGATTAAATAATTTTAAAATACTTTTATTTACCCTTTGGATATCAGACTGCTTCCTTGAACTTGATACCATTCAAAGACCATATCTCATGAAGCCTAGGGATTATTTGGGTTATACAATATTGGAGGGACAAGAAAGGGGGGTGACAGAGAAAAGAATGGACACATATGAGTGAGACAGACTGTATAATCTTGAATGCCATTTCAAGAAGCTCATATTCTATAGGCAATGGGAAATCATGAAAAATGTTTAAGTATCAGTAATCATATGACCAGATATGTGTTTTAAAAGAGAAATCAAACAGCAGTATGCAGGATACAACAGAAATAAGAAAAATAATGGAGGTCAGGGGGGTAAATATTAGAGATAAAAGGTGACAGGGATTCCAGATACATTTTAGAGTTGTTTATAAACAACTGGTTATAGCAACAGGTAAGATTTCCTTGATGAAGGAGAGAGGAAAATAAAAAAATGACTATTTGAGTCTCTCTAACTGAGTACAGTTCATTCTGGATGACCAAGCATTATGAAATTATCTTGGGAAGTTACGAGCCATAAATCTATAAAAACTATTGTTCTGAAAATTGAATATTTGTCCACTAGCTCTTACTCCATCCCATTCAGTTTTTGTCATAAAGACAATCCAAAAATCCCACCTTATTTTTTTGCAGCATTTCTTAACATGAAAAAGGAGCGGAATCTTGCTTTGAAAAATAATAAATAGAAATCTTAATTTCCATTAATACATACTAGCATGTGGATGGAGAAAATTAAAATTGTAGATTAAGGCTTTAAATCTGGATACCAATTTCAAAATATTCATTTCCCTTTAAAGTAGAATAACATTAGCATGTAAGTTATCTATATGTCCCACCCACTCATGGGCAAAATTCCTAACCCTCAAGAGTTTTAGACCTAGCTCATATCAACCACACAGGTTTCACTAGTATCACCAGTTAGAAATTTCCTTCCCCTACTCTATATTCATAAATCTTTACTTTCGTATTCTTGCATCCATTCATTTGCTCATTAATTCAACAGGTATTTAAGTGTTAATATCTGACAACACTGTGGAGTGTTAGTCATTAAGAAGGTGGATGGTAATGGAAAGATATGTGAATAAACAAGTAAAGCAATGAATTATGTGAACAAATTAGGAGATGGAATCATAAGATTTGGTGCCCAAGTAAAGAGGTCAATGGTGAGAAATTAAGAGAATGAAGGTAAAGAGAATGTCAAAATATGCCCAGGATTATTAAGATTGAGAACTTTTAAATTGTAGGATGTGTTCTATATCTTTCTGTCTTTTGAGGCCTGTTTGTAACACTCAGGAAGCACTTGTTAAACAATTCAATGAATAAATTTCTACCTCTCCCTCACCAGAATGTAGGCCTTTTGAAAAGAGGAAGTGTGAATAAGTTTGGAATCCTTCACTGTGGTTTTCAAGATATGTTGGCTAAATATGAGTAAAATAAATTTAATAACTAGTGACTTTTGGCATCCTCTTTCTTTTGGTGGTTTAGTTTCCTACCTGGGGGTTCAAAATGTCCAAAGTCTTATTTCTTTTTTGTTTTTTCTGCAAACTGTCTCTTAATGCCCTTTCTTTATAGCTTCATGCTATGTAACATGTTTGTTGATGGATTGGTTTTACAAGCAGTTTATGCATACAAGATATTAATCATTTGTAAAACAAGAGATCAATGCATTTCATTTAACACACTGTGCATTGGGCTGGCATTAGATGATGTTTTATAATTTATTAATATTTGTTGTGTATTTCCCCTTGGTGTGTTGGTTATTCCTAGTCCAACCCCTCTACTTACCTTCTCCAGTCATTGAAAATATCTGACTATATTGTCTAGAAATAAAACAGATAAATGCAAATTTTGAAAGTAATAGTGAAGCTTTTAAATAATCTTGTAATTTAGTTGTGTAGGGATGGAACAATCAATGAATCAGAGTAATTCGTGAACAGCTAAAGTGAAGCAATCTCACTGAGATCAGGGGGAAGGTGTTTTAGCAGACAGATCTAACCCCTTGGTCATTTTTCTCTCACACACATGATCCCTTCATACTTCTAGCTAAAATTAGTCTAACTGTCATGTACCACCTGACATCTTAGTGAGGTATTCTCCTGGCTCCTTAAAAATATGCCAGTAACTTTTCAGGCAATTTGAACATTTATAATAATTAACCTACTGGAATGAAAGTTCTAATCAAAACTTTCCTGTAACACTTAACTGATAAGCTAAATTGTCGACATGAACATTTTCATCAGAAAAACTGGAGAGGGAATTTGGTGCACAGAGTACTTTGGTAGGTAGAAGTGGCCTGGATCAGTAGACATCGGTATTTTACATAATTGTGGGCTAAAAATGTAAAGATCAGGCCTGAGTCACGGAATGACTTACTTTTGATTGTTATACTTACTAAAAGTGTGTGTGTGTGTGTGTGTGTGTGTGTGTGTGTGTGTTCCTACTTAAATATAGCTTTATGAACTCCAAAAATTATAGTTATGATAAAATGTGCAATGATTCTTAACTACTCAAATTGCCAACTGCTTATTCAGTTGCAACCTCCTATCAAGTCTATAATTATATTACTTCATCTGTCTCTTCTTTTTCTCCTATTTAAACAACTAGACTTTAATTTGAATGTGTAATTCTGTATGGGAAGCCTAAGTATTATAGGATTTTTTACCTTTGAGATAAACTAACATTATCGAACAAAATTTAGACCACTTTTAGATTTCCAGGAACGCGGGAAGTTGCTACCACAGAGCCATTTGAAACTCAAGGGTATAGCATACTAAAATCAGGAATCAATTAAACCCCTTTGCTTTGCCCTGTTCATTTTTTTTAAGACTATGGATGCTGTTCGTGATAATAAATGCTCATATAACCCTTCAAAGTCGACGAGTAGGTACACTGAGATTTCATTTAGACCATTCATGGTGTGGTAACGAGTGTCTTTTCACTTTGGTAGCTATTACGACTAAAGATATAAGCTCAGTACTAGAAGTCTTACCAAATTATATAGACATCCCAAGAACATTCTTCCAACAGGCTAATCAAGCTTCTTTATGCTTGATTTTTCAGTTGAAATCCCAGAAGTTCAAGTTCAAATGCTCTATTGTCTTTCCCCAAAAAACAAGCTTCAGGTAATACTCTACTATTTTATCAAAGATTTTTTGCTTTGTTTACCTTTTTACATTAAGCTCTATGAAAAGCTCATTTTATACATATGAATGAATCAGGCTACCATTTTCGTTTCTTTGATTTTGAAAATGTCTTGCTCCCATTTTATTTATTCTACATGTTTTCATATAATGAAAATACTGCAAATAACATTTTGGGTGTTGAAGTTGAGAGGAGGTTCTAAAACACACAGAAGTTTCTGTTGGCTCTGGAGTTACAATATATAATCATTGTTCTGGCTTTCTATGGTATAATACAAAAGTATACTAACCTGGGAAAATGTATTTTCCAGTATAAAATCTGCAGACCATAAATCAACCATAGAGAAAAAGAAAAGTCAACCTAATCCCCATTAACATGAAAGAAAATGATGGTAGCCTTTTATAACTGGGTTGCACAGTAAAAATTTCCCTGGTAAAATTTCTTCATAAGCACAGCTTCTTCCCTGCCCCCCACTCTTGAAACAGCTCCTTAGCATGTTCACAGGTGTGGATATTTCTCTCCTCAAAACATTCATGGACACATTTCTATATTCTACAGTTCAGATTCAGGACTGGCCACAAGTAATATTCCAAGCCCTAAGAGAGTTGAGAAAATCAAAGTAATAAAGGAGCTATTGACTGTCTTTTTGACAGGGACACAAACTATGAGTCAAAGAGTCACATTCTGCCTAGAAAGTGGAACAGCTGTAGGTGACATATGGAGCTGCTGTGGAAGAGAAGCTGCCTGGTTCATGGAGTGAGACCCTAATCAAAGTGATTGATGCTGGAAAAGATGCCGAAATTCAACAGATTCTCTTGTGAGGAGTCACTCTGCAGATAAGCACAAAATGTTCTAATGAATGGGACAGACTGTAGTACCTGGAATACCCCTAGGATAAATGTTAAATTTACTTGAATGTTATTATTAGCCACAAATCACTTTCTTCTAGTACTATAGAATGCAAAGAAGAAATGATTTTTTTAAGGTTGTTATATTCAGAAATGTACGTCTAGAACTGCAATTCATATATTGTTTTCATTCAAACAGGCGTCTTCAACTACTATAGATGTGACATTTTACCTATGAATCATGTGAGTGTTCTTTTCTTTCATATTTTTAACATTAATATTTTGGTCACGTTTCATGGACAGAACATGCTTAATAGTCACATTGAGGAAAATAATAAGAAATATAACATATAAGTCCTGGTCATATATATCATGAAATTGATTAACTAATACATAACTGTATCAAAGCTCAGTAAAGAACAGGGTTTTGAGAATTATCAGCTAACACCAAATGTTGACTCTCAGTGTTTATTTTAAATATTTTTTTGGCTTCGACTTTTATTCCCAGAAGTTGGTTCTACTGTTACTCTCCAACTTTCTATTCAAATCTAAGACATTCTGAACTATCCATCCATCCAGAATCCCCTTAATGAATGTGAATCCGTGATAAAATTAGGCTAAACAAACATGATCTGCTTCAAACTATCACAATTTATTTCTAAAATTCTGGGTTAGCCACTTCATTAGATTATATTGCTACCCTTGCAGTCTGTTAGTATAGATTATCAAACTATATATATATAGTTTGATAATCTATATATTATATAACTATATATATATATAGTTTGATAATCTATATATTATATATATATACACACACACACACACACACACACACACACACACACACATATATATGCCAAGGAGACTTGACTGAACTGCATGAGGTAAAAAGCTACAAATCAAAAGAGAAATGAATAAATGTGCTGTGTGAATACCATGATGAGATCATCACTTTTATTTTAATCATTGGCTCCTGAACAGATCTCAATAATGTGCCATCAATTTACTTAGACATAATAACCAAGAAATAAAATGAGAATCCTTTGGCACTTTAATTGTCCTAATGTGCACACAGCTGCCAGGATGGAAATCACCCCCTGAGTATAATTTTGGGAACTTCAATTAACATTTTCAGATTAGTAGGGTAACACTTCTTATACTAACATGGCCATTTATATAAATGAACCCTACTTGCTTAAAAGAATTAATGGGATGATTTAACTTAATTTACTTTAGTAAATGAAAAATAAAACTTTCTACTCATGTGTATAGGATTTTGAAATACTCTCACAGTCTAAAAAGTAATGGATTATTTTTAAGCTTCAGAATGGTTAAACTGTCATGACTAGTAACTAATGTTTGTCCATGTCTGACAATAAAAAGCAGGTTTGCAAATGAAGAGAAAAAACTTATTCAGTGGAAGTAATGTATATTCCATTAACAGATGATATAAACAATTGTTCTTTTGTTAATATCTGTGCCCAGCATTATTCAAAGAAATTTAGAATACACATATATATTAGAGACTTAAACTAACTCAGCACTAGTGTTTCATTGACGTGAAGTGTTTTGGTTACTGCAAGCTGTAGAAGAATGCACATGAAAATGCAAAAATCTCTATTGTTAATATCATATAAATATATATATATATATATATATATATATATATATATATATATATATATATGACACGATATCCCCCTTTATATCACTCTGTAATTAAGATAAATTGTAAGTTGACCTAAATCTTCAATAATATTAATTATCCTCAGCTATGAGCTTGAAAAGATATATATATATATATATATATATATATATATATATATATATATATATATATGATCAATGATTCTACTTGGAGACTGATCAAAATCCCATTTCTAATGAGCTTATGCCCATATTGAAGCATCCGTTTCTATAGACTCTAATACAGTACCCAATATGGAAAAGAATGACAAATAGCTTGTCAATAGATTGTCTTCTAGAAAAAGAAAGAAAAAAGACTAGGCAAAATGGCAATACAGAGCATTAAATGATTCCTTGAGACAAAGTTCTTATTTATGTGAACTAAATTAACTCCTTGAAACACCTAAATTAATTACTCAAGTGATTTCATTCTAATTTGCTCAAGGTAAAATCATTTTATGATTAAATCTATCCTAAAATAGACATGAGAAGTCAAATGCATGCATCTAAATTAGAATACCAATTTCCAGTAAGTTAAAAATTCAATCTATTAGCTCAATGACTTCTAAGCAATATACTGTGTGTATACAAAAATGTCTTTAAACTTAGCGTATATGTTGTGTCAGTCTTGTTATTTTTCTAATTTTAATAGCATACAAAACTTTTTAAAAAATCATCCTTTTGCAAATTTTAGTTGCTTTGAGAAAAGTGAAAAAGCAAACAGACATGAAAACTGTATTTTGCTGCTCAAAATACATTAGGGCATATCTTTGTTTTCTAATTCGTCTAGGCCATGTTTATTTCTCCTATTGAATGAAATGACTGTTTTTTGCATAGCATAGTTAATACTACATTGTGACCAAAAGTATCAATCGAATATCATTAAATGTTTTTACAAGTTCTACTCAGAGTGCATTTGACAATGATGATTGAAGCAATAGAAGCATAGCTATAGTTTCCCCATAGTAAAATCACATTTAAAACTGCACTAAAGAGAATGTTCAGTAAGAAAGAGCTCCTATATCTATTGTAAAAACAAAACTGAGGAATACTGAATGTTCCATATAGTTTCTCAAATGTCATATGAGTTAAAATAATTGACACCTTATTTCCTATAGCACTAAATATTTCTTTTTAGAAAATTTTAAAATATGTTCCAAGGCTAGATATTGAATATGTGTAACTATAAACCATGCTATATACTACTGAAAGTTGTTCTATATATTTATTTGGCCTAGTCCAATTTAATGATAGTCTATCTTTGAACCATATTCATTCATTCATTCATTCAACAAGTATTTATGATCTCCTATTATGTTCCATGGACTACTCTACACTTTAGTGATAAGACAATTTAAATGAACGGATACATTCCTGCTCTCATGCAGTCTTATATTCTAATAGGGGGCAGGAGACAGAAAATAAAATGTTAGGTGGTAGTAAACGATATGGAGACAAAGTATGATAAGAAGGGTAGGGAGTGAGGGGTGGATTGGAGATGGTGGTGTTTGGTCTGAGGTAATCAAGAAAGGCCTCTCAGATGAGGTGATGATACAGGAACAGAGGACCATGGAGGAAGGAAGGGCGTAAACCTTGAGGATGGATATCTTACAGAGGCACATTTTGGAAAAGGGTAACATTAATTTCAAAAGTTCTGAGCAGGAAAGTTATGGTGTATTCAAACACAGTAAGGTGGGTGGTGTGGCCAGTGTGGAGGGAGGGGAGAGAGGAAGAGGTGATGCTGTCACCCATGTAGAGGGAGAAAGATTTTCTACATATGGCTTGGAATCTGGAACCTGATCTGAGATGGAGAGATGCATGGTTTAACTTACACTTTAAAAGAATTACTGTGACTGCTTGTAGAGAACAAAACACAGTTTGGCAAAGTGTTTGGCAAAGCTGGACACAGGCTAGGTAGAAAATTCTAAGAGTAATCCAAGAAAGAGAAGATGGTGGTTTGGACCAGAGTGCTGGTAACAGACATGTAAGACGTCATCCTATTCCAGACATATTTTTGAGGTAAAGTCATCAGGATTTGTTGATGGTTTAAATGTGAGGTATGAGGGGAAGGGAGGAATCAAGAATAATGCCAAGGTGTGGTGAATACACAATGCAATATATAGATGATGCATTATAGAATCGTACCCTTGAAACCTATACAATTTTACTTACAAATGGTACCCCACTAAATTTAATTTAACAAGAAATAAAAACATATCCACAGAAAGAAAGAAAAAAAAACAAAAGGCTTTTGCTCTGAGTAACTGAGGGAACAGAGTAGCCTTCACTGACTCAGAGAAGATTGTACGAGAAGCAGGTTTAGCAGTGAGAAATAAGAAGTTCGAGTTCATTTTGGTGGACCAGAGAAATAAACATGCTTGATTTGATACAATCCAGCAAAGACACAGAATGAAAGCCTTGTGAAGGATTAATAAAGGAACTAGAATCCCACTTAAAATTGGACGTACATTTCCTTCCCTCTGATTTGGAGGGAATACAGAGCAGGTATCTACAGAGTCTTACTCATTTACAAACATGGAATCCCAGTATTATTTCGTAGACATGTAGTGAGAAATCCAAGCAAAGAAATCATGTTTTCCATTATTTTATTGCTTGGCACTATTAAGAGAAACCTGAAAATATGAACTGCGAGACAAGGTCAGTTAATCACAACTACACCCGTGATAGGCCACTGGGGTAGCATCACATGACTGATGCTGAATAAAGCCTAGTTACTGATCTTTCCAAAGTGTTAAACAACAGCAGGAAGTCTGACTTCCAAATCGTTGAACTATGACAGAGCTTTCTAATTACAACCAGGTAACTTAACATCAGAGAAACAGGACTATGGAATTGGAAAAGACCAGAAGCTCGCCGAAGTCAATATCCCACCCAATGAAGCCATCTGCTATGTGATCCCCAGCCAAGCTGCCTCCTGTCTCCAACTTGGGTATTTTCTTATGGTTCATGAAGTTTAATTTTCAATATTTTAGTTCAAGAGCGCCAATAGTCCCATAAGAGAAAATACCAAGCGTTACAATCTTTCGGAAGAAAATTCTGTATGAACTATAAAAGTATGATCTAGGACATAGCACCAAGAAAAGTGCCCCACCCATAGTAGGAACTATGTGAGATTAGAAACAGGGATGGCCAAGGTCGACTTGGTAACACCATTTTGGAGTAACTTTTCACGTTGTTTTGTTTTGTTTTGCTTTGTTTTTAAATAAAATGAACACGTCTCATAGCTATTTTATTTTCCCTCACTTCTTACTTCAGGAAAAGACATCCACACTTGCATGTAGATGCTAACCTATGAGACGTTTTCGAGTTTGAGGTGGAGGGATTAGCATTTAATGTTACTGACATAAAAATTCTGGTATTGCTAACTGCCAGAGTATGAGCTTCCAAAAAGCATGTATAAGCAAATGTACAGACACAGTCTGCTACCCTCAAGTTTTTGGAATTTTCTTCAGTGTTATTGGTTTTTTTTATTACTACAGATTAATTCGGAAAGTTGTCTATTCCTAGGACTTCTAAAAGTTCATTGGGAAAGTGGCTTTCCTTTTTTCCATTGATCCCAAGCTTGCAGGGAGTATTAGGGTATCCATCTTTTCTTCCTCTGGACATGGATTTCTTTGCAGAATTCACAAAGCACTTTCTCCCTACAAATACGGCACATAAACAGAGTGCCGCCACACCTCATTTGAGAACTGTAATTGCACAGCTAACAAAACTGACATAGCTGACTTCCTGAAAATAATGGCAATACTAACAGTGAACATGTGTACTGTTTCACAGATGACTAATCTGAATCCCCAAAATATTAGAAAGAATGTAAGTACTAAGTCAAGACTCAAATCTAGGAATTCTGACTCAACATAACATAGTGGTTAGGAGCTCAGAGTTTATAACCAGACTTTCTGCGTTCCAACCCAGGCCCTCAAGTTACACAACTGTTCTTTACCCCAGTTACCTCATTTGTCAAATAGAATAATAATAACATCATCTTGTCAGTTGAGAAAAGTGAATTTGTTACTCATAACCCCAGTCTAATTATTGGAGGAACAGCAGGCAAACCCACATTGAGGGACAATCAACAAAATAGCCAGCAAGTACTCTTCAAAGGTATCATAGTCATGGAAAACAAGGAAATACTGAGGTAAAGGAGACATGACAACTAAATTCAATGTGATATCCTGTTTTGGATCCTAGAACAGAAAAGGGACATTAGTGAGTAAACCGCTGAAATCCAAAGGAAGTCTGGAGTTGAGTTAATAGTAACGTACCAATGTTAACCTTTTACTTTCGACAAACAAATCACAGTTGTGTAAGATGTTAACATTTGGGGAAACTAAATAATGGATATATGAGAACTCTATTTTTAACTTTGCTGTAAAGCTCAAATGAACCCAAAATATAAACATATTTTTAGAGTCAATCTGTTAAATTGATGAAAAGGTGGGAGACAGAATAGTGCCAGGCACATAATGAATGCTAAAAAACTATTAGCTCTTAGTAGTTACTAGTAGCATGTGCGAGACAGTGAACCCATAGCAGAGATTATGATAAACTTGGGAGAGAAAGGAGACGAGACAGTAATTACAAAGGATCACAAGGATAAAGCCTGGGCAGTTTGCTGCCCTGCGATTGAAGAACTGAAGGTCAAGGTCAAATACCGTGTTTCCCCAAAAATAAGACCTAGCTAGACCATCAGCTCTAATGCGTCTTTTGGAGCAAAAATTAATATAAGACCTGGTCTTATATTATATTATACCCAGTCTTATATTACAGTAAAATGAAACGGGGTCTTAATTAGTTTTTGTTCCAAAAGATGCATTAGAGTTGATTGTCCGGCTACGTCTTATTTTCAGGGAAACACGGTAAGACCTAACTGGAAAATAACCCCTAGCATGATTTTTTCAAGATGACTTCCCTGAACATAAGCCCTGATACGTCTTTTGGAGGAAAAATTAATATAAACCCGGTCTTATTTTCGGGAAAACATGGTATGTGTAGAATAGCAAACAGCAGGGTTTAGGTTTCCCTTCATCACAGTCCTATTATACCTCACCCTTCTTAGCATCCTTCTCACTCTAATTGCTGAGATGTGTGAGTCATACTCTCATTGGATGCCATTAAAATTTTGGGGGGGTTTTAAAAATGTTTTGTTGCCAGCTAATTGAAAGTTAAATGCTGGTAATAGAAAGTTGCGACATTCTAGAAAGAAGAGGGGAGAATGTTATATTAATGTTGGTGAAGGTTTTTATAATGTTTAAGAATATTTCACTTTCTGTGTAGAGCAAACTGCTTTGAGTTAACCCGCCATCAGACAGGCCAATGAATGCTATGAAAAGTTTTGTTGACCACTGTCACCCCAATATTTTTTAATAAAAAAGTAAAAATGAAAATAAAAATAAACTATAGAAAAGTGCCTAAGAAAAGAATATGAGAGCTTTGTGACATAGATGTTACCTTCCGGAAAGCTGTGGCAGCATATGCTTAGAGTTTATATGTAAGAATCTGAGATAGTGGACAGATCTTCACACATGCAGAAATTAGAGTTGCAGTAACAGGTCTTGCAAAGCATATTAGGCTATACATAGATTTCTAGAAGACTATGTGTCATGAACACCCTGTACATCTCCACCCTTCAAAAAAGGATATCAATGTTGAAAGTATACAGCATTAAATATGCACTATATAAATACATCTAAAAAATACCGTATTTCATCTGTTCTAAGACCCACATCCTTAATCCATTATAATTATCTCTGAAATCAAGATAAAGCTCACAATCAGCATCATTTTTTCATTTGGCAGCATTTTTTTCTTCATCCATGGGTCATACAATAGTGGTGTATTTTGAAATTGATGGCATTTTACACGTGAAAAAAAAAGTGGTGACCAATTCTTTATGAGTAAGCTGGTACTACTACAGTTAGCACTAATACAGAATCACTCGGGAGAAAATGATTAATGCAAATTCTACTTGTGAATGACTTCCATTTTTGTCTTACACATGGGATTGGCATCCTTCCCTAATTTTCCTCTCTACCTGAACGTTAACAGAGCAGCAAAGTTGAAATTGGTAAGATATTACTTTGAATATTCAGGAAATGCAATAAACACTATTTTCTTAACAAATTTGCTATAGGCTAAGTGGGTTGATAATAAATAAAAGATGTGTATGCTAAAATTGGAATCACATTGAGAAGCACATGTAAAAGCCTGGGAAAGACTCCCTGAGCACCAGGACACTAATATTCAACATCTGATACATACACTCGGAGATTGAGGGTAATTATCATTGAAATAAATCATTGATGAGTGGAAGCTTTTGGCAAGAGATGCTAACTAAACATTTGGCTAGCGATTCTAGCACCTCGATGCAAAAAAATCCATATTTATTAGTAGGATGGTGGTTTTGATTCAAACTATAAAACTAAGCTTTCATGGCCTACTTCATTTTTGGTTCCATGTGGTAAGTTAAACTACATTACCCATGTAATTCATCCCTAAATTCATTTCTTCATTCACAGAATGAGACACTAATATAAGACAGTCCCAGTAGTCATATGTGACAGTCATATGTGCTAGACGCTAATGACACACATACACACACACACACAAACTGCATAAGCCCTTCCTGCATGGAAAATACACTTTTCTTAAGGAATGGGGTTATTGGAAGGATAAAGAAGTGAAAGGGAAAGATTGATACATAAGCAGTTCCAACACAAGGATAAAATATGATAAATATGTAAAAAGATGCAGGATGCATTATGTAAGAGATTAGAGGAAGAAAAATAAAAGAGGATTCCAGTTCAGTAAATGGAGGAAGCTTTAAGAAAAAGGTTCAATTTCTACTGAAAAGGTTAAAAGAGAGTGCCTTCCTTAAATATTAGGCTTGATGATCACAGCTAATGTTAGGTGTTCACTATTCACTATTCACACCCTGTGGAGTTCAAGAAGTGTTAGCTGACTTTAGCCTTATTCCCAAATTCCTCCTTCCCATCAGAGACTGTTAGCAACAAATGTCCCTGCCATTTGGAAAATGCTGGTAATAAATGCATCTGTAACTCTCAAGTGGTTCATCCTAACAGATCGAGAGCAAATGAGATATTTTCATCCATGGCAGCATTTGACAACGTGCTATCTGTGTTGTAACACTGTTACAGGTTGTTAGTTTGCAGTTTTAGTCAAAAGTACTCTGTACTAGACACACCAGTGAATATCTAAAACCCTGTCAAGTCAATTAGGCGTAGTGGCAGTTGTGTGATACCGTACTGTCATTCTTTAAACAGCTGTGGTTTGGCCTGCAAAAACTTCACTACAAGGCTTGTTTTGTTTCGTTTTCCCCTGCCATTCTTCATTAATACATCATGTAGGGGACAAGCCTTTATATAAAGTACCCCTTTTGATGGATTAAGAATGTATCTGAAATGAAAGATATTCTGAAAAATGGACAACCAGTTTTTATTTTCTATTCAAAGATATTAGCAGCCAAACAACGACTCCAAGAGTCTCTGGCCATGTGGATGGGTGGAAAATTTAGGATTAATTTTTATATCTAAAAGTCAGATAAACTGTGGATGACACCACCGTTATCATAGGGGCATGTGGCTTCAGTTCCAGGCTCTGCCATACAAAAGTTGTGTCTGCTTGGATACACCCCTTGATATCTCTTAACTTCAGTGGGTTTTGTAAACTGTAAAGTGACAGGTACTTTTCCCCCCTCATCTCTAAATGGCAGCAATTAGCAGGACAGGGTAATGGCCATGAATGCTTCATCCATTCAAGCCTGTTCAGCCTGTAAAAAAATGTGGGTCTGCCCTCTGCCCTCTTCCATTTTAGGACAGTCAAAATCAAGGATGCAGTAACAGCCTTGCTCCGAAGATGGCGGTGAGACCGAGTCTGATGACACCAACTGCTGTATCTGACAGGGCTGAGCAAGGCTGAGGCCAATCACTACTTCTAGAACTAGAGCTAGGGACATGGTTGCTAGCTGATCCGACTCAGCCATCAGCGCACAAAATCAAATCTCAGTTCTGTGGCTCTGTGATCCTGGGTGAGTTACCTCGCTTCTTGAAGAATTGGTGTTGTCATCTATGAAAAGGGGGGATTTAGTGGATCCCTGTTGTGAGAATGAAGTGACAAAGTGCTTGGTCTGGCACGTCAGGCACTCTTAGGAAGCACGTGCTGCTGCTGCTGCTGCTCTCTATCCCTGTTCCCACCTGTTCCATAAATACATTACTCCAAAGATAAGCTAGCAAATCAAATGACATGTCCCTTGGGAACAAATTTTTAAAATGACCAGAGGAGTAATTGGATTTTAGGAACATGATAGACTAGCATATAATAAGTAGCATGCTGAAAGCCAGTCTTAAAAAAAAAAAGGAAAAGAAAATTCAGCTGGCCTATGGTTTTAAAATGTGTTGTCATATGAATATGTGGACGTAAAACAAATAGGAACTTAATAAAGAATAATAATTTTACTTGGCAATCACACACTCTGCTAACAAAACAGCTCGTATTACTTTGTATTATTATGCTTTCACTTACCCATTCAGTTACCATATTTTGAGAGCCTACAGTGAACTAAAAAATACAGTGAATTTTGAACTGAGTAGCAGGCCCAGAGACCCGAGCCATTGAAGTATCCAAGTTCAAAACAAAGCTTTAGCTTCTGCATTTATCTATACCCACTGTACATGGCTATAACAAAGGTTTTGCCTGGCCTGTCCCATTGCAATGTGGTCTATGGTGAGACTAGAAGCCCAAATGAGGTGTCTTAAACCATTCGAGTTACCCTGCCCAAGTTCTATCTACCGTCTTTCAATCCTTAACATTGAATAATAGCTTCTACCTCTTCTATTAGGCTGCCTCTAGAGGGCAAAACATTCCCAATCTATCAACTATCTTAAGTACTTTATTTATTACATACACACATCTGCACACATCATCTGCTGCAAATTGGAAAACTACCACATGTCAAGTACAATATGGGTAATCTTGGCAATATTGAGAAAAAATAATACATGTTCTAGCTAATCATTATGAAAAGCAATAGACACTAAGATTGTGCTGGTGGTATTAGTTCATTTCAATTGCTAAACTTTCACTGTACTAACAAGTTTCCAGACTTATTGTGTATTCATTGTCCCATTTAAAAACAATCTATTACATGTGAATTATCCCAAATACCGCCTACCTATCCTCCTCACATTCATTATGAAGATTAATAAAACAATGCTGGCAGCATTTTCGATTACTCTGAAGAAATAAGATCTGCAAATACAAAAGAACATCGTTCATTTGCATATGCCAGTTTGACTGAAAGATGCTCTGTTATTAGCCACATATTAATCTTGAGGGTTAAAAACAAGCCATGAGATCTTTCTGTTTTTTAACTTAAAATAGGAAAAACCATCATTAATATCAATATCTCTTTTTTCTTTTTTTTTATTTATTTTTTAAATTTATTGGGGTGACAATTGTTAGTAAAATTACATAGATTTCAGGTGTACAGTTCTGTATTACATCATCTATAAATCCGATTGTGTGTTCACCACCCAGAGTCAGTTCTCCTTCCATCACCATATATTTGATCCCCCTTACCCTCATCTCCCACCCCCCAACCCCCTTACCCTCTGGTAACCACTAAATTATTGTCTGTGTCTATGAGTTTCTGTTTCTCATTTGTTTGTCTTGTTCTTTTGTTATTTTTGGTTTATATACCACGTATCAGTGAAATCAATATCTTTTAAATGGTTTCTATAACAAGACTCAACTTCTAAGTCCTTAACAAACAAGAAAGAAAGTTCTTTCAAAGCTCCATCTGGTTGTTACTTTACGAAAAAATACTTGTCTAAATGAGTTTATGCAACTGTCTTACCATGGTTCCACTGCTATAACCCAGGGGAGCTGTCTGTCACCAGACACATTCCAAGCTCCAGAAAGATAACACTTAAAACATGATACCCTCTGAGCTCCCCTGAGATAAGCATGCAGCTTGACAGTTTACAAGACGTTTGGGTTTGTTTCCTCTGCTAACCCTGTCACAAAAACCAAGGGAAGCCTAAAATTAAATAAATACAAGCCCTATTAAGGCCAAAGCATATCACTTTGAAAGAGTAGGTTTTAAGATTCCATTGGGTTATTTTTACATTCATTTTCAATTAGTCATTTTTTAGGGAATGAATTTCAGGAGGGTTCAGATTCCTAAATGAGCCAGGCTAAGGAAGGAAGGCGTCTGGTGTTCTGACACAGTCATGCTTTCATGAGGTAAAGGGGAACACTTGGGGTGAATCTGTGATTCATGCCCAAGTGAAGAGATGCCATGGAGAGGAAAAGATTTAAAAAATAGTGGTGAACTCCAGCAACTCCGGGGATGGATTTAGACCCTTTCATTAAACCAGCGAAAACTTTCAAGAAAACAGGTGGACTAGGAAAATACTAAATAAATAGCAACACAATATGTTGTCATTTCAGGACAGAATTTGGTGGGTGTAGGGACCTGAAAGAAAAGAGTCTATCTGACCACACCCTTGGTAAGAACAGGAAAAAGAATGGATGAAGTTTGAAAATGAAATCCAGAAAATGGATTTTCAGAAGAAGGTAAAGGAAATTGGTTTTACAAAGAGATCACAGGGGTAAAAATATCTGAAGTCACTATAAGGTGCCACGACAGCCACAGAGAAGCATAAGTATTTTGTCAGCGATACTGCTGGTTTACTAGAACAAGGGTTGTAACAGTGCTCAGTGACCAGCTCTGATTCCTTTTAATACCATGCCTCCCACTGAACTGTTTTAGGGAGAAGAACGAGTGTGTGACACCCATGAGAACATTTATATCAATTTGCCTACTTCTACCAGGTAAGGAATATATCCTAAGGCAATCTGTAGCTTTACATTAAATTACTCCTAGGAGGGTTTTTTGCTTGTTTGTTTTGCTTTTGCTTGGAATCAAAACCTTAATTAAAATATATTCTTTCCCTAAGTTTTTATAGAAACTTCAGTAGTTACAGATTTTCTAATTGATTAATTTTTATACCTAAAAGTCAGATAATCTGATGAGAGAGATCCATTTTTAGTGTCTCCTATATTACACACAAATCTAGAAAGGGAAAAGATAAGTCTTATGTCTCATCTGTTGTTCTCCAGTTCAGTAAAAAATGTCATAAATAAAACCAATAATATCATAATTACAAATATAATGAGGGCTGAAAATATACTGGTCACTTTACTAGGTGCTTTATATACATGAGTTCATTAAACCCTGAAATAGGTCTATTCCATGTTTTAAATGAGAATCTGTGAAAAGAGAGTTAGGAATCCTGCCCAAAGTCACAAATTCATTGAACACATTTATATTTAGCTTCAGAGCCAATGGGAAAATGTCCTCAATGCTCCTTTGAGTCATTCTTACAAGGGAAGTTCCAAAGGGAATTAGAGAATGGAGGTCGGTCACAGTTAAAACATTTGTGTGCCTAACTAGTAGCTGTCTTCCTAGAGGAAAGAGTAGAAGAAATCCTTGAGAGGCACCCATTACACCAAGTTCCTATGGCCTTAGACTCCAAACCCATTGGGTTTTTATGCAGTAAGAACAAGCTGAAACATAAAAACATAGTTTTTCTTCTCATGGCAGAAATGGGCACGTGGGTCTTATGTTCTAAACCCCAGCTATTACTGGACTGACACAATGAAAATTGCATCTTTTTGGGGAGGAGTGGGGGGGTATGACTCTCATAGTCAGGGAAACTACAAGTTCAATTCCACTTCTGATACTGTTCCAGCAAGTCATTTTAAGCTCCAGCTCAGAGTTTTTTCACAGCTCCCTTCTCTTCCCTTCTCAGATATTACTGAATGGAAGGAAAACCAGAAATCACTTGTTTCAGCTTATTGTTTTCAGATACCCTTCCAATGAGGCAGCAGAATCTCAATGTTTCAGTGAACTTCTTATGGAGACAACATTCTTATACTGTGTCCGAAACACACTGTTATCATAAAACTATGATGTTCTTGGTTGAAACTAGTAGGTACACAATAAATGTTCCTGGGAGAAAGGAAAAACTGGTGTGTGGGTTATTAGAATTCCCATCACCTCTACCCGAGTGTAGTTTATCTTATCCTTCAGCACTCTCTCTCTCTTACTAATTGCCTAATCTATACTGTTTAATTCTTCTTTTTTTCCCCCAGAAATGTTAATGAAGACAAAAGTGGCAATGAATTGTGGAAGTACTTTCAAACTACACATATTATTCTCTTTTATCTGGATAATTTTCTGCTCAGTTGCTCAGTGTAAATTGAGACAAACTGGACTATAAGCCCCTTAGGGGCAGGGTGTCTTTCCCGGATCTTTAAGGCTGTATCTGTGGGCACAGCACACTGCATAGCATGAGTAGAGCCCAGAAAACATTGATAAATAAAGTTTGGTATCTACATGCAAAAAACATTAGGTACCATGTTTCCCCAAAAATAAGACCTAACTGGAAAATAAGCCCTAGCATGATTTTTCAAGATGACATCCCCAGAACATAAGCTCTAATGCGTCTTTTGCAGCAAAACTTAATATAAGACCTGGTCTTATTTTCGGGGAAACACGGTAGGAGTGATGAATACAAGAGAAAATTCTCCCTGGTTGATATTCCCCACAGGATCTCGGGGAAAACAGATTAGGATGTGAGAAAGGTTTACAATTTTCATTGCATTATATGCCTTTTTATAAGTGAAGAAAGAGAGTTTTTCCTCCATACACAAGGGTGCAAATATTCACTGGGCTGCATGAAGATAAAATAGTGACAACATTCACTAAAATATTTATGCTCTTTGAGGAAACAGAGGGACACTGTTATCTCTGAGAAGGATTCATGCACTCTAGATTAGAATTCAGGCCAAAACTCACATTTCACTATAAAAGAGCAAAATTCCTATTACATTAGAAATGCTACACCAATGATAATACAGTGAAAGAAAGGAGAAAACACCTCCATTGGTTCCACCATGTTTGTGCATTCATACTAACCAACCATCTACAGTTAAGAGTTAATGCTGAAACAAGTCACTGGCCTTTTAGTGGTGTGAGCCTGGAGGGGAGACCTTTGCAGGTGGGTAGCTCTGGAGATTAGTTGCTCTGATCTCCTGGATCACAGAGAGCTGACCCAGTTCCTGTGTTCACAGAAAAAGAGCTGATACCATCAACGGTCCAGTGTGAAAACAACCCACACTTCCTCTCTTCATTTAAAGTGAAAAAAAGGCTTATGTTTCTTTTCTTTCCCTTCCTTTTCTTTTTCATGGAATTCATTCTTGGATGGCAGCAAAGAATTTTTAGCAGTTATAAATGGAAAACAAATATCAGATCACGCAGACAAAAATGTTAAATGCCAAGAAGACACAGCGGTTGAAACTCATGGGTCACCATTGCTTAAACCCTGGCTGGCTATACAGTGTGATCCCTGAACCAGAAGTAACGTCACCAGGAGGCTCATAGGCACAATCTCAGGCCCCAGCTCAGACCTACCAAATCAGCACCTACATTTGCACCTACATTTGACAACCTCCTCTTCCGTCTCCCACCCCCACCCCAGGTGATCTTTAATGCTTTGAGAAGCAGCTAGTTCAAGCAACAATACTCCTTTGTCTTCAGAAGGAACAGCAAAGAACTTTGGAGGACACTTAAAACTGGAGCAGAAAAGGGGGCAAAGTAGAGAAACAACACTAAGGAGAGTTTCTGCCTTGGTCTGGCCTCTACAGTGCCCAGCTTGTAAACTCCTGGGAAATCAGGAAGTGATCCTCCTCCTTAGTAAATAGGGCACACCAGTGGGCTAAAAATATCCACAGATTTCTTTTTTTTATAAGAAGAAGAAATCAATTCGTTCAAGAAGATGGTGGTATTCAACAGTTGGTATTGACTGATTTAAAGTGGAAGTTCCCCCAAAAATGAAGAATCGAATTACCATATGAACCAGCAATCCCTCTTTGGGTATCTATCAAAAAAATCTGAAAACATTTATCTGTAAAGATATATGTACCCTAATATACGGTGATGGAAGGAGAACTGACTCTGGGAGGTGAACACAAAATGTGATATATAGACGATGTGTTACAGAATTGTACACCTGAAATCTATGTAACTTTACTAGCCATTATCACCCCCAATAAAATTAACTAAAAATAAAAAAGGGGGGAAAAGATATATGAACCCCCATTTTAACTGCAGCATTATTCACATTGGCCAAGACATGGAAACAACTGAAGTGTCCTTTGATAGACGATTAGACAAAGAAGATATGGTACATACATACAATGGACTCTTACTTGGTCATATTTGACATTTGCAATAATTTGGATGGACTTTGAGATTATCATGTTAAGCAAAATAATCCAGACAAAAAAAGTCGAGAACCATATGATTTCACTTATATGTGTGATATAAAATTGAAAGCAATAAACAGACAAGATAAACAAAGAAACAAAAACTCTTAGACACAGACAATGGTTTAGTGGTTACCAGAGGGTAAGGCGGGAAGGAGGGTGGTAGAAAAGGGTAAAGGGGTTTAAATATATGGTGATGTAAGGAAATTTCACTTTGGGTGGTGAACACACAATGTGATATATAGATGAAGTATTATACAATTGTACACTTGAAACCTATGTAATTTTACTAACCGATGTCCCTCCAATAAGTTTAATTAAAAAAAATAAAATAAAGTGTTGGTTCTCAAAGAAGCAGATGAGTAGAAAGCAGAGCAGAGGACAGGAAACTAGGGAACTAGAAGAACTTATGATAAACTCCTGGAAGGAGGTTTTAAGAGTAGGAGCTTTTTCAGAATAGACTTGCTAGATTAAAGGGCATCTCCATTTCCTCAACACTGCATGCTTTCTTGACAGGACAGTTGTCTACTCAATAACAGTCTCCTGTGTTTGTTCCAGAACCTATATTCACTAGTTTACTATATAATGTAATTATGTAATTATAAATTATGCAAAAAGACAAAATGAGTGAAAAAACGGTTGTTTCTATAAAAACTAAGTTGAAAGTTTTGAAAAGACAAGATTAAATTGAGTAACTACATATGCATAAGATC
This sequence comes from Rhinolophus sinicus, assembly GCF_036562045.2. NCBI lineage: Eukaryota > Metazoa > Chordata > Mammalia > Chiroptera > Rhinolophidae > Rhinolophus > Rhinolophus sinicus. Next base: position 22,836,286 of record NC_133768.1, on the reverse strand, counting down.
ATATAATATTTATCTTTCTGTGTCTGCCTTGTCTCACTTAGTATAATATCCAGGTCCATCCACGTTGTCACACATGGTAGGGTTTCCTTCTTTTTTAAGTTTGACTAATATTTCACGGTGTATATGCCACAATTTCTTTATCCATTCATCTGTTGATGAACATTTTGGTTATTTTCATGTCTCGGCTGTTGTGAATAATGCTGAAATGAACATAAGAGTGCAGGTATTTCTTTAAGATCCTGATTTAAGTTCCTTTGGATGGGTACCCAGAAGTGGAATTGCTAGATTATACTGCTAAGAGGGTAGCACATTTATGTTTTATTCCATTTTAAAGGAAGTGAAATTGGAAGTTATAGATGATGCATTAAGAATAGTTTTTGCAAAGAAGACCCAGAATCTCAATATGGAAATATTTAAGGAAAAGTTCTCGGCTCTACATGAAAAATGGACTTGTATATTTTATTAAGTGAAATGTTTATTTCAAGTGCATAATGTATTTTTATGATTTCCTGCTTTAGTCTAAGAGTCTTTGGTCTTGATTATGTCTGGTAAGTAAACATTACTCTGAAAAAACTTCAACAATATCTTTTCCAACTTCATCCACCCCCAGCCACTGGCACCAATGGCCTTCATTCTAGAAGCACAGTGTTGAGAGAGTCTATTACTGATGGAAACACCCTGGGTCATGGTAGTGTAGTGAGGAAGAAAACAATGGTGAAAACCACTAATTTAAAGACAAATGCATGCTTATTTCTCATATATATATATATACACACACACACATACACACACACACACACACACACACACACACACACACACACATATATATAAATGTTCCATTACAATTTGTAGCAAATTTAAATGGCCATATATGTAGTTTACCATTTACTGATGATATAGATCCAAGATGTATGTTTTCTAGAAGCAGATGTTTACCTGTATTTATGAGGACAGTCACAGCAAATTACAAATACCTGCAAAGAGTAAGTATAAAATCAAAAAGGTTTTAATTTAGACTGTCTCGTGCTGCCCACTAACATTGAGCTAGGATTAAAACATTACTTTCCATAAGTTGTCAGAAAAATCTCCCACCTGCACTACTTCGATGTGTGTGTACTTGACAGGCCATGAAGTCTCCAAGTACCTGAAACATTGCTCCTCTGAGAGAAAAAACACATGTGAAAATCTTTCCACAGAGCAGCTCTGCCTGGATGTTGTTCAACGTAAACAGAGAGAAGCTATCCTAGGGGCTGTTCTTCGATGACTGGTCCCAGGCTGAATACGTGCACAAGCCAAAGGGAGGTCAGGCACCAGGAGGCCAATTGCTTTTGTGAGATACCTTCATTTGAAACCTTGTTTATCAGAGGTGTTCCATATTACACCACAGGAAACTGACCCGATCATGTCTTCTTAATGGAAACGTGTCGGAGACAGATGAACAATGAGGACAGGGGTCCCTTGAGCTCATGTTATATCCCAATAAGGCACAGCTATAATTTTTAGTTCTTCCTGGCAGTTTATGTACATTCGTGTCTTAGAAATACTATGCCTTCCTATCTCAAATTCTCAAGGTAACCCGTCTTCATCTGTACACTCCTCTTACTTGCAGGCAATGTGACATCCAATTTCTTATAATGTGAATATTATCCTTCACTTTGAACACATGTAAAATATAATTAAAAAAAACATGGTAACTACTTTGCAGATCATGGAAATCACAATTTGATTCTGAGGAGAACTGATTTCCAAAATAAAGAAGGGGATTATATTTTATAGATTTCTTTTTCATGAGTGCATTTCTAATACTGTGAAACTCACATAAAAGAAACGCCTAAGAAATTAGAAACATGTTAAGCAATAGGGGAAAACTCTGTGCTATTTAGGAACTAACCTTTCCTATACAACATGTTGGAAGTGGCAATAATCAAAACATATTAATATAAAAGACATTGACATGAATTGAGACTACTTACTAATCACATACACAGTGGTGAAAAAAGAGGCAGGACTGATAAACTGTCTCTTTCATTAAATAATCAAACATAAAATACCATCTTTTACATGGTATGAAATTGCCTTACCTGGTCATATTTGTGTTCATACATGAAGCATTGAATGTAAGCCATAGTATAAAGCTGAAGCAGAACAGAATTCGAGTTACAGAGCCATTCAGCATGGCACCTTCAAGGGACTGTCCTCAACAAATATTGCTTAGATGAATTAATAGCAACAGCTATTGTTATGTGATGTAAGGCTTTTTTCATACTGCATATTCTAGAAGGCCTTGCAGTAGCAGTTTCCAAATGATATTCCATATAACACAAGTTTCTTAATAGAGATCAATAGATATTGTGTGCAAGAAAAGGTTGTATGTTCAAATGCTTGTAGGATGCTATGAGCCTTGGAGGAACCTTGCAGGATCTGAATGCACATTATAAAAAAAAATGTTCTGAGAAGTCCAGCAGGCATTTATTAAATGTACCTGCATTAATTCCAGTTTTTCCTAAAATTGTTTGGCCATGGGACTGTTTACAAAAGAATACTTATTAATACCTTATAGAATATTGACATTCTGTGATACAGTTTGGTCCACTGCCCTACAGACATGTCTTTGATCAAATGTTGGTGAAGTAGAAGAGCAGTCACATTTTTGCAGGTAAGAAAACTAAGGGAATCATTAATTCCCAATGCTTACACAAAGATTAAAAAAAACAGTAAATGATGACTCTGTTTCTACCTAATGCACTTCAAATTTTAATATGGTATACTTTGATTAAAAGGACTTTCCAAGCTTGACAATGTTTTCTAGCCATAATTAAGAGAGTTAAGAAAATCTAGAAGTGAAAACACATTGTTTTAAGTAACTCTTAAAACCAAGAGAATTATAAGATTTTGCCTCTGATTCATGCACCGATGGCTGGAAATGGCTTCAAATTGCTCTTTGGAGAATTAAATTATTATTGAATGCAGATTCTTAAATACGCTATCTAGAAAATCGATGTTTTTGCCCTCTTTCTCAATTTCTGCAGGATTCTTTTTTTCTCATTTACAAGCACAAAGAGTACACGAACTTAGTAATCATTTTTATGATGTTTGTGAATACTGTGTAAAAACAGGAAAGGAAAACAGTATGTGTTCTCTAGTTTAACATGACCTTCTTCACATGTAACTGGACAATATTATGTCTTTTGACTAAATTGTGATTATGTTTCCCTGCCACTTAGATGCCAAAGATAAAGTGTTGACAGCTTCTGTCTCAAGGCTTCTTGTAGCTAATAAGAGAGTTGATGCCAACTTGGCAGTATCAATGCCCTACTGAATAGTTGACGAAAGTCCCTGAGTCTGGGTGAGAAATTTGGCCTGGAAGCTGGGGTAATTTCCACAGAAAGCAATCAAAAGCAGAAAAAGGAGCTGCATTTTGAATTGCTGAAACAAAAACCTATTGTTTAAATATGACAGATATATTACAATAAAGATGAGAATTTCCATCATGGACTGCTGGCAATCTTGGGATTTAATATCAGTAGTTCAAATATTTAAGAACAACCTCTAAAGGTTATGATATAGTTCAACCCATTTGTCTTTTTCCAGTATGGCTTTCTTCCTGGATGCTTGTATTTTTAAAAGCATTTTCTATCCCAATTTTATATAAATATTCACCTAAGATTTTCTCTAGTACCTTTATAGTTTTAATTTTACATTTACATCTCTGATGTCCCAAAAGTTAACTGTGGTGTATGCTATACAGAAGGGATCCAACTTTTTTCATTCCAAATGGCAGTATTTGTCCAATTGTCATTTAAAAAATAAATCATTTTTGCCATTATTTGAAATGAAATCTTTGTAAAATGCTGCGTTTGTATTTAAACTTTTTCAGTTCATGTACTCATTGTACTGCTTGATAGCTGTGTCCGACGTGTCTGCCTATAACCACTACAATACCTTAAAAAGACTTACTGGTGCTTTGAGATGTATTTTAATATTGGAATGTAAAAGTGCATTTTATCATTATTATTTTTTAAATTGAACACAAGATTTACTCCAGGATATGTTTTTACTACATCTTGGGAATTGGAATCACTGGTGAAAAAGTTCCTCTAATAAAAGACTGGGCTTCAATACATTTAACAGCAAACACTTGGCAAGTTTCCAGAAACAAAAGATTCCAAAGCCAATTAAATGATTGCAAAGTATGAAGAAGAATGAACTACCAACTTATTTTGTAAAACTAATATAAATGTTATACTAAAAGATGACATAAAAAATAGATCAGCATCATGTCAAAATATTACAGATCTATTAAAAGCACTTTAAAATTCAATGTCTATTCTGAGAATTCAAAGCAAACTAAGAGTACAGGTATCCATTCTTTGTCAAATAAAGATAATCTAAAGCATCCTATTTAGAGAAAGACAGATTCTGTATGATGTCACTTACACGTGGAATCGAAAAAGGCCAAATTCATAAAAACAGAACAACAGTGGTTACCAGGGGCTGCAGGTTGGGAGAGATGGGGAGATGTAGGTCAAAGGGTATGAACTTCCAGTTACAAGATATGTTTTGGGGATCTAATGTACAGCATGGTGACTATAGTTAATACTGTATCGTATCCTTGAAAGTTGCTAAGACGGTAGATCTTAAATGTTCTCACCACAAATAAGAAAAAGTTATTATGATATGAGGGGCGTGTGAGCTAAGGCTAATGATAGTACTCATTTTGCAGTATGTAACAGTATCAAATAAACAGGTTGTACATCTTACACCTACACCATATTATAGGTCAGCTTATATGTAAAAAATAAATAAACAAAATCCTGCTTAACGGTAAAAGACTAACTTGCACATGTGTTTATGGTTATTGTTTAATGTTGCTTTAGAAGTCCTGGCCAATGACATGACACAAGAAAAATCAGAGGTATATAAATTGTGGGAAGATGAGTGTTTCCCTGAAAAAATATAACTATCAACTGAAAAACAATCGGGGCTAATTAGAGAACTCAGTTTCAAGATAAAAATATTTAAACAAATCAATAAATTTCTTCTACATCAGCAATAGAAAATGAGAGAGAAATCCATAAATCCCTAAAAATCTATGTATAAATAAAACAAAATACTTTGAGACAAAAAAGGTGGCACAAATAAATGGAAAAGTAGGCTAAATTTTAATGTGAGAAGAGTCAATATTTTGACATGTGTGTTCATTTTGTCAGAAAGTGTTTTAGATAATAATATAAAAGATTGCTGTAGTTTCCAAAATAGCCTTGGTCATGTATTTGGAATAAATTTACATTATTTTTGTAGGTATTTTCATTTCTTTTTATGTTGTATTGCCATTAGTTAATCCAATGATATTGTGTGTATGTTTGTGTGTGTGTGTGTGTGTGTGTGTGTGTGTGTGTGTGTGTACACCCTCCTTTCTTTCCTTTCCTTTCTATTCTCACTGGTACTGTCCTAGTTCAGCACCAGGGTTCCTTAGTAGCTTTGGAACATTCTGAGTTTGGAGGGATAGTTTTGCACATTTTTTCCCTAATCTCTTTTTCATGCTAATTTTATTTTTGCTAATATTATGAAGAACCCCATAAATGGTGCTTCAGTTAGGGTGGTACAAAAGCAATTGCGGTTTTGCAATTATTTTTAACCTTTTAAACCACAATTACTTTGCACCAACCGAATAGTTCCTATCTTTAACACCTTGAATATATATATACTCTACATACTGTTAAAATTACTTTTCTTTTTTTGTGTGGGGGGGAGGTGAACAGGGCTTTTATTGGGGAACAGTGTGTACTTCCAAGACTTTTTCCAAGTCAAGTTGCCGTCCTTTCAATCTTAGTTGTGGAGGGCGCAGCTCAGCTCCAGGTCCAGTTGCCATTGTTAGTTGCAGGAGACACAGCCCACCATCCCTTGCGGGAGTCGAACCGGCAACCTTGTGGTTGAGAGCCTTGCGTTCCAATCAACTGAGCCATCTGGCACTGGCCCATGTGAGAATCGAACCAGCAGCATTCGGCATTAGGAGCATGAAGATCCAACCACCTGAGCCACCGGGCCAGCCCCTAAAATTACTTTTCTAAGGTACAGATCAGCTGATGTCACCGCCTTCCTCAAAAATCTTTTAATGGTTCCCAGTTGCCTACAGCATGTGATTCAAGGGCTTTGGCATTTGATACTCAGGCATATCCCCCTATACTTTCCACCCTGCCATCCATTCTTGCCAAACTATGCTTTCCTTTCTCCACAGCCACATTTTAAACATCCTTGAAGTCAGAGACCAAATTCTACCTTCCTCTTCTGTGAAAATGTGACCACATCGCTGTCTGAAATTTAAATTCTTTCTCCTCTGTGTTCTGATCATTTGTTTGCAAATCTACACTAGCATTTATTGTATTGTTCCATTATGAAATATTTATTGTACATGGTTATTTGTGAACTGATAAATGGCAAGGTCTTTCAGGGAAGAGCTCATGTCATATTTACCCTTATGTTCCCTACCTCACCACATGCACCGTATCTTGTATTTAGTAAGTCATCAATAAATGTTTGATGAATTTATTAAAATTAGTAACTGTATGGAATACAAGGGGTACATATTACTGTCTCCAATTTAATTATAGCTACCATTTTCATATGTTCAGCACGTTCCACGCAATATGCTAAGCAACTTCTGTTTTATTTTCACACAACTTGATAAAGTAGGTATTATTAGCCTCATTTGTCGCATGTTAAACTAAGCACTTCACATTTCATTTTCATACAACTGTTTGAACCAGGTACTTAGTGGCTGCATTTTTCAGTTAACCAAGAGAGTGTATCTTGCCCCAAAGTGACAGACCCACAGTTCAAACCCAATTCAATTTGACTCCAAATCTGTGTGCATATGTGCGTGAAAGCTAGTAGAAGGAAAGATAGATACTAAACCCTCAGGACGAAGGAATGTGATGAAAGTTATAGAGGAAACAAGTACAATGCAATATGTACAAATACCTGTTACTGCAGATCCACAAAGAGTTACGGAGAAAGAAAAGGTCAGGGTACACATTTTTTTTTTCTGGCAAAAACTAAACTAGGGAACTAAAAGAACAAACACAGCAATATGGATGGACTAGAGGGTATTATGCTAAGGGAAACAAGCCAGAGAAAGACTAATACCATATGATCTCACTTACATGTAGAATGTAAAGAACTGAATAAATGAACAAACAAAACAGAAACAGACTCATAGATACAGACAACAAACTGAGGGTTGCCAGATGGGAGGGGGTTGGAGGCTGGGTGGAAAAGGTGAAGGGATTAAGAAGTACAAATTGGCAGTTACAAAATCGTCATGGGGATGTAAAGTACAATATAGGGAATACAGTCAATAATATGGTAATAACCATGTATAGTGCCAGGTGGGTGTTAGACTAATCGGGGGGATCACTGCATAAATTATATACTTGTAAATGTCTAACCACTTTGCTGTACACCTGAAACTAATATAAACTAATATTGAATGTCAATTGTAACTGAAAACAATATTTTTTTAAAAAGAACAAAGGTTCAGTATGCTTAAGAAAGACTTGAGAGAAAAGTCTTGAATTGTATGGTATATGAATTATATCACAAGAAAGCTATTCAAAATAATTACCTGGGGAGCCTTTTAAAAGCAGATCTATATGCTCTTCCTCAAGAGACTCTTTCTTAGGTAGATCTGGAGAGGAACGCAAGAATCCGGATTTTCAGAAATCACTTCTAGGTAATTCTGAGGCAGGTATCTAACTGCTTCCATGTTGAGAAGCAGTGGGTTAAAAATGTGGAGCCAATATGTTTAGTTTTTCAGGTCACATGCTACAAATCTCCACTGGTGCCATTTGTATTATTTGCTACATGAACATCACCCTCTGAAGTTGTGCAGTACACTACCTGTACAAACGCAAGCTCCATCCCAGTAAAAGTACAGGGTATGATGGGATAAGGGAGGACGGGCATTTCCTCAGTGCCTGCTGCTATGCTAGGCATGGCAGATAGATGATGGATGGATAGATGGATGGATGGATGGATGGATGGATGGGAGGAAGGGAGGGAGGGAGGGAGGGAGGGAGGGAGGGAGGGAGGGAGGGAGGGAGGGAGGGAGAAAGGAAGGAAGATAGAACTTATTATATAAGTTATATATCGATCTTATCAACATCATTAAAAGTTAAGTATTATCGCCTCTGTTGTACATATGAAGAAACTTATGTTCAAGGAACTTGAATAACATTCCCCCACATTGTACAGCTAAAAATGATTCCTTCATTCATTCAATTTATAAACAGCAATCAAAGCTCACTATACATCTGGTGTCAAGGGAATTAAAACCAAATAATAAAAGTTTATTAACGGAATAATATCACAGGGAGAAGTCCAGCCTGGTCCTCCATATGGCAATAGGTATTCTCCATAGAATACAGGCTGAATAAGTCACTTGTCATCAGGTGGTCCTTTATATTGATATTAGAACCAGTAATGTCCTAAAGGGATCCATCTGAAGGTATCACAGTATGCTCTCACCATAAATACCATCTTCTTGCTGCAATGACTAAGATATTCATCGAATAGCATTTCAGTTTTTTTAAACCCACAAACTTTCCTTTAGTAAACACTGTGTGCCAAACCCTTGATAAGGATGACAAGAAAGAGCACTGTATTTTTGATGAAACCTCAAAGGACTCCTCTTGTAAATTAGGACAGCCTGGTAAGTGGTTTGATAAAAATCACAAGACCGAAAAAAAAAGTTCATTTTCACTAAAAGCCTAACCGATCCACAGTGGCCACTCTTTTCCTGAGAGAAGTTTCGCCTTCTCCTCCACTCGTTCTCTACATCATTAAGTAAACACAATACCCCCGAAAGCAAACTATCTTCTACAGACACACATTGCCGTGGGCTTCTGATGGTAGCTTTTAAGGATACTTAAAAGATTTCTTGATTTGGAATAGAATTGGCAGTGATTGTGCTGAACCACTTCTCGGAAGTGGTTGGTAAAATTAGAAAGGGAAAATCAGTAATTTGATTCTTACATCCACGGGGCACTGCCATTAAAAAAATAAGAAAGCATATCTCTGCTTTAGCTTCATAGGCTTTATAGTGTCTTCCTGTTTTCCTAAAGAATATGCTATTACCTTCATTAAGAGCAAACCATTAATAATCAAGAGATGAAAAAATACATGTAAATATTCTATGAGCTCAAAAAAGAATATCAGGAAGTGCTATTCACGCAAAACCAAAGTAAAATAACTACCAGCTTTAAACGCATCATTTAAAAAAGCTAGCACTTAGCAAAAAAGTTATGCAAGATGATGAAAAGAGAAGAAAATATGATGGCGCACTTGAGAAAAAAATTTGACACTCTGTCACCCAGAAGGACTCGAGTCACTTTCAGTCTCATCAGTACGTTAATATAATATTCAACTTGTCTTTGGCATTCTCTTCTGAACACTCCGTAAGCACATTTTTGCTCTTCAAATAGGAGTATTTCAAGATCTCAGTGAAATTATCATTACACTCAATCTGGTCTCTCTGTCAAAGCTCTTTATCACCAAACCACCACATGCAACATTTATATTCAGTACCCCTACTAGGAGCTTTGAAATTGAAAATTCAAAATAGCCTTTTGCCCAGTTCTTTAAATAAATAAATAAATTAATTAATTAATTAATAAAATGTAAGGCAAAAACACAAATAGTTTAACACTTTATCATGGAAAAAGTCAGACGTATAGAAAACTAGAGAAAGAAATGAAATTAACGTCCATGTACCTGTTACACAATTTCAAAAAATAACCCATAGACAATCTCCTTTCCTCTCTACTTCCATTCACCCTCCCCCATATTATTTTGATACAAATCCCATATACACATCTTTTATCCATAAACTATTTCTGTTTATATTGCTAAACACTAAGAAGGCCATTTTTAAATAAAACCGTTATACCATTATCTCACCTAAAAATAAGTCATGAATATAATCAAATAACCATATATGATCAAATTACTCTGAAAATACAAAATATTTGATGAAATTTGTACGCTACACTAATTATACTTACATGAATAAAATTGTAATATAATTGTGATAAGCTCTGAAAAGCAAGTCTTACTGGGGATTAATGGCTTTTAGGATTTGATACAGAAAAAAATTTTATCACATCTTCTGATAATCAAATAATTTCAGGGGCCGGCCCAGTGGCTCAGGTGGTTGGAGCTCTGTTGGAGCTCCTAACTCCTAAGGCTGTCAATTCAATTCCAACATGGGCCAGTGGGCTCTCTACCACAAGGTTGCCAGTTCAACTCCCACAAGGGATGGTGGGCTGTACCCCCTGCAACTAGCAACGGCAACTGGACCTGGAGCTGAGCTGCGCCCTCCACAACTAAGATCGAAGGGGCAACAACTCGACTTGGAAAAAAGTCCTGGAAGTACACACTGTTCCCCAATAAAGTCCTGTTCCCCTTCCCCAATAAAATCTTTTAAAAAAATAATAATTTCAGTAGCCACACTACCTATCCTTTGACTCAATACATTTAATTTAAAGTACTACAGCTATCAATAACATTAGAGTGTTGGTTGTAGCCAAACAGATGAGAAAGGATAAAACATTAATCAGGAAATTGGGACCTTTCCCAGTGGGATCACAGAGGCTTCTAAATCTTTATTTACCCACTCCCTATTTTTCCTTCACTTGGTAAAAGTGAAAATTAAAAATTAGTTTATAAATTTTCCAGTGATTTTGTACTAAGTTTGGACTTAACTTCAACAGACATTTGTCACCTTTAAGACAGCAAGCACTGTGCTTCAGGTTACTTATCAAGTCTCAACATTTCTACATTTAAGATATAAATGAGTAATCTGCCATGCCCCCTTCACAAGGATGTTGGAAAATTCACATAAAAATATCTCTGCAAGGAGACACGCAAATACAGCACATTACTATTATTCTATGACTTAGAATAATTTGCCAACAATGAAACTTGGAAAGTGATATAATTGAGTATCTTTTCATGTTTATCTTTATTCCTAGGCACCATGGTGTAGTGAAAAATACACTGAAGTAGAAGTCTACTTTTTATTATCAAAGTACCTACAAAATTTTGATTTTGAGTTTAGTATGAGTATATTTTAATGTGGCCTGATGGCAAGGGTGATCCATGGTGGTGCTACTTATAATTGTCTAGTATTTCGATGTTGAAACAGTTTTTTCAATTCATTCTTCCAGGAATTATTCGCCTCTTGTTCTGGCAACATACACCATAGAGTCCGTTAAGGTTCTTCCTGTGGGTGCTCACAGTCTAGTGGTAAATCCAAACAAATAAATCATCTATTATAATGGGATATGTTGTGGGCTCTGGTGTGTGGTTAAGAACATGCTATGGAGTCAAATATATGGTGATAGAAGGAGAACTGACTCTGGGTGGTGAACACACAACGTGATATATAGATGATGTGTTACAGAATAGGACACTTGAAACCTATGTAACTTTACTAACAATTGCTATCCCAATACATTTTAATAACAAAGAATTTAAAAAAAAATAACATGCTATGGGTTGGTTGAGAAGACGCATCTAAATCTGAAGGGCTGAGGATTGAAGGAAGGGATCTGAGTCCAGGAAGACTTCTCAGGGGTGGTAATAAGTCAGTTTAATTTTGAAAAACCTGGAGGTGTTAGCAAATTGAAGATAGAAAAAAGGCCAAAGACATAGCGGAATGGAGATGATGAGGGGCAAAAAGGTAAAAATGTTGAGGCAAAATGAGGACATCGCTCACAGGTCCCTTCACTAGAATGTGGCCTACATTAAAGCAGAGATCTTTGTTTTGATTGCTGATCTACCCCCAAGAAAGAAAGAATAAATCAAGGCCTGAAAGGTATGGTTCAGTAGGTACTGCTATTAAGAACATTGTGAAGCTAAATGGGAGATTTACTTCCATTTATGTAAAGAAATATATGAGCTGGAGACATTGCTTCTTAAAATGGTGAGAGACAGCTGCTGTTTACTAAGCAGTTACTGTATTGCAGTCCTTGTTTCAATTGCTTTACATTTATTACCACATTTAATATTCATAATAACCCAATATACCGTGTTTCCCGGAAAATAAGACCTAGCTGGACAATTAGCTCTAATGCGTCTTTTGTAGCAAAAATTAATGTAAGACACGGTATTATATTATATTACATTACATTATATTATAGAAGACCCGGTCTTATGTTATAGTAAAATAAGACCGGGTCTCATATTAATTTTTGCTCCAAAAGACGCATTAGAGCTAATGGTCCGGCTAGGTCTTATTTTGGGGGAAACAGAGTAATTATGCTTATTTTACAGGTCATTAAACTGAGGCACAGAACAGTTAGGTAATTTCCCTATGGTCACACATCTAGAAAGCATCAGTCATAATTTGAACCCGGGCAGTCAGTCAGCGTCTAGAATCTGTGCCATTAATCACCATGTGATCCAACCTACCACGTTCTGTATAAAAGAATTGCCTGTCATAACTCTAAAAAATAAATATGAGATTTCATGAAAGTAAATACCCCAACCTTAATTAAGGTGCTTAAATGATTCAGGTAAACACATCTGACATCTTTCAAATTAAAATCTAGGAAGATTTTCCTTGAGCAAATAATACTCTAAGAGGCAGTGCAACCCAATGTATAATGGCTGAGATTTCTGAGCCAGACACACTCGGGTTCAAATCCAAGTTCTATGACTCACTAGCTGTGTGGTATTGAGAAAGGCATTTAATTTATCTGTATGATAATATATACCTTATACTGTCTTTGATAGATTACATGAGATAACATGCAGTATCTGACATAGGCATAAACACAAGAAATAGTGATTTATTATTAGTTGGGCAATCAGCCTTTGTATCTTCTGGAGTTAAACTATTTTCATGGTTAAGCATCTGATTTGCTAATTCCTGGAGGGTAACTGTCATTGAAATGCTAGATAAGCAGGGCACATTATTTATGCGTTGGTTTTAACTAAAAACCCTATAAAGGAGAAAAGATTTTGGAGCATAATCTGATGGACATAAAACACTATTATATCCAGCTTTAATTTGAATAGTCACCTAATTAATATAGATAAGTCAGAGATTCTCCATAGGAGGTTTCAAGACATAAGTGGCAATTTAAGTCAAAGAATAGACACTATAAATGTAATTCTATTTCATATCCACTGTAAGTAATATCCCTCTTTTACATAACACATCAGTGACAGCATCTGAAATTAAAATAACTGTCTAAAGGTTCATAAAGAAAGCTTTTCAAGATTCAAGTTTTTTATTTGTCTAGAAAAAAATGAGTTGGATGTTCTGTTATTTCCTATTTGCAGATGCATAAAGCAATCACTTTAGAAAATGAACACTTTGTTAAATTTATAGCTGGTGTGTTCTCATTTAGACTAATCTATGCTGGCTCAGCTTAACTACTGCATTGTCAGTGCCTGTTTTGTTAAACACACCCAGCAAATTTCACAATGGCCAACATCTTAATAATGCATTATATATTTTTTCCAAACATTACATGTAGCTGCACATTTTATAGAAAGAGAACAACAGGAGAAAATTAAAGAGGGAGAAAGATGCAATAAAGATGAATTTCCATTAACAGCTAGGCACCTGAGCATTGATGTGGTTACTCATTTCCTCACTTGCAGATTAATGACAGTGTTTACCCCCTTGATATTGACAAGGACATAATACATCCTGACAAATGATTAAAGAGGCTGCAGTAGAGTTTATTTCTTGGTAGTGTCAACTGCCCTTCCTTTGGCATGATATGAAAAGCTTACATCAGCGGTAATTTTTAGTAACACCCTTCTGTGGGGTTCTCATACAACTTTATAAAATGAGTGTGATAAATTGATTATGCTAACAAATGTGGGCTGCAGTGAGTGGTTTACTGGAGATGGCGTCTGGTTTCTAAGTGCAAAGAGTGATTACAATGTTATACATTAAAATCAATAGTCGGTTAATATTCCTACAAAGCCTAAAGGTTTGTGATAAAGATAACCTAGACTGTCTTGTAATACTTGTTTAAGCAAGACTGTTGCATTAAATTACTCTTCAATAAGGAAACAAGTATTCAAATAGAGTTTTGGGTATCAGCTGAGAAAGAATAATGGCAACTTTAAGCATAAGTCCTTTTGATGTTTGTTTTTTAATTTCAAAATGGGATTTTCTAAGCTAATCATCCACTAATTAGGACTCTGATCATTCAAAATAAGCAATGATAAACTTTTAATATCAGTGGCACATTTACATTTTAAGACTAAGCTATATTTGGAACTAAAAAAGAGCATTTCAGAAGAATTTTCGTTTTCTCTATTATCACTTTTTATTCTGCTTTTCTATATCCTTATCAAAGTCTATTGAAATAATACCTTTCTGGTGCACATTATGATATGTGATGAAGCAAGAAATCTACTTATCTATCAAATACAGCTTTGGGCATATCAAATGTAAAGTCACAGCAGGAATGATAAGCAAAGGTACTTAAGCAAAAGTGCGAGAGAGGGTAGCCAAGGGTCTAGAAGGATGCAAAGACTAGGGACAGATACACATTGCAAAATTTGTGACAGAGAGGGTGAGAAATGCCTTGAGAATGCAGGGGTGGGGCAGTAGACTGAATAGAGAGAAAAGTGCAGAGGGTAAAAGCTGTAGCTTTGGATATACAGACATGGAAAGAGAGACAGAATGAAGAGAACCATTGAAGGAGCTGGTGGAGGTGCTCACGGAATGCAGAGAAAGAATCAGGAGATCACAGGGCTAAGAAAGTCTCTACTTTTGCCTGAATTTCAAGGAGAATGAAGATGTATAAATTGCCATACATTGATAATAAAGAGATCACTGTATTTGAAAAGCACAGTATAATGAAGAATCGTGGGCAGTGAGTTAAGGAGTGAATATATCCTGGGGGCGGGGGGGGCGGGGAAGAAACAACAGTTGGAGACAGAATTCTGGAAGGAAGGGCAGAAGTTGGAATCCTGTGAAACGTTCAAATAAAACTTGCTGTTGTTGCAAAGTCAATCCCCTGCTTTCAGTCACAGACAGGGAAGATACTGAGTAAAATGGATTACAAATTTTTAAATGATAGAGAAAAAGGAATGATCCAGGGAAGAATCAAAGAAGATGAAAGCACAAAGTAGGAAAGTGAAAAGGGAACGTCTCTCTAACAGAAATGCTGATAAAAATAAGTGTGCTTAAACAGTGCATAAGGAAAAGTTTCTAAGTGTCAGTTTGTACAGCTTTTATAACAAATACCTGCAGAACTTTTATTCCTATGGTTTAAAGCAGAGATCTGCCAAGAATAACAAATGGGATGAATAAGAGAGACAGCTGCAAAATTACTAACAACGGAAATGTCATCAACTTGTGACATGCCTCTTACAGATATGACACTACTGAAGTATCAGCTTTTGCCAGTAAATTCTACACACAGATAAAAAAAAAAATGCTATGTGAAATTTCCCTCCAACTACAGGGTAAAATGGAATAGAGAGAAGGATGATCTCCTAACTACCTCTAAATTACACAAATTAAGAAACAAAATAATCAGAAACTTGGGCACAGTTTAATTGTGGTGTCATAGGAAACTTAAAAACGGGTTAAATAAGATTCCTGAGCAATATCATAAACATTTTTCTATACGAGAAGAATGACGTGATATCGGAAAAGCAATGTCAAACCTGTCTCCTCTTTTCCAGAACGCTGCTAGGTTCTCAGTTCCTCTCCTTTATCATCCACATTCCTGAAGAGAGTAGTCCCCACCCATTGCCATCCTCCCGCCCAGGCCCACTAGTTATCCCTGAAATTCAACCTACTAAAGTCAACCTAAGCCCTCCTAATTGCCAAATCCAATGGACACATTTCAGATTTTACCTTACTGAATTTCTCTCATGATTTTGAAATACCTGATCATTCTACCTTTCCTAAAATTCCTCCATTGGTTTCCTTGAAATCACACTCATTCACTTATTTATTCATTCACTCAATAAACAATGATTTTAAAATGATGATTTGCCAAGAATCTTTCCTACCGTTGTTCTTCATTCTTTATTTGAGCATGTTGGTCCCGCTCTTACCCCTTAAATGTTCTTGGCACTTGATACAGAACTCTAGGTGCTCACAGCTAACCTCATGGCATTAGCCATCACTAATATCAATAATTTCCCATGGAGGCCATGGGAATCATGGAGAAAAATTATCTATGGAACACATCAGCATCTGTGGTAGTCTGGCTTTTTAAAAGTATAATCCTCAACATGGTAGAGTCTAATATCCCCCACTCCTAGAATGAGAGTTACTGGCATGCAAAGAGGGATGCTACTAATGAGATTTTGTTATATTTCTGGAATAGATGGAGGCAGAAAAATTTGAGGACCCACTGAAACTCTAGGACAGGTGTTACTAAATGCATATCTATGGAGTGGGCCAACCACCAGTTCAGGTACAAGTGGATGTTACACAGACCTCTAACTCTCTAAAACTAAAATCAACACCTGGATCCCACCCCACAATGTCTCCTTCTCTGGTGTCCTCTATCATACTAGTAACACAACAATCTATCCAGTCACCAAAGAAAGAAACTTGGCAGTTTCCTCAGGGATCTCCATCTCCTTCCATTTTGCGTTCATCACTAAGTGCTTTGTTGTTGTTTTTATCTAATGAGAGCTTTTTGGAAACAGAAATCAAACACCATAAAATTCACTCTTCTGAAGTGTGCAATTCACAGGTTTTTAGTATATTATTCACAATGGTGTGCAATAATCACAACTACCAAATTCCAGAACATTTTCACTATAGAAAGAAACCCTGTACACATTAGCAGTCACTCCAATTTCCCCACTCCCCCCAGCAGCTGGCAACCACTAATTTACCTTCTCTCTCTATGGATTTGGAGCAAATATGTGGTCTCTTGTGTCTGACTTAGTCCTGTTTTAATGTAATCATTTCTAGAGTCAAATTTTACCTCCATCCCTGCTTGTCTGGACTATTCTGATGATCTCTTAACATATCCATGTAACATACAACCAGTAGATTTATCTCTTTTTCCTTTAAAGTTTTTTTTTTTTTAATTAAGGTTTATTGTGGTGACAATGGTAACGTTTCATAGGTTTCAAGTGTACAATTCTGTAATACACCATCTATATTACGTTATGCCAGTAGATTTACCTAAAGTGGAAATGCGACCAGATTACTTCCCTGCTTTAAACCCCTAAGTGGCTAACAATCACCTACAGATGGAGTCCAAGATCTTAACATGGCATAAAAGTCACTCTGTGACCTGTCCCCTGCCTAATACACTTGAGTCTCTTTTGACATTGAATGCCTCATGTTTTAAGCTCGCCTACACAGAATTATTAAGTTCCCTGGAATCTCTTCCCTTCTTTGCTTTTGCTCAACTCCCTTCATTTCAGAATGTTCTCCTCACCTGGCCAACACTCATTTGTCCTTTAAAACCCAGCCTTTGATACTCAAGAAGTTCTTCCTGATACCCCAGGATATGTTCCTCCTGAATGCATCCAGAATATTCATGAAGATGCCTATTACTGAATTTATCACATTATTGTATAATTATCTGCATGTCTCTTGCTCTCCCAACACTGTGAGGTCTTTGGGATGAAAGACCAACTCAGTCATCTCTATCTTCCAAGTTCTCTGGAGAATTCTTAGAATATGGTAGCCCTTCCAAATGTATTTGGAAATGCAAGAATGAATGGGTGCATCAATAAATTAATATTCTACATCCACTGGGGAATGATTAATTGAATGACTTTAAACATTACTGGACATACTATGAAAAACTGGTCTGGTCCATGAAGCAATAAAACCAAAGACATAGATCAATTGCAGGAGGAAAAGAAAAATTTGGAAACCAGCACATTGTGAATTTTCTTTAATCAGAAAATTTCAGTGCAAGGGTACATAATCACGAATTGGAAATGGTGAATGGGGAAAATTATACAGAGAACTGAGAGATTCAATGATTTCCATAATCATGCAAATCAGGATCCTATTACTTTATTATAGAACAATAAATGATATATCCACATAAATACAGGCAATTTTGAACTGAAAAAAAATGGAATGTAATGAATGCCAAAGCAAATTGCTAACTTGGACAATCAACAGGGTCCTAATTAGAAGAAAGGAGATCTAACATATTTTTAAAATACATTAACTGTTTGTTTGTTTTTTAATGAACTCCATACCTACCATCATTGATATGATGGGTATACATCTTCCAAATAGCATATGTCAGAGAAAAGTGAAACCCTGTATGAATACTATATTTCTTCAATCACCCAATACTGTTCATTATATACATGTGATAATGGTTGCCCTTAATAAACACATTGAGATTTTCTTTAAAGTTTGGCATTTTGGTTATACTTAGATTGTTTTGTTTTTTTCTGGCAGATACTAAAGGTTCCTTCATTTCAACATCCACCATGGCTATGCTGACACTCTAGAAAATCCTAAGAAATCCTTCAAGCCTGGCTTGGTAAACCTCTGCTGCAATGGAAAATAAAGCAGAGGTATTAAAATCTTATAAAAGAAAGTTCCTTGTTGCTATGGTAATGTCTAGTTCCTAAAGGCTCAAAGGAAGAACACTTTCCTCTGATTTACCTGGGTCCTGTTTTTGCATTGATGATATTTAGATGACTAAAGGTTTTTGAGAGAGAAGCATTTGCTATATGCAGGTAAAGACTCCACACTTATTTTTAGTCTATAGAAACAGATTGTGAGCACACAAATCCATATTCAATTAATTCATTGAGGCAATATGCAATGTGTGGTAGTGATTCACCACTCACTCAGAATGCTCCTTCCATGTTTTCTCTCCTCTTAAAATATCTTAGTACAAGTAAACACTGCATCTGTTTTCATTATTCTGTTTGCTTCTAACAGATACACACTGAATCATATCATTTGGTCAGTTTACAGGGAAGAGTCATATTCATTTGATAACAACGTCAAAATACAGGAAAAAGCAAAGCATTGATTTACTATCCAATATAATTTACAAGCCCTATTTTTTTAAAAGTAAAACATAATACTTTTCCTTGTTTCCAATTCACCACTGATTCTAATACAATGAACATATGACTCTAGGAAATATATGACTTTCAGACACCTATTGGAAATATATATATATATATATATATATATATATATATATATATATATATATATATGTATGTGCATACAGGTATGTGTATATGTAGTGTTCTGTTTAAAATATTTTTAAATATCACAATGAACTGTATAAATATCTGCTTAAAAGAGAACTATATTACAGAGTTACTATACTAATGCTATAGGAACACACACACAAGCACAATGTTTTCTGAATACTTGGTATTTAAAAACCTCCACAGCAAATGGTACATTGGCATATGCTGAAAGGACCGATCACTTTCCAAACTGTACATTTTGTTCCTTTTCTGTATAAATATACATAAAAACCTTCCTATGTTGCCTAGAAATACAACCTTCAAGAGTTACAATGAGATGTTTATTTTTAAAATTATTTTGAAGGGTGTATAAAGGCTGTTCTAAATGAAAAAAATGTTGCTAAATTTTAAGAAGAAATACATAAAATTCATTTATGGTGTTTTGACCCAACTGATCTTATTGGGTTAAATATCCACCTATGTTTCCTCAAAAGAGGAACTATAATGCAATAATGTGTCATATCCTAAATTATTGCCTCTGTTGGGCTTCTTACTTTGCAAACACACCCGATGAAATAGCCAAAGCCACTAGAAATTCCTCAGGAACTTGCCACATCTTCACAAAGGTAATGGGATGTGTCTGCCTCCACGTTTCCTGTGAACCTCCTAGTATAGACTGGATAACGCTATACTATTAGGTTGGTGCAAAAATAATTGCAAGTTTTGCAATGATTTTTAACCTTTTAAACCGCAATGACTTTTGTACCAACCTAATATATGTGTTTATCTTCCACCTTACACTGTGAGCTCTGTGAGACCAGGGCCCACACTTTAGGCACTTTGATCTTCTCAGCAGTAGAGCTCAGCTGTAAAGAGTTATTGAATTTATAAAAGGTAATAAAGGAATAGCACTTACCGCAATTGACTGTGTATTAGTATCAGTTACGTACATGTCTAATGACCACGATCTCTATCCACTAAATAACAGCCTTGAGACCTGCAGGACTGTTCTAAACATATTTGCATACTTTGTCCCTAGCACATTACCTACATGTTTGGTAAATGTTAAATTTTAATTTGGGATGTGTCAAGTTTAAGAGCAGTAAAAGTAGAACGCACAGATTTTTCTATTGTTTCAATTTCTTTAGACTGTAACAATTACTCCCTTGTCTGGGTTTTCTTCTGAGTTATGGTAGAGAAATGTTGTCCCCTGAAAGCATTAGGCTTTTGATACACTTGGCTCTAGTTTCCAAGATGAGCTTTTTTCTGAAGATAATACTTCTTGTCCTTTTTTGGGGGGATGGATTTGTAAGGCCTGACAGACATACTGGATACTGCTCTATTTTGAAACCTCAGGAATATTCCCCAAATGGATTACAAGTCCTGTGGTATCAGTAGAGATTTAAATCTAATATAAGGTCTTTCTTAGTCCTCACTTTTAATTATCCTGTTGAGACATTTTCTTCTAATAATACACCATTCAACTGAATCATTGTGGCATCTAATATTGGTAGAATACTTCTATAATACTGTTCAATTTTTAACATACTTTTTATACAATTTACTGTGATACTGAGAAAATGGTTTTAAACAGGGTAATATGACCAGAACAAGTTTTCAGTGTCAAAGCTCCAATGTCATACTAACCTTTGAAACTTAGGAGACTTATTTATAAAAGAACATTAATACTGTATGAAGTTAAAATAATGGCACCCATTAAATTCTTTTAGAATCCATAGTGGATTACCAATATGTAATTCTTGAGAATGATAAACACTTCAGATATTCAGATACCAATCTCACATTGTTAGCTACAGCTTAGAATCAAACAAAGCATTTTATTTAGAGTTCAAAACTCACAAAGCCTTGTGAACAGGTCAAGCAGACTCTAATATGCTACATCTGCTCCTGGGGTTGCTCCATTATTTTAGATAAAATGTCATTCAAACAGCATTTTCCCTATTCCCACATGAGTTCTTAGACTGTTCACAAAACTCCTGGGGAGAAAGATTACTTATTCATGAAAGCAGGGTTTCTTTGGTCATCCTAGACTTGATTGGCATTAGCAGCAACTATGTCTGACTCCAAAGATTTAAATATTCATTATAGCATAATCATGGCATTTAAATATCTAAGCATTAGAAGTTTCAAAGTAATTTTCATTTTGGAATAAAGGTAGCCTATTTTATATAGATGAACTAGCATAATGACAAAGCATTACATTCCTGACAACTCAATGTTTGGAAGACTAAAATATAGACTATTTAGAATTCTGTTAAAATATTCCACCAAAGGTTGATTAGATTACGAACTAATTTTTACCTGAAAATTGATAAATAAATAAGAGATGGCTCCTTACAGTAAATGTATGCATGTTGCTTCCTTTGAATGAATTAAGTCTCCCTGTAATTATATGCATAAATTAAAATTTTATGACTGAAACACTGTATATAACATCAAGGGTAATTCAACCACTCTTGGAGAATGGTTTCATAAACTGCTCCCCTCTCCACAGAATTTCAGTATAGCTGTACGTGTGGGGGTGGACACATACACACACAAATAAATAGTGGCATACATTGAGCTTGCTGAAATCTGTACATAACAGACACAAAACACTCAACTGAAATATTGTCAGATAAAATACCACTCTCTAGTTTCTAACTTACCATATTTCCCAGAAAATAAGACCTAGCCAGACCATCAGCTCTATTGCATCTTTTAGAGCAAAAATTAATATAAGGCCTGGTATTATATTATATTATATTATATTATATTATATTATACCTGGTCTTATATTAAAATAAGACTGGGTCTTATATTAATTTTTCTCCAGAAGACGCATTAGAGCTGATGGTCTAGGTCGGTCTTATTTTCGGGGAAACATGGTATTATGGGGCATAAATAATGTCTTACAGATTGTAGGACATCATTTGACAGTGAACCTAAGCTGATGTTTAGATTTTAGTGAGAAACTCCAGTTGAATTCAATATTAAAAACGCAATAAAACAACCCACGAAAATGTTAAATGCCTATATTAATTCAGTTTATGGAAGAAATGTATTTTTAAAAATAGCTTTGAGTTATAACTCACATACAAATATAAATGTCATACATATTTAATGGGTAGAATTTGATAAGTTTTTGCACATATATATATATATATATATATATATATATATATGCACACACATGTACACACACTCAGGAAACCATCACTACAATAAAGAAAAATGAACATATCCTTCAAACCCAAAAGTTTCCTCAAGCTGCTCTGTAATCTCTCCCTTCCCACCTCACTTCCAGTGTCTTTAAGTAACCACTGATCTATTGTCTATCACGATAGATTACTTTGCATTTTCTAGAATTTCATATAAATGGAATCACAGTGTGCACTTTTTGTTTGGCTTCTTTCCCTCAGCATGACATTTTGAGATTTACTCATATTCTTACATATATCAATAGATCATTCCTTTTTATTACTGAGTTATATTCCATTGTATAGATAAACCACTATTTTAAAAAATCAATTCATCTGTTCATAAATATTTGGCTTGTTTCCAGCATTAGCTATTGCAAATAAAGCTACTGTGCTCATTTGTGTACAACTCTTTATGAACAGACGATCATTTCTCACGGGTAAACACCTAGGAGTAGAATGGTTGGGTTATATGGTAGGTGTATTTTTAACTTTTTAAGAAACTAACAAATTGCTTTATGACATGTCTATACGATTTTATATCCCCATCAGCAGCTGGTCCTATGGGTTGAAGGTACATTTTTGGGGACAGAAGCATCCCTTCACTGTGCAATGTATGCTATATATGGTGAGGTCCATTTTATAGGAACTGGAATATAGGCTCACTATTCTAAATAATTATAAAAGTAGATTTTCTCTTCCCTCTCACAAATAACAGATTATGATGAAGAAACGTACATAAATAAGAACAACTGAAATTCGTTGAGTGCTTACCATGTGCCTGCCTCTATTTCAAGTGGTTAATATGTATTACATTATATAAATACCTAGAACAATCCATCTTATAGATGAGGAAACAGAAGGGATGAATAAACTGCTCTTGATCACAAAACCACCTAAGTGGAAGAGCCAGGCTTTGAACCTGGCAGTCTGAACCCAGGGTTTCAGCTCTTAATCATAATATGATACTCCATCATCTACACAGTACTAAATAGTTTTAATTTATACTACAAAGCTACGAACTATAACTCAGATTACTGCATGCCTTTGATCAATTTCAAAAGTGCTGAATCAATGCTTTTCATCAATTTTTTTTCTAGCTTTATTGTTATTATTGAGGGGAAAATGTTTGCTAAATTCCATACTTGACCATAGCCAGAAATCTTGTCTCCATAAACGTATTTTTGAACAGACACTTTATTATGACATTAGATTTTTATTTTTAAACTTATTTTATTTTTCTAATTTAGTTTTAGTAGTAATATTTCTGATATAAAAAAAGTTAAACACCAACATCATGCTCCAAACTCATTAGAAACTGCTAAACAATTCTGAAATCTTGGTCCCTGTATAATTTTTCACATATAAAGAGAACTCTAATAATTTTAATTTAGTGTTACTGGTAACAGGAAAAAAATCACCTACTACCTTCTCTCCAATGGTCACAGCAAAATTCAAATTTCCTTTCTTTAGTCATTACTTGTACAATTTATATACATTTATTCTACTGGAAAATTTGTCAGTGATCTTGAATATACAATTCACAAATGTTAAATCTAATTCTGAGATCTTTAGCTAAAGTAAATTTCACTAGTTGAGGGTATAATTCTTTAGTAAAACAAAAATCAATTTCTACATACAGAGTCAAATTCCAAATTTTTGAAACAATCCACATAAAACCTTTTATAAAGCAGCAAAATGAATGGTCTTCTTTTAAAACCACTCCTCAACTGCATGACAGGTATATATTTTATTATGATTAAACATGGATGAATATAGGCATTATATAAATATGTAAATGATATAAATTTAAAGTTTCAATGTATTCGAAATTGAGCCTCTATCACTGTAAGATTTTCAAAGCCAGTTAGAAAAAGTCGGTATCAGGTATTTTTCTGTCCCCAGGAACAAAGAGCATAATTGAACTGGGATATTTGAGAAGAGTTTAATATAAAGAACAATACACAAATGTTGTCATGACAAAGCAGAGGGGTGGAGCAGCTATCAGAACCCAGAGATAGAGGATGAACTGAGTTGAGAAGGTTTTCTGACAGGTGCTGTGATTTTTTTTTTTTTTTTTTTCTCATCACCAGTTTACTTCAAAGGCCACTTGGAGGAAAGGGAAACAGGAAAACAAATTATCCCACACTCAGTGTCTCCCTCTCACTGATCTTCTGTTGTTGTTCACTGGCAATATCCAGCTGAAAGACAGAGGACAGGGAGCCCCTGATGCATTCCTTCTAGTCCTCCTCCCGTGCACACAGCATTTGGGAGAGTGTAGGAATTGACCTAGGGGGTGGGAGACACTGGGAAAATACCCCAGATATTGCCTTTGAGTTTAGAGCTGAAACATGACTATCACCTCTTTTTTTAATACATATATATGTATGCATAAGATTTATTTAAGAGTGTATTGTAGCAAATTCATTTGTTAAATACGGTCCATTTATAAGATTTTATTTTAGCAAATTAGATTTTTTTAAAAGGCTCATGTCAAGACATATGACTGTTTCTTATGTTTTTACCTTATTGTGAATATGTACATTTAGAACCAGAAGGGGATGTATGATGATTAAGAACCATATTACAGAAGTTTGGGGTCCTTTATTGTGATTTTTCCCGAATTTATTTTAGTTACACATTTAAAACATTTCGATTAAGATATGTCTTTATTCACAACCATGGGCAAATCCAAACAGGGAAAATGTGGCTCATTTTCCCCCCCTTAAGACTTTAGTTTGAAAAGTTAGCAGCTACTATAATAGAATAATGTTCAGACATCTTTCTTGCTGCTATAAGACTGACTGTTAATTTTACCACTCTGTATCTACAATGAAAACTCTAGAATTATAGAATTGCTTTCTGAAATTGCTTTTATGGAATTCTCAACACGTTAAGTTTACTCTTTGTAAATGAAATGATAAAGTGTGTCACAAAAGGCTCATTTGATAAGGCCTTGAAGGAAAATACTCCAGTACTCATCCTTGGCAATATTACCGTAGGTTCGCTAAAATTTCAAGTGGGAGAAAAATACCTAACTCCAATCTCATATATTCTATAGTAATGTATACGGTATGCATTTAGCTTCACTTTAAGGGATACTTTATATATATATATATATATCACACTATAACTTTGGACTTTTACCACATTTATTTTACAATATTCCTTATCACTGGCAAACGTGAGGGACATCTTACTACCTTGTTTTTAAAATGCCATGTAAAACACCAACAATAATACATTCGTAAACAAATTATGTGAGTAAAGGCGTCATTTTTGCACAATTATTTCTAACGTGGTTTAGTGTACCAAATTTCTTTTTTGTTTTAATGTACTGGGGTGACAATTGTTAGTAAAATTACATAGATTTCAGGTGTACAATTCTGTATTACATCATCTATAAATCCCATTGTGTGTTCACCACCCAGAGTCAGTTCTTCCATCACCATATATTTGATCCCCCTTACCCTCATCTCCCACCTCCCAACCCCCTTACCCTCTGGTAACCACTAAACGATTGTCTGTGTCAAATTTCTTGATCACGTGCTATTCATAAGTTTTAAGTTGGTTTTCTCCAAATGACTAGAAGAGTTCAAAAAATCAATTGATTTTAGATGGATCATATTAACTCACAGTTCAATATACTATTAATAGCTCTATTCCCTATGTCCTTAAGCAAGTTCAAAATGTCAAATGGAACTCATCAAACAACATGATTTAGCTCACTTCGATGTTTCAATGGGGCATCAAGACGGCACCTGTCACTATCACGAGGGATACCACAACAGGCATTGATAGCCATTTACTCTTTATGTTTGCTATATATCTTATGAGCTTTGTAAGAATTTCCCCAAAGGTTTTAACTAAAATTGAATGTATGCTTCTTACTAATGCTTCATGGATTATCTCATCCCTTTACGAAGACTTCCTGGTGTTTCCACCAAATACTCAAAAGATAATTTATTTTCTACTAATGTTCACTTTGGTAAGACTCAGATCACATTCTTTATGTGTTCACTGCCTAAGAAAATTAGTTTGTTACAGATCAATTCATTGTAAGACATCAAGTGTATTTTCTGTCAAGTCCTTTACCTGCTCTAATTTTTAGCATTCGCAGAAAATTCCAAAGCACGTTTTTTTCTGTTTCTACTTTATAGAGTACACACATGAAATTAATGGTTTTTTTCTACAAAAACTTTGATTTCTAAGATCTGCTATCATTTAAAACTCTGTTAAAATACTTAATGAACATATATGATGAGCACAAAATGAGCACATTCATTTTCAAACGTGGTAATACACATTCACCATACACATTTGTTAAACCAACTGTACCTTATATAGGTCACATAGGGACTTCTTTCATAGTATACAGTTTTGTTTTTTCCCATTTCCCAAACCTTATATATGTCACATAGGGACTTCTTTCATGGTATACAGTTTTGTTTTTTCCCATTTCCCAAATGAATAGGTATGATGAGACCTATTATCTACAATACTGTCAGATTAGCATGTACATAAATCAGCGTACTGTCAGGCATATTTTCATTTTCAATTAACTGAACAAAATAACAGCATGTATTGAGGCTGCAAAACTAAATAAAATCACTACAGTTTCAGTCTATTTTGGATTTCATATAAACATGTTGAGTAAAATTTGAGAAGAATCTAGATCCCTTTAAATCCATTTCCCCATTATGCCTGTGACATATCATGTATAAGTACTGGAAAAGAAAACCTTACAAATCACTCTCAATAGTTTCCCTGCTACCTTTCATCCACATTCTTTCAAAATACAAGTTCCATCAATTTTATTGTCTAAATGTCTCTCAGATGTGTCTTGGTCATGGCAACACTACAACCCTTCCCTTGTTTAAATTCTTCTGGAAAGGTCTTCATGCTTGCAGGTACTGGCCACCTTGATGTTCCTCCCTTGATTCAAATCTCTCCAGATCTCTGAGTCTCTGAACAAATTAAGCCTAAACTCTTTAGTAAATTATGCCCCTCCCAATCACTACCCCCTCCATGTTCCCAGCAGTAATTACTATCTTGACTTCTTACCACATAGATTTGAACTTTATACAAATAGAATCACACAATAAGTACGCCTTTGAGTCTAAGTTCTTTTGATTATGTTTCAAACTTTATCCCTGTTATAGCACGTAGTTATAGTTCCATCATTTTCATTTCCAAATAGGTCTCTATTGTGTGAATTTACCACAGTTTCTTATCCATTTTACTGTTGATGGACATTCAAATTGTTTCAGTTTGGTAATAGGAAGAACAATGCTGCTAAATGCATTGTTTCAATATCTGATATCAGAAAGAATTTGCAATGAATGTCACTTTGAATAAGTTTCCTCATTTTCCATCAATTCGCAATGTTTTTTCTGTCTTTTAAATGAACTTTTAAATGTCTTTTAAAATACACTTATTTAAGCATATTTTCCTAAACATTTCCTTAAAAAAAATTCAAGTCCTCTAAGATATTTAAATGTGAAAAATAAATGTATGTACCAGAAAGTATTCATTCATTTAAGCTGTACAAACACCACCATTTTTTTTTCTGTGATACTCCACACAATTAAAGACAAGGTCAATGTGACTAAAGACATGAGTTGCCATGACCGATACGTAGCCTTATAATTATGCCAGAAGATCTGGGCTGTATAGTCACTCTGCCACCGACTACTGGCGTGAACATGGAGTCATTTCCTACCTTCTATGTATCTTATTTATGTGCCAAGTAGTCTCCCTAAGGATCTTTCCAGATCTTGTATTCAAAGATTGTATTTTGTCCCTTGTTAAGTGAGGGCATCTTAGGTACCAGAGAGGCCTGAAAAATTATGATAGTAAATAGGATTTAAAAAAAAAAACACTTTTAGATTACAATAAAATTTATGGAATTATTCCTACATATGGTTTATTTTCCAGAGCACATAATGCGTATTATGTCATGTGTGACACTGTTCTTAAGGAGAAGGCCATCTAACTGTAAACGAAAATAAATGTGTGTCTCACCTGGGAAATATGGAAAGAAAAGGGGAGTTGGTAAAAGAGTGTAGGAGGCTGAGAGCAATGGCACTGCAATGCACAAATCCTATGACAAGCTAAAGACAATCTAAAAAGAGGACAAAAAAGGCATGAAAGGACGCTGTGGAGCTCAACCTCTACAAAAAAAGAAGTGAGCAACAACTATTTACCAAACATCATGCTTGGTTCTGGGAACAGTGAGAAATAGTGTCCCTCTGGGGGGAAAAAACGGATAGTCCACTAGGAAGACAAACTTATACAATGGAACTACCATAAAATGGGATAATTGCTTTCCATAAGAGAGATATAATCAATGTCTTTAAGACTAGTGCAAAAGAAGAAATGATGAATATCTGAGCAGCTGTGTTCATCCACATTTTCTGGCCTGATGGAATAGCATGCTGTATTATGAGTGGTAGGACACTGGAAAGGAAAATTAGGATAGAAAATCTATTTGTAGAATAAAAGGAAATCATCAGAATCCATTATATAGACTAGTTTTCGAAAATGACTCAATTCTGTTCAGTAAACAGTTATTGAACACATGTCGTGTGTAAGGCAAAGAGATAACTGCAGGTACGTGCAGGTAAACAAGACATAGGATCTGTGTTCAAGGAGCTCAGAATTTAGTAAAGAATCAACAAGCAATGGAGAAGAACGACAGCATCATATATGCACAATGCATATATGGGGCTTCTAGGGTGGGAACAAGAAAGAAAAATAATTGTAATTTGCAAGATGAAACATGGGATGTGAATGCAAATCCCTATTAGCTTCACCAGACAGTGCCTTTCTTCTACAGTGATGTCTAATCCTTTTTCTAGTCAAAAGAACACTCCATATGGGAAGGACGCGAAGCGGCAGCATGAACAAGCATTGGTGGGGGATGGACATTAATTTCTCCCACTTCTTCGTTTTTAATTTTTTACTTAATTTTATTGGAGAACATTGTGTTTTTCCAGGACCCATCAGCTCTACGTCAAGTCATTGTTTTCAATCTAGTTGAGGGGCGCGCAGCTCACTGGCCCATGTTGGAATCGAACCGACTACCTTGGTGTTATGAGCACTGCGCTCTAACCAACTGAGCCAACTGGCCGCCTAATTTCTCCCACTTCTTGATCATATCATTGGAAATGTTCTCTTTATTTGGTCAGTACATGGTTGTCCGCACAGGTATTAACCAACAGACTACTTTCTGAAATCTTTTAGCAAGCACCACACTCGAACTTTTCAATGGCTTATAAGGAACATAATTTCCACAAGTACTCTAGAGGAACTGGGGACTGCTGTGGGATTGCTGGAAGTTTAGAATTTGTGGTTCTTCACTTCATCAAGGTTGCAAACTGACCTGCTTTGAATTATATTTGACAAGGCATCGGATACCAACTGTGTATACAGCAGAGTACCCATTGAAAGAGTGAAGATGAGCTAGAAGTTTTATTTTCCTTAACTAAGGAGCCTAAGACACAATTGGTATTATCGAATGAAAACTTTGTAAGCAGTTTAGAAGAATGTACCCTCCTCCCCCGACAAGATGAGAGTATGATTACTAGGTGAGGCTGGTCTAAGAAGGATTATCAAAGATGCTTTGAAAAGTACATCTTGATGGTAATAATTGTTAAGTTTGAGAATGAAGAGATATCCGTATTAGAGAGAAAATAAAATGTGCAAGCCTGGATGCGGGGCCAGACTAGAGACGATATAAGAAATCACTAGGATGAAAATAAAGGACATAGGAAAATAAAGATGTTGCATGATCTGAATATGGGGAGAGGGTTTGGAGCCTCAGGGATCAAAATAACATAAACATGAGATGGCAGGGAGAAATTAACAGAGGAAAGGAAAAATCTATAACATATTTTGACAAAAGAATCAGCAGGCATGATTGACTGGCTTTATATGAAGAAAAATGTAAGAAACAAGATTAAGTAGAGTTAGGCTTTGATTCTGGATTATCAAAAAATAGAAAATAGACTCTCTCTCTCTCTCTCTCTCTCTCTCTCTCTCTCTCTCTCTCTCTCTTTGCGCACAGGAGTGTAGGGTGCAGGAAGCTGGAAGGAAAACAAGAGAGAGGGTGTGGAAAATATTTTAAGGTTTGCCTGTGTAATATGGGGAGATGATTTGTCCTCTTCCCTATTTCTTTCCAGTTGGGGAGAGCTCATAATTGTGAACACGTCGTGCTGTAGAGCTCTCACAGCCTGTTTCCTTCTACGTGGCTGAAGAGTGAAGTTCATTATGTCTGCAGGGACTTGGAAAGCTCACAAATAACAGTGGTCATTAATCATACTGGCTAAATTTCTGAGCTAGAGACAGGAAGGTATGGGAAAGTGTGAAATTCTAGGTTTTCCCTAATGTTATTTTAACTTACTTTCTGACAGATAAGTTCGGGCTGAGTTTATAGTCTGTTGTCAAAAGAAGGCTTGGAATAGCACCTGCTTTGTCTTCCACACCATAAATCTCAACAGCCCAGAACACTGCATGTTTCACACACAACAGAAAAGATACATCATAGCTATTAACCTTTCCCTTAGGTGCTGATAAAGTAAAATAGACCCATTCTTTACAGAAACACTTAGGTATCTGTTCAGATAAATATTCCTGTAGCTAAAATAAAGCCTATAATTTTACAACTCCAAGATTATTTTTACAAAAATATTGCATGTCATTAAATTCTACATAATGAGAATGCAAAAATAATACCTTAAAGACAACAGTACAACAGTTAATTATATTTAAACTTATCATGTAAACAGTGCAAGTTCTCTCTCTCTCTCTCTCTCTCTCTCTCTCTCTCTCTCTCTCCATAAATATCAAAGAATTAAATGCAGGATTCTCATTAGTAAGTTGAGGGAGATTTCAGATGACATTTTGGAAAAGGAGAACTGAGCTGTCAAATGACTAAAGCTGGCAGAAGTAATTCTCCTTTGCAATGCTTTTTGAATCCAGGAATTGTGTTGAAGTTCACTTTCTCTTTTGGAAGAGTGCCATTTTTTCCCCCCTGAATAGTCTCAGTTGTTATTTCTGATGCTAGACAGGAAAGACCTGCTAAGAGGTGAAAACTTAAAAGAAAAAAGAAAAAAAAGGCAATTAAGCCATACTGAAATAAAAAAACTTAACATTGGGTCATTTGTGTGTTTTTTGTCAACTTGGTTCAACAGAACTCGTTTAACTTCTCTAAGTACAACACACTTGCAAACGCCCAACGCAGAGAGAACACTCGCCTGGGAAAAGCCTTCCTTAAACAAGCCCAGCTGCACTGAGGGAAAAGGGAGATTTTTTTCTGCCATGACAACTTTTTCATTGCAGAGACCAGCTGCTTTAGCCAAAGTAATCATAAACTTTGTAGAATGGTCTGCACACCATCTGGCTCCCTTCAATGTCTTGGAGACTCCTTCAAAACTGGCTTGAAAAGTGAGTATTTTCCCTTGCATACCAGGTGTATTTACCATTGCTTGGAATAAATCTGGTAGGAATGGCAGGGGGGTGGGGGTGCTTGGGATCTTGGAAAGTACTCAACTTTTTCAGAAATAGACTGAGAAACTGCAAATTGTTAGGATAACCAAGATCTTGGTCTTGCCATCACTTCCTTTTCAGCTTAACAGTAACTGTACATACGTATCTGTAGTTACCCATTGACAAATAAAATCCCACTCTATCCCACTCTCTTGCTTGGCTAAGTCCACTGATTATCGTTTATTTAGTATGCTGCATAAACTAAGCATGACAGTATGCCAATAAGATAATTTCTTCTTTTTGAAACCCACAAAAATAAATGATAAATGCAACAGGGGGAAAATGTCCATCATATATCTTAAATCGCGTCTTGAAACACATTCCATATAAACTGTGGAAATAGAAAATTCCATTTAGCTCTGACAAACTATAAACCAAATACCAACACATCAACTACTAGGCATTTTACTAATAAGTGCATCCCTATGAACAAATGTGGAATAATACCTGTTTATCTTATACTTCCCTCAAGAAAATGATTTAAGAACGATCCTCTTCAAAGCACTCTCTGGTAGTTTATAATAAAACAAATGCACATCCTAGAAATTCGTGTTATACAATAAAAGCTTCTGTCGTTTAACATATTTCTTCATATTTGTTTTTCAGAGATGGAGGTTCACAAAGAGAAGGGTGTGAAAGTATTTGCTTATTGTACAACTTCTTCAACACTCCATAAATGCAGGAACCCAACCTAGATGTTCTGATGATAAAAAGATGCCCTTATATAGAGTGCGCAAGCCCAGGATCAGTGACAAATACATTTAATCTGACAACATGGGATGGTTGGGGTTTTCATGAGATACAGTCATGGTTAACTTATGAATGAGTCTTTTTGCGATTATCACTCAATAAATGAAAAGGAAAATAACCCGATTTTAAAATGGGCAACAGGTCTGAATACACATTTCTCCAAGGAAGATGTACAAATGGCCAATAATTACATGAAATCAAGGAAATGAAAATCAAAACCACAACAAGATACTAACTTCATACCCCCATGACAGTTGTAATCAAATAATGAAAAAGTTCTGGAACTGGATAATGGTGACAGTTTAACAACACTGTGAATGTATTTCATGCCACTGAATTGTAAGTTTTAAAATGGTAAAAATGGTAAATTTTATATTATGTCTGTTTTACCACATCAAAAAAGAGATAATAATAATTGTTGGTGAGGATATAAAGAATTCAGAACCATAGTACACTGCTATTTGGAATGTAAAATGATGCAGCCACTTTGGGAAACAGTCTGGCATTTCCTCAAAAGGTTAAACACAGAGCTATCATATGATCCAGCAATTCCACTCCTAAGAGTATGCCCAAGAGAAATGAAATCATATGTCCACTCAAAAAGTTATCCAAAAATATCCATAGCATTATTCGTAACAGCCTGAATTAGAAACAACTGAAATGAACATCAACTGATAAACAGATAAACAAAATGTGGTATACCCATACGGCAGACTATTATTTGGCAATAAAAAGAACGGAAGTACTGATGTATGCTTCAGGGTGGGTGGATCTTAAATACCTCTTATTCAGTGAATAAAGCCAGTCCCAAAGGACAGCGTATTGCATGATTCCATTTATACAAATGTCCAGAATAGGCATAGCCATAGAGCCAGAAAGTAGACTGGGGGTTGCCTAGGGCTGAGGCAAGGAGGGGGACTGTTGTGGTTGAAATGGGGAGTGACTGTTAATGCCTATGGAGTCGTTTCCTGGGGTGATGAAAATGTTTTAAAATTGATTGTGGTGATGGTTGCACAACTCTTGTGTATATATAAAAACAATTGAATTTTACATTTTAAATGGGTGAATTGTATGCTGTGTGGATTATATGTCAATAAAAATGTTATTTTTAGAAAGAGAATGATCCTTTTCCGGTGCATAGAAGATAAGTGTGTGTGGGAGCTTGTGTCAACACAAAGGAAGTTGTGGGGGTTTCAACTGCTCTATTGACAGTCCCCAAAGTTAGCTTTCTATGTTTATCCTCTAGTTGATAGTCTTTTTGCCACTACGTATTCCATACTATTGCACATCTGAGAAAAGAAAAGATAATCAAAGTAAGAGGACAAGAAATTGCCAGGTACATGAAGGGAACTGATAGTAGCTGAGTAATTTGTTTGGTGTTGAGATGGTCTAGAAGGAGAAAACTCTGATCCACCATATGTCAAAGGGGGAAAGGGCAGTGGACCAGGTTATTTATGAGTTTGCCTGTCTTTCTAAATCCCTACCCTCATAATTGATAAATCAAACTACTCTGACAGTAATGACACAAATATTAGCTGAAGGATTCTAAGTGAAAAGTTCAGAAGAAACTCCTTCATTTGATCAATGCCAAGCAATCCCTAGGTAAGTCATTTCTCCTTGTTTCCCTCTTTTCCTTCTACCTCTTCTTTCCAAGTTATTATATCGGTGCTTTTAAAAATGATTCCTATTTAGGAGTACGGTTCATAATATTGTCCGTCTCTCCAATCCTTACTTAAATGTTTAAGCTTCTTTATTTTCAAGTAATATTCTTTCCTGGTAAATAAAGGTTGATAAAGACAAAAATAACAGGCTTGTTTTTTATAAAGTATAATTACATTGAAGAGTTGAAAACATATTCATATTTATAGGTATACAGCATTATTTTTATTTTCAAACTAATATAATAGCTGGTGTTATTGCTTGATTACTTCCATGCATTTAATAGGAAAACAGAAGGAAACGCATGGCTTGATGGCTATCTCAGGTCACGTTCACATGCAGAATTTAGTCTCTCTATATCATTTACAGTGTTTAGTAGAAAATTTCCAATCAAAAATAATCCAAACTAGCATGACATGGTTTCATGAGTTTCCTTATTTCATTGCAAAATAGCATAAACTGGAGTGATCTTAGTTTTAGGTTTCCACATTCTATTAAAAATAAGTGCAGACACATTGAGCCGGGGGCCGGCTGATTCAGGGGCTTGTTTAGGAGTCAGCAGCATGGCAGAAGACATCAAGACCAAAATGAAGAATTACAAGACTGCCTCTTTTGACAGCCGCTTTCCCAGCCAGAACCAAACCAGGAACTGTTGGCAGAACTACCTGGACTTCCCCTACTATGAGAAGGCAATGACTGATAAAGGGGACGATATCTCCTTGTGCAAATGGTATGGGCGTGTGTACAAGTCCCTCTGCCCCATAACCTGGGTGTTGGCCTGGGATGACCAGTGAGCAGAAGGCATTTCTTGCATTTCTTGCATCTTCACATTTCTTGGGAAGGTCTAAACTGGCTCCACCCCTTCTCCTCTGTCCTCCATCCTTCTCCCAGGGAGGTGAAGGGGGACCTGGGTACATCCCACCCTGGAATCCTGAATCATGGCTTAAGTAATAATAAATACTTGTTGGAAAAGTATGGGGGGGAAACTGCTGATAAAGACATACAATTTGCTTTAAGAAAGAAAAAAGCCCCCTATTCTGATCACTCTCCTATAAGACACTACCATTTTTATTAAATTTACCACATGCTTAAGTCCCCATTCTTTTAATAATATTAATGCAATTAAGCTGTGTTTGATCTTCCAAGTTCTTTATTAAAATAAAATTATTCTGAACAAAATTCTCATAAGAATTGAGGAAATCAGTCTCAATACATTTAAACCTAAAAATAAGTTATTCTTGTATATTAAGTTCCTGGCAACAATACCAAAACAAAAGCCACTTGAAATATAACTGCTAATTCAGTGCAGCAATCTCTGCTATTCAGAGATCTGGTCGTCTCACTTGGCCTCTGATTACTTAGAGCTTACTGCCTGCCGACCTCTCCACATGGAAGTCGAGGGAACATATCAAGCTTATCAGGTCCAAAATGACCTACTGACCACACCCACAATCCAGACCTACTTTTCCTGTCATCTTTTCCATACCAATAAATGGCAATGTCATCTTTCTAGTTCTTCAGGTCAATCATGAGGTCATCTTTGAAAGCATTCTTTCTTTTACACCTTAAGTCCAACCCATCAACAAATCTTACCTGTACTACCTTCGAAATATATACAGAATCCAACCATTTCTTACTGTCTTCTACTAATACCATTCTAATTTAGATAATACTGTCTTTGACCTGAACTTCCAGAATAGTCTTGTAACTAACTAGCTTCTTCACTTCAGCCCATGGCCCCCTATAGCCTAGCGTGTTAATTTTAAGTCTGCCAAATCATGTCATCGTCTCATATTCCCCTACTTCTCTGACCTCTTCTTACTCTGCCCATCCTTCACCCTGCCCACCAGCTAAGGGACATTTACTCTTCCTACTGTCAAGAATGTTCTTTCAACAGTAATCCTCATGGCTCTCTCCTTCAACTCCTAATCAACAAGGTCTTTCCTAAGGACCTTATTTTAAATTAAAATTCCTTCCAGGAGAACTGACTGTAGGTGGTGAACACACAATGTGAGATATAGATAATGTACTACAGAATTGTACACTTGAAACCTATGTGACTTTACTAACCTCTGTCACCCCAATAAACTTTAATTAAAAGAAAAATCCCTTCCAGACCCCAAACACTTTCTTTCCCTCGTATTACCAATCCTTCTTCTCTGCCTTATTTTCTTCATATGCTTAGTATCATCTGACTTAACATTCATATTACTTATTGTCTAAACCTTCTATTTCACCCACATACCATTCATTTACTTATTTTTCTTAAATTGTATGGTTCACCTCTACTAGAATGTAAATTCTATCAGGGCAGAAATTTTGATCTGTTTTGTTCAATGGTATATCCTCAGTGATTAGTGCCTACTACAAAGCAGCCACTCCATAAATATCTATTGAGGAAAAAAAAGATAAATTACATATGGAGGTAAAAATTCCTAAGAACAAATTAAGAATACCTGTTGGTATTGTTAATTATTTTCTTTAATATACTTCACAATTTCATGTTTTCAAAATGCATTCAATTAAAAATCTCAGGATAAATATGAGACTACCCAAGCGAGTTAATTTATTTATAGTCAATATGTCATTCATCAAGCTAAATTAGTGACAACTTTAATGATATTTAAAATGAAATAAACAATGCTCATAACAATATTGAAAATTGTCTATTAAGATGTACTTTAATAATTTTCTTATAAAACTAATCAAGTGTCATTATTTGCCGAACTTCCACTTCAATCTTTGCCTTCTCAATAAATCATTCTAATTGCTCTGGCCTGAAACTTAGGTATCTTTTGATTTTCTATCTCTGCCCCTCCAATCCAACCAATCCATGCCTTTTAAGTTATTACTTCAAAGACTACTATCATGAATTTTCCCATAGCTCTTACCACCACTACCATCGTGCTATTCCCAGCCACACAATTTCTCCTCTGGAGAATGGCAACAGTCCCTCCATTGATCATTGCACATACACTGGTTGTCTCTTCCCACCCATTTTCAACACCATAGCAAGAATATTTTTCTTAAAACACAAATTATATCACAGCATTCCACTGATTCCATTGCTTAAAACAATTCATTTTGATTTATAGTAGCTTGCTACTTTTCTAAACTTTCATTTTCAAATATTAATATTTTCAGACTTACAGATGAACTACAAATATAGGACAAAGAGATCCTGTCATATACTCTTCATTCAATTTCCCCAAATGTTAAGGATATACTTAACCACAGCATAATTTTCAATTCAAGGATTCAATAAGAATATGATAATGACTCCAATAAGGAGCTAATATCCAAAATATATAAGGAACTCATAAACTCAACAACAACAACAACAACAGAAAGCAATCTAATTAAAAACTGGGCAGAGAACCTGAAGAGACACTTCTCCAAAGAGGACATACAAATGGCCAATAGACATATGAAAAAATGCTCGACATCACTAATCATCAGAGAAATGCAAATAAAAAACACAATGAGATATCACCTCACCCCAGTTAGAATGACTATCATCAACAAGACAAATAGTAACAAGTGTTGGAGAGGCTGTGGAGAAAAAGGAACCCTCATACACTGTTAGTGGGAATGCAGACTGGTGCAGCCGCTATGGAAGGCAGTGTGGAGGTTCCTCACAAAATTACGAATAGAATTACCATATGACCCAGCAATCCCTCTCCTGGGTATCTACCCAAAAAATCTGAAAACATTTATCCATAAAGACACGTGTGCTCCAATGTTCATTGCAGCTTTGTTTACAGTGGCCAAGACATGGAAACAACCAAAGTGTCCTTCGATAGATGAATGGATAAAGAAGATGTGGTATATATACAATAGAATACTGTTCTGCCATAAGAAAAGATGAAATAGTGCCATTTGTGACAACATGGATGGATCTTGAGATTATAATGCTAAGCGAAATAAGTCAGACAGAAAATGTAGAGAACCATATGATTTCACTGATATGTGGTATATAAAACTGAACACAACAAAAGAACAAGACAAATAAATGAAGAAACAAAACCTCATAGATACAGACAATAGTTTAGTGGGGAAGGGGGAAGGGGGGTGGTAAATAAAGGTAAAGGGGATCAAATATATGGTGATGGAAAGAGAACTGACTCTGGATGGTGAACACACAATGTGATATATAGATGATGTATTACAGAATGGTACACCTGAAATCTATGTAACTTTATTAACAGTTGTCACCCCAATAAACTTAAAAAAAAGAATATGATATTATTAACTAATTGAATACAGAGGCTACTGGTCTGGTAATCGCACTTTGAGAGTGACTGCTCTTGTCACATTTGATTTCTCTGGGATTCTTAATCACACAAAGCTCATTCCAGCATCAGGACCATTGTGTTAGTTTTTCCCTCTGTCTCAATCTCCTCCCCACATCATGGCATGGCTGGCTCTTCTCATCATTCAGGTCCACTTGGGAACACTTCCTGACCATCTAGTCTAAAGTAGTTTCCCTGTTTTATTTTCACCAGAGTGCTTATCACTACTTGACAGTTTACCATATATATAGTGTGTGTGATCAAAAGATACAGTTAATGTTTAAATTAAAAAAAATTACAGTGAAAGATACATCGCCATTAATCCCCCTCAAAATATTACCTGTTGCTTTGAACACACTTATTCCATCCTTCTTGCCAATTTCTGAAGCAGTTCTGGAAGTCCTCTTTTGTGAGTGTCTTTAGTTACACTGTTGTGATTGCCTCAATATCCTGAATTGATTCAAAATGTTTACTTTTCATGGTCATTTTGACTTCGGGTAAGAGCCAGAAGTCACATGGTGCCAGATATGGTGAATAAGGTGGGTGAGGACACATCATAATGTTTTTATTTGATAGAAATTTCCATACCAGGAGCTATGTGTGATATGGAACCTTTCCGCTGTGATCACAAAATACGGTGAATGCTGCTGCCGAGTGCCATCCAACGGAAAGGCAAGGATCTTCAATATGGGAAGCAGCATGTCGAACCGTAGTTACAATGTGTGGTAAGTTTATACTTGTTCAGTGCAGTCAGTTGGGTGTGAGCTACGGTTGAGAGATGGTGTGTTTTAAAGTGTGCTGTAAATCATTCTTCATCATCACAATTCATGTCACACTGAATTCGACCTATGTTTGGTTGAAAGAACACCAAATTTTGTAGTACCAAACTCTAATGCAAGCCCACGGTCAATAATTGTGTCTGTTTTATTACTTACGTAATTACTAGTACTTACTATAATATCTCCCACAGAAGAGATACCCAATAAATACTTGTTAAATAAAAGACAAACACTACTAATCATACGGTATTCATCTATGTCATATTTGAGGTTCCATATTCCACATTTTCATTTAATTTATTAAAAAGGTATATGCTTGAACATAAAATTCTATCTCAGTATTCTCATTAACAATATTTTGTTCTTAAGTTTCATGCTATCCAAATAGATTTTTGTCTTGATATCGCTCTTTAAAACAAGAACTTCAGTTAAATATCACCTCAGTCCTTGGAAAATAATTAGCTTTTGCCAAAATACTTGCATTGTATCTATCACATATCAGGACTTTTTATGTTAATATATAACATTTCAGAAAGATCAAGGATGAGATATACATATATCATTGAACTTTTATTTATCATGGAATCAAAGGTTAAGTTTTAATAAAATATAAGGTCGGAAGAACAATAATCTCCGCCCATTATGTAAATTCCTTGATGCACTTTTAAACTATCTTAATGGGATCCAGTTACATTTTTATAACACCGTTTCACATTTTATCTGATATGCTTAAAGTTCTCAGATTTTTGAAGCTCTTGACTGTCATGTTTCATTATTCATCGGTTTAATATTTTCTGAGAATCTAGTTAAAAAATATATTTTGTGCATGCTCTCATACATAAAACACATACAGTAGACTCGCTTTTTTCTTTTGATATATGTTACCATCTCTTTAAAAGACTCCCATAAAATATTCAAAAGGAGAAGGATTGTTACATTTAGAAGAAAATCATGGTCAAATGTAAATTGATATAACAGCAAACTATGTATTTCCGATTTCTATGAACAAGCATCCATTATCAAAGCATTTGTATGTGAGGATATGTGTGTCCACACTCATTTGTTTAGCTGTCTCTTTTTCTAAATTATAATTTGTGTCCCAAATTGTATGAGAAATTAAAGCTATGAATTTCACACCTCATTGGCATTCAGGTGTTTGAAATTATGGAAGAAAAAGGATCCCTATTCCAAAGGTCTCCAAAGAGATGATATGAAAATAGTCCAAAATAAAACCATCCTTCTTATGCATATCATCACTATTGGGTGAACCACACAAGAATGCTCAATTTTGGCATTTTGATTCTATAGTTGGAGATATACAAATGTCTGTCTGTCCTGGTATCATATATCTTTGCAGTTGGTGCACTCTGCACATGGAAGGATCTAAATGGATGTTCACTGGCAGAGTGGCTGGCCTCAGATTCCACCTATTCTGTTTGTCCCCTAGTAACTACGTGGTATAGAACTTTAGCTTCACTCTTACACATGGGTCAAAAGAGAGAAACAGAAAAAAATAGTGGGAAACATAAGCTTGAGATAACAGGTTAAAAAGAAATACTGAATACTTGTCTGTTTCACTGAAATAGAAAACTATTTCATATGTCAAAGGATTTTAGATTAATTCTCATTTGATGCAGATATCACCTATCCAGATCTATTGAACTTCACTTACCAATGATACTATTCATGATTTAGCTTTAAGAAACTTCTGAGATCTAATACAACAAGGTAAGCTTATCCTAGATAAGATCTCAAAGGGAAGCTGGAGGATTTGGCTCAGAAATGAGACAGACTGAAACAAAGACGGATGAAGTTTCAATATAATGCCTAAAGCAGATTAAGGTTATGTCCACTCAGGAATGAAACAACTGATCAATTGGAGAGTGAGGGTGCTGACTTGGTGGCTACTGGTCCATTCATTTTTTTTAAATCTGTGTTTAACTTTGGAGAAACAACGCTCCTTTGAGATTTTTACCTTTGTTTGGTTGCTCAGATGTAGGTTCAACAAATTATAATTCTGAACATAAAGAACAATATCAGAAAAGACATCTGCTTGTTAAAATACAAGAATGAGCCAAATCACCAAGTGTCTTGAAAATATTGTAAACTTGATTTGTTTTACCAGACATTGTTTTTTGTCATAACTGTTTAACATAACTACCTAGGAATGATTTTTTTCTACCATAAACTTTATTAGAATAGAGTTATACATTTGTGACACATTTTAAGAAAATTTTAGCTTTTACAACCATAAATTTGATTTCTCAAAATATGAACTACACAAAGAACTGATGGAAATTTCCAGAAGGAATAAACATTGACTATTCTAATTTTCTGTTCACATGGAAATCCTGATTAAATTACCTAAGTACAGAAATGATATTAGTTGTGTTTACAACTTTGTCTTTATACACATTTAGAATATATATAATTGTTTGATACAAAATTTAAATGTCACAGCAAATACACTACTGCAGGAGTTTCATTGATTCTTGTATATGTATCAGTATATCAGTACATGTATAAGTCTTCTACAAAGACTATTAAGGTATCTTAACGTGGCATCTTGAACACAAATGAACACCTGACCTGGCTTCTCAGATTCAAAATTACAATTCTTTTCAGTGTGTTGAGGCAGCTTGTTTTCTACACTAATAATGAAATAATGTTTTCAAATTTATTTTCTGCCATTTGTCATCTTAATAGAACAACAAAAGAATGTTTAGGAGCAATGAGTAGGTAATGGACAGAATGTAAAGGAAGTAAAAAGTAAGTGGCTTCCATTACAGCTAATAAGAGATGTAATGAGATAAAGCCACAAAAACAGTCAACAAAATCCTGGCCTTGTGACCAGCTGTTCCACTAGCCAAGAATTCTGTGAAAATTTGTGATGGTTCTATCCCAGCGCATCTCTCTTTTGCCTACTGAAGTCAGTGATAAATCGAAGACAGTGGTGAAAAATGCCTTTATAAGAATTATCTGAGTGATTGAATAAAACCCAGAAGCCAAAATCAAACCTAAAGCCTATGCACAGAAGAGATAGTGTTTCATTAGGCTGAAAACTATAAGAAAACACGTCCAGCTGTCTTGAACAACTGGCGTCCCAGTGTACTTATTCTGGATGCCTTGTGAAACTTTCTTTTTTTATATCTCAATTACAAGGTGAAGTGAAAATTACATATGCAGCCCAACCAGACAACATCACTCATTGATAAATTTGAGATATGGTAATCACTTGCACTGTAAAAGTAAGAATAATGTCTTTGAATTTTGAAAAGCATCTTCCATATGAATTTACACACTCATGCTCCAAGATGAATATGTGAAAGACAGAGATCTGGCTTTTTCAATCTCCATGCTTCAAATGCAGACTAGTTAAAAAAAGCTAACCACAGGTGTTCCGCAACTTCCGCCCTCGTCTCCCGATCCACAGGACACTAGCAGCTCTTTCCATTAAACATCTAACAATGACACATACGTAGGTTGTAGGTG
Source organism: Rhinolophus sinicus (assembly GCF_036562045.2). Taxonomy (NCBI): domain Eukaryota; kingdom Metazoa; phylum Chordata; class Mammalia; order Chiroptera; family Rhinolophidae; genus Rhinolophus; species Rhinolophus sinicus. The sequence continues at coordinate 22,793,368 of NC_133768.1, read as the reverse complement.
AGAAATTCACCCTGAAGTGGCTGCAACTTCAAGTATACTCCCTAGCACCCAAGCTGTGAAATTCTCCAGCCTGCTTGCAGGAGGTCCTGAAGGAGCTATATGTGGGGGACAGTGAGAATGCCAGATGGCAGTTTGTGAGAAAATCTGGGATCAGGGCAGTCAGCCAAAGACAGGGGACTGGATAAAAAAAGATGATCACCAAGAATATACCCTTCCCCCAACCACCACAAATGAATGGAAGGTGAATTAAGGCTCTCTTCCTCATACAGGTAAAAAATACTTCTTGCAGTGTTTCATCCATGTGTGCAATAAATAAAACAAGAATTATAAATGTATTGTGCTGATTTATCTTACTTTCATCTTTTGCTTCATCAGTAATAAAAAGAAAAAGCAAGCCCATTGACAAGGAGTCTGTGGGCGAACTTACAAATAAAGTGTTTGAAAAATTGTAATTGTATCACCGGAAGTAGATGAGAATGCTTCAAGGAACCACTTTCTACTTGATTTGTGAGTAACAGGGGCATGTGCATTGTATTGATTATTATTGTGCGCCTTTATCACCTTTATTGTTTGCTGCAGTATAGCCCTTTGAAGGTCTGCCAAACCCCTGCGGCTTGCTCAAAAGCGGGGCTGAATTTTAATTAAGCCGAGCCAAATAGACACAGAACAGTTGAACTTGATTAGACCACTTGTCCTGATGCACACACAGAGGGCATTCAGCACACTTACTCCAATAACTGACAAAGTCAGTTCATACATTTGGTGAAATTATCAAGATAAAAACCACTGTGTGTCAAAATACTCCTTCTGTGTAAGATTTCTGCTTCTCTATTTTAATCCAATAAGCCACCAAGGAGAGCTGAGAGGGAAGGTAGCCAGTGAGGATATATGCAGCATAATATCTTGATAACAATAATATTCTATATTCCCTAGGAAGAAAACTATATGAGTTTAGTAATTAGGATTCAACTGCATTGTTTAAGTTGAGAAATTAGTGTGTGTGTTTGTGTGTGTATTGATCTTATTTCTAATATTTCAACCTGTAGAAAAGTTTACCACAGAATTTAGCCCAGATAAGGGAGTAGGCAGGATGTCAGAATTTCATGATTTTTTAAATTTTGATATGTAAGGAAGAACACAGCATCTAGGTTTCTGGCTTGTGCAGCAGAACTGTTCCAAAATGTGTTCTCACAGTAACTTCTGAAATCAGCCACTGTAATTTTCCCACAAAGCATGGAGAATTGAGTTTCTGATAGGGCCACGATTCTGCAAAGAAAGTTACTATATAAATTGACTTTGTTGTTAAATTAGACTAACTAATCTCTGGAATATTGTCTACAACAACTTTCCTGTGTAGGCTTTAACTTTTAGCAAAAACCCCACCTTCTCTAAAGTTGGAGAACTGATCATAGGCAATATTTCAACGTTAAATGCACAAAGGAGATACTCTTTCTATATACGTGTACCCAGGGTGACAGAGAAATAAATCCTAAAATATGAATGAGCTAGTATTTCTGAAGGTATCAGTGAAAATTCGAAGATAAGGTCTAAAAGTTGAAACAGAACTTTGCATATACATCAAGGTACAAATACATTGGAAAGAGTGGTTCTTCCTCTGATAAATTCAAATCGATAAGTTTTTAATAGAATTTTGCACTTCCCAAAATCCTAATACCAACTGACTACACTTAATCCTAAAAAATAATCCTTCCCTCGGGATTAGCAAAATAAAAAATTAGTAAATTTCTCAATATCAATGGATGCCTTTTCTGTGCAGGAAAGCAACTCGGATTTTAAAAAAGAAAACAGAATCTCAAGTTCTCATCCTTGACAATGGCAAGAAAAATTAGGTATTTCAACTACTTTTTTTATCTGTTGCCATTTCACTATTTATTCCTGTCCACATGAAGGACAAAACAGTTTCTTGATAATTTAACTAATATCCCTGATAAATATACTTTTAATAGTAAGTCATTCACTAGAAAAAACATGGACTTTAAAGCCAGATCTTTCTGAATTTGAATCCTACCTATGTAATTTCCTAGCTACATTCTGTTCCTCAATTTACTTAACCTCCATTTTATCAGATATAAAATGGGAAGAAATAACACCTTGGGAGCAAACATAACATATAAGAAATATTACATTTAATTTCTACATTATGAATTTTTAAATAAAGTTTTTAATGTGCAAAAGTTGAATAGACTCATATGATAGGAAGCCAGTTTCCATTCCACGAGACCTACCATATATTTTTAAAATATTCAATTAGATCTTAACTTTTAGGCACAACAACCTCGAGGGTGTTAAAGTATTGGCATGTTGAATGTACTCTTTGATTCTGTTATTTTTCTTCTCAATGGAGACCGCTAGCTACCAGTTTATGTCTAATGTGTTCAGATCCACACAAGGCTAATGGGACATGTATGATTTCCTTGTGTCCATATTATCAACATCGGCATTTCATTTGGGATTTCTACTCATTTTCATAAAATAAATGGACAACTCTTTAAAAAGAAAATAACTGCACCAACAGTGCTCTTTAGGATAAGAGGGGAATATTCCTGAAACTCAACTGATGATTGGCATTTAGCACTTTGATGGAATAACCTGAAGTCTTCATCTCACATCTGCTATTCAAAAGGTCAGACTGTGATTCATCAAAGGCCATGTATGAATGCCTATGTATACTACATTAAAGGATAGATTATGCCAAAGTCAAATCTACAGAACATGAAGGAAAATCTCTGTACATATGTGTTACTCTGTATTTTCTGTAGGACTTAGTTTCTAATGACCATGCATTAGTATACCATCCCTATTGGGGTTTCCAGGTGGGAATTCCCATCCGTTCTCAGGAATTTTTTTCGCTTTCCCATTCCCAATCTCAAGATAAATTGGTCAGAAAATCGGGAAAATCGGCTTCTTGAACCCAGGTGGTTGGTAGTATCAGCCGTCACTTTGTGGAAACGATTCATCATGGAGAACAGAAAACAGTTTATATCTCGGGATTCAGGAAAGGGAAAGCGAAACAAATTCCTGAGAACAGGTGGGAATTCCCGTCTGGAAACCCTAATCCCTATCCTCCTACACTCTGTCTTTCAACCCCCTTCATTCCTCTATTACGGTGATCACAACTGGTATTTTTTAATTTATGTTATGGGTTTTATTGTTTTCTCTCTGCCTCCCTTATACTTTGTGGACTCCATGTGGCCAAGGACCTCCATCTTTTTAAATTAGCAATGCATATAAACTGTTTTTAAAACAGTGCCTAACACACAGTCAAGGCTCAACAAATATTTGTTGAATGAATCCCACATGAATAAAACCTGAAGTCTAAAGGATAAGCTTCCAATTCAGGAAAGATGAAGGGCATCTGTTTTTTGTTTTTGTTTTTGTTTTTTCGTCTTTCCCCCTGCTAATTACTTTCACTTACAAAGTAATATGCGCATTAGATTGAATCATATCCAGTGTATATTTGTTACTCTTTCTTTTTTACTAGATCAAAGAGGTGGAAGAGATCTTGAGATGTTTTCATGCCTTGAGGTACTGCTACTACTCGAAGCACTAAGTAAACATTAGATTTTTTTTTAAAACTCTAGAGGCCTCATGAAATTCAGATTAGAAATAATCTTGCCTAGAGGGTAGAAAAAGGGTGACATCTACAAATGATTCTAATATATAACCCAAATTTAGACCTTACAAATATTTATTCTCATGGCAGATAGTAAATTTTGAGCTTATAATTACAGTCTACCCCATCCTCTCTCTGGGAATGAGGGTTTTGTGTTTAGTGTTCTTGGTCAGGGACCTGTTGATATAATGGTTGGAATAATGGGTACAGAGGCAGAGCTGAAAAGGTCTACTGAAGAGGTGGGACGAGGGGGCCAGTAAGAGAGGGGAGGGTACACGATATGAAAAGATTGGTGGCGGGAAGTGTTTGGAGACGAAGGGAGAAGAGAGCACTGAAGCATGGTAAAGGTCTTCAAGGAGAGAAATGAGTCAAGAGGATCCCTAAATACTTTAGCCATTCTTCCAAAAAACTCGTAAATACCAAACTTACCTTTCAAAGTTTGTTTTGATTGTTTTCTTTTTCTTTGGTTGTTGGTAAATATAGGATCTGTGTTTCTTTGTAGTGTGGCACTGGCCTGAGAGTGACAGAGTGATCTAGTGTTGTGTGAGTTACCATCTTAACGGTAGTTGGCCAGTCTCTAAAGTATTACTGCTCTGTCCAATACGCTGTCCAATTGCTACATGGTGGTTATTTAAAATTAAATTAAAAATGTAAATAAAATTAAAACTTCTGTTTCAGGTCAGTTTCACTAACCACATTTCCAAGGTTCAATAGCCACATGTGACTAGTGATTAATGACTTCCATATTGGAAAGCAAAGATACAGGAAATTTCAATCATAACAGAAAATGCTATTGGACAGCATTGTTCTAGAACTTTGGGCTTATGTCTCACACAGGCTATTCAATATATTTTTGTCCACTTCAGGGATGGTGTAGATGCCTGATCATGGCACTACATACCTGAAGCTGAAGTTGAAGAGTAATGAATGTCATATATATATATATATATATATATATATATATATATATATATATATATATATATAGTAACAGGAAGTGGAGTACAGCATTAGGAATAGACACAGTGGAAATGTAATGGCTCTGTGCGATGTCAGAGGGACAGTGGATGGGGAAGGGGGTTTATCACTGTGTGAGTGATATAAATGATAAATGTCTAACTATTACATTGTTTTATACACCTGAATCTAACTAAAATAAAAAACAACTTTGGTCCTATTAGCAGCACAAAGAAGATATTTTATCATTATTCATTCTACTTAAAGTAAATATAAAATATTGATAATAAAGATACATTTTTATGTCTTCAGTATACTAGTATCCAGAGATCTCACAGTCATTTCCACTTCTGTTGTTGAAACTATTATCACACAGATTTTTGTGATATAGTCTTGTTCCCTCCCTATATTAATTGGATATTTTATTTATTCAGGATTATACTTTCTTAATCTATTAAATCATGTGGAGATTTTTCAAAATTACAGTAAAGCCAATCAGTAGATAAGATAAATATCAAGAAAATAGTAATTATATTTTGGCTAATAATTTTGTGTTAATATCAGAATAACATAATATGGGAGTAAAAGGCAGTGCCGATTAAAATATAAAACAAATAGATGAATAAAAATGCCCTCAAAAGATGAACCCCCAAGTTAGTGTGAATTGGAACTTCTAAATGTGGCTGGGACAGGAGGAAGTGCATTGCTCCTACGCTAATATTAATCCTTAGTAAATCATAAATCATGCAGGAAGAGAACCCAGGGAGACACACTTTAGATTAGTGTTGTTGCTAGAGGAATATCAAAAGTAGAAACACGAACAAGTAGCCGTGGAAGGAAAGTTAGAGATACTTTAGTCTGATTACCACTCTAACTGTCTAAGTAATTTAAATAATTCTATGGTGGGCAGGATGATGGAAGCTTCAGCAAAATAAATAGCAGTCAAGGATCCAGTCAAACCAAATGATATGCACGTTTATTTCATATATGGATAAGTTACTTAAAATGGTTGAAACATATTTACATTATATGCAATAATAGTTAAATTCAAGATTCTTTATGGTTAAAATGTATTGCTCTCTAGTTACATACATGATGCTGCTATGCTTAAAAACCTTTGAACAAAAGTAACTAAGTAGAAGAATGCAATAACTGAAATAAAGAATACAGTAAAGGGAATCAACAGTGGATTAGATGAAGCAGATAATCAATCAGTGATTTAGAAGATAAGGTAACAAAACACACCCAATCAGGAAAGCAAAAAGAAAAAAGAATGCCAATAAAATAAGGATAGTTTAAGGGACCTCTGGGACAACATCAGATGTAATAACATTCACATCATAGGAGAACCAGAAAGAGAAGAGAGAGAGAAAGGAACTGAAAACCCATTTGAAGAAATAATGACAGAAAACTTCCCTAACATGGCAAAGGAAATAGGCATACAAGCCCAGATAACACAGCTAGTCCCAAACAAAATGAACTCAAAGAGGCCCACACTAATACACACCATAATTAAAATGCCAAAGGTTAAAGACAAAGATAGAATCTTAAAAGTAGCAAGAGAAAAGCAGTTAGTTACCTACAAGGGAGCTCCCATAGGACTGGCAGCTATTTCTCAACAGAAACTTTGCAGGCCAGAAGTGATTGGCACGAAATATTCCAAGTGATGAAAAGCCATGACCTACAACCCAGATTACTCTACCCAGCAAAGCTGTCATTTAGAATCTAAGGATAGATAAGGATCTTCCCAGACAAGTAAAAGTTAAAGGATTTCATCACCACCAAACCAGTATTAAAAGTAATGCTAAAGGGACTTAAGAAGAAAAAGAAACAAGAGATGAAAAATATGAATAATAAAATGGCAATTACTACATATCCATCCACAATTAATTTAAATGTAAATGGATTAAATGCTCTAATCAAAAGACATAGGGAGCTGAATGGATAAGAAAACAAGATCCTTACATATGCTGCCTAAAAGAGACTCACTACAGATTGAAAGACACGCAGACTGAAAGTAAAGGTATGGAAAAAGATATTTCGTGAAAACAGAAGTGTTAAAAAAAGACAAAAAAAACAGCTAGCGTAGCAATACTTACACCAGACAAAATAGACTTTAAAACAAAGGCTATAACAAGAGACAAAGAAGGACCCAGAAACCCAAATTCTGGGTATTTATCTGCAGGACCCAAAAACACTACTTCGAAGGAACATATACATCCATATATTCATTGCAGCATTGTTTACAATAACCAAGATGTGGAGGCAGCCTGCATGTCCATCGATGGAAGAATGAATAAAGAGGAGGCGGTACATTTGTATATACAATGGAATATTGCTCAGCCATAGAAAAGAATGAAATCTTGCCATCTGCAACAACATGGATTGACCTAGATGGCATTTTGCTGAGAGGAGTAGATCATATAGAGAAAGACAAATGCCATATGATTTCACTTATATTTGAAATCTAAAGAACAAAATAAATGAACAAACAAAACAGAAACAGGCTCATAGATACAGAGAACAAACTGACGGTTGTCAGATGGGAGCATGGGTGAAATAGGGAAGGGATTAAGAAGGACAAATTAATAGTTACAACATAGTCTTGGGGATGTAAAGTACAGCATAGGGAATATAGTCAAAAATATGGGAATAACTATGTATGGTGTCAGATGGGTACTAGATTTATCAGCGTGATCACCTTATAAGTTATAGAAATGTCTAATCATTATGTTGTACACCTGAAACTAATATAATATTGTATGTCAACTGTAATTGAAAAATTATATATATATATATTAAAAAATTAAAAACTTAAATACATACATACATATATGTATATATATAGTGATAAACACAAAGTTACCATTTGACCTAGACATTCCACTCCTTGGTATATATATCAAAGAGAAATAAAAGCATATGTCCACACAAAAACTTGTTCATTGATATTGATAGCAGGATTATTTATTATAGCCAGATGATGGAAATAAACCAAATGTCCATTTGGTGAATAAATAAACAAAATGTGTTCTATCAATACAATCGAGTATGACTCAGCCATAAAAATGAAGTACTGATCCATGCTAAAACATACATGAAACCGTAAACATTATGCTAAGTGAAAGAAGCCAGCCACAAAGACTACATAATGTATGATTCCACTTCTAAAATTCATCCAGAATAAGTAAATCTATAGAGACAGAAAGTAGATAATTGGTTGCCTAGGGCTGGGGGAAGGAGGACTTGTGGGTGATAGGTAAAGGGTATGGGCTTTCTTTACAGGGTGATGAAAATGTTCTAACATTGATTGTGGTGATGATAGCTCAACTGTGAATATACTAAAAACCATTGAATTGTACACTTTAAATGGATGAATAGGATGGTATGAAAATTATGTCTCAATAAATCTGCTTTTAAGAAGGAAAAAAAAAAGAGTAACTAAGTAAAGAACTAGGAAAGTTGATGACACTCAGGTTAAGTGTGGAAGTACTGACCTTAGGATACAGGGTGTATAATTTAATGTATTGGTGCCTCTGTTTGTCTTTAGGAAACTCTGAAACACATCTCAAGCTCCCTCAAAAGCGAAATGTTAAAAATAAATGGAATACACACTCTTATTTGATTAGAAGCTTCCATAAAAGAAAGGTACTGAATACAGTGTGGTGCTCTATCCTGATTACTGAAGAACACCATATGAATAATAATATTTACTGACTGCTTCCTGTATTCTAAGTGCTTTACATGTAATGACTTCATTACTCCTCACAACTCTGTCAAGCTGGAAGGTCAGCTGGAAATAAGAAATACAGAGGTGCCATCATTATCCCCGTATTATAAATGAGGACATTGGAAGACTGAAGCCACGTTCTGATCCCAGTGCTAATAGGTTGGTTCCGGAAGAGCTTTCTCACAAATGATTAGAGCAGGCTTCCCAGAGGACCTAGTGAAAAGTATAGATATCAGCAAAGAGTCAAGCAGCACTACGGAAAACAACCGCAAATCTAAGGAGGCAACGGCACGTATGCTGAACCTGCTGCTGTATTTGGAACAATGAAACTGGAAGAGAAACCAGACACTCCACAATCCCATCAGATTTGACCTGATCAATTTTTGAGAAAAATAGAGAAGTGCCCTCAAATTGGAGGGCTATCTGCTTTATCCCTAAGATCTTATCAAAGAGCCTGATGTATTATAAGCTTTTGATAAAGGTTTAATGCTTATATACAGAAGGACTGCATAGGACAGGAGCTAGGGAGAATCCCCGAAGCAGTCATGCAGAGGGGTCTGGGGAGTGAGACAGACAAAGCGGGAGGGAGGGCTGTGTGAAGGAGACAGCATCACTGCTGGGCCTTACATAATCAGCAGGGTTTCGAGAGCTGGAGAAAATTAGGGGTTGAGTTGGGATACTTCAAGACTAGGGAGGAACGGGCACAAAAGGGAGAAGGTGCAGCTGTCCCTTTGGACCTTCCTCTGACTGCAGTGAACACCGACTCTGGGCCAGGCCCTATCACAGCACTGGGAAGAAGGGCAGATCAACATTTTCATCACATGCAGGAGGTAAACGGGAAGAAAAGACTAGAAGAGAAGAAATCACAATATGGCGCATCATGCAATATAGACATCCTGCTCAGGAGTGGGGAGAGGAACAAAGAGTTTGTGTATTATCTTGCCAACTAGAAGTGAAGTGCCTTGAGAAAGGAACCATATCTTTACACACTTTAAAGGCCATCATATGCTCTCTTGCATATAGCTGGTAATCAGCAAATCATTATCTGAGAAGTAGTATGACATAATAGGAAAGGTATTGGTTTAGGATTCTTGAAATAGAACTGTTTCAATTTCCTTGTCTGTGAAAAACAAACAAAATGCTTGTTAGATCGTGTTAGAATTCTTTTCAGATGTATTCATTAAAAACCCATGTTAGGATTGTCAATTGTTTAACATCACCATTAATAGGGAGTTCTCCGTCAAGGGGCACGATGTGCTGGTTAGAAAGCAACCTGGCCTTCGGTCATGACAGCCTAAAAGCAGCCCAGCTCATTCAACCTGCGACATTGGGCTAAGCACAGAGTTCTATCAGATTTCAGATTCTTGACCCCGGATGCTTAAAAAAAAAAAAAAAAGGAGGGCAGGGAGGGGGAGAAACTACCCAGGTAAGTCAGATACACACTTGTCCTGAACCCAACTGCAAAACTCCTCTTGACAGAAAATTTGTGCGCTTGAGTATTTCAGCTCAAAGGTCATATCTACGAATCAATTACAATCATCATAAATGGGCAGTGTAGTGGAGGATGTACAGAGTGAGATTCATCATCTTTATTAAGGAAGTCCGACTCCAGGTTGCAGGCATTGGATAAAGCACTTCTGTGAAAGAATCATGTCAAAAATGAAATTGTGGCTACAGTTAGAAAATTTAAATAGAGGACATAGCACCGGGTTAATATAACAAACGTCACACAGGTTAATAAACATTTAACATGATATATGCATGCCTTAGACTGGTCTGTTACATTCAGTGGAGTGGGAATATACCTAGGTTAATTTGTAATGAGGTGCTGGAAGAGACAACAACAATTAGAAGAGGTGAGAAAATTGGGGGGGGGGGCAGAGAAATTGGTTTGTTCACATGAAACAGCCTGTGGAAAGGATTGGAGATAGGAAAAGAGAACTCCCTGCAAGTGACAGAGAGCCATTCTGTCTCAATGAATCAGCCATTGCTCTCAAGGGAGTCGAGACAATTTGCATGTTTAGTGATTGATGTGGAGCGAGATCATAAATCACATCCAGTCGTAGCTCAAAGGCTCTGCTATCTCAGACATAGAAAAATGAACATTTGTACTCTATACCTCAAGTATTCACATTGTTCAAATGCACTATAATTTCAGGAATGATCTGAAAATATCCATCAGTCAGCACTGCTGAACTTGGAGCACATAGAACTCTATCATTAGGAATCATTTACCATTTGATGTGGTGGATTGAGGGCTTCAGGTATTTTCAACTTTCGAAAGATTTAATAGTCTTTTTATCAACATGCTGCTTTGTTCCCATAACCAAGGGGAAAACAAAAACAACCACCACAACAACAAACTTGTTACCCAGGAGATAGAAATACATATTCAGTGTACTGGTAATTTTTCTGACTCTGTTTTCAGAAATACAATTCTTTTCTTTTTGCTTTAGGATTGTTGATTTTGCTCTCAGATTAAAGGTAATGTTAAAAGTGAGAGCAAGAGAAACAAAATGTATTCTCCATGGAGAGTAATTCTATTACCATTGCTGGAGCAATCTGGTAGCTAAGAGGTATATTCTTTCAAGAAGAAAAATTGCCTCTACCCAAATAGTGACTGCATATTCTATCTTTCAGTATAAAAAGCAATGATGACACAATTAGCCTTAGAAACTAGTGAATTACTAACAGGGAGCATAAAACAGGGCAAAAAGGAAACTGCCAATACCTTGTACTTTATTCAAGATACACAAGAAAGTATCTTGAATAAAGTACAAGAAAAATGATATTGTTGCATTATTAAAAACTGTCTAAAAAGGAAACAATCTCTTTGAAAATGGGAGGATGAGGAGCTATCCAAGTGAGTTCATGATGCTCCCTCGTTCCAAAGATGTTAGTTCCTGCCCCAATGTCACTCTCTCCAATAAATGACTCTTGTCATAATTTATGGGATTTTACGTATCCACTGAAAACAATTCTCTCACCGTTTTGACCTATTAATTCATCGAACTCCTTCACTCCAGAGATCTTTTCCTCCACCCTGCCCTGGCCACTTGGCCTCATGGTCGTACCCTAGATTTTGTCGCAAGATTAGCTTTAAGCATCACACTTCATAACCTCCACCTCCTAAGTTTCTGGCTGACTCTATCTTGGTACCCTGATTCCCACAATTCCTTCATATCACCATGTCCCACAATTCATTCATCCTACTGGCTCCCATCCTGCATATCCTCACTTTTCTTATGAAGCATAAACTCTATGGTTTGTCATTGTAACCACTTTCTTGTGCTCATATCCCTGTGTCCTCTCTCACTTCTGGACCTCATTTGATAAATCTGAAACCCTGCTACAGCTAACTGAATCTTCTGGAGGAAAACACACAATCATTCTGACTAGTCTCATTGTAAATTCATGACCACTACATTCAAATTGGCTCTTAGCATGACCCGGCAATCTTACTATATGAGGTCAAACAATTAAGTTCGCGATCTCATCCTAGGAAAAGTGCTACATATCTCATAGCTGAATATGACTACAGTCACCTTCGAAGTACTCCCCTTGGGAAGCTATGCACTGATACCAGTGCCGAGTCCACCCTTCAAAGCAATTTTTGGAACTCTTTTTCTGCAATGACCATTAGAGTTGTTGTCATATTACCCTTGATGTCCTGAATGTCATCAACATGTGTTCCTTTCAATATTTCCTTTATCTTCAGGTACAGAAAGAAGTCATTGGGGGCTAGATCAGGTGAGTAGGGAGGTTGTTCCAATACAGCTATTTGTTTACTGGCTAAAAACTCCCTCACAGACAGTGCCGTGTGAGCTGGTGCATTGTCATAATGCAAGAGCCATGAATTGTTGGTGAAAAGTTCAGGTCATCTAACTTTTTCATGCACCCTTTTCAGCACTTCCGAACAGTAAACTTGGTTAACTGTTTGTCCAGTTGGTATAAATTCATAATGAATAATCCCTGTGATATCAGAAAAGGTTAGCAACATCGTTGCAACAAGTTCGCAAACTTAATTGTCAGAACTTGTATTTCTTTTTTTTTTTTTAATTTATTTATTTATTTTTTTAATTAGTTTCAGGTGCACAAGACAAAGCAAAACTTAGACGTTTATCATTTATATCCCTCACACTGTAGTTGACAGTTTCTCCTGTACTTCTACATCAATGGTTCTCAAATTTACCTGCATTTCGGGGACATTTTTAAAAGTGCTTAAGCCAGCCCTTACCCCAATTCTGACTAAAACGGTCAGGGTGGCAGTCTAGCCATTGGAATTTTCAAATGCTCACTCAGGTAATTCTAATGTGAAGCAAAGTTCAAGAACCCCCTGTCCTGATAACTGTTTTATTCTCTTCTTCCTCAAACCATCAAGACCTCCTTCCCTATTCTCAGCTGATGACACTGTTTCCCATTTGCCTAGAAAATTTAAGCAATCAGTAAAGCACTGCTCCCCAGCCTCTTGTCACCACATATGCCCACATGCCTGCACTGATGTCCAACCCTGTGGGTCACCAGTGTGTGTTCCTGTTACAGGCTTATCTCGTGTGTTCTAGATTCCATCCAATTTCGCCTACACAAAGACAAGGTTCCAGCAGTCAGCCTCACTGTCCCCTGCATCACCAATTTCACCCTCACTTTGGGATCACCCCCACAAATATTCTATGCTGTCATTTTCCCCCTTACAAACAAGCTCTCTTCACCCCATTCCCCACCCACAGTGATAACCCCATTTCTCTGTTACCTTTAAAAATGAACCTTTAAAAAATTTTAGCAGTTGCTATTACCTCCAATTCTTCTCCTTAAGTGTTTGTTGACTTAAATATTTCTTTCAAAGATGCTTTCACCTCCAACATTCCCTGAAATGGCTCTCATCAAGGTCACTAATGCCTACCCAGTAAATCTACTGGTCAATTTTCAGGTCTCATTTCTTTTGACAAATCAGCTGCATTTGATATAATCAATAACGCCTTTATCCTTCATTCAGTTATTTATTTGAATACTTGAATAGGGATCTGCAAACTACAGCCTATGGACCAAATCAAATCTGATCTCTTTTTTTGTAAATAAAGTTTTACTGGAACACAGCCATGCTCATTTCGTTTCCTTGTTACCCATGGCTGCTTTCTGCTAAAAGAGCAGAGTTGTGTAGTTGTAAAAGAATCCTTTTGGCTGGCCTTTTACAGAAGAATTTTGCCAATGATCCCTTCCCTTATACCTGCACCTCCTGGAATTTTCCCCATCCCAGTAAATGACAACTGTATCCTCCCAAATGCTCAAACCAAACATCCTAGATTCTTGCTTGACTCTGTCTTCTTTCACACCATACATAGAACTCCTCAGCAACTCTGGCCTCTGTATCTTCAAAACATTCACATTCCAATCACTTCTCATCACCTCCACTGCTACTGTACTGGAACAAGCCATCACCATTTCTTGCCTGAACTATTTAATGGATTCATAACTGGTCTCCCTTTTTCCGTCCCTTTCCTCAACCTGACATATCACCCTCCCTTAGTTTATACTTTTTTTAAACTTTAAAAAAAAATTTTATTGGGGAACAGTGTGTTTCTCCAGGGCCCATCAGCTCCAAGTCATTGTCCTTCAATCTAGTTGTGGAGGGTGCAGCTCACTGGTCCATGTGGGAATTGAACTGGCAACCTTGTTGTTCAGAGCTCACACTCTACCCAACTGAGCCATCAGTCCACCCCAGTTTATACTCTTTATAGAAGCCAGGGTAGTCCTCTAAAAATGTTAAGTCAGATGACATTATGCCATTTTCAAACCCTTCAAGTCACTTTCTATTTTACTTTATTAACTAGCACTCATTTAACCTACAAGACCTACATGATTTTTCTGATCTTGTATTCTATTCCTCCTCCACCCTTCACTTTGACCCAGCCACTGGATCTCCAAGCTGTTCCTTGAACTTGCATCTTCATTCCTCTGACATTTTCCTGGGATGCTCTTCCCTGAGACTGTTTAATGCCTTGATCCCTTATCTCCTCCTATTCTTTCTGAAATATCACCAACTCAGAGACGTCCTCCATGTCCATCCTACTTAAGCCCCAGGCCCCTCCCTGTATTCTATATCCCACCTTCCCATTTTATCTATCACCAATGCATTTATCACCATGTAAAATATTTTATATTTTACATGTTTATTTTATTTACTGTATATTTTCTTACATTGGAATATTGTTTCCATGAGGGTAAAATTGTTATATATTTTGCTTCTTGCTGAATTCCTGATAACAACAAGTCACTTAGGAGGTACTCATGAATATGAGGTCTCACAATTAAGTTTGCTAACTTGCCACCATGTGCTTACATTGGCACCACTGTACAAATAGCACGGTGAGGTTCATAACCTTGGTATATCAGTGTCTCACAGGTGTGTTCATGTCGACAAGGGGTGGTATCTTGCTGAGTGGTGTTATTCTTGTTGCGTGTTTTTGTGTACCATCGCGAGAATGTCTGAGCTTGAATTCGAGCAATGAACACACATTAAATTTCTTGTTAAACTTGGCAAGAGTGGAAATGAAATCAGGGACATTTTAATCCAAGTTTATGGGGATAATGACATGAAGAAAAGGGCAGTATACAAATGGATTAAATGTTTTTCTGGAGGGAGAGAACGTGTCACTAATGAAGAGAGGTGAGGGTGGCCAATAACAAGCAGACTGATGAAAACATTGCAAAAATTCATTGAATTGTGTCAAAATCATTGGCTGACTGTGAGAAGTAAACAGACCAAGTAAACATTGATAGAGAAACAGGAAAGTCTTAACTGAAAACCTTGGCATGAGAAAGGTGTGTACAAAAATGGTCCCGAAGGGGCTCACCAATGAACAAAAGCAAAGGAGACTCAAAGTTTGCCAAGACTCATTGGAGAGGCCAGATGATGTTTTGGGCCATGTCATCACTGGTGATGAAACATGGGTGTACCAATACAACACTGAAACAAAGTGTCAAAGTGCACAATGGAAGTCAGCCAATTCTCCATGACCAAAAAAATTGCGTCAGTCCAAATCAAGAGTCAAAATGGTGTTGCTAACATTTTTTTGATATCAGACGGATTATTCATTATGTATTTGTACCAACTGGACAAACAGTTAACCAAGTTAACTATTTGGAAGTGCTGAAAAGGCTGCATGAAAAAATTAGATGAAAACAACCTGAACTTTTCGCCAACAATCCATGGCTCTTGTATCAGGACAATGCACCAGCTCACACGGCACTGTCTGTGAGGGAGTTTTCAGCAAGTAAACAAATAGCTGTATTGAAACACCCTCCCTACTTAAATGATCTGGCCCCCAATGACTTCTTTCTTTAGCTGAAGATAAAGGAAATATTGAAAGGAAGACATTTTGATGACATTCAGGACATCAAGGATAATACGACGACAGCTCTGATGGCCATTCCAGAAAAAGAGTTCCAAAACTGGCCTCTTGCTGGCATCGGTGCATAGCTTCCCAAGGGGAGTACTTCAAAGGTGACTGTAGCGATATTCTACAATAAGTTTGTAGAAAGAAACCTAGGCTGATGGGCTCTGCAAAACTACACAGAACCATTCAATTTACAAGGTGGATATTTTTAAAAAAAAAAATCAAAAATCTTGAGCGAAAGACAGAACTAGCATCAACAGTGTAAAACAGAAGAAAATTATTGAAGAAATGAGAGTCCAGCTCTCACCGTTTACCTAATCAGTCAGAGAAGGTCCAATCAAGCATATCTGATCTACCCAAGACCAGAATTAAGGTGTTCTTTACCAAAAAAAGCTGATGAGTTGTAGTGGAACATTTTCTAAAAGGGAGCTGTAGTGGTTAGGCAGGAAATAAATCTTAGGAATAACCCATTCTCAATGATTCTAACACATGCAAAGTGACACTATTAATGAACATGAAGATACTTTTGGTTTAATTTTCTAAAGAGACTTACAAAAACAAAGAGTGGTGTGTATATTTTAATGCCATTGTCAAAATGCATTTGGTTGAGGTGGATAGAAAACCCACTCATTCGGGGCCGGCCTGGTGTCTCAGGTGGTTGGAGCGCCATGCTCCTAACACTGAGGTCCCCAGTTCGATACCCACATGGGCCAGTGAACTGCACCCTCTACAGCTAAGATTGTGAACAACAGCTCTCCCTGGAGCTGGGCTATGGTGAGCAGCCGGAGGTCAGTGTTGCCTGCTGTGTGCTGCTGTGGGCTGCTGTGTGCTGCCAGGAGTGGCCGGCAGCCAGCGTGAGCACTGGTGGGCTGCTGTGTGCTACCGTGGGCTACCATGTGCTGACAGGAGTGGCCAGCAGCCAGCACGAGTGGCCAGCAGACAATGTGAGTGTCCAGCAGCCAGCGTGAGAGGCCCGGCAGCCGGCAAGAGCTGCCATGAGCGGCCAACGGACTGGTGACTGCCTCAGCGGGGGCGCAAGGCTCATAATACCAGCATGGGCCAGGGAGCTGTGTCCTGCACAACTAGACTGCACACCAACGGCTTGAAGTCGGGGGGGGGGGAATCCACTCATTCAACAAGTATTTATGAGTAGGAACAAATGTGTTGTGAAAGAGAAAGTAAGAAGACAAGTGCTCTGTTCTCAAAAAGTCATGGTAACTTTTGAACTCATAAATGAGTAACTATAATAAAATGGGACAGGTATAGTAATCGAAGTATGAACCACGTGCTCTGAAACATTGCAGGAGTAGAAGACAAACTCAACAGGGTGAAAGAGACTTTAGAGAGAAAGATATTTAAGCAGAACCTAGATGAATGAGTAGATGCTAACTAAATAAGAAATTACTACAAAGGAAACACCAAGAGAGGGAAGGGCATGACCAATGGGAAAAGAGTGTAACATATTTAAATCATAGTGGGTAGGTCTGAATGTGTCAAAGACGTACAAGAAGTTAATCATGGCAGGTGATGAATCTATAAAGGTAGGATGGGTCAAGTTTAAATAGAACTATGTTGTAATGAAAAATGCTTGTGCTCTGCAGTCATAGGACATGTTTTGAATTCTACTTGTTCCTTACACCTGCTGTTTGAACTTGGAAAGATATTTAACACCTCTGTGTATCAAATTCCTGTTTAGAAAAACAAGAGCTAACAATACTCCACATCCAAAGGTTAGTTTGGGAGTTGGAGATAATTATGTTATGTGCTTAGTAATATGAGTTTCTTAATAAATAATAAGAACAGCTATTAAGTGCTTCATATCCGCTAAAATTTTTTGATTTCACTGGGTAGACAATGGAGAGCTCTGGACTATTTTTAAACAAGGAACTGACTGTTTTAGGAAGATGTCCCTGACACAATATGAATCATGGACTGAGGAAAATGACAGAGAACCCAATCATCAGATTATTAGAACACTTCAGGCAAAAAAAAAAAAAAAGCACAGGTGGTTTGGAAATAACATGCCAGCAGTAAGCATGGAGAGAAGGGTGAAGGCACATTATGATGTGATGGAACAATTGACAGGCTGTGGTGACCAATTAAATGTGAGGTTATAAAGTTGATTACACTGATTATGGTTTCTGGGGAAAAAACAGAAACTTTGAACTGTTACAGAATATAGATATAAAAATATAAAAACAGAGTTGTTTTCTGTCTATGCCCCTGTTGGCAGCCATTAGTATAACCCCACCAACACCAACACCAACATCAAACCCCCTTCCATCCTCAAATTAAATAGGTTCAATTTCCATCCTGAAACACAGATAGATCCCATTAAGTCCTATGCTAAACTTGCAATTCTTCCTACCTCCCTCTTCAAATGCACACACACCCTTTCGCTTATGTCTCATTGATCGTTCTGCCAAACCCTAGGTTTTATTTTTCTTGTAGCTTAAATGATTCATGAGTTCTTCCAGGACTAATGAGCTCGATATAAGAGAGATCTAGTGTTGCTCGATAATTTGGTACTCTACCCATGTATTAGTGAGAAAACACAGCCTTGCATTGATTATTGCTAATGATACCATGTTGCCTGAGCACCTGCAGTCTTTGTCTTGTGCTCGTAGGTCACGGGGATTTATAGATTACCTGCTAGAGATTACAAAGGAGAACCTTGAGGGGCGAAGGCAGCACATTCCCTTGGACTCCAACGTATTGTTTTATAGAGAATTCTGAATTTGTTTCACCAAAAACATTTGTCTTTTTTGTCCATGCATTCTAACAATATGGAAAAAAAAATCACTCAGAATTTTCCAAGTATGTGGTATGTTATGAAAACTTTATAAATAACTTAGAGGTGAAGATGGGACAGGAGGACAACATCTTGGCTACCTGTGATAGTTCTGCAGTGGTAGAATGATGTCGTCCTGCAGCTGGCAGTTGCTAATTAGTGAGATGCTTGTTAAATCAGGCAATCCATCACTCCATCCAAGAAAATAAGTTAAACCCATGTCTTGAGGGATTTTTCAAAATCAGAGAAAGCAGTGTAGCTTAATTATATTAAAAATCCTATACTTCTCTCCTTTGATTTGCTTTTTGTGGGACTAGATATGCAAGGTACTTGAGTATATGTACCACATATAAATATTCAACATGTAGTCTTTTAGACTGGTGTTACATAGCTGAAAAACAAATAGGATGATTGGGAGGGATGAAAATAGTATATATAAATCGTTTTGATAAAATACGTCTGAATAAGTAAGGTTTTTTAAGGATAAATCTTTGAGAACGTTATCCTAAGGACTTATAACGTTGATGCTCTTATTGCTTTTTATTTCACATCCATAAGATCATACAAGCAAACGGTATTTAATTGTTATGATATTCAAAATTATTTAAAGATTGACTAAGGAGTTACAAATGTATGAACCACAAAAGCTAAGATTAGAATACCAATAGACAAAATCAAAATTTCTATTTTCTACTATAATTGGCATGGTAACTGACACAGAGTACACATTCACTATTTGTTGAATGAATTAACTAGCTGTTCTTGGTATACGAATTTGGTTAATTTCTATATTCTTATAAAGGAATGAAGTGTGCTTACATAGTTTAGATTTTCATGTTGGTAGAAAAACAAAGTATTAAAAGATTAATGGAAATAAATAAAATAAGCAAAATACTGTCTGTCCAAAGTCCCAAACATACAGTGCTACATAGAAAATGGTACTCCTGAATATCTAAGAATAAAATTTCACAGTTTGATAAATAAATTAATGCTAGAGAGGTAAACACTTGATGCTACCACTGTGACAGTCTAATAGCTACTTTTTTTTCATCTGCCTTACCAAGGCCAGCCAAGATTACAAACCTAACAAACATCATCACAGAAATTAAAGTACATGAATAGGTGGGATTAAGAAATCAGTATGTGGCTATTGAAGTGTTATGTTCTAAATCTTCTAAAAACTGGACAAAATGCCTACACCGAATAAAAGGGTTTCTACATAAGGACAAGCTGGCTCGTAACAACACTTTGAAATTCAATATTTTGCCTGAATAACTCAATTTACATCTCGAAGTCTTCTGTGATTGAAACTACAAAGCATGTAACTTTAAGAAGAAAATTCAGGAAGCCAGGTTGAGCAACAGCATGCTTTAATGGTACAGGGAAAGTTCTAGAATACCAAAATTAATTTCAAAAACACATTTTCTCGTAGGTTTTGGTAAGTAAGGTAAACCCAAGCTTGGAAATCTTTTTTAAATGATAAATAAATAAATAAATCTAAAAATACACCAACATCACACCCAGCAATATATAGTTTAAAGCAAACTGGAAAGTATGTTTTAGACTTTCTCCTTACTGCATAATGTATTCTCAATTAGTTGGCTTGGCTATATAGTATATTGCCTTGATACAAAAGCCAAAGTATGTTGGATGGATAGAGGGATGGATGGATGGACGGCCAGATTTTATGAGGAAAAAAAAGAAACAACCTTTCCATTGTTATAAATGACTTGTTTTTATTGAATAATTAGTCAATAAAAACACATAAAATACCTATTCAGTTTAACAACTAATTTCTTCTAAAGACACATACAAATAAGAAAATAAAAACTGGTATTTCCACTATTGTTACTGGTTTGGCATTACCGCTCCAAATTTGTCTCTTTCCGTGCACATGCACATACACACATAAATTTGTTTAACATTTGTAGAATTTTGATTCCTGCATTTTCCTCATAAAATTGAATTTTGAGCACTGCCTCCATAATTATTACATACTTGAACTTTATTTTCCTTCTACATAATGCTTAACTCTTATTATGTTCTAGAAATAGTGTGATTTAATAACCATTTCCCTTGGTTATTATAGAATTTTCATAAAATTGTACTTTCTAATTTTATTCTCCCAGTAGGACTGTAAAGCAGATCTTATTATCCCCATTTTGCACTTAGGCCAAAAGAGGATCAAGGACACAAATAAATGCCTGCCTAAGGTCGCAGAGTCAGGAAATGGCATGATCAAAAGCTCCACACAATGAGTTATAGATATGAAGTAACTCAAAATTTGTTTTTCTGAACTTCCATAAACTTGTTATACCTGAAATAGTTTGTATTTGCACCCCCTATATTAATGGCAAACTACACATCATTACCTAACTAATACTTCTATACAGTAATAATTAACTAATGACTTATGGAACTAATGGCTCCTGACTAATGGTTGTCAGTATTCTAAGTACATCCAAAATAATCTATGGGATTTTTAAAAAGGCCAATAGCTTCTAATTATGCGTTAGGGCTTTATACAGGAAATCTTTGCCTAAGAGATATTCAAAATTACATTTTAGATACCGTTGATAAAGAAGAAATTCCCCCTTTTGTTTCTCCACAAGCAGAAAGCATGCCATCCGGCCTCACTGCCCTTAGCAAAACCTGAGAAAAGAATGTGGGAATCCACTTACAGTAACTGAGAGAAGACACACTACAGGAACCAAAGGTGCCTGCCACTCTCCCCCTGACACAAGATTTCTGTGTGTTTCCTCAATATTTTTGTTTCCTCTTTAAAAATTAAGATGTAAGATGGTTTTACTCCCATGAGGGGTTATTTGAAATAACCTTTTAAGTGGAGGACATTTTATTCACTACAACAGATTTATTGAATATCTCTTCCTTGTTAAATTTAGGCTATGCATACCTCACTGTAGTACTCTCAATTACACATGTTAATATCTAGCCAAACAACTGCTAATGTTCATCAGGGAGTTTGAAATTGAGCTATGGAACTCAGGAAAGGTTTGACCTAGGTGTTTGGAAGTGTACTGCTCATAGTAAGACTATTAGAATAGATAAATCTCCCAAACTGTATGCCCAGAGACAAGATTTTAAAGATAGAGGCTTGGGAGAAGGTCTTTAATTTAAGGGACAAGAAAAAAATTATTTACCTATTAGAAGTAGAAAGTTTTCAAAAATGACTTTTCTCATTGACCAAGGAGTTAAGTTAAAGAGTTTTGACTTAGTAAGTAGATATAAGGGTACAAAGAAAAGGAACCGAGTTATAAATCTAAATGCCAGATTTGATACTGAACATTTGTGAGGCTGAAAGAAGAATGTGAGACTTAAAAAAAATGATTCTTGCCATTTATGCCGTCACACTGTAGAGCCTGTTTTATATACATTCAGTGATGAATAGTTGGACCGTGTCCAGTGGAATGGAGCTACCAAGTGATGTGTGTAATGGAAGCTTCATCGTCAGCAGGGAATCCCCACATATTTTGAGTGGTAGAAATCGGATACTATGAAAGTGTTCATGGAACTGACCCAAATAGATCATTGTTTGGACATTGCTTTGGACTAGGTTTTTTACACATTGGTGGCTGTGGTATACCACAGCAACAATAAATTTACAAACCAAAAGGTGGAATTTGCAACCAAAATAATGCTGACAAAAACTGGATAGCTCCTAACTGAACGGCCGCCTCTTGTAGAAAACCATTCAGAAAACTTCCAGTAAATTATAGTCACTTGATTATAATTCAAATGTTGTTGTGATTGATACCTAAAGGGATCACTGGCAAAGCATAAAGAAACCATACTTAAGAGTAAGTATTACTAATCTCAGGAGAAAACTATGGAAAGTGTTCCCTCAATTCAGCTGTAATTGTTCCAGCAAAAGCTTTATGTAAATGTCCACAGTAAAATTTTGATGATGACACTAGAACCAAATACTTGATGAAACAGTCTTTTAGTATTCAACATCTGCAGTGACATCAATGTAACTTTTGGATTTACTTAATTGATATACTGCACCATGATATTTATACAAAAGAATGCCCAAAAAAGATTTTAAAATAGCACATACAGACTTAAATCTAAAGGGTGGGGGGAAGCAGAGCTGGTATCAAATCACCAGTTTGAAAGGCCATGTAAGGAAGCCAGAGCACCGACTATTAGAGTGAACATGAATTATTCAAGAAAGAACAACCTTCTGCCTTCCAGCCCCAAAGTTTGGTACTCTCTCAGTCACCCCTCTTTCTAATTTTATATGGAATCTGAATACCTCAGAGTAATCCCTTCTTTAGAATTCTTGTTCTTTCAGTTAATTGGAATAAGAAAAGCAAGAGTAGTAACTTCTGTTTACTAACAAGTGGGTAATAAAGAATATACATTTATGCTTTAAAAACACAAAGCATAATCATTTCTTTTTCCAGAAATATAATTTGGCTGTTGAAATGCTAAAGATTTGGTTAAAAAAGAAAAGAAAAACAATATTACAAGTTTCTTTGAAAGCCTAATTATAAAACACCAGGGTTTGCTCTAAACTGGGACCTATGTGTACATATGTTTGAAAACCAAGATAACTCATCTTACTTAGCTTAATATTTATTTCCTATCTGTGCCATTATGTGGCCCCACCACCTACCCTATTCCAAATAGTTACGTGGGTTATGCGGGTCTTTTTAGCACATGCCTAACATAGTGCTCCTAGAATAAAAGGCACAAAATAAATGTTTATCAAGTGAATGAATTGTTATGAAAGGTTATTTTTACGTCATTCATCATGAGAATATTGAACTTCCAACACTACTCTTTATGATAGATGGCTTTACTAAGTAACTTCATGGTATAAAGGAAAATGAAATCTCGCAAGAACACAACTGCTAAGAGCACACAGATCGCTTTATTATTTTTATTGTGTTAGCACTCGCATTCCTGATAGACAGATATTGCTACCCAGGTCCATGTGAAAGCTACACTGAAATCGATGTGAATCCTACAGGCAAAGAACTAGAGGATTTAAAATGAAATCAAGTGCAAGCTTCTCTGGTATTAATGCCAGTTCAATGACTTGTGAAGTTTTGAAGCTGTCCAGAGAGACTATAAATTAATTCCTAAGGATTATCCTCCCTGCTACGTAAAAGGCAGAACTGAAATTGAGGGGGGGAAACTTTGTTCAATTAAGTAAATTGCTTCATGCAAAGGTTTTTTTTTGTGTGTTTTTTTTTTTTTTTTTTTTGCCAGAACTTCAGAGTTGTCAACTGGGTTCTGAGAAAGAAAAAAAGCTCACTTTCATTCCACAAGCTCAACACGTTCTTCAGTAATCCAGCTGGAACCTGCCTAAAATCTGTATCTCAAAATGCAGGTGTAGGTTTCAGGGTTTGAAATACCAAAAATAATAATAATAATAAAGATACTGATACTGATACATACATTAATAGCTATCTTACTAAGTCAAGTTCAATTCTATTAAAAGGGCTGTTTATAAAAAGTAATTTTGAAGTTCTTTCCCAACTCAAATTAGGAAGAATGAAAGTTATCTAAGTATGCATGGAAAAGAACTTGTTGTTTACTATTTTTCTGGCTAGTTCTTAATGGACTTTGAATTCTGACCTTATGTGAGAACATGAACCTGAGTCTTAGTGGCTTGCCTTTTTTTTTTTTAACATTCTCTTATGATTCTACACAAGTGGAGAGTGCACACTGCCCAGAACAAGACAAACAGGCTGTCTTGTGATGAGCACCAAGCCAAGGTGTACGTCCTAGGAATAATAAAAAGAATCTCTCTCTCTCTCTCTCTAAAGAAACTACAGCAGAACCACAGAATGCGACCCTCATCCCAAAACTACATGGCTACCGTAATGGAATGTGAGAGAAGACTCAGGTCCCACAAAAGAGGAACTTTCTGAGATGCTAAAATGAAATTAAAATTCACTGTAAGATCAAACGAGGAAATTTATACCACGCAAATGAGTACGATCCCTTAGGAAAGTAATTTGGCAATATATAGAAACATAGAAGATACATACTCTTAGCACAAGAAAGTTGACTACTGGAAATTTATCCCACAGGTAAATTTCCATGAATACGCAAAAATATGTGTGGAAGTATGTATATCAGAGCATGCTTCATTATAACAAAATTTATACACAAACCAACCATTCATGAGGATATAAATAGTTAATATAGTCATTAGGTGGAAAATATATCCACTGTATAAATCACTATGTAGCACATAAAGGAAAAAAAGAAATCTATATGTGCAGAGATAACTCCATACCATTATGTGAAAAAGAAGTGAGTTGGAGAACAGATTGTTGTGCAAATAAAGAAGGACATATTTCTGCATATGCCCAGAAAATTTTTGGAAGAATAGACAGTCAAGTCTCAACTGTTTATTCCCCGGTAGCGAAAGGTGGTAGCAGATGTGGGTGGAAGTTTAAGATAGCTTTTTCTTACTTGACACCATCCTGCAGTGATAAATTTTTTTTAACCAGTACCATTTATTTATAAAATTATAAGTAGTATTAAAAATACTGTCAAACTTTTCTTTAAATGATCCCATATTTAAATATATACTCATGAAAAGATTTCCTAGATGTATTATTGGGACACAATAACAAGACACAGAAAAATATGTCAAGTATAATTATATAACATATATGTGTGTACACATATATGCACAAATACACAGAGAAAACTATACTGAACTCTACATACAAAAATGTCATAAACTGTGAAAGAAATAAGATTG
This sequence comes from Rhinolophus sinicus, assembly GCF_036562045.2. NCBI lineage: Eukaryota > Metazoa > Chordata > Mammalia > Chiroptera > Rhinolophidae > Rhinolophus > Rhinolophus sinicus. The sequence goes on along the minus strand of NC_133768.1, from coordinate 22,768,114 downwards.
TGGCAGAAGTGGGGGCAGGGTGGGTGGAGTAAGGTGAAGTAAGTAGGGTGCAATGCATGTTTTATTCTGTGATATTTCCCTATTTTGAAAATTTTATTTATAAGGGACATAAATTCCTGCGTTGTTTCTATAATTTTGAAAAATTAAATTAAAGACAGCACTGATACGTACGAATGCTTTGATTAAGCTTCTAAAGCAAAGAGGAAAAAACCTGTCAAGCAATAAGAGACGCAGCAATTCACTATACCCCACAATACTGAACTGTATACTTTAAAATGGTTAAGATGGTAACTTTTATGTTATGTGAATTTTACTGCGATGAAAATTTGAAGAAAAAGAAAAGAAAGGAAGGAGAAACAAGAGAAGATGATAGAAGCAGCACAAAGAAAAATGAGCCAACCTAGGGATTATACCGTGTTTCCCCGAAAATAAGACCCAGCCGACAATCAGCTCTAATGCGTCTTTTGGAGCAAAAATTAATATAAGACCCGATCTTATATTACATTATATTGGATAAGACCCAGTCTTATCGTATAGTAAAATAAGACCGGGTCTTATATTAATCTTTTGCTCCAAAGGATGCAGTAGAGCTGATTGTCTGGCTAGGTCTTATTTTCCAGGAAACACAGTAGGTTTTGAAATGATACAACATACTATTGAAAACTCAACAAGGAAATAAAAGGATCTGAACCTGTGTATTTAAAGATTCTCCATTATCCAGAACAGTGGTCTTCAAAGGAAGGCGAGTACATTCCTAGAGGTGCTACTGATCAATCCCTCGCAGCATAGGAAGAAAACTGGAAGTTCTATTCACATTCATTTTAATCATTATTGATAAGATTTATAGCTATATTAGAAGAGCAAAACATGCACATAATTCATAAATAACTATACATATATTGGAGGCATGATAAGGAGCACAACATGTAAAATATTTAAAGATCACCTTTTTTAGGCACCACTTCTGAGAGACAATGACAAATGAACACATTCTGACTGGATATAGGAGGAGGAGGAGGAGGAGGGGGAGAGGGAGGGGGAGGGGGAGGGGAGGGGAGGGAGGGGAGGGGGAGGGGAGGGGGAGGGGAGGGGGAGGGGAGGGGGAGGGGGAGGGGAGGGGGAGGAGGAAGGGGCTGGGGGGAGGGGGAGGAGGCGGAGACTTCCAGACAGAAAAAACAAGTCACATGCAAAAAAAAAAAAATCAAAATTGTCCTCATTGTCCTCTGAAAAATTACATCAAATAATGTTGAAGCAGAACCTGCATATTCTTCAGAAAGAACTGTGGTGATTAAATAATTGCTTTCCAGCCAAGAAATTACAGAAGAGGAATATATGTTCTAATTTACAGCATTTTACAAAATAAAAAGGTTGCCAAAAAAATACATACACATTTTTAAGAAAGGAAAACACTGTATTAAAACTGTAATACTCAATGTATGCCAATAACAAAAGATGAATACAAGTCATGTGTATACATTTTTGGGGCACCCCGGTATGTTATCCATGTATTTTTCTTGAACAAAATATTTGAAAGAGTACTCCAAAAAACTGAGAGAGTTATCAGAATTATAGATTAAAAATGCCACATTACAAAAAGCTGATGGCAGCTTATAATGCCAAAAAACAATATGTATAAAATTAAAATCAAATGCAGTCTTTGGGAGAAAAAAATTAACAAGTCTCAATAAAAGAATCTGGGTCTTAAATGTCAAATTCTACTCACTAAAACTTTGAAATGAAGAATTCAGGAGAAAAGAAAATGATCTAAAAATATAGTGGTACTGCCAGGAAAAGAAACTAAAATTTTAAAAAAACTGGAGTTTTTGTTTTAAACCCAAAAAACCTTCATCATCATTAAGGACTATATTCATAATGTGTAATATATTAGAAATCAAAACATGGTGATATAACTTTATTCAAGCCTCACTCATTTCACTGCATACAATTTCCAATATAAATCTAAGTTATCTATCATCAAAACTGAATTTGTATCCCAAAGAACACAGGCATCATTGAAAAAAAATTGACGTTCCTAAATTTCAGAACAGAAAAAGTATATATCTTATTATGCCATTTCAAAACTGTCTTCCTTTTTCTCCAAGGCTAAGACTTGAGCACTAAAAGAATGTTAATATGTGTTTGGACAGTTTATGCTTTTTTAAAGTAAAAGTAACACCTTATATTAGAAATATAGGAAACAAACTCTAGTTTATGTTTTGGCTGAAGCAAATATCTACATGGATAGATATGTTTATAACATTTTCTCAGAAAACATGAAAATACATCTATGTAGATCAGTGGTTCTCAATTTTACTCCCCAGGAAACATTTGGCAATATATAGAGACATTTTTGGTTGTCACGAGTGGGAAGGGGGAGTGCCACTGGCATCTAGTGGGTAGATGCCAAGGATGCTAATTATCATCCTACAATGCACATGACAGCTCTCCACAACAAAGAAAGTATCAGGCTAAAATTATAAGTAGTGCTGAGGTTGTGTAATCCTGATCTTGGTAGATGGATATAATTTCAGTATTTTCTCTATCTCTATTACACATGCATGTGCACGTACACGGTAATTCATGCAAAAAGGATATTCTTTGGGAGGAGGAAAATCATTTTGTATTATTCTAGTTATAGCAATAAAATGACTCCTACACTTATTAAATATTATATATATATATAAATTGTTATTTTATCCCTATCAGCATTGTCTATTAAGCTATTCTTATATGTATTAATGGAATAAAAACTTTGATAACTTTGAGTGGATTTTAAACGGCCCCAAAAGATTGAAGTTACAAATGAGGTAGGGCTCTAAATGGTATCCCACTAAATCATTTTACCTTAATTTCAAAATGAAGCACTTAAGTAAAACCTTATAACATAAGTAGGATTTAGATTTGAGATATCTATATAGCACTGGAAACAAAAGCAAAAAAATAGTGAAACAGTATGACAGGCACTAGGAATATAGGAACCATGAATAATACAGGTGATTAGAAACCAAAGTAAGTGAACACTTTTAGAGGCAACAGGCCAAAATTTTAAGGGCTATATGCAATGATAGAGATTAGACTTAGGCTTCAGAGCATTTAAATGCCAAGCAAAAGCAATCATGAATGATTTGGGGGACAATGGAAAGTCATCTGGACTACAAAATCAGCCATAAACAAAAGCTTCCCAAACTTCATGTACAGTTAGTTATCTTTAGATTCTATTTTCAATCACTCTTACTGAGATATATTTGCACTGTTATGTGGTCCCTGTAGAATAACAACAGTACTAAATGAGCATGTACAAGAAATATGTTTACAATATTCTTAGTAGACTCAAATTCTTCTCCATTTCTCAAAAAATGCAGAAAATCAAACCACTGATTCAGAAATTGAGGAAAAGACAGAAGAAAAAAGTAATTTGTAATATTACAAATAAAATGCATTTAGAGGAGAGATTCCAATGATCCAATGTAGATATCACAGAATTGTTTATGCATATAGTAAATAAGTATTGAATGATTCTCAAATAAATAAAAGCATATATAAATGAGAAAATGAATCTTTGCTGGATAATTGAACCCTGCATTTCAGACAAAGTAAAACATACAAACAAGCAAAACATCATATCAACAGAAGGGCACATTCTGTTATATTTTTACTATTTCTAAGGTGAAAAATCTTAATATTTACAGAATGTAAAATGTTAATGTCCTTAATATATAAACAATTCTCACAAGTCAATAAGAAAAATATGAATAAAAATGCAGAAATCTGAATTCTACATAAGAGAAATACATTTCTATTAAACCTGAAAATATGGTAAAATTCAAATGAACTACTAATCATGTGATAAAGAATTATAACAAAGTACTATTTTCTTACCTGCTGAATTGACAAAGGCTAAAATAATATTGATGATAGTGGGATGAAACACAATCATATGGTACGGGGGAGTACAGACTGGTACAACTTTTGTGAAAGGATATTTAACAAGAATTAAGGGTTTCAACTACATTCCAAGGAATTTTCTCTAATAATCAGGGATTTGTGCAAAGATTTATAGATGAGAATATTCATATTATTTACAATAGGGAAAATGATAAAAGTATATTACTAAGATGAAAGACTATACTCACTATAAACAAGGTTCTTAAAATATTTAAAGGATTTAAAGCTCTGACATATAAAAAGAGCAGGATATGAATAGCTTGCACTAAATAATTAAAATGTTATTTTTTAAAAGGTACGCATAGAAAAAGATTTAAAAAGATATACAATAAAACATAATTTTTAAAAATCTCTGAAGAGTAAGATTATGAGTGGTTTTTATTTATTTATTTTTTTTACTTTTCTGTTTTAAAAATGACGTTGTATTGTTTTATAGTTACAATACGATGGTTATCATGTTTCTCTACAAACATCAAAGAGGAAAATACAGGTTAATTTTATAAGAGCTGAAGATATTTACTCTTGGATGTTTTTCTCTGTAACAAAAAATGACAAATGATAGCAAATGACATTAATTTCCCATCATATTAGCAGACAGACTTTTTCTTAACCACTTTTACTATCTTTCTTCATCATCCCAGAAATTAATGTTGGCCTCCTCTAATACTCATCACTTCCTCTCCTTTATTTCTAAGGAACAAAGTACAGACATTATGTAGCTTACTTTTCTCAGTATGGATTTGGAAGCATACGCATAGCATTTTGCAAGGAAATGTTACTACCCAATTATTTATATACATTCAGGATTTTAATCATGCTCAAATAAAATGAAAAGACACTTATATAATAAGATGTGCACAGCTTCAGAAGAGTTTTCATTCAAAACCATATTCTACAAAAAATGATCAGAGATAAACTCAAAATCAGTGATATACTAACAAAAAAGAATTAATGAATTAAGGATGATTTCGTAGAAAAGAAATAGGAATGAGCATTGAAATCAGCAAAAGATACAGGAATAGGCAAAATACATGCAAATAATGGTTATATATTTAATAAGAATAAATATGTAATAAAATTATAAAAGTTAAACATCTCTTAAAGGATGGATTAAAACAAAAAAAGATACTTAAATCTCAGTTATAGTTAATGAAGAGTAAAAATGAAATATCAGGTGGAAAATATCAATAACCAATTCAACACTAGGTTAAATTATATGAAATTTGTACTCTGACAGCTCAAAATCAGTTGAATGTTAGCAATTTCAAATGATTCAATCTATTTTTTTGAAGAGCTAGCTTATTAGATAAATGTCTAAGATGTGTGAAGTGCTTTAATAAAAATTTAAAGTGAATGTAAAATAAATTGACTACTCTCCAAACTATCACACAAGAAGAAAAAACACAATTTATCAAGAAGAAAATAAAAACAGCACACAGTTCGAAGTTAGGGTTTAGTAGCCTGATTTGATTGTTAAAATCTCTCTGTGGTCATACATGAAGAGATCATTTCAATTATAAGTATCTTTCACTATCCCAATATAATCCACTCCTGTCGTGGTTGGATGAAAATTTTTGGTTACTGGGAGTCTACATTTCATTATTTTAAATGATGAAAACAATAATGCCTACCAAGATCATCCAAAAGACCCGATCGATTTTTCCAAATATCACAAAACACTTCTTAACACCTACATAACAACCCAGCAAGGTTGCTGCACAATATAGAATATTTAAAAATAAATTACATTTAACATCAATAAGAAGCTAAACTGTTTAAAACATTAATGCATTAATTAGTATTTATGTGTGGTATGCAATGACATAATGCAGTTTCATTGCAATGACCATATACTCTACTGTAAATAAACCAAGAAAATACATGACTGTAGGGTAAATGAGGACATGTGAATTGACATGCTTATATCCTAATTTAATTTCATTCAATATGCTGTATCATTTTCAGCTTTACTTGCTATGCATAGACATTTTCAGGATTCATAGGAGCACTTACTTTCTTCATAATCTTTTCCATTATCTTTGAGGATGTTTTCTCTTAATATTGTGGGAAGATTGCACATGTTTAAATAATACGAGTGTGGCATGTTAACCTATTGGTGAACAGCTGAGATATTACTGCAGACACAGTTCATTCTTTCTTCGAACTAGCAGGCAACTTAAATATTCCTGCTGGAAGGTGGGTGAGAATGGATTATATACAGCAGGTTACTGATTCAGATTTGAGGTATTTTTGCCGATCACTATAGGTAATACTCAGAGACCATTTCAGGTAGCAATGGATGCCTTTTCTTTAAAAAATAAAAATTTAATTATATGCAAACAAAAATCTGTAATTTAAGCATTCTGCAATTAAGTGAAAATGAAAATTCCGTTAATATGTTCACAGAAACATTACATAACTTAGAATACCTATTTTTTGAGAAAGACATGATACTTGAGAAAAATAAAGTGGAAGCAATTCAGTCACACACATTACCACAAAATCTCAGAGGTAGAAAAAAATTAGAAATTATACGGGTCTCTCTCCCTCTAATGGCAAAACTTCACTTGACATAATTCAACTTCTCCCTCATAATTTATGAAGTACTTCCAGATATTGAGATAATATGTCAATTATTTTTAATATTGGTTTCTTTAATCCATAGATGTGTGGAAACTGTCAGCTGATTGGCAGGTGTCTTGAATGAACTCAAAATGAATTTATTTTCAGAAGATGCACTTTCAAAATAACTGCCTTTAAATAGTCTGGCATTAAAAATAAACTGTTTTTGTTTTCTAGAATGGAAGATTGGAGATCCGGTAGTGTATATAGGGGATAAAATAGTTCTAATTCATGATGGTGGACTCATGTTAGTATAGTGCTTTTTAGCAAGAACTAAACAGCTCAGGCCAGCTTCACTTCCAACATCAGCTTTTCTTCAAAACACCTGTCCCCAAATCCTCATTTACTTATTGTTATCTTGTATTGTGTGTGTTTTTGTGTGTTTTTGTAAGGATCATGAAATCCTTACAAATGAATAAACAGTCAAGCAAGCAGTAAAAATCATAAATGCACATTTTCTTTGGTCTTTATAAATTCAGAAATATCTGCTACTCTAAAGAAGTGATTCTATTCCAAATAGAATAAAATATTGGTTTGGTCAACTCAATGTTAGTATAATTGCATGCCACACAGATTAATAAACTTAAATCCCGTTTCTGCTCCCAGGGAAATCTACTAAAACATGATTGGGTATCTGATTAGCCCAAATGGTTGTAGTATAAATTATTATGAGATTTATCTAGAATGTGGCTGAAATTTTGCACATGAAAGTTTAATTGAGTAGATTTGGATTTTCCTTGTATTATTCATAACATGTAAACATTATCAATTTCACATAACTGGCTGCTATACTCCATATTCAAGAATCCACATGGAATACAAATGAGCTTTCCTGAACAATTCAATATGCCCACACTATAGTTTTTTGAAGTATTAAAATACTACTTGAATTTTTTATAAGGAAAATGAAAACCCATTAAATGGACCAAGTTTTCAATAAATTAAACCATAGTATTGGCCTTTCGTTATTGTATAAAATTATTCATAATTCTAGCAAAAGTATATCAAATTTATTATGACCCTTGTTTTACCCTACTACAAACACATCTATGCATAGACCCTTGTTAATACCCAAGTGAAAGCCAAAAAATAAAATTGAGAGAGATGTCAATTTATAGAAGATTTGCCTTTATCTTTTTTAAAAAAACACACCAAATGTCTTTTATCCTAAGAATGTGAACACCTACATGCTTCCACGAATTGTTTTCCTTTTTATTAAAAGATGGTCGTAGTCCAAAATGATTTTGTTTTCTTCAAGTATTTCAATATTAGTTTCCTTGTTTTTAGTGACATTAGCAGATTGTATTCCCTAATATGCAACCTGTAATTTCTCCAATTGGAACAATTTACAAAAATAATAACTTCCCTAAAAAAATGAGTTAGATGAGAAAAATCTGTATTCTGTACTTCCAATTATGTTCATAGTTGTTAATGGCAGACAGTTGGCCTATGTATCCGAAGAAAGAGCATTTCTCAGGGTTTTCAGAGGATTAGAAAGGTTGAGAAATAAAATTTTAGGTTGTCTTTATGCATGATACACTTAAAAATCTCTCTATGTACACATAACTACAACACCTAAATTTAAATTTTGAACCTGCCTGTTAAGTATTCTAAATTCCGGATTTCCTTCTTTTTTTATTTGCTTTGGAAGATACATCAAAACCCAGGATATGAACAAACTCATTAAAAGCCAGATTTAAATAAAAATAATTTTGTAGAAATGTGTTTTAGCTTCAAATAATCTTTAAATATATTAATATTTAAATGAATGTTTTCTTTTTTTTATTTAAGTATAACTGATGTGCAATAGTATATTGGTTATATTAGTTTCAGGTGTACAATATAGTGATTCACATTTTTATACCTTACAATGTGGTCACCCCACTAATTCTAGTAATCACCTGTCACCGTGAAAACTTATCACAATACTATTGACTATATTCTCCTTCCCCTTTTCAACCATCTCACACCTCCTTCCTTCTGGTAACCATCCCTTTGGTCTCTGTTTCTATGAGTTTGTTTTCAGTTTTAATAGGCCATCTCGATATAAAGGGGAAACTCTATGATGTCTATTTCTTACAGCTATATGGTAGCTGTTATGCACAAATCTTCTTGAATTGGTATCCTTTGCCTGAGTCTGCTTCCTGGCTCTAACACTCACTGGCCTTGTGACCTTAGAAAGGTATTTAATCTCTGCCTCAGTTCAATCATCTATAAAATGAAAATAACAATAGTATCTACCCTCACAGTGTTTTCAAGAGTCAACCAGATAATGCATGAAAAAACTTAGAAGTAGGCACAAAAATAGCCAAACTTAATAATTATTAGCTATCATTATTTCAATTTATACCTTCCTGGTCAATTTATACCTTTCTGGTTTTTGGTCTTTAAAGATATTAGGGGAGCATTATCTCAATCCGTTCAGATTTTGCTTCCCGGCAATTGTCATCAGTTTGGCTGGCTCAAATAAAGTCTTATAAGCTTTAAAAAAAAAAAAGATATTAAAGTATTTTTAGGCATTCCAAATTAGGACACAGTCTATCTTCACTGCCTTCTAGGTTGTACATCATCCAAAAAACATGTAGACTGAAGAAATTGAGATAATAGAGATTACATTATTATATTTCAGAATAAAAAATACTGACTTAGAGATATTTTATTTCTATGTTTAATACATAAACAACATGAAAGGAAACTTTGTTTACTTCCTATAAACATCAAAGCAAACACGTCCTAACACTTTACTGGTAATTACCTCTAGTTAATAATTTTAATTAAATGTTATTAATTACTTTTAGTAACAAATACATTTGCCACTGCTATATTTCATCATCAATTAAGTACTCTTACATATGTGGGTGTCTCTTTTTTCTGAATCTTTCAAGTTCAAAATGTTAAGGGTAAATGTCAATAATGTCATTTATTGATCAAGTAATATTTAAATAAAGTTACTGATGATAATAATATTATGAGGAAGACAGACATAGATTTGAACATTTGTTTGTAAGGGAAGATTTCAGGAAAGATATTTAAGCACACTAAAAAACATACTGGCTAAAATTTACAGGCTTTATTCATTCTCAAGAGTCTCTGAGAAACAATTTAAACACCACCACAATATAAAAATGACCATGCTGTATGTAAAAGGATATTATATGCAATCGTTCATCCTTTTCTCACAACAATTCTAGACATAACTGAAATTATGAGAGGATAAATAAGCTGCCCACAGCCAGGGAGTATGTAAGTAGTATAACTGGGATCCAGTCTCAAATCTCCCTGACACAGATTTTATCCTTCTGAACACTTACCATATACTGCCTCCCAGCAGCTCATCTAATAAATGTCATTAAAAGCACCAGAAAAAACTTTATTTAATTGTAGCAATTGGTATTAATTTCTATTCTCTCATGATAAAAAATTATTTCACTTATTTCTCCATTACCATCTAGCCTGCCAGAGCTCAGATGATCAACTATAGTGAACTATATTGTCCTTGTCAACCACAATTTGATACTTTTTCAATTGCCCTAGAAAGGCAAGACAACTTAATTGACACTATGGTGCAAGTGATAAAAGTAGAATCACAATTTCTGAAACTTACCATGATATTCACTCTAATGAGACTAAATAGATACCAACTCTGTCCCTTAAATATTCAAGTGCATTACATTTACATTAATTTTTATTCAGACATTGCAATGATATTTAATATTCACAATTACCACCAGCAGTCATAAAATGGTGATATTCTGTAAGACACTAACTTTCAAAACACTGATTATCTGTAACACTGTAATTGCAAAAGTTTGTTAGCAGTTAGCAAACTTTTTCTGCAAAGACCCAGAGTAAGCATTTTCAGCTTTGTGAACTCTCTTGTAGCCTGAATTCAGCCACAAGCAATAAATTAACCAATGAGCATGTCTGTGTTCCAATAAAACTTTATTTACAAAAACAAACAGTTAGCCAAACAGGACTGCAGGCCCTAATTTGCCAGTCCCTGGCACAGTCCACTAATACTCTGTTGACAGTCTACATACCTTCACATAGACTCTGCAAATGAAAACACACAAGGCTTATTCATGTTAAGCAAAGAACAATACTTTGTCCAATTAAGTTTTTCAGCAGTTATCCCTGAAGAAAGTTCAAGCAGGATGGGTATACAAAATATAGCCCAAATAAAGTAGATTTGTTTCTTTTTTTAAAGGCCATTTTGGAGGCCATCTGTCACAGTGTTAATTGTGTTCACTCCTAACCCAGAGCACTCTGGTATTCAATAAAGATCTATTTACCAAGGCCTATTAGAGACTAATTACTTTACTGCATTAGTAGCAGTAGTAGTAATGATAACAATAGCAACTTCCCTTTAGATGTGTTGAATGTTCACCACATTATTGTTAAGGGTACATAATGTTAGAGCTGTTTTACATGTACTACCTCAAATTCCGACAACAACTGAAGTAGACTGATGACTATTCCTTTTTCAAATGAAGAAATTAAAGTTCGGTACAATGACCAACACCATCCAGCAAGGAAGTGCCACAGTTCAATTCCACATTTCAATCACATCCCGCTGCCTTCTATCTGCATGGCAGCCAATCCTCTCTGTTTCTGAGGTTTGGGGAAGGGGACTCTGGGTCCAGACCAAGTCAGGGACAGTGACCTATTCTCAGAGGCTGAGCGAAGAATGAGTCTGAGGAAGAGGGTTGAAAAGAGCAACCCTCTATCTGAGATCTGAGATCTGAGGGAGTGAATAGCATGAAGCCTGTGTGCTCAGAAGTAAGGTCTTTGGTAATTTGGGGAAAATCAATGGAAAAAGTAAATCCATTAAACAGTTTTAAATAACTTCTAAAATTGAGATGCTGAATCACAACTGAATTTCTCATTCTCATTTGAACCTAAGCAGCCGCTATAAATGCTATGGTTGTGTATACACTGTAACAGTAGAGCACTATTTAGTCAGAAGTCATACTTCTGTAGATCAGTCTTTTGAAGTTAATGGCAAGCCAATTAACTCTGGCTATTAATTACTTAATGGCTGCCACATCTCACAAGAAGGGTGGTGGTGGAGGAAACACACAGCCAGTTTAATGCTGCAGCCATGTTCTCTTGCTAGAATGTTCTTCTACACCATTTCCCATTTCCAAATCTTACCCCATGCCTTTCCATTTCCAGCACAAATGCTACATTCTTCATGAAGCCTTCTGTGAGCATCAAACACAAGCATTCCCCCCCCCACATTTTTACTGAGAATATTTATCTACATTGTTTTCTCATTTCTTATAAGTAGTAATTATAAACACTTGTGTGCCTGATTTATTACTTCTGCTAAACAATCAAGCTTTGGGAGGGCTTTCTGAGGGAAAGGACCATGTTATCCGCATCATTTTACCTCTCACAGCACCGAACATGTTAGCCATAGTGCACACTTTCAATAAGAGAATAAACTAGTATACACTCTGGTATGCAATGATGTCAACTCTAATGGGGAATTAAACTTCAGAGTGATAAAAATTAATGCCCAGCTCCCCAGAAACCTCCCGAAACACATATTTGTGTGTACACACACACACACACCCTTAGCATTACTATGGGACTCTATTCCTGTTAGCACACAAAATTCAAGTTTGACACATACAAAACAGACCAAAAAGAAAATCTGTGTAAGGGTATCCAACATTGCATGATCAAAAGAAAAATGGAATGACTTGATCACCCTGGTTCCAATTTATGCTTATCTGGCATGCAGATGCAGACACAACTTTGCCAAATGTTGTGAGCACTTATTAGCTTTCATTATTTTTCCTTTACTGTTCCTCAGTGTTCGCTATTGTTAAATGGATAATAGAATTGGAACTGATAAATACTAATTGAATTCCTTAGAAGGAAAAAGACATCGTGATAAATATAAGCAACTAGCACTGTGCTTTTATTAAGTGTTATGCCCATGCTCTTTACTACATCAATTGCTACATATCATCAAAATATATGAACCTTGGCTTCAGGGAGTATATTAACTTGAAAAAATCTCAAAGTGGAAAACCTCTGTGACTCATTTTTAGGTTCCTAATCTAACACAGTGCCTTGAATATAATGGACACCCAATAAATATTGCTAGGATTAAAATGGGAAAATCTACTGGGTATCTATTGCTCCAGAAGTATCATCCTCTGAGAGATAAGTTTATTCTCTTTAATAATTATGGGTAATTATTATTGATAACCTATTATTGATAACCTGAATGCTCACCAGGTACCAGGTGTCCTCCAAAACAGTTTATAAAGGTTTTTCTCACAATGTTTTCTGATATTTTAATTTTCACAATAACAGGTGAGGAAAGTGAGTCATTGAGAAGGTAAGTAATTTTCCCATAACTGTCTACTTAATTAAGCAGTGGAATCAGGATGTCAAATGAGGCGGCATCATTGCAGAGACTGTACTTTAAATCACTACACTTTCTTGCCCTCCCTTAAAAACTTTAACATACAAAAAAAAATGTTGTTTAATATTAAATAAGGTAAGTAAATTATTAAACTTGTTATGCACACAGAGAAAAGGCAGCATAAAAATGCTTATGGTACAGATTCATTAATCAAATCAATCTTTAGAAATCTGACTAAATATTTTAACAAAAGATATGAATTAATGATTTAATATTCACCCTGATCTATTTTGTACTTGTGTAAAGCATATCGGGATTAGATTAATCATATACCTCATATTTTATCAAATCTTAATTGGCATGCTATCTATGTTTGTATTACACTACATCAGTTAGAATGTCCTTCTACCCCATTTCCCGTTTCCAAAGCCTCTCAATTATTCATAAACACTCTTCATTTAATAATATTTTAGACATTATAATTTCTTTTTCTACTTACTGGGCAAATATACTTTTTTAAGTATCTGAAAACAGTATCAGAGGGGAAGGGGGTGTTAGAAGAGGGTAAAGGGGCTCAAATATATGGTGATGGAAAGAGAACTGACACTGGGTGGTGAGCATACAATGTGATATATAGATGATGTAATACAGAATTGTACACTTGAAACCTATGTAATTTTACTAACCATTGGCACCCCAATAAATTTAATAAAAAAATAAATAAGTAAATACCGAAAACAGTATGTGCGTGCGTGTGAATATATATATATATATATATATATATATATATATATAGAGAGAGAGAGAGAGAGAGAGAGAGAGAGAGAGAGAGAGAGTATGGACCAAAAAATATATATGCATATATACACACATACATACACACACATATACAGAGAGTGCCAAAAAATGTATACACATTTTAAGAAAGGAAAAAACTGTATTAAAATTGTAATACTCAACCTATAGCGATAACAAAAGATGAATACAAGTTATATTTAACTTCTACAGTTATAAGAGGAGCTCGAAGTGTTTACCATTGGCATAATTTTAATACAGTTTTTTCCTTTCTTAAAATGTGTACATATTTGTTGTAACCCTCTGTGTGTGTATAGATAGATAGATATAGATATAGATATAGATACAGATACAGATACAGATATAGATATAGATATATACATGTATAGATATAGATAGATATATATCCCACTATCTTATAATTAGTATCCAATACTTCCCAAAACCTAGAACTTGGGTGGGAATACAGCCTACATAAACAACTTACTAAACTACATTCAGCCAAAAGCTATCGATAAGCAAGGAGGTCTATAAACACGTACATATATCAATGCCATATACAGACTTGGTGAAAATGCCAATCACAGGCTTTGAATATGTTTGTATATGTATAATAATGAAAATAACCTGCTATGCATTTATTAATTGAACAAGATTAAGAACTACAGTCAGATAAAAAATGGTCAGCTTTTGTCTTAAATCCTTCTATCCCACATTAAAAGTATTTTTTTTCCATTTGAAGATTTTAAATAAAAATCCTATGCAGTTTGTTTTTACTTTGACTTTAGTCTTCAAATTAAATTCCAAACACGCTAAATGTTTGATGTAAATATTATTCGTGTTGGAAAAATTTAATCTTTTAGTTACAGTAATCGTTTTTTACACAATTGGAAACAAAATCTAAGAATTTCCAGAAATTTCTGCTTTATCACTGACATCACCAAAAAAAATTTCAAATTCCATGCAAATAGATTTTTACTGATTTGTCATTTGTACACATAATGCACTTCTAAAAGCTAGAAAAGAAAGTACACTGTAAAGTCATTTAAATTTCAACTGAATTCTCAGTGGATACAAGGCAGACTCATAAAAATGGTGCGGGAGCGCAAGTATAACGAGATTTTCTTAGAAACTTTGAAATAAAATCCGAAAATGACATATCAAAAGAACATTTTCAAATCATTATCCTAATATCTCATTACCTGTGACACTAGATACAATGTTTTAAAAAGTATCATAAATTGTCACAGAAAACTTAACAAATCTTAATCTGCCTCATCCATGATTACTTAAAAATAATAATATTATGATCTTCTGCTATCGTAACAAAAATAAATACAACTGATTTATTCATGATTATTAAAAAACAATAAAATTCTGAGCTTCTGGTTTTTATTAAAAATAAAAACAACTAAATTGACTTACACTTACAATATATATCAATACGAGTTAGTTTATTTTACCTTCACAACTAAGAAGGATTTGAGCTCACAGACTAGCTGACTTGCAGCGGTTGCAGAATTTGCATGCAAGTGCTCTGATTTACAAATAAATGTATTATGAGGTGAATGGTGAATCAAATTCAGGAAATACATGAAGCTAATAATAGTTATGATCACTGAGGGAACTGGAAAGAGGAATTATCAGTCTTTCAGCTGCTTGTGGAGTTCAAACTAAGGTATCAAAAGTATTTCATTTTGGTTTATATACCACATATCAGTGAAATCACATGGTTCTCTGGTATATAAACCAAAAGCAACCAAAGAACAAGACAAACAAATGAGAAACAGAAACTCATAGACACAGACAATGGTTTAGTGGTTGCCAGAGGGTAAGGGGGTGGGGGGTGGGGGGGTGGGAGATGAGGGTAAGGGGGATCGCATATATGGTGATGGAAGGAGAACTGACTCTGGGTGATGAACACACAATGGGATTTATAGATGATGTAATACAGAATTGTACACCTGAAATCTATGTAATTTTACTAACAATTGTCACCCCAATAAATTTAATTAAAAAAAGTATTTCACCGGGCCATTAGAATTAGTCCTTTCGAGTTGATACATTAATTATACCCAGTGGCTTCACTGTTGTTTTACAGTAGGACCTAGTATCAGTAATTTTCATTCCTACCAATATGCTTAGCAACTCTAATATATATTAATGAGAAATTTTAAGATAACATGACTTCCTATTTAGAGATTGGGGAAACTTCAATAAGAGAAAAAACTACCCCCCACCTCCCAATTTCCAACCTTCCTCTTCATTTCAGTGTAGTAAATCATGAAATTATGTCAGTTTTTCCTCCATGATGCCTCTAATTGCAAGGTTTAGGGCGATATCACTGGTTTCTTAGTGCTCAAAACTACTTCCATGATTACCTCCTTCCTTTTAATGGTTAGTATATATTACTGATGGATTCGTCTTACTTTTGTAACCTTTGTCCTGATCCATACCTCACAATATTGCTCACTACCAAATTCAAATTCTTCAAAATGACACTCACTATTTCTTTAACTGACCCCACCTTAACCTTATTTCTGTCTTCCTACTCTCCTGCCAAGGTCTCAGTATGCATTTAAGTTTATGGTATATGTTCTTACATGCATAAAAATGGTATAACACATACAATATGAATTTTATTACATTTCATTTCTTTATAATCAAGTCAACCTCACTTCAATTAGATGATTACATCCTCTCTAGAAAAATCCTCTGAAGAACTTGTCTGGGCTGATTGAACCCTGCTGGTGGACAGCAGGCCAATATGTCCCATGACAATTCATTATGGCTTTAAGCATACTAGATTTCATTTCAGCATAAGAAATCCTCATGTGTCATCCTATGCTCTTCCCCATCCTCTGTTCCTATTTTATTTTGAGTCTTTAGAGCACTGTTTCTTCCTTTTCTATACAATAATCCTTCAAATTGTGCAGATTCAAGTACTTAGTTTCAGGAAAGTTAGAAACAGAAGTTAGTACTGCTCTTATTAAATTTCTTAAAGAGCTATGGACCTATGACATGTAAGTTGATGGAGTAGTTACTCTTTACAAAATTAAGCTACATATAAAGCATGGTGTTTCCCTAAGGAATTTAAAATCTAGTAGAGATAAAAGGACTTCTATGCAAATTATATAATCATATTCTTAAGCATTGGGAGAAAGCATGTGATATACTCATATATCTGAAAAGTTGAATGAAGCCAAACTAAATATTGTGCTTACTTCCATAAAAAATATTAATAAGCTTTTAATTTTTTAAAAGCATCTTTCTTAAGTGTTTTAATCATTTCTGCCCCTTAATGGTGTTTATGTTGATGAGTACAGATGAGTTTTCTCAGTCCAGAGCATGGATCTTTTCTACAATGAATAAGATGGAGGACAATTGAGATGGAGCTATATTATATGGAAGTGCCAAAAAAGGTGGTACCAAAAGGTGATGTCAGAAGATTACAAATTGTCTCCTCCCTCATAAATTTCCTTAAACCTACCAGTTTCATTAAAATCTAAGTAATCATCTTGCAAGGAGTTTGTAATAAGAGAGATACATCAAAAACAAAACAAAATATGTGAGCCTGCCCTCTGAAAATGCTGAGTATTCCCCAGAGTTTTGTACACAGCCTTGTACAAACATGAATAACTGGTGATTAAAAGGAAATAATAGCCTATCAATTTCTAAGGCTAGCATACATCTAAGACTGTTCATTGGAAGATGCAAATCACTGAAGCCATATTTTCACATTAGAATGGCATTCTAAAATTTTTTTTCTATTTAAAGAAACTAAGACTATTAATACTTCAAATATTTGCTTGAGTCAGTACCATGAATAAATTTGAAATAATAATACAAAACAATAGAAAAAGAACTAGGGGTCAAATATATGGTGATGGAAAGAGAACTGACTCTGGGGGGGTGAACACACAATGTAATATATAGATTATATATTATAGAAATGTACACTTGAAACCTATATAATTTCACTAACTAATGTCACTCCCAATAAGTTTAATAAATAAATAAAAAAGAAGCAATGTATTATCTAAATAGCCCCATATGTAGCATATATATAAAAAGAAAAAGTAGAGAAAAGGTTATATTGGCTAATCTTTTCCATAGTGGGGGAAAAAAAACAACAGTTCTCACGCTCAAATCAATTATCCATTCATGAATTAAGGCATTTATAAAAAACCTCTGGTACAAATGATTGGGCATATCATGGCAATCTCCATCACCAGCAGATATATCCAAAAAGCAAAGGGTAGGGTTTATCTGGCATAGTACTGATGTTTATCTGCTCCTTAAGATGGCAGAGAGAGGGCCATAGGCAAGCACACCACACAATCAAATGTGACTGGCAGAGATAGCATTATCCTGGCTGTGATTTTCCATTTCCCCAAGCAGGGCATAATATAATCAACATGTTACTTCTTTCCTTGGAGATTTCTAAAACATTTAAGCCAGCCCCACCTTATTTGTCTAGAATGACACATAATGATATCTTCTAAAACTTCTAGAAAGAAAACGATCTCTGATATTGCAACGGTTTTATTTGGTAAGAAGATCATATTCCAGACTGTTCATAACAAAAGGAACACTTCTTAAGAAAACAGTAAAACTAGGGGGGAAATCTTAGAAATAGGCTTTTATCGATAAATCATTTTTATTTACAGTGATTTAAAAAATCAATTCAAATGAGTTTCACAATTCTTTGGCCAAACACTACTTGATATTTTTGCTCTCATAAATATATGACTTCTTTGCTCTTATTACTAAACTTCACAATAATTTACTGTTTCTCATTTTACCCTTATGAGAACAGTACCTTGAGAGCCACATAAAATGAACATTCCAACTGGTTTCATATTTTCTGCAGAGCTGGGGAGAAGGTAATAAGAGGTATTTATATGAATGCAATTTTCTTTGCATTTGGAGAACATATTGTTCTTTTTCTATTATTTCTGTATCCACATATTAAATATAAAAAGATTCTCTTTTAAAGTGAGTCTTCACCATGTGTGTTGAATACATGCTGTGCAGCTGTACCTGATTTAAAGAAAGTAAAAATGCACATGTATGTATAGTCAAACCTCAGTCATGAGTGGATTAATCAGTGGAATTTTGAGAACTGTATTGCTATTTGAAAATCCTGAGACATAGTATGAAATCTGAGGTGTGTCATTCCCTGTCTAAATTTGCCTATGGACATAACCAATTTGTCAGAATCCAAGGCACACTGATGGTAAGATTCAATGTTATTTATGTTCAAGTAAGCAAGAAAGGCACTACGGATTCACTGTAAAATAAGGTAGTTCCCAATTTCAGAGATGTTACAACGTGAGGGGGGAACGTGCATTTTAGAACGTATGAAATACATGAAGTGTCCTCTTTAGCCTGAGAAACGTGGATGGTGGTAGCAATCATGAGTTTATTCCAGCTGAAAGACAGCATGTAGACACCGAAAAAGATTGCACGAATGAAAGAGTTGTTTTCCTCCTGCCTCTTCCTGTCTCTACCATTATTTTTTAACGTTTTGGAGAGAGTAGCTACCAATACCATCCAAAGTGGCAATGACATACCACCCATTGTGTTTTTAGATCAGTCCCTTTCATTTTTTTACCTTATAGGATTTTCCTTATTCAAGTCGGCAGAAAAATAAAAACTGCTCAGTTTCACAGCCTAAGGACCCAAGCAAAATAATGGATTTTACCTTATGTTGAGATATGACATAGCTGTAAATCATGACACATAATAATTTTGGATGTTCAGCATAGGTTTCTGTACTCTCTGATGTGAGGGAAGAACTCAGAGTAATTATTCAATATAACCAGGAACACAAGGGGCCAAATGTTATTTACTGTTTTCAGACGGTGAAGTTTTATGCAGATATATACATGAATACATTTCCAAAGACATGATAATAAATGAATAAAAAAGCAACCTGGAAATTCTCAATATATTTCTTATTGACAGAATTTTTCATCAGCCTTACAGAGGATACAGCATAAATGACAAGGTCAGACAAAGAGGCTAAGATTAATAGTGTTTGAGCCAATAAGGAAAGGAAAACATCTATAAAAGAATGTTTTGGCAGAAGCAGAGCTTCTGAGAAGAAATGTCTCAAACATTTAATTTGGCAAATTCTTTGCAAATCTGTACTGAAGCCACCACTTGTTTTTTGTTTGTTTGTTTTGGCCGAAATAGTCAAAGCAGCATGCATGGATTGAACAATATGATATATTGAAAGGAAATTGAATTCTTGAGATGCAAAATTTTTATTGTGAAGAGGAAGAAACTGAATCTCAAAGGAATGAAGTGTGTATCACCCATTTTCATACATAAATCTAGCAGCATAGCCAAACTTAAAACCACTTAGTTAAGGTCTCCTTGTCTTTTTTCCAAAAACACTGCCAGAATATGATATATAAGCACACATGCTCACACACATATATAGTTATTCTATTATTGCATTATATTCAGGAACACACAAAGCAGGCATTTGCAATACTCACAGTTACAATTACAATGATGGAAGTGTATCCTATTACCTAGTCTGTAGCCCTGAGAAAGTTTTCTATTTTTTTCCACAGAGGAAATCATCTAAAACACCTCATCTTCAGGTGTGTAAGAAAGTATCAAACTACAGTGTTACCAATCTTATTAAAGGCATAGAATGCTCGATTAGCTATAAACCAGAGAATATCTATTACAATATTCTCCTTTTTACAGTTGAATTTGCTCAAGGTAACTCAATGTTCAGAGTAAATCAATGCAGGTGACCCACATTTGGCTAATTATAAACATACTGTGCAAATATATGTAAGATTGCACTTTCTCCCAGACAAATTCCAAGCAGCTTAAACTATGTCATATCCTGCTTCTATGTCTAGGACCAAACTCAGCCTGCATCTTTGGCGCCGCTGCACATTTAGGCACACGAGACCAGCATGACCCCTACTTTGTATCACGTTCATTCACAATATGAGACAGGAGCACAGCAGGCTGGCAGCATAGCATGAGGCACTACTTTTCAGTAAAAGTCTCTTAACAATTCACATAGCCATCCATAAGATATTCTCTTTGACCCTTCAGAAGAAATCCAATGTCCATAGTGGCCAGGTGTGGGCATCATCCTGGTTTAAAAGCCTCGTGTCATATATGAGTCAGTATCTCCTGTAACAGCTCCAAGACAGAGCTTCCAATTTTGAAAGTCACAGCATCGAGGGAAGCCCAAAGCTATTGCCTCCCTATAAGCTATTTCAAGTTCTCTCAGTCTTGATAGGACTTGCGAATCATTGATCATTTTTACTATAATCAGTGTTGTCTTCTAGTATACTTGGCATATTATCATTATCAGGTTTCCAGGTCAAATTGTTATGCAGAAGATAAATTTCATTTTTAACTTTGCAATGCATCCTCATGACCCTTAAAGAAATAAAATCCTTTTGAAATATTTCGTTCAATCTCAAGATTGTATATTACTCAAAAACAGTTCTATTTAAGCCTGAAGAATATAGTCAATAATATCCTAACTTTGTATGGTGACTAGTGGTTACTAGACTTAACATGGTAATCACTTTGTAACCTATATAAATGTCAAACCACTATGTTGTACACCTGAAATGAATATAATACTGTATTTCAACTATACTTTCATCAAAAAAAGAATCTTTAAAATAAAGTATTGTTTATAGCTTTTGAATAGGTGAAAATCCTAGAGCATTCATTAAGTCATCTTCTATTAAAAATTATTCAATGACTAAAATGTATCTGGCACTATTCTAGGCGCAGTGGAAAACACATAGACACATCCTTCTCTCAGAGAGCTTATATTCTAGAAAAGCGGGGTAGTGTGCATGCATGCATGCATGAATGAATGAATAATATACTATGCTAGAAAATGATGAATACCAAAGAGAAATTAAAACTATGGACATGACAAGATGAGTCCTTGGGGGGATGAGAAGATGTTGCAACTTTAAATAAAGTGGTATGGTTTTTCTTCACTGGACTTTTGAACAAAGATTAAATAGATGAGAAAGAAAGCCACATGGATACCTATGGCAGAATAGAGTTTTACAAAGGCCCTGAAATGAGAGTGTACTTGAAGTCAAGGAACTGCAAGTCAGTATGATTGGAACAAAAAGAGCTAGAAGAGTAAGGAAATGGGGTCAAAGGGGCAACCCATTTTCCTGAGATTCTTCCCTTCATTTTAGAGTATCATTTGATTATCCAGTTCTTTCTCTTCGATCCTTGATGGAAAAGACTGCTTTTAAATATGAAAAATTTCAATGAAGGACATGAAATTCAAATATAGCAGAAACAAAAGCATAATTGCCAAGTAGAGAACTTCTGATAAAGATACTAAAAAGGGATATATATTAGGTTGGTACAAAAGTAATTGTGGTTTTTGCAATTATTTTTAACCTTTTCAACTGCAGTTACTTTTGAACCAACCTAATATATCATCATACTTACATGAAGAGAAAGAAGTTGAAAAGATGAGAAGGTTAAGTTATTCACACATGTACACTTAGAAGCAATGATCCCTCTTCCCAACACCCTGGTTTTCACAGGATATAGAAAAACAGTTTAAATTTGTGTTTTTTTAACCAGTTATCCTATATATAAGACTGTATCATGTAATTAGTATTAAAAATATCAAGGAAGCAAGGAAAAATGATATTTTGGCTTCTAAGATGAAGCAAACTCAAATCACATAAATGGAATGAAGGGGGGGTCTTCATTCCTTACTGTTGGCCTTACAGAAATAGAAAAGGATTATAAGGAATACGATGAACCATTGTATGCCAATAATTAGAAAATGGAAAAATTCCTAGAATAATCTAAACTATTGAGCTATAAGACACACTGAAAACTATAAAAATTGCAGAAAAAAAATAAAGAGCTAAATAAATGAAAAGACAGCCTGTGTTCATGAAGGTTTAGAAGACTTAATGACAATGCTCCCAAAATTGATCCATGCATTCAATGCAATCCCTATCAAAATTCCAATGTATTTTTTTAACAGAAATGAAAAATGACAACATAAAATTAATATGGAATGCAAAATTTATATGGAATGCAGTAGCCAAAATAATATTGGAAAAGAAAAAGAAATTTGGAGGACTCAAACCTCTCAATTTCTAAAGATACAGTATTCAAAATAGTGCAATATTGATATGAGAGGATATAGATTAATAATTGGAATTAAGAATCCAAAAATAAACCCTCACTTTTATGGTCAATTGATTATTGACAAGAGTACTAGGAAATTCAATGGGGGAAAGAATAATCTTTCAAAAAATAGTCTGGGACAACAGGATATCCACATGTAAAAAAAAATGAAACTGAACACCTCACACCATATACAAAATTTAACTCACAATGGATGATAGAGCTAAATTTAAAAGCTAAAACTTAAAGAAATATATGAGTAAATGTTTGTGGATTAGTCAATGATTTCTTAGATATGATACGAAAATTACAAGCAATAAAATATCAATTATATTACACTTCATCAAAATGTAAAAACATTTGTGCTTCAAACAACATCATCATTAAAGTGAAAAGACAACCCACAGAACTATTGGAAATATTTTCAAATCATATATATGGGACCTGTGTCAAGGATATATGAAGAACATTTACAACTTAATGATAAAGACAAATAAACCAATTTTAAAATGGGCAAAGCATACGAATGGGTATTTCTCCTAAGAAAATATACAAATGGACAATTAACACATAAAACCACACTGAGCATCATTAGTCACCAGGGAAATGCAAAGCAAAACAGCAATGAGATACTGCTTTACATTCACTAGATGGCTATAATATTAATTTAAAAATAATAATAATTTAAAAAATAATTAAAAATAATTTTTAAAAAACGGTAACAAGTATTGGTAGAAAAGGTAGAGAAATTGGAATCCTCATACATTACACAGTGGGAATATAAAATGGCACAACCACTTTAAAAATGTTTGATAGTTCTTCAGAAGGTTAAACATAGACTTACAATGTGACCCAGCAATTCTACAACTAGGTGCATACTGAAGATAAATGAAAACATACATCTACACACAAAAAAATGTAAATAAATGTTCACAGCATTATAATACCCCAAAAGTAGAAATGACCCAAATGGCAATCAACTAATGAACAGATAAATAAAATGTAGTATATCCATTCAATGGAATGTTCTTCAGCAATAAATGGAATGAAGTACTGATACATGTTTCAACATAGATGGATTTCAAAAACATTGCAGTGAGTGAAAGAATTTAGTCACAAGACATCACACATCATAAGATGCCATTAATAGACAATGTAGAGAATAAGCAAATATACAGAAACAGAAAGTACATTAGTAGTTGACTATGGCTTGGGGGTGTTGGGAGCAATAAAGGGTGAATTTTTAAATGGGTAGTGTTTCTTTTTGTGTTGATGAAAACATTACAAAATTGATTATGGTGACAGCTGCACAACTCTGCGAATATACTAAAAATCACTGAATTGTACACTCTAAGTGGGTGAATTTTATGGTATATGAAATATAACTCAGTAAATCAGTTACAAAAAAGGAGCTTTTAATGTCAAGGAAAAAAATGTCCACAGCAACAATCAAGCAGACTAACAAAAGGATTTCATATAAACCAAAAGCAACAAAAGAACAAGACAAACAAATGAGAAACAGAAACTCATAGACACAGACAATGGTTTGGTGGTTTCCAGAGGGTAAGTGGGGTGGGGGGTGGGGGGTGGGAGATGAGGGTAAGGGGAATCGAATATATGGTGATGGAAGAACTGACTCTGGGTGATGAACACACAATGGGATTTATAGATGATGTAATACAGAATTGTACACCTGAAATCTATGTAATTTTACTGACAATTGTCACCCCAATAAATTTAATAAAATTAAATTTAAAAAAAAAAAGGATTTCATCAACACTTTTAGATATAGGGTATGTACTATGCTCAGAGTACCATAAAGATTAATTTTTTCAATGTAGTTTGACAGTGATTTATTTATACTTAGAAGATTTAACTGTCAAATCAATTTCTTTGTAGAATTATTTTTCAATGATGGGAGAAAATAATCCTACTGACTGATAACACACAAGCTATGTTCAATTACAGGATGAGGATATTGGCAGAAGACAATCTCTAACACTGTCTCTACATGGTTTCAGAAAACTGAACATTCAGACAGATAGCATGGTGGTCACTGAGAAATAACGGAGGAGAAAACTCCAGTGGTAAAGGCCTGAAAGTTTGCTTCTCCGAGCTCTGTCTACACAGTGAAGGGTCTGGGACCATGAAAACAAACCAATGAAAATTAAGATGACAAATCTAAGCTGAAAATCCACTGACACTTATACCAAGTCCATAAACATTGAAGAGGTTATTGACACATGATTAATACACATTGGAAGAAAATGTGCTGGCTCATGGAAATTAAAAAAAAAATCAATTCTTGGAATTAATGATTTTAATTAACTCTATGTATTAATTCATCCAACAAATCATACAGAAAAAGGCATATGATGGTAGGGTATAAACAATAAGGAGGTATTTGGACCAAGCATTTAGGAATAAAAGTTTAGGAGAACCGCATAAGATTAGCATTAGCTTTAAATTTTGAGATAATTTTGACACTTTGAATATAAAAATGTCCCTATGGTATACTTTAATTATTATAAGAAAATAGTCCAAACATGTATGCTACTATTTTAGGACTGAATTTCCCCTTTTTCACTTCTTTCCCATTGTTTTTCCTCAAAAGATTGTTTCTTCCTTTACCTGTTAGTATTACAAATAACAGAATTGCAAAAAGAATTATAAAGTTATATGCGTATACTCAATGGTAAAAATTAGAAACATAAAAAGTCTAAATAGCTCTTTCTCAAGGTATCCATACAGAAATTTCCCCTTCACTACACTGTTTTATATTTAGGTTAATTGTTTCTTTCATTACTAACATTTAAGAAAAAACAGCAAAATCAAAATATTATTTCTCCAAGATACTAACACTTGAATTTGAAGATGTATTTATCCATAACAATTAAACACAAAAGCACACATTTCTTTTCAGTATAACAGCAAGAATCAAGAAAAATCTTAAATTACAAAATTTTCTGCATCAAATGAAAGGAAATTATGAAACTGTTGGCTGTTAACAAAAAGTCAGCCAGATATTTCTCCCAGCAAAATAGATTTATTTGGGAACAACAAGTAATTGCAATCCAGAACACACGATTCCACTAAACAAAGGAGTAGAAACTTTTTTATACAGGGGAAGGGGAAGTTGGGAAAGCTATTACAATGAGTTTTTCCTGTTGTGCTTTGCAATCATAAGACCTGAGAGCTCCCCCTTCTGACCTCCCTCCTTTATTTTATTTTATTTTATTTTACTTTATTTTATTTTGTTCAGTGGTAGTTTGTTATTCAAAAACGTTTCTTGAACTGCATTGAGTAGAATTTAGAGGAGGTTGGGACTGTATGTGAGTGTGGGCAGATCGTCCTCTGAGTCTTACTCAATGCACTTATATATATGCACATGGGTATAGTCTAGTGGTTAGGATTTGGCGCTCTCTCCCTTCATTTTAAATGAGGTTTCTGTTTACTAATTTTTTTACAAAACATTGTTTTAAAAATAAGAAATTCTTTAGAATTGAGATGGGAAGGAACCCTTGAAGAAAAATATTTGCAAACAAAGAACAAAATATAATAATTTTAATATGACGAATGCAAATAAGAATACACAAGTTGTATATTTCATTAACCCCTGTCTAACTCAATTTATGTACATGTTGCATATAAATGGGCCTTAGACTCAACCTATGGGAAAAATATATTGTAAAAATTGCTATTTAAGGAAAAGTGTTAAATATTATCAGAAGTCTCTCTCATATAATTATATATACTCACATATGCAAATCCAACTTCGTGTTAAATGTAAATATAAAATATAACCCTGAAAAATAAGTTTGTGTGGCTATTATTTATTCTGATAGGCAATAAAATATTAAATAATGAATAATAGTTCAATTACATTTTAATCATTTTCAATGAACTATATAATATTTTTCCAAATAAAATGTCCAAGTTTGATTTAATAATTTATACATCATTAACTAACTGATTATAATTAATTTGAAATAGTGTGCTTAAATACTTATTAATGATAACAAATAAATTATTGCTCAAGGTATATTTTATATTTACTGATTTTAATAATGGGATTTGGAGGAAAATATATTAATAACTTCAAATTGAATAAATTATACATACTAGGAAGTGCATTAATAATAAATCAAATATACATGATTTTATCTGTAAAGAGAAGTACTTAAATTCTAAATATTTTCATACATAGCATTTATTGCCCAATTGAATTGAAATTTTTCCCATAGCTTTCCTCTTTAGAATTAAAAGAGCTTAATTTTCTTTATTTTTTAGACTGTGTTATGCCTGAACACTGCGCTGTACACCTGAAGCTGATATAGAATAATACTGAATGTCAACTATAACTAATGTGTGTGTGTGTGTGTGTGTGTGTGTGTGTGTGTGTGCGAGATGTATAGTACAGCATAGGGAATACAGTCAATGGAATTGTAACAGCTATATATGATGTCAGAGGGGTTGTAGATTGAGGGAGAGGGGTTATCCCTTTGTGAGCGGTGTAAATGTCTAATCGTTATGATGTTTTATACACCTGAAACTAATATAAAAAATTTAATTTAATTTAAAAAAAGCTCAATTTTCAAACTTTCTAACAAAATAGGGGTCAATCACAAGTGATGGGAGGGGAGAGATAAAGTGCCTAAGGTTCTAACACTTAGAATTAACTGTAAAGGAAAACACTGTTTAAAATAGAGATGATGGAGAATGCAGGCTATTTCCTTAATTTATTTTATATTAACGAGGTTTAAACAATTAATCTAAATAGTGACAATACCTATGCCGTATTACTCATTTAATTATACATGTATTTTAAAATAACCTCCCCCACCAAAATACCCAATGATGTTACAGCACAGCTTATAGCTGATATTTCCCTAAAAACCCAAACACCTTTCTCAGTTTGCTTTCACAGATGAAATTCATGGTCAAGTTTCTAACTTACACTCAAGAGTTTTCAATATTTTTCTTACACATAGAAATTAATTTTTGGATATGAGTTGAAGCTAATATCTACCTCATACACCGTGCCCAGGAAAAATGGAAGGACTATGTTATTGATTTAATGCTGAAGTCAAAGTACCATTATATACTGAATCTATAAAGTGTACAAACCATTAACTATGGAAAGAAGCAAGATGGATAAAGGGCCTAGTGTGGAGCTAAGCTGTCCATAGAATACTGACTCTCACATTTGTTACTTAAGGCTTTTATTAAGATACTACTGCAAGAATATGAATAACACTCTTGCTTTAAAAAGCTCAACCAAAATACTCAGTCTTTTTTCCATTTTGTTGCACAGGAACAGAAAGAGGAAAAAAACACTATTTATGAGGTTTAGATGTGAGAAATCCTCTTCTAATAACATAGCAATATTACAAGGACAGGACTATTTTACAAATTGTTCCCATTCACCATAAACATGATTTACTATGCATTTTGAAATAAATAACATAAAAATCATGATTGAAAACAGTTGCACATCAAAAGCAAACATCTGCATATCTGCAAATGTGAAAATCATTCCCAGGCCTTAATTCTGGCGGGGTTCTATTTATTTCTTGGTGGCAGAGAACAAAGGTATTATTCACACTTGTTCAGTGAAGAAAGACGGCTACTAAATAATTATCGGGCTGTCTAGCTGCCTTTCAACACGTTTCTCAAAATAGTTATATATACCAAGTGGGATGTGTTATAAATCTGATTCAGAGATCCGTTACTGCCATGGTGACTGCAGTAAAAGAGGAAGAGGAGAGGAAGATGATACACTGGTTATAGCCACATTAATGTAAATGATGTAGGATCTGCCAGCAATTTCTGGGTGTGGGCCGGGATCGTGTCTCGTGAAGCTGAAGAATGGACACACGGACCAGGGAGAGGCAAAATTGTAAAGGAGGATAGTTTAGTAGAGGCAGGAGAAGAGGTTGCTGCTCCCGAGCGGGTGGGGGTACCCGAAACTGGGAAGCCCAGTGACTAAGGCAAAAGTTATTACTTTTATACCTTCCCTTGCCTGTTTGGGGAAGGAGGCTGGAGGCTTTGAATGGAATTTCTCTATTAGGTTTGTCCTAATCCCGAAGGGATTAACGAACCAACCCATTCCTATCTATCAGATCAGCTCCTTTGTCTGGCCAGAAGGGATGTGAGATTATTTATTAACCTCAAGGCGTATTCTCATGTCTCTGTTCTGGAGTGAAGGAGACATTCCAGGACCTTGAGTTTCAGGATGTGGCTGCTTTTTTGTTTATTCCACCAGGGATCCCCCTGTCTACCTAGCAACATGCTAACTAACCTGTCTCAACATCAGGTCCTAATGTAACGTTTTCATGTTGCCATTGTTTGTCTCAGTGAAATGTCCACCAGAATGAGGATTTCTGGTAGCCCCACAATCTCAAATAGTTAAAGATCACCTGGCACGTGAAAACCAACAGTGTGGCTTCTACTGACTTCATCCTTCAGACATTCATTTATTGCGAGTTCTAATTCTGGGACAGGCAAAACTCTAGACCCTGGGGATACAACGTAGATTATTTTTACAGATGAAGATAAACAATCAACCTGGAAATACTAAGTAAACTGAGAAAGACTGTGCAGAGTGTAAATTCCCCACCAAGGATTATTATAGGTTGAAGTAATTAAGAGTAACAAGTATCTACTTTCGTTTGGATGGCAAAGTCATTGCTGAGAAAGGTGGGGGGAGGATGGTAGAGGAGGGTAAAGGGGATCAAACAAACAGTGATGGAAGGAGAACTGACTCTGGGTGGTGAACACACATTGTGATATATAGATGATGTATTACAGAATTGCACACCTGAAATCTATGTAATTTTACTAACCATTGTCATCCCAATAAACTCTAATTTTAAAAAATTAAATTAAATTAAATTAAAATTAAAAAATGAAATGAAATGAAATGAAAGTGTCATTTAAGCTAAAATCTGCAAAACAAAGGGAAGCCCACATCAGAAGTAGCAACATTTCAAGCAGGGGAACAAGTTAGTGCAGAAAGACTCTAAGGCAAGAGACAGCTTGGCCTGAGGCTAGAGTGAAGGGATGTCACAGTGGTAGTATTTGTTCTGACTATTAAAAAATTATTTCAGCTGTAGGGGGAAGAAAGGAAATTTTATAGGGTGACAAAAATAGAAAGATCTTATAAGAAAAACTGCAATAATCTAGGAGAGAAACATTGAGGGAATAAGGTGGTGATCATAAAGAAACAAAAGTGGAGAGATTTGGGATATGTAAAGTAGAGACAAGATTAATGGATAGATTATACGTGAAGTTTTTTAAAGTATATATAAATTTGACATTAGTCATGGTGTTATATGCACTGTACTGAGAGGGAGAGCTTGGAAAAGTAACAGGTTGATGTAGTACAGAATTGTACACTTGAAACCAATGTAACTTTACTAACCATTGTCACCCCAATAAACT
This sequence comes from Rhinolophus sinicus, assembly GCF_036562045.2. Classification (NCBI taxonomy): domain Eukaryota; kingdom Metazoa; phylum Chordata; class Mammalia; order Chiroptera; family Rhinolophidae; genus Rhinolophus; species Rhinolophus sinicus. The sequence goes on along the minus strand of NC_133768.1, from coordinate 22,737,753 downwards.
TTCATAAAAAAAATTTTGTTTATTGTGAAAAAAAAAGAAAAGTAACAGGTTGAACAGACTCATCTGTTTGTTATTTATTTTCAGAGGGCTGTTGGGAAAAAATCAAAAGTTCTGTTAATTTTGAGATTCATCTCGGATACATACTTTAATGGGTATGTCAAATAGGCTGTTTAAGAAATAAATTTCATGTTCAAGAAACAAGTATAAAAAATTCTGAGGTTCATTTGCATACAGTTGGCATTTAAAGCCATTAGATTGGGTGAGTTAACCTAGAAAAAATATGAAGACTGGACTCCTACTAACATTTTGAGATGCAGAAATGATGAGACAAGGAGACTGAGGAGGAAAACTAGGAAGATTTTATGCAATTCAGACGAAAGAGTTCTTCCAGAAGGATCAAGTGGTCAAATGGTCCAAATTCTGCTCAGAGATCAAGTACAGGAACAGAGATATGGCAATTGTATTGCAACACAATGGTCATTTGCCTTTAGGATATTAAAAGAAGAGATAAAGAAAAAGAAAAAAAACAGTCTTTGTGAAAAAAGCAGGCCTAGTGAACCAAATTGAAGAAAGACTATGAGGTAAATTACTGCAATATAAACTTGAGGACAGAAAAGGGGCCACAGGTTAAACCTGACAAGCTCAGGAGACTGAAAATAATCACATAGGATGGCATGAGCATAAAAAATTTCATAACTAAGTGGGCCGTGGCGGAAAGTCACATCTTTAGCCAAAAGCTTCCTTCATAAAGTTAATCTGTGCCTTTAACTGGTTCTGTCTATTGTCTTTTTGAACCTAAAATTATACCCTTGGAATGTCAGTAATCCATTTTCCAGACCAGAGCAGGAAACTACAGAATCCCTCATTATGATGCTTATCTCCTGATTGCCATCTCTATGTGCCATAAAAAGCTGTTAACTATCCTGCACTCACCTATATAAAAGAAGTACCTGTCTCTCCAATTTACTTTTATCCAATCCCAGAGATGTCCCTGCTTTGCCTTCTCCCACCCCTTTAATCTGTCACCAGTGGATTTCACTAACCCTCCTCCTTTGATTCTATGTATAAAATAAGCCACAACCATCATTTTGTGGAGCATTTTCTCAATCTGTTGCGATTTTGCTTCCTGGCAATTGCCATCAGTTTGGCTCAAATAAACTCTTAGTGTAAGCTTTCTCTTAGGCTGGATGTTTTTCATCGACAAACTATAAACAATTCCTTCAAGGTTGTGAGTTAGTGTGTCTGTGTGTCAAAAGTTTAGCTAAGCTCCTCTGTCCTGACAAGGCTGCCTTGGCCAAGGGATCTGCACAGACCATAAACTGACATTGGCCCCAAGCGAGCGCAGGCCCTAGATAGCAGCCCACAGAGTCACAAGCAAATCTAAGCTCTTGATCTGACTTCCACAGCAGCCCTCTTGATCAAGTCCCCCTTGCCTCCTAGAGCCTGTATGCCTCATGATACCCCTCAGATAAGACCTCCATGGGACTTATCAAAACTCACCACTTTGGGTTTGAATTGACCAATCTGGCCCGGGTCCAGGAACCTCAAAGCGTTCTACCCATAGACCCTAATGTGACCCTAAAACATATGTCCCTGGATCTCCATGTGCAGTCTGCCTTGGCCTCCCTGACATGGCATATGACCATGTACTTCCTCCATGGCCTGTAATAGACTTCTCCATTTCAATTTCTCTGTGGTCTGTTGTTGAACCGTGGCTCACCATCAGGCACCCTGTGTTATACTTAACAAATGTTAATTTAACACAGTCATAACAGTGTGTGTGTGTGTGTGTGTGTGTGTGTGTGTGTGTAAGGAGAGCATAAAACCAAGGCAACACCTGGAAAAGAAAGCAGGATCAAGAGAATTTATTTTCGTTTTGATTTTTTAAGTTAGAAGATACCAAAACATATTTGTAAGTACAGAGAAATTGATATTGAAGGAGAAGAGAGACAACTTCAGGATAAAAGGTATGAATAAGTTGAGAAAAAATGAACTCCAGAGCCCAAGTGGAAGGGCTGGGCTTGAAATGAGAGCAGGTAGACTGTCATCCACACTCAAATAGCACAGCAGGTCAAGCATGTAGATTGAGAACCAAATGAGTTGGTAGATTTGCAGGTGGATGGATGAGGGAACTCAGGTATGATAACTACTTTCCTCAATGAAATAACAAGTAAGGTTAGCCATGTGGGAAACAAGATCTATTGTGAAAGGGAGGTTTGAAGAGAGAGGAGAAGGTATAAAATCATTTTGGAGAACAGGAAACAGAAATAGAATAGGGTGCCTGGGGATGTTGAGTGCTCATTTGAGAATTGTGGCTATGAATTTAAAATGAGATCAATGATATTTAACTACTTACATGCAGGCATTCAGATGGGTTGTCATAAGCAAGGCTGTAAACCACATTTACAAAATATTTTTTCGATCAAATATATGGTGATGGAAGGAGGACTGACTCTGGGTGGAGAACATACAATGGGATTTACAGATGATGTAATACAGAATTGTATGCCTGAAACCTATGTAATTTTACTAACAATTGTCACCCCAATAAATTAAAAAAATAGTAACAATAATTTTTACGAGAAAAACACAATTTATCATGAGATTATACAGTGGTCTCCTTCTACTAACCACATTCTTTTTAACAGCACGTAATGTATAGTGTCTGTACCAGTAATTCCTATTCATGAGTGCTCTAGTTTTAAAATATCAATGGAATACTTTAAGGAAAAACAACAACTAAACTATAAAATGGATTATTCTGACAGATAACTTGGATCTCAAATAGCTTTTAAAATTCTCAAAACAATCTGTTATGTTTTTAGAAGTTTAATCTTTAAACAGAATGGAGAAAATCCTGGGAGAATCACTAACACCTGAGAACAGTGCAGCACTGATGGAACTCTCTTCTTGTGCTCTTCAGTAGGTAGCCACTAGGCACACAAGGCTATTGACCACTGGAATGTGGCTAACGTGACAAATGAAGTGAAATTTCCTTTTTATTTGATTATAATGAACTTACATTTAAATAGCCACAGGTGGCTAATGGCTACCTCACTGAAAGCTCAACTATCCCTGCCCCATCCACCACTAGATGTTTGCTAGCTATTTGAAAAGCAGAGTTGAAATGTCCAAACAGCTGCAAGAGACAATTCTTTTGCTTTGTTAGTTTAGATGAGCAGTTCCAAAACTTCAGTACACTCCATAATTACTACACAGGGTTTACATACAAAACCTGTAAAAACTCAAAAAGGTGATTCATAAAATTCTCTATGGTAGTTTTAACAATTGGAAATTTTCACATTTTAAATTATAAATTCACATTAAAACCCGATTCTCTAATACATCATCTATATATCACATTGTGTGTTCACCACCCAGAGTCAGTTCTCCTTCCATCATTATATATTTAATCCCGTTTACCCTCATCTACAACTCACTCCCCCTTTACCTTCTGGTAACCACTATACTATTTTCTGTGTCTACGAGTTTTTGTTCTTCATTTGTCTGTCTTGTCCCTTTGTTGTTTTCAGTTTTACATACCACATATCAGTGAAATCATATGGTTCTCTACTTTTTCTCTCTGACTTATTTCACTTAGTATAATAATCTCACGATCCATCTATGTTGTCCCAAATGGCACTATTTCATCTTTTCTTATGGCAGAGTAATATTCCATTGTGTATATGTACCATACCTTTATACAATCATTTATCGAAGACACTTTGGTACACCTGAAACCTATGTAACTTTACTAACAATTGTCACCTCAATAAACTTTAATTACAAAAAAAAAAGCCTGATTCTCCACTACCTCACCCATTTCAACAATATAAAGTAATACATGCTGAGAATTAATTTCAAGAACTAATACAGGAATATATGGCAAAAAGTGATGACTCAGGTGGACAGTACTGTCAAGGACCATGAATGACTGAGCCCTCCAAATTATAACTACATGGTTAATTTTAAATAATTATCTTCTCATTAAGGAATTTAAATATTCATTCAAATGTATTAATCTGCTTTATCTTTGGTATTAAAATTTATATTTAAATATTAACGCTTCCTTCTAGCTATCATATGGAAATTTTAAAACACCATAATAACACTTAGAAATGTAACAAAAATTCAAGTATTTGGTGGACCTGCCAATTACCTTTCTTGTTCATATCGATTGTGTAAGTTTCTCCATAATGTATACAATGGAATGAAAAAAATTCCTTCCATCATGCAGTCTTCAAAAAGTCAAAATGACAGAAGTAATCTATAGCAACATTTTTTATGATAGACAAAAGCCTGACTAAATTTCACTATAAAGGAAACCAGAAAATGAAACGACCTGGAAAAAATTTCACTTTCCTTTGCTTCTTTTAGTTTAAAAGCAATCTATTTCCCTTATTTGAATATTCCAATAGTATAAGTAAAATTTACATTTCCACTTGTGTTTTCCGGTTCTTCTTGTTAAAATCTTTGTTTTCCAAGTATGTCTCTAATCTAATACCAGAGGGTGTTTCACATGAAAGCTGTATTAATCTTGCCCATACAAATTTAGAAGACCCCTTTGTTTTCCAGGATCCACATTTGGACATTCTTTGGAAATTGCCTAGAATAGGTACCTGTATAGGCAAAACGGAACATCATGTTTATCAGTTGGTAGCCTGGGGTCTCTAGGTACTTTTGGGAAAACTTCATGAGTCCCTCAATTCCATATGTCACTCAGCATTCATAAAAAGAATAAAACTATGGTTCACATGCACTTCTGTTCACCTGTACTCTTTATCAGATGTGTGAATCCATATTATAATTAATGACATTTAAATTAGTTTTAACTGTTACTGAATTGCTTTCTTTATAGATTCCCTCCATTAATGGGTATTAAAATTTAAGCTATTAATATGTGTAATCTTTTCTAAAAAATACTATTAAAATGGAGCTTTATATTTAAAAAAAATCGGTAAACCTAATGATGTATCAGAGCTTTCTTTTCAAATGTTGGCATAGCAAATGGATTAATGCCAAGATGCAGTCTAACTCTATTTTACCAGGATTTTGAAGCAAACAGTTATGCTTCACTGTTGTTGATTTTAGTGAGGGAGCTATGAATTGAAGTTTTGTATATATGAGTCACTGAAAGAAGACACCATGTTCAACTAGAAATCTCACCCCAAAGACCAATAATAGGAACAGTGCCAGGTGTTAGCTTCACTTATTGGACTATTATATAACCTCTTTGCACTACCCCTCCAAATGTTCTAGTGCCTGTGAAGTGAATACATCATGTAGAAATTTAAGCCAATTGTTCTCAAAAATTAAGTTAAGGTTACTTAATAAATATCAAGATTTTACTAATACATTTTCATTGATTATCTCTTGAATTCAATGAAAAACTTAATTATGAATCTAAAGATAAAACTGGTTCTTTACAGCTTTCTAACTGAAAATGGTACTGAAAGTCCCAGGATGTCTAAAGCATTAAAGAAAGTGTTCAATAACAAGTGGCAGATCACAACTACATTAATAGCAGAAACTAAAGAACAATGCACCTTTAAAGTTTAATATTCTGCACAATATCTTAAATTTAAATTTTTAACAAAAGTTCTATTTTTAAAAACTGTTCTATTTAAAAACTTAATTTTTAAATAATCATCATTACATGTTTTCCAGACAACAAAACTAATAACTATTGTGACTGTAACAAACTTTGATGAAGCATGGCTACTTACATTATTTTAATAGTTTCTACAGAACTATAATTCAAGCAGGTTTTAAGTTTTTTCCTCACATTCAATTACGGAGATTTTCAAACATATGGAAAAGTTGGAAGACTTGTACAGTAAACATCATCTAGGTTGTACAATTAACATTTCATTACACTTACTTATCACATATACATATATACATCTATTCATACTTCTATCCACCCGTCATTCCATTTAATTTCAGTATGAGTTTCAGGTATCGGGTTTGATACTCTTCACCCTTAAATACCTCAGCATGCATGTCAATAACTAGAGTTCAATAATCTTGCTTTTCCATGCACTTTACATACAACCAAATGCATAAATCTTAAGTGAACCATTCCATGAATTTTGACAATCTAGTATGATTTTTATTCCTTGGCCTTTGGATGGTATATAAATCAAAATAAAAGCTAAAAATAAATAATATTATGTTATTGATCTGCTATTTTGACTTCTGTGGTTATCCAAATGTTTCCACAGAAAGTAAAAGTAAATTTGATCTCAACCATTTAACAGATTTATGTGTCATATTTACCATGGAATACTTAAAAAATATATAATAACCACAAGAAGTTCTCTCAAAGTTTAATTACAATTTACAAGAAGTTCTCTCAAAGTTTAATTACAATTTACGTTTTGAAAATGTCATGAATTTAAAATACAGCTCAGAAACATGGTGGTGTAAGGGGTCCACCTTGACCTCTGCCCTTGAAGTGACAGCAATCTGAACAGCTATAATTCAACAAAGGATTCCCTGTGCAACATGCAAACATGACTGAGAGATCTGCACATTGAAATATCTGAAGGTGGGAGAATCAGGATGAACAGGGTAGAAGGGGAGGAAAAAGTGCAGAGACAGGGCTACCAACACAGCCTGGGGCTCACTGTGGTCTGGGAGGAGGGAAGGACTGAGACTGCAGGTGCATTCTCTGTGGCTCCAAGGAATCCTGCCTGAGTGGTCAGCATATAATACAGCTTAACCCAGTGACTGGGGCACAGATATCAGGGCCCATCAAAGATTGAATGCAGAAGTGCTATAACTGTGGTCTAACAGTCCTCACTTCCTGGAAGAATACAAAGCCAAGGAGCCTGGCTGCCTCCCCCCACCCTCACAGAGCTCATCTCCCCTAATCATCCCAGTGTTAGTGGCAGGTCCTTAAAAATAAAAAACAAACAAACAAACAAAAAAACACTGTAGCAGTGTCAGATTAAAGAGCAGAATATCTACAGCCCGGAGAACTTGACAGACATGTCCTGAGTGGCAGAAGCACACTGTGGCTAATCCCCACTGACAAGGAACAAGATATAGGGGCAAGGGAGCAATGGTCTGATAGTCCCCATTACTCAGAGGATAACAAAGACACAAACGCACCATTGGTCTCTCCAGCACACCCCACCCTCACCTTTCACCTGTGATCCTAGAGCAGGCACCGAGGGCTGCTGAGGTACACAGTTCTATATCTGGCTGCAAGGGATGCAAGGGGATTTCAGGGGCTCAGAATCCCATCACCCACCACATCCTCCCATGGGGGTGGTGTCCTGAGACTGAGGTGACCTGGTCCAGAGGAAACGCCTACCTCCCCAGGAAATCTTTCACTGCCAGAAGCCAGGAAAGGTCAAGAGAAAATAAAATGCTAAAGTGCTACCTACTGTAAAACAAAAGAAAGATCTCTTTATACCAACCTGCTGCAAAATTCATTCCAGTAGATGTGCAGGAAGAGAAATAATTCATCAATTACCATGAATAACCAAGATAGCAAGATAGCTCAGACAGAAAATAAAAAAATCTCCAGAAAATAAACTTAAAACCATGGAAATATGTGACTTAAATGACAGAGAATTCAAGAGTGCAGGTCAGAAGAAACTCAATAGGATGCAAGAAAACTCAGTTTAATGAACTCAGAAATAAAGATCAATGAACAAAATGAATACTTTACCAAAGAGATTGAAATTTTTAAAAAGCACCAAATAGAAAATGTGGACTTGAAGAACTCAATAAAAGAGTTGAAGAATGAAATAGCCAGTTTAGAAAATAGAAATGACCAGGTGGACAAAAGAATTAGTGACATCAAAGACAGAAATCTGGAAATGACACACATAGAAGAGACAAACTTGAGTTAAAAGAAATAACTCTAAAAGAACTATCTGTCTTCATCAGGAAGAGTAATAAAAAAATAACAATGGGTATACCAGAAGGAGAAGAGAAAGAGAAGGGCACAGAGAGCCTATTCAAACAAAGAGTCAATGAGAATTTCCCAAACCTACGGAAAGAATTGGATCATTAAATCCAAGACACAAACAGAAAACCTAATTACCTCAATCCTAAAAGGCCTTCTCCAAGGCACATTATATTGAAACTGTCAAAAATTAATGACAAAGGAGGAATCCTCAAGACAGCCGAAAGAAGGAAGTAACCTACAAAGGAAAGCTGATCAGATTATCATGATTTTTTTTCCCAGAAACTATACAATCCAGGAAGGAGTAGAATCAAATATTAAACTATTGAAAGAAACTATCAGCCAAGAATAATACATACAGCAAAGTTATCCTTTACATATGAAGGAGGAATAAAGACCTTTCCAGATACACAGAAGCTGATGGAATTTTCCACCACAAGGCCTGCATTACTGGAAATACTGAAGGAGGTTATTCTACCTGAAACAAAAAGACGAAAGAATACAAATCTATGAGTAAGATTACTAACAGACAGACAGAAGCAGGAAATGGCAACCCCCACACAGAAAAGGTCAAAATACATTTTTAAATAACAGAAAGATAAAGGAGATAAAAACATAAAAAAAGAAAAAGAGAAGAAGACAATTTGCTACTGAAACTCTAAAATGAATTCACAACATAAATAGTAATAATTTGTGACAACAGAAACATAAAGTGGAGGTGGTAAAGGTCTGAATCTGCAAACGGGAACTGAGATGAGAACCATGCTGAAGTACAAAGACTACTCTATATAAGAAAGTTTCTTTTACATAAACTTAATGGTAGCCACTCAAAAAGAAAAAAAAAATCCAGAACTGAAATACATAGCTGAAAAAAGATGAAACCCAGGAAAAAAAATTGTACAATACAACTAAACTACAATAAAATACATAAACACAAAGGCAAAGACACAATGGAGGCAGACAGCTACCAGAAAACAAAAGATAAAATGGCTATAGGAAATCCTCATATACCAAGACACAAATAAACAAAATCAGGAATGAAAGAGGAGAAGTTATAACAGATGCCACAAAAATACAAAGGATCATACAAGAATGTTATAAAGGGATATATGCCACCAAATTCAATAACCTAGGAAAAATGGACAAGTTCTTAGAAATATGTAACCTTCCTAGAATGAATCATGAAGAACGGGAAAATCTAAATAGACCAATCGACAGTAAATAAAGTGAAACAATCATCCAACACTCTCCCCCGCCTCCCCCTCCCCCCCCCCCCGCAAAAGCAAAAGGCCAGGACCAGATGGTTTCACCAGTGAATACTACCAAACATTCAAAGATGATTTAATACCAATCCTGCTCAAACTCTTCTAAAAAATTGAAGAAGAGGCGATATTTCCTAAGTCATTATATGAGGCCAACATTACCCTGACACAAATACCTGGTAGGGATAACACAAAAAAAGAAATTACAGACCAATATCTCTGATGAATACAAATACAAAAATCCTAAACAAAATACTTTCAAATGGAACACAACAATGCATTAAAAAAATTATACATTACAATCAAGTGGGGTTCATTCCAGGGGCACAAGGATGGCTCAACATATGCAAATCCATCAATGTGATACACCACATAAACAAAATAAAGGACAGAAATCATATGATTAGATCAACAGATTCAGAAAAAGCATTTGAAAAAATACAACATCCATTCATGATGAAAACACTTAATAAAATGGGTATAGCAGGAAAGTACCTCAATATAATAAAAGTAATATACGACAAACCCTCAGCTAAAATACTGAAAGCTTTTCCTCCAAGATCAGGAACAAACAGGGATGCCCGCTATCACCACTGTTATTCAACACAGTATTGGAAGTCCTCGCCAGAGCAATCAGGCAAGAGAAAGAAACAAAAGGCATCCAAATTGGGAATGAAGAAGTTAAACTGTCACTTTTTGCATATGACATGATTCTTTATACAGAAAACCCTAAAGACTCCACCAAAAAAACTATTAGAAACAATGAACAAATATAGTAAAGTGGCAAGATACAAAATCAATGTACAAAAATCTATTGCACTGCTATACTAACAATAAAATTTCAGAAAAAGAAATGAAAACGATTCCTTTTGCAATTGCAACAAAAAGAACAAAATACCTAAGAATGAACCTAACAAAAGATGTAAAGGACCTATATACACAAAAAACTGTAAGACATATTAAAAGAAATTGAAGAACACACAAAGAAATGGAAAGAGTCTATGTTCATGGATTTTAAGAATTAACATAATTAAAATGACAGTATTACCCAAAGCAATATACAGATTCAAGATTCAATGCAATCCCTATCAAAATCCCAATAACATTTTTTAAAGAAATAGAACAAAAAATAATCAGATCTGTATGGAATCACAGAAGACCCCGAATAGCCAAAGCAATCCTAAGAAAAAAGATAAAGCTGGAGGTATCGCACTACCTGACTTCAATTTATACCACAAAACAATAATAATCAAAATAGCATGGTACGGGCAGAAAAAGACACACAAAGAATTGGAATAGAATTGAGAACCCAGAAATAAACCCACATATGGGCAGACAATGTTGAACAAAGGAGACAAAAATATACAATGGAGAAAAGAAAGCCTCTTCCATAAATGATGCTAGTAAAATTGGAAAGCCACCTGCAAAAGAATGAAGCTAGAGTGCTATCTGCTACCATATACCAAAATTAACTCAACATGGATCAAAGACCTAAACATAAGACCTAAAACAATAAATTTCATATAAGAAAGCTTAGGTACTAAACTTACGTGGTTTCAGAGAGGGTTTTATGAATTTGACCTCAAAGGCAAGGGAAGTAAAAGCAAAACTAAATGAATGGGATTATCAAATTAAAAAGCTTCTGCACAGCAAAAGAAACTGTCAACAAAAAAAGAGGCAACATACCAAACAGGAGAAGACACGATGTGTAATCAAAAGATACGGTGATGTTTAAATTAAAAAAAGTATTACAGTAAAAGACACATTGCAATTAATTCCCCTCAAAATATTTCCCCTCATTTCAAGTCACTTATACCATCATTCTTGCCACTTTCTGAAGCAGTTCTGGAAGTCCTCTTTCATGACTATCTTTATCCTCCATCACGACAATGCACCGTATCACACATCGCTTCTGGTACGGCAATTTCTGTCAAATGAAAACATTATGGTGTGTCCTCATCCACCTTATTCACCGGATCTGGCACGATGGAACTTCTGGCTCTTCCCCAGAGTCAAAATGACCATGAAAGGAAAACATTTTGAATCAACTAAGGACATTGAGGCAGCCACGACAGCACAAGTGAAGACACTCACGAAAGAGGACTTCTAGAACTGCTTCAGAAAGTGGAAGGAACGATGGCATGTGAGTTTGAAGAGAGGGGGAGTATTCTGAGGGGGATTAGTGGCAATTTGTCTTTTACTATAATAAATTTTTTTAAATGTAAACATTCACCGTATTTTATGATTATACCTCGGATTTGCAAAACACACCTCTGATAAGGGGCTAATATCCAAAATATATAAAGAACTCATACATCTCAACAACAACAACAACAACAACAAAAAACAATCCAATTAGAAAAGGACAGAAGACCTGAACAGACACTTTTCCCAAGAAGACAAACACAGGAAACAGACATATAGAAAAGTGCTGAACTTAACTAGCCATTAGAGAATTGCAGATCAAAACCACAATGAGATATCACCTCACCCCAGTCAGAATGGCTATCATCAACAAGACAAGTAATAAGTGTTGGAGAGGTTGTGGAGAAGAGAGAACCCTCATAAACTGCTGGTGGGACTGTACATTGGTACAGCCACTATGGAAAACAGTATGAAGGTTCTTCAAAAAATTAAGAATAGAATTACCATATGACCCAGCAATCACTCTTCTGGGTATCTATCCAAAAAATCTGAAAACATTTACCTGCAAAGATATATGTACTCCTATGTTCACTGCAGCATTATTCTGTGGCCAAGACATGGAAACAGCTGAAGTGTCCTTCAGTAGATGACTAGATAAAGAAAATGTGGTACATATATACAATGGAATATTACTCTGCCATAAGAAAAGATGGCATATTGCCATTTAGAACAATATGGATAGATCTTGAGATTATAATGCTAAGCAAATTAAGTCAGACAGAAAAAGTTGAGAACCGTATGACTTCACTTATACAAGGGACATAAAACTGAAAGTTCAAATGAATAAGACAAACAAAAAAACCTCATAGACACAGACAGCAGTTTAGTGGTTACCAGAAGGTAAGGGGGAGTGGTAGAAGAGGGTAAATGGGTTCAAATATATGATTGACAAAGAAAGAATTGACTTTGGATGGTGAACACACAATGCAATATACAGATGATGTATTATAGAATTGTACACTTGAAACCAATATAATTTTACTAATCAATGTCACCCCAATAAATGTAACAAATATTAAAGAGGACAGAAAAATAAATAAATAAAAATAAATTCCAGGGAAGTACACTAGAATGTACACTAGAATAAACTTTCCAAGTACAGATTTCACGGTTAATCTAATGTCCTTATATAAATAGCATAGTAGATAATATCAATTTAGTCATTCAAGAAAGAACTTTAATTCATGATAATTGTCTTCTCTGGGTTTCTAACTCTTAAGAACTGATCCAACAGACACTGTTACTAAAACTTTAGGGAGGAAAGGGCCAAGATTGTTGGAAATGATCAATTCGTGGCCAAAATATTTATTTTTATTTAATTCCAAAGGAATACAGAAAAGGCAACCCATTTCTGAATTGAATGAAGCAAGAATTGTACCTGGCAAAGGAAGCAGGTTTTCATAATTGAAAATAGTGACCAATATGTTAAATTAAACCAAAAAAATGATTTCATTCTAATTCTTTACTTTCTGCATTGGCAAAGGTATTTCCAATGTGCTGAGGATGGATAGTTCTTTCTTTTTAAGAAGGAATGCACCATGAATTTCACATTGCATGACCAGACTGCCCAAGTGACAAGCACTGAGTTTGTCACCATTGGAGGTCGATGATCATTTTTCTGTTGCAGTTTGACACTAGATTTTTGAAATGCATAAATAACAGTATTAGTTTTGATCCTCTGAATTCTACCAGGGTAGAATGAAACTTGACAATCTAGTTTCAAACTACTTGTTGTACAAGAAACTGAGGTTGTGAGGGCATATAAGTAACTCAACAGAGTACCTCCTCAGGTAAGAACACAATGATTTACAATCTGACTTCTGAGAAGTGTTTTTCTTCTATTACAATGCTTTAAAAAAAGCTATCCGGGCCCCATATCTTAAAAAGAGCAAAGGCATAGATGCCACATGTCAGACTTTTACAGGTTTGCTTACAAATTAAATATGTACAGAATATTTGTCATGTACAAGTATTGTGCTAAGCAGCAAAGGGGACATAAAAATGTTTAATGGCCACATTTTAGGTGAGGTCAAATGCATGCATATAAAAATGCAAGGAAGTACATACAAAAGTTAAAATCGAAAAACTATAAAGAAATTAAGGTTAAATGCCTTCGCAGAGGATTTAAGGATTTCATATTATACACAAGTAGTACTTAAAACATAATTTACATCCAATGAAATCTTAAGACAGAGCATAGCCTTAATTGTATTTGAAAACCCAGGCACATTTAAAATAATGAATCTTCAATGAATACAGCAAATGTTTTTAAAAGCTCATTTAAAATATAGCAGACTATTTTCCTTTTTTAAAAAAATACTATACATATTCTGGGTTATACCATCCTCTTAACAAAAGTGCTATATCTCACTCAACATTACATTATTTCCCACATGAAACATTGAAGTGTGGGAAAAGTAAAGATGGTGGGGGGAAGCAACTCCTTCTTTCTTATTAGTTATTGAGCATTATATTAAAATCTAAGGCAAGTTTTCTTCACCCAATATCAATTACCATGATCATAAAATCTCACAAGTACAGTAAGTCCTCACTTATCTTTGCTAGGTTCTGTGACTTAAAGCCAAACGATGTATAACAAAACCAATTTTACCCTAGGCTAATTGACATACGAGGTCTGACAATTAAGTTCACGAACTCATCCAAGAAAAAGTGCTACATACCTCATTGCTGAGTATCACTACAGTCACCTTCAAAGTACTCCCTTTGGGAAGCTATGCACTGATGCCACCACCTAGTCTACCCTTCAAAGCAATTTTGGAACTCTTTTTCTGGAATGACCATCAGAGATATTGTCGTATTACCCTTGATGTCCTGAGTTGTCATCAAAATGTCTTCCTTTCAATATTTTCTTTATCTTCGGGTAAAGAAAGAAGTCATTGGGGGCCAGATCAGGTGAGCAGGAAGGGTGTTCCAACACAGTTATTTGTTCACTGGCTAAAAACTCCCTCACAGACAGTGCTGTGTGAGCTGATGCATTGTTGTGATGCAAGAGCCATGAATTGTTGGCAAAAATTTCAGGTTGTTTTCATCTAAGTTTTTCACGCAGCCTTTACAGCACTTCCAAATAGTAAACTTGGTTAACTGTTTGTCCAGTTGGTACAAATTCATAATGAATAATACCTCTGATATAAAAAAAATGTTAGCAACATCGTTGCAACAAGTTCACGAACTTAATTGTCAGACCTCTTACACAAGCGTGAGGTTTCTATAGCATCTCATCAAAGGTATAACAAAAAGATCTTAAGTGAAACATTATTTGAGGACCTGCTCTATAAGGATTTGTTCACACCAAACCAAGTTTTTTACCTCAGGAAAATTGTTAACTTGTCTTAATGGACACCGATTTGATACATCAATTAGTGGCTGAAATGCCACAGGTTCCACCCAAATCAGTTATCTTTTCAACAGTGCCAGTGGTGCTTCTTCATTTTTTGACATTATAAACTTAACCAAAGGATTAAATGAAAAGCATTAAACCCACAGAGTGAACCCAAATATGTTTTGGCAGAATACATGGCCAGAAGTAGGCAGGACAATGCTCTTACTTCACTTGAAAGGTTTCCTTTCATTTTCCCCCAATCTGCTTCTCTATAATTGGAATCTAATGCCAGCTTGTTTCTAGGGCAGGTGGTGTCCTTGCACTAGCTGGCCACAGTGAGGTGGTTTTTAGTGATAAGTGGTAGAATGGAGAGAGGGCAGAGGGAAGAGAAAGGAAAGAGGGAATAAGGTCCCACCAGACAGGACATATACTGCCCAGTAATTTTAGAAATCTTTCATTTTAACCTTGCAATACCCTCAAATTCCCTTATTCCAAGACTCACCTTTTAATTTTTTCCATTATTACCTTTTGAAAGCCAGGTTGTATTTGTAATTAATATCTATTATCTAATGTAATGATTATTTCCCTAAAAATTATAATTTAAATGGTGGTGTGATCAAATTAAAGAACGGTGGGTATTCACAGTCTTTAAATTACAGTCTAGATCAACTTCATAGACTTTAGAAACTGTAGTTCCATTGCTCTATTTTTGACTCCTGTTTCCAGATGAATCCACAGAACCTTCAGTTGTATAGATAAGATGCTTTCTCCTCCTCTCCTCACATTCTAGTTTCAGTCCCACCCTCAGGCAGGATTCTTCCCCTACCCTTAACCTCCATCTTCTCACCTGCCACTCTCAAGAAGGCAGCATACCTGTTCTTACCAGTCACAATATGACATGCAAGGAACTAGAATTTATTACTGGATTGGGTTGACTTCTCTCAAAGTCAGAACCAAGCCAGGAGATTTCTCCTTCTGAAACACATACAAGGTAGTGCCTCTGTGTGTAAAACTCCAGAAAAAAAACTGCTAGGAATGACAGCTGCCTATTCATTGTTTGTGCTTTATCATCAGCCACGGCTGGCCCACTTGTCCTCAACGAATGGGCAGGCAGCAGATGGCCTTATTTTAGGCTCAGGCTGAGCAGTTTGTTCTTGATCCAGCTACTGTTAACAGAGAGTCTTGCATTCTAGTGGGTATTGGATGACTGCCAGACATTAATCAATCGAGAGCTTTGGTCACCATATAGCTATCAGCTCTTTGTATACAAGTTTTGAAGGAAGTATAGGTAAGTCTTAGTCTGGAACTTCCAAAAGCTGCAAGTCTCACTGTTTTTGCTGCTGATGATGTCAGAAGAAGGACTTTTTAGACATTTATAGCTCTGGGTGAGTAAAATAGTACTTTTCAGGCAGAATGAGGTCTGAAAGACAACAGCATTACTTCCTTATTAGGAGCAACTCCACTGAAAACACTCACATCATTGAAACTGTCATCACTGGAGCAACCAAGGAAGATTCAGAGCAGCAATATAGGTCAGATGACACACTTAAATCAATCCTCAACATATCGAAAAAATGTGGTCTTACAGTATAACAGAGTACCATATTTTAAACCCATTTAAGCTTGATTTGCATTTTAAAATATAGGTGTTGAGTAAGCTGTTGAGATTTATCACAAAGAAAGAAGTTCTGTGTAAAAGTTGACTCAAAAAGAAATGACAAATATGTGGTTATTGAAGGAGAACTGATTCTGGGTGGTGAGCACACAATGTGAGATATAGATGATGTATTACAGAATTATACACCTGAAACCTATGTAACTTTACTAACCATCGCCACCCAATATACTTTAATTAAAAAAAAGAAGAAAGAAATCACACACCTAGTAGATGCACAAAGAAAGAGAAGGCAACAGAATACTCTGATATTGAGCATTGCATCTCCAAAAAGATTAGGCATTAGAATTAAATGATCTTTTTATTCCTTTTCACATTTTAAGTCTGGATTATGCAGTTTATTGCTTGGCAGTTCATTAATATAACATAAATTTGAATAAGTATACATGCAAATATATACGCTAACCAGTAAAAGAGAACTATACTTAAACTTAACATGCTGAGTCTAAAAATCTGACAGGCATTCTGGCTCCTAGTATATTCATATGTTCATTTAGATATTATATTTTATAAAAATAACTTTCCCTGTAGACTTTAAGCACATTTGTAAGCTATAGTATCCTTTTTCATTTGTGTTATTTGTGCATCTGTCACTTATTAAATGCTTATTATGTGACTCACTAGTCCACGTCTTTTTCATAGATCACTTTACAGAAACAACAGCTTTACAAGGTAGATGTTTTTATCCCCATTTCCCGATGAGGAAACTCAAGTTCAAATAGCTGGCCAGTGGCAATGAGAGAATTCAAACACAAATGTGATTCCAAAATCTGTACTTTGATGAGACTATGATGTTAATTATCTGGGGAAAGAGGTGTTGTCGAAGATAAGATACATGTTTTAAATTTCCCCTTTGTAAACTTTGACTCCGGATAGCCATGGCGTGTCACACAGTCATGCACAGAGAGCACACCAGCACTGAGTGGAGGGATCACAGTCAGATAGATAATGCCTTACGAAATAAGTTAATAGGGGCTGAAACACTGTATGCTTGATGAAATAAATTTCCTAAGGGCAACAGATATTAACAGCTGTTCAAGTACTGTTAATATCCCTTTCGGCAAGTATATCACTCCCACAGCTACTGAGCACATGTGGTATTCCAGTAGCATCTTTCATCTCCTTTACACCAACAGAGAGTAAATAAGCATTCTTGGACTTCAGCGAGAACTCCCTAACTTTAGCTCCATGAACATGCTTGCCTCCTATTCACCACTAAGCAGCAAAAGCTATTTTTCTAAACATAGAAATGGAAAAGTGTTCATTTCCTGCTTAAAGTAAATCAGTGGCTTCCCACTGTACTTACAGATCCAAAAAGTTTAAAGCCTTTTACAAGGTTTTACATGACCTGCTACCTATGTGCAGCAGACCAAGCTTTCCTTTCTGAGTCAAACGCTGGCCCTACTAACTTTCCTTCTGTTGCGTTCCTGAGTCAGGGTTTTGGATCAGGTCTTCCCTTTTACCAGGAAATATCTATTTAGCATCAGGTCTCTGTTTGGGGGAAGTTTCCTTGATCCTTGGTAAACCCATGATAATTCCTTTGAAATCTTGATAAAAGGTTAATTGCCAGTTTTCACCTTCATAGCATCTGGTCCTTTTCCTTCCCTTCCCGGAGACTACATGAAATGCAGTTGGGGAAGAGGCTGTGATCAGCCTTTCAACTAACTGAAAGAGTTGCTCCATTAAAATAACAAATACTTTAATTTCCTTACACTGTAAAGTATTTTGAAAAGCTTAATTTGCACGGGGGTACTGGCCTTGTTACTTCAAATTCCCACAATTTTATTTGTAGCATACCTTTCAGATGAAAATTTATTCATTTTGTTTACTTTTCAATTTATTTAATTGGTTTGGCCACTTGTAATTATCAAGGAAAAAGAAGTTGTTCCTTTTAGAGTATGGCTTTGGTTGTCTAATTTTTGATTCAATATGATTTTTTGTGAGAATTCTCAGTCAAATAATTTTACATTATCAGTGTTAAAAGGAGATACTCAGTGTAATAAGATATGATGACTAATACAGTTTGTAGAAAGAAGAAAATTACTCATGGAAAAAGTAGCATTTGCCAGAAGTGACAGCTTGTCAAATTGACTGCGAATATGTTTAAAGAAAACATTCCTATAAAAAGGAAGTCACAAGGAACAACAGCAAAACAGAAACCATATTTTTGAAAGTCGATTTATTTTCAGTGCCCTCAGACAGATGGAACTCAACTCTCCCGATTAAAAAGTAGTCTCATAAATTTAAAATATGTATACATTTAACTGAACACGGGTAATAAACTCTAGAAAAGAAGAATCTAAGTGAGAAACATCTAAAACAGTTCAGTCACTTCTGGAGATGGATGGTGGTGACGAATTCACAACACAGTGAGTGTACTCAATGCTATAGAATTCTACACAAGAAATGGTAAAAATGGTAAATTTTGTTATGTATATCATACTTCAGTTTTTAAATTAAATTTATCAGGGTGACAATAGTAAAATTACATAGGTTTCAAATGTACAATTCTGTAATACATTATCTATATATTACATTGTGTGCTCACCACCGAGTCAGTTCTCCATCCATCACCATATATTTGACCCCCTTTACCCTCATCTACCACCCCCCGCCCCCCTTACCCTCTGGTAACCACTAAAGTGTTGTGTCTATGAGGTTTTGTTTCTTTATTTATCTTGTTCCTTTGTTGCTTTCAGTTTTATATCCCACATATAAGTGAAGTCATATAGTTCCTGACTTTTTCTGTCTGCCTTATTTCACTCAACTTCGCTAGCTCTTAGGGTAATGCAAATCAAAACCACATAGGATATCACCTAACACCAGTTAGAATGGCTATCATCAACAAGACAAATAATACGTGCTGGAGAGGTTGTAGAGAAAAAGAAACCCTCATACACTGCCGGTGAGAATGGAAATTGGTGCAGCCACTATGGAAAACAGTACAGAGGTTCCTCAAAAAATTAAGAATAGAACTACCATATGACCCAGCAATCCGTCTCCTGGGTATCTACCCCAAAAATCTGAAAACATTTATCTGTAAAGACATATGTACCCCTATATTCACTGCAGCATTATTCACGGTAGCCAAGACATGGAAACAACCAAAGTGTCCTTCAATAGATGACTGGATAAAGAAGATGTGGTATATATACACAATGGAATACTACTCTGCCATACAAACAAATGAAATGGTGCCATTTGCTTCAACATGGATAGATCTTGAGATTATTATACCAAGTGAAATAAGTTATACTTCCATTTTTAAAAATACAGTAACTCCGTAACTCTTTATTATCTCATAACCATCTGGCAACACACAGGCAGAGATTTCCAACCCAGGTACAATGTATCTAAAACATGGCTGGTGAGGGGCTCGATGACAAGCAGTGACTTAACCTTGGAAAAATGTACAGAGATAACTTTGGTTATGCCTCCTTTTCACCCCTACCAAGAATCACTGTAATTGAACAATCACAACAGTCCACAATTATGCAATCAAAAAGTGACCTGGTCTCAAAAACATTTCACATAGGCACTTGGTTTACATGGAACTAAAATTCAAAACTTAAAATATTGTTGGCCCCAAATTGTTACAAATCATGTATCACATCACAAGTGGAGTTAACTTGATTTTAAGATAAAGCAAATGGGAATCTCCAAAATTACGATTTATATTGAAAACATCTTAAAAAGATGGTAAATGAGTTTTGTTAACATTTTCCTTGCTACAATATCATTAAAGAAAGTTGGCTCACATGGAACTGATTTCATCTTAAAGATACAGTAGCAACACAACTTTTATATTATCTTTATCAAGAAACAAAGTACATGTCACTAATAATGCATCCTCCCTCAGGCACTGAAGAGAATTTTGTTCAAGTTAAAATACATTCCAATAAGGTTATGATCTTGGCTTCGTGCTTCAGTACTGAAGTACTATCATTCCATTGTGGAAAAAATAATGGTGTTTATCAGGAAGGACTCAAGGAAAAGGAGTTTTTCAGCAGAGATAACAAACCCAAAATTTGAACGCTTACACTCTTTGATTCAAGCAATAATGACAAACATGGTTGGTGGGCCTGAGGACTCAGTACATACACTGGGAATCACTTAAAGAAAAAATTTTCCAGATATCAATTATAATAAACAACGGGTCCCTGAAATACACATGATAGTTTCAAAAAACAGAACAACAGAGAATTAAAAATCTAGTGATTGGGCTCTGAGTATCAGACAAGATTGATCTTCAAAATTCCTTTCGGTTATATCAAACTCACCTAGGTAATGCATCATCTGGGCTATAAGGCCTTGCTATTCCGAGTATCTTCTGCTGCCCAGCTGTATGGGCATTATCTCATAATTTGTTGAAATGCAGATGGCTTGGTCCTTACCACAGGCTGAATGAGTGACATCCCCATAACAAGATCCCCAGATGCTTCCTACACAATTGAAGCTTGAGATGTACATCTTGAGCACAGCTCTAAAGAACACATGCAGAGCATTTTCATAGACTGTTCGAGTTTGAGAATGAAGGGTTATCCTTTGGAGTGCTGGAGGTAGTCTCTGTCTCCAGATTCAGGGTACACTGGTTCCTGATTATGTTACACCCAGAGGAAGAGGTGGCCCTGGCTAATGCTGAGCTAGGTACCATTCCCTTTAAATACACATTCATACATTGTTAATTTACAACTTCCTGAATGGTGACATCAGCCCTGACAATAAAAGGCAATGTCCCAGCAAGAACTGAACTTTCTAAGAATGGTGAGACAGTGTTTCTTGGAGCTATTTGTCCTCATTAGAGACACTGGGTGGCAAGGTGCATGCTACATCCACTCCTGCTCTCTGCTGTTATTTTAGATTTTATACTCTTGACTACAATTAGAAACTTCAGCTAATTTCACAGTGTTAGTGGGGAAGAAATATAGTGTCTTACACACTAACAATCAGCCCATCAAAAACACTACATCTTTTTAAGTTGTACTCAATTTTTCTTTTTTCTTTTCTGTTTTCTTTTTTGTGTGTGTTTCATTAACATTTATTGGGGTGACAATGGTTAGTAAAGTTACATAGATTTCAGGTGTACATCCTGTAATATATCATCTATATATCACATTGTATGTTCACTACCCAGAGTCAGTTCTCCTTCCATCACCATGTATTTGACCCCCTTTACCCTCATCTACCACCCTCCTCCCCTCTTACCCTCTAGTGACCACTAAACTATTGCCTATGTCTGAGTAACATTTTCAATCTACTGATAAGTAACTGATTTCATAGTTCTTCATTAACTACATGAAATGAGCAACTATCTAGATATTTTTTTTCTTTTGCACTGTTCAGAATTTATGCCAGTTGTTATAATATCACTACCCAAGTTGAAAAAAAATAAACATATAGATGAATAGATGTTTGGAATATACCATTCTAATCCTATTTTTGAGTGCTTACAGGGTGCTGCTAAATTGCTCTTTATTCATCAGCTATTGTCTTAGTTAATGCTTAACTTATAAAATAGACAGACATGATCTCTTTTATAGATGACAAACTGAGACGCGTGGTGTAATGGAAAAGAGCAAAGGCCCTAGTAAACACTGTTGGGATCAAATCTTGTCTCCATCGTTTGTTACCTGAGATACCTCATCTATCAAATATGGACAACAGTAATTTACTTCTAGCGATGCTGAGAAAATTAAATAACCCACATACAAAGGGCATTTGCAGCAGTGCGTAGGATATTACAGGCATTACGAAACACATACTATTTTTAAGCTACTCCCTCAAGAAAGGAAGTATTGTTAGCATTGGGGCGAGGATGCAAAGGGAAGTCTATTGGACTTTGGAGCCTGAGGGCTTATAATTACATTGTACTTATCACATACACTTTCCCTAACTTCCTAAAACACCATAAAATACCAGAGAGCTAAAGAAAGGAACAAGAATCTACATTTTTCACCGTAAACCTGGATTCTCATATGACTTTAGTTCATATGCTTAAATTAGTGACAAAATAGAAGAAGAAACAAACAATAGTGTCCTTAAGTGATTCATTTTTATTAATGTAAAGTTCACGCTGTGAATATTTTCAAAGAATATATAAAGAATCAATGTTGTTGAGCTAACACGTTTTACTGGCAGGCACCAACATTGAAAATATCCATATCAAGCTGGACTTAAAGAGTAATCCAGTATTTTCCGTGTATTATAGTTTCAAAGTGTTCAAATAACAACTTGTGATATAGGTTGTATAGACATTTTTATCCCTATTAAGTATATGAAGACATGAAGTCTCAAATATTCAAGATAACTTAAAAATCTGAAATAACACAGCGATATTATGAAACAATTCATTTCAAATTTTACTCACCAAATGTCCCTTTTGACATTCAGTGATAAGATATAAAGTTGGTGGAGTCATTTAAGGTGATCTGGAAAATAAAGTGACTTAATAATGAGATCATCTAAAATTAGTCAATGGTAGACATCTGTACGATGAAGATTTTACATTTTCAAATGATTTATAACTCTGTACATGTCCTGATATTCATGTTCTGTTCTCTTTTGCATGTTCATCCTAAGTTTTCTGAGGGTAGGGACCATGTTTACTTTATTTATTTTTTGTGTACTGACCCAACTAGTGCCTAGGTATTGGCTGTCATTCCACTGAGTTTCCTAGGTCTTCAATCAGCATCAAAAAAATGTAGAAACACTGCAAATTTTTAGGTCAGATCTCTGAAAATCATCTTACACAAATTATTGTCCCAATGATTTTTCTATTCTAGAATTTTCTGGGTACAAAAATGCAAACCAGTGTTGTCCAACTTCTCTTTAGTATACACAGGATGCCAAAAAAATGTATACACATTTTAAGAAAGGAGAAAACTGTATTCAAATTGCAATACTCAATATATATCGATAACAAAAGATGAATACAAGTCAAATGTACACATTTTTTGACACCCGCAGTATATCACATTACAATATTAGGAAAAATTAAAATAGCAATAACATTCTCTCAAAAGTACCTAAAACTCATTTTCTCATAGCACACAACTGGTACACTGTTTGATGATTACTATTTTTTTATTATTAGTTTCAGGTGGGCAAAACAATGTCATAGTTAGACATTTCACTCCCCCGCCCCCAATCTATTGCCCCTCTGACATCATATATGTCTGATTATTACTATTTTATAGGTGAAGTAACTGAAGTTGCACATGGCTTAACCAGAACATCAACTAGATTGTGCCATTTCATCAGATTTCCCCCGAGTTGTCTGAAAGGAACAGATATCCCCTTCTTTCTAATTACTAGAGATGCTGTCCTCACCAAATTCCCTAAGAAATATTTTTTATTCTTTATTCAGCTTATCGTTAGGCATAGTACAGAACGTAAGTATTTGTAGAACATGTATGCAGGCCTTAAAGGAGGAGCTTGCATCAGTTTGAAGAAATAAGCCATGGTTACATTGAAACTGAAATATCTTTCAAATGCAACACATTATTAAGCATGAGACTATGAGGTACAATATAAATTATATGTGTAATTCAAAAATCGAAATATTCAGCACAGACTGTTCAGAACCAATATTCTAGAGCTGCAGCACAAGAATTTACAAGGATGGACAAAATCCCTTCTGGCACATGTTCCCTTCTGGTACTTTTCATTTTCTCCATTCTAATGTGAAATAATCACCTCTTAAATACTCAATGATTTATGATTTTAATATACTCCTACAGAACTATCCTTACAGTCAATTTTCAATTATTAAGTCCTCTTTCTCATCTTCCTGGATCATTACATTGCTCATTAGGACCTGCCATTAGAAGAGAAAGAAACCCACAGTATCAGAATTGGCACCTTGTAAACAGCTATTTTTAAAGGCTTTACGTTATCTGTCACCACAAAAACAATCTGATGGAATACATGAAACATAAATAAAAAGGAGAAGTTTACTTTTAATATAAAGTAAATAAAATAACCACAAGACCTTTTCAATGGAAAATTCTGGAAAATAAAACAACCATAACCTTTTACTGATGATTCTTATTTTTTCAACCTTACCTAGGAAAGAAAAATTCAGGAGGTTGGGGTTGCAATTCCCTTCACATGCCCTCCTATGGCTATTATTAATCTAATAGAATTAAAATTTAGCAAGGTAAGTTTTTATAGCCGTTTGAGATTATTTTAAGTATATAAACTTTATATGAAAATCAATTGCTTATTTCCAACTTCAATATTACAATCTTGTCTCAAAATTCTAACCACCTGCTGAATATCCATACATAAATTTGTTTCAGCTTCTCAAATGGAACATATACCTACACACACATATATGCATACATATATATAATTATATATATACATATTACTATAATGCTATGCTGTGTGTACATGTATAGTTTCTAACATTTATCTATCTTAGCATCTTATCCTCTCTAATATGGCATAATGGTACCAGCATAAAATCCTGAATCAAATCCAAATTCTGGCACTTCCTAACTGTGTGACTTTAGGCAGGTTTCTTAACCTCTGAGAAACTTACCTTCCATAATGGTTAAAAAGGAAGAGTAATATTGGATTACTGTGTGAATTAAGGACAACATATGCAGTGTCTTTGATAGTACAAAACAGAAAGCTGGTTCTCATTGAGGGTACTCATTACCTTTATCATTGGGGTTATTTCTCCCGAAACATGTTATTCCTCTTAACTTGCCCTTTTTTTTTTTGAGTAATGTCATTACCAATCATCCTTTCCCTTGGCTTGAAACTTTGAAATTATCTTAGATAATCCCTTTCTACAATGACTCAAAGGCAAAGTGCTATCAATTCTTCTCTTAGAATATATCATGTATTCATTTCCAGTGCCAACATATTTTGTGTCAAGGTTGCCATATCATCTTCAAGGTGAACTGCTATAAGGACTCTGATAGGCTACTTCCCTCCACTCTTGCTTCTCCTAAAAGCTTTCTACACATAATATCTGATGATAGTTCTGCTTTCCCTTTGTCAAACTACTGCTACAAATTTTCCATGGCTCCTCAATTGACTAAAGAAAAAATGAAAACCATAAAAACAAGAAAAACTCCAAGTCCATCGTGATCTGAATCCAATATACTTTCTAGTCTCTCTCTTTTTTTTTTTAACTACTTTTTCAATCAATCAAACAAACATTTACTGAGTGCACAAAATGTTCAAAGTCCTGCTTTTAGCCATAGGACTACAACTGTGAACAATGTACTCATGGTCCATGCCCATGGGAGCTTTCTATTACCTGGTGATAATGAACACAATCAAACAACTAATCTTTAATTCTAGATATTATAAGTACTAGGTAGAAGTGAGTAAGTACAGTTTAGGCCCTGACCTTATCTGAGAGTCTAGGAATGCTTCCCTGAAAAAGTGATATTTGAACTAAAAATTAAAGATGAATAAAAGAGAGGGGGAATGATGGATAAAGACCAATTCTAGCAGAGAAAATGGCACAGCATGTGGGACCCACAAACCCTATGCTGCAAGCCAAATAAAGTATTGATGCATGCAAAATCTGTATTTTTCTGCTCCCAGAACGTGTGCATTATTTTCTTTTCACCTAGATTGTTAGCCATACTAAAGACACTGCTATATGACCCAAACTACTTCCACAAAGTGCTTTATTTATCAAGTAAAATCTGAAAAATACTTTTTAACCCCCTAAGCAACAGATGACTTGACTTGATAATATGTGCCACAATGCTAAACTGAAAAAAATCAACTTACTCTATAGTGAAAATATTAAGGATTCATGGGATTCTCTGACTAAGAAACTTCTTCATTTCAGATATTCATCCTCTGGTTTTAGTATAACATTCACTCAATTCAGAATCCATTTGCATTTTCTTTGCTAAAAAAAAATGCACCCATTAGTATTCCGTACTACCTTTAAGAAATTCTTGGTGTATGACTGCGTCAAGAGATTGATCATCAGTAAGTAACTTTGATATCGAAAATTGCTTTGAGGAAGGCATTTTTAATACCATCAGATACACTTTCCCAAGAAATTCTACAACCTATATCAAAATAAAATTATATTTTCCATTGCCACCATGACAAAAACAAGACAGATTATTTTTTTAAATGCACGTTTTTATAAATGTAGCCACACTAAATCTATTAACCATTGGACAGTGATGAATTAGAGTTTCATATAAGCACACTTAAGCAGCAACCATTATCTACGTTACTCATCTATCTTAGAATTTCTAAGGTCAGGCATATTCACCATACTATACAAAGACAAGTGTAGTATATAGTAAGACTCATTCCAAAAGCTTTTAGAAATACTTTCACTTGTTAAATGAAAATCATTTTTTTCTTTTTTAATGAAAAGATAGTGCTGAACTGATGATGATTTCTGCCTTTTTTTAAAAAATTAAAGCTTATTAGGTATTTCTGCCTTTTCATAAATATTTTTTATTTTCCAATTATAGTTGACATACAATATTATATTAATTTCATGTACACAGCATTGTGGTGAGACATTTATATAAGTTTGACTAGTCTAGTACCCACCTGGCACTATACATAGTTATTACCATCTCATTGACTATATTCCCTGTGCTTTACTTTACATCCTTGTGACTATTTTGTAACTCCTAACTTGTATTTCTTAATCCCTTCATTTTTACCCTGTCCCCAACCCTATCACCCCAAAAAATTTAGTACCCATCTGACACCATACATAGTACAGTATTAATGACTATGTTCCTTATGCTATACCCTACTTCTCATGACTACTATGTAACAACCAATTTGAACTTAATACCGTCCCCTTTTTCATCCACCCCACCAACTCTCCTCTATTCAGCAACCATCAAAATGTTCTGTGTATCTATGAGCATGTTTCTGTTTTGTTTATTTTGTTCTTTAGATTCCACTTATAAGTGAAATCATATGACATTTGTCTTTCTCTGTCTGACTCCACTCAGCACAATACCCTCTATGTCCATCCACATTGTTACAGATGGCAAGATTTCATTCTTTTTTATAATTGAGCAATATTCCATTGTATATATGTACCACCTCTTCTTTATCCATTCATTCACTGATGGACCAAGGGTGCCTCCATATCTTGGCCATTGTAAACAATGCTGTAATAAACATAGGGATGCACACGTCCCTTCCAAGTAGTATTTTAGGTTTCTTCACATAAACAGCCAGAAGTGGGAATACTGGGTCCTTCTTTGTCTATTGTTTTAAAATCTATTTTGTCTGGTATAACTGTTGGCTACCCCAGCTTTTTGTTTTTTCCATTTTGATGAAATATCTTTTTTCATCTCTTGACATTCAGTCTGTGTGTGTCTTTTGATCTGAAGTGAGTCTCTTGTAGGCAGCATATGTAAGGGTCTTGTTTTCTTATCTATTCAGCCACCCATCTTGATTGGAGCACTTAATCTTTTACATTTAAAGTAATTGTTGTTAGATATGTAGTTATTCCCATTTCATTATTCATATTTTTTCATCTTTATTTTTAAGTCTTAGAGAAGTCCCTCTAAGATCCCTTGTAATACTGGTTTGGTGGTGATGAACTCCTTTAGCTTTTGCTTGTCTGGGAAGCTCTTTATCTATCTACCCCGCAATTCTAAATGATAACATTGCTGGATAATCTTGGTTGTAGGTGGTCCTTACTTTTCATCACTTTGAATATTTCCTACCAATCCTTTCTGGCCTGCAAAGTTTCTGTTGAGAAATCAACTGAGAGTCTTATGGGAGCGCCTTTGTATGTAACTAATTGCTTTTCTTTTGATGTTTTTAAGATTCTCTCTTTGTCTTTGACCTTTGGCATTTTAATTTTGATGTATCTTGGTGTGGGCCTCATAGGGTTCATCTTGTTTGGGACTCTCTGTGCTTCCTGGACCTGTATGTCTATTTCCTTCACCAGGTTAGGGAAGTTTTCTGTCATTATTTCTTCAAATAGCTTTCGAAGTCCTTGTCCTCTCTCTTCACCTTCCAGCACCCTTATGATGTGAATGTTGTTTTGCTTGATGTTGTCCCCGAGGCCCCTTAAACTATCCTCATTTTCTTGGATTCTTTTTTTATTTTGCTCTTCTGATTGGGTGTTTTCTCTTGCTTTTTCTTCCAGATCACTGATTCAATTCTCTGCTTCATGTAATCATTGTTGAGTCCCTCTAATGTACTCTTTTTTCAGTTATTGTATTCTTCATTTCTGACTGGATCTTTATTATGTTTCCTGTCTCCATTTTTATGTTTCTTATTTCTGCCTTGTGAAACTCTTTGCTCTCATGCCTCTGTGACACTGTACTTAAAGCCTTAGTATATAAATATCAATACTCCTTTTTCTATATACACAGCAGGAATTTAATAAATACCTGTTGTCCTATAAAATAAGAGGAGCAAAACAAATCCTAAGATTCCATATATTGGTAACATCAAACAAGTTTTTCTGGTTGAAATCATGACACAACCCTATGGTATATGTGTTCAGACTGGGTTGAGGAAGGCAAAAGTGTCAGTGATTCTGAGATCAAAAGAAGAAAATCCCTTGAAGGAGGTAAGATTTAGAGATTTAGAGAGGCATGCTTCTTTTCTGGTGGGGGAACCAAGAAAATGAATAGCATTAATTAATAGTTCAAATAATAGCATTCTGAATTGTCTTTCTAAATGATTACTGTCTGACCCACACATTCTCAGACTATACAGAATGAAGAGATAATTAGAGTTATTTTATTTATTTATTTTAAATAAGGATACTGCCTTGTGGTTGATAGAAAATTGGTAGAATTGGTGATATTAACCTGGTTAAAACACAATACTTCAAAATTTTCAGGTAGTTATAAGAGTCAAGAAAAAATTTAAAATACAGTAACACAACATAAATCCAGACCAAATCAAAACAGGTTTATTAAAAACAATCATACTGTTAAGAATTCAACAGCAAAGTTCTATTACATCTCTCTGGAAAAACAGATTGAGAACCTTTAGTGAGTTTGCAAATTTGTGACGGGAAATGAAGCAGTTTTTATTATAACTAGAAAAAAAACCTCCCCCAAAAGAAAAAGCTGTTACTGATAATACATCACAATATTTTAGAAAAATCCTTTAAACTCTACATATAAATAATTGTGTTTTATAAAATATAAGCATGAGTGGTAAGTAAAGAGAATCATTAATCTTCTCAAATATACATTATTGGGTAACAAAGTTTTTCAGAAATTCATTATTTTCCTAAAAGGTTTGATTAACCTTTGGAAAGAAGTTCAGAATCAAGTTAAATATAATGTTTAGAATATTAAAATGTTAATAAAGAGGAAAAAAGGAGGTTAAACAAAACCCTTTCAATGTGAATAATCTAAATACAACAATTAAAAGACAGAAATTTTCAGAGTAGGTAAAAAAAATACTCAACCATATGTTGTCTCAAATAACTTCACTTTAAACATAAAAACTTAGTTAGGTTCAACGTAAAGGAATGAAGTATAACATACAGTGTTAGCACTATTTTTTTTTTTTTTAAGCTGGAATAGCTATGTTAATTTTAGACAAAGCAGACTTTAGAACAAAAAAAATGAGCAGGGATAAAAAATGGCACCACATAATGATAAAAGAGTATATTCTCCAAAAAGATGCTGGAATCCTAAATGTATATGTACATAACAAGAGAGAGTCAAAACATGAGGTAAAAACTAATAGACTTGAAAGGTGAAATAGATAAATCCACTATTAAAGCTAAAGATTTCAATTCGCTAATTGATAGACCAAGCAAGCAGAAAATCAGTAAGAATATAGTAGACCTGAACAGCACCATTAATTAACTTTGCCCCATTTCCACATTTATGAAATATTCCATCAAACCAGAGCGGAATACACATTGTTCTCAAGCTCACATGGAACATTCACTAATATATGCCGTATGTGGGGCCATAAAATGCACCTTAATAAATTTAAAAGACTAGAAATCATATGGAGTGTGTTTTCAGACCATAATGGAATTAAACTAAAAAACAGTAACAAAAAGGAAGCTTGGATATATCCAAATATTTGGAAATTAAACAACACACTTATAAATAAACCATGGGTCAAAGAGACATTTCAAGAGAAATTTAAACATATGTTGAATTAAATGAAAATGCAATTTATCCAAATTTATGGGATGCAGTGGAAGCAGTGCTTAGATGGAAATTTATAGCATTAGGTATATAAAAAATTAGAAAAGAGAAAGTTCTAAAAACTGATAACCTAAGCTTCCACCCTAGGAAAATAGAGACAAAAGAGTAATTTACACCTAAATCAAGTATGAAAAACTAAAATTTAGAGCAGAAATCAATGAGATTGAAAGACGGAAAAATAGAAAAAAAAATCAACACCACCAAAAGCTACTTCTCCGAAAAGATTAATAAAATTCATAAACCACTAGCCAGGCAAAACAAGACACAAATTATCAATACCAAAAATGAAATAGGGTTCATAACTACTGACCCTCAGACATGAAATGATAATAAAGGAATATTATAAACAGTTATACGCCCAATAATCTGATAAATTATATGAAGTGGACCAATTCCTTGAACGACACAAACTACAAAACTCACACAAAGAAAAATAGATAATCTGAATAGGTATATACTTAAAATGAAATGAAATCAAGTATTTATTGTCTTCCAATAACAAAAGCACAAGGCCCTGATTGTTTCACTGGTGAATTCAACAAAACTTTAAAGGAAGAAATGATATCAATTCTCCAATCTGTATCAGAAAACAGAAGCAAAGGGAACAGTTCCTAACTCATTCTATGAGGCCAACATTAACATAATACAAAAGCCAAATCGACATTACAACAGAGAAAGACTATACATCAATATCTCTCATCATATATGTCAAAATTTTCCATGAACTGTTAGCAAATAAAATCCAATAATGCATAAAAAAATAATATACCATGAACAAAAAGGATTTATTTCAGATATGCAATACTGGTTCAACACTGGAAAATCAATTCATTGTCCACCACATGAAAAGGCTAAAAAGGAAAAACCATACAGTCTTATCAGCTGATGTAGAAAAAGCATTTGACAAAAGCCAACAGTCTTTCACAATAAAAATTCTCAGTAAATTTGGAATAAACAGTGACAGCCTCAACATGATAAACATCATCTACAAAAAATCTGCAACTAATATTCTACTTAATGGTCAGAAATAAGATACTTTCCTCAAAGTATCATCAGGACTATTTTCAGAACTAGTGTTGATATTTGCAACATTGAAAAAATAACTTATTTCACTCTCTAAATTTTATCACTTTAGGTTTTCTTTCCAAGTTTTATTTTAAACAACTCTAACACTTATTGCCAACAAAATGAATACTAATCTAAACTTTGAGTTAATTATTAGATTTACATTGCATACTTTTTTGGACTGTAGGCTTGAGGGTATGGTGTGACATTTTTGTCTTTGTATTTTGCTACATAACATATTCATGAAATAAATGAAAAAAAAAAGAGTGAAAGATTGCAAACCATAAGAATTTATTAATTGGTTTAAATCAAATTGTTCATCTAAATAGATTGGATATATAAACATTTTATGCATAATTTTTTAATTTTCCTAAAATTAATTCTGCTATCTGGGTAAAAAACTAGTATTTTATCTATTCCCAATTGCTCTTTACCTATAACATGCAATTTGTGATTTCAGGAGCTAAATTAGTGTAGGAATTGGAGATACTCTTCTTAGTATTACTGCGTGTTTAGGTAGTTATTACAAAAATGCAAAATCATTCAAAATATTCTAATTCAGATGTACATAAGGTAGAAAATGAAATCCATTCTGAATCTACCCTTCTAGTCCCATCCCAATTGCAGGAAAATCATTGTAAAACATTTGGTAGATTTTCTTCTATATACTTACTTACCCCCACCACACACACACACACACACACACACACACACACACACACACACACCAACCATACTGTGATTTTTCTGTTTTTTAGCAAATTCTCTAGCAAAAAGGATTTTTTCATATTCACATGTTTTATATCCATTATAAATAATATATTCAAAACTCATTGAGATGAAGGTCCCCAGGAAACATAAATAATTCTATATTCTGATACTTTTTGGATATTCACTTAACTAGAAAACCTTTTTTTCTCATCATTGTTTAGATAATATGATCCACAAACTTGGAAAAATACAAGTACATACAATACTTTGAAAGCACAGATTACTGATGATAATTACAATTTACAGAAAAATGACATATTATAACTGATTTGTAAAGCTCTGTTCAAACCTATTATAATACAGTTATAAATTAAACATGTTTATCTCAGAGACTATAGAAGAAAAGCATAATAAGAAAGAAATAATCTGAAACTAAATGTAAGAAAAAAACAAACTTCAAAAAAGTAATGGATACTTCAAAGCAAGTCAAAAGAGAATCTTAGGACAACATACTATATAAAAGTCTCTATTGGTTTAATTATTGTATTCCTTAGAAACAACTTTAATTCCCTAGGTCACAACCCATGATTTTACTTGAATGATAAATATAAGGAGTCTTATATGCATGTATGCATACAGGCTGAAATGTTATGAAAAAAGATATTTCTCTTTCTACAATATATACATATTTATATGACAATATAATGTATAATATTACTTGTTACCATATCTTATACATTATATTGTTGTATAATATTAATTATACATTATATATTTATACAGAGGGTGACCAAAAATATATACACATTTTTTAAGGAAAAAACTATGTTAAAATTACGCTGATGGTAACCACTTTGAGCACCTCTTGTAATTGCAGAAGTCAAATGTGACTTGTATTCATCTTTTGTTATCGGTATATATTGAGTATTACAATTTTAATACAGTTTTTTTCCTTAAAATGTGTATACATTTTTAGGGCAACCTCTGCATATACTTATTTTCTATTTTTTTCTCTATAGGTCTTCTGGATTTAATGCAATCGAATAACCCATTGGGTTTAAATCTTATATTCTGCCAGCCTTTTAGAGAACTAAGTTTGGTGATGAAATGTTAAGTAAAAGGAATCGCAGCTTTATAGAAATTATAGAGCTAAGGATCCTTACACATCGAACAAATACCCTCATTTTACAAATAAGGCAACTGAAGCTAAGAGATGTGGCATACCAAAGAAAACAGAAATCTAAAAAACAACCTCTTTTATGTAAATACTTAAATTTTCACTCATTTCTAACTTACTGAGTTAAGAATGTGGTAATGATTATTGTATCGTGCTAGTTACAAAGCTATGGCCTGTCAGATGCATAGCTACCTTGTCTACTGTACTCAGTGACAGTGGGGCAGACACTCATGCTTGAAGCTCAAATAAGCACCTATTGTGCGAACTACTGATACAATGAATAGTAGTAGTTCTGAGCTCAGCACACAACGTTATAGACACTGTTCCAACTAAGAATGCTGGGAATTTTGATCTGGAAATTCCGACCAATTTTCATACCATTTTTCTATCTCATTCACTTATAAACAGTGTGGCCTTGGGCTTACCTGTGCTCAATACAGTTTATAGTTTTTATGATTGTTAAATAAATTAATTATTATCAATCTCTTAAATTAATGCTTGGTATATAATAACAGCACACTAAACACTACCTATTGTCATTGCTGTGATGATAATTATGATTATGATACTGCTTGAATTTAATAGCAAGATAGTGTATCCTGATATTGGTGGAATTTTGTGTAGAAAATTCTATCACTGTAGGTCTATTTTATGACAAAGAAAGAAGTAATATCCATTATTATGAACTTGCACTACTCTCTTCCTAAGAAACCAATTTTCTTTTGATACCATGTGAGGTAAGTCTCATTATTGCATCTCTGGTACTACCTAAGATGCTCAATAGATGATGAGTGGACAAATGGATTAAATTCTAGAGGCTGTTGATTAGCAAATTTGTTTGCAGGCTAATTGGCACTGTAGCTATTTATTCTTTAGACACTGAAAGGGACCTGGTATATTTATATTTATTGTGTGATATAAAAGTCAATATCCTATCAATAAGTTAGTATTTGTTCACTCTGCTTCACTAAAAACTACTAGTTTCCATTCATATGAAACAGAGAGCAAGAGTGAGCAGACATAAACATTAGATAAATGAGGTAAAATTGATTGTTTAAGTGGTTCTAAATTAAAAACCCCAATCTTGTGTCATCAAATGATCAGATAGGTAACTCTGAAGAGAAGCCAAATTGAGACAATCAATATTTAAAAGTGGAAACAGAGTCCAGGGGTAAATATTCATTTCTCTAAAATCTCTTAATTCTTAGATCATGTAAAACTACAAAAAAGCTATATATTTGCATTCTATTAATTAAGCTCCTTGAAGAAATGTTTTACACAATCAGAACTAAATATGATACTCACAGATTTCATCAAGGAATAGTATCATAAGTGGTCATTATGGTACACAGAAAAATGTAACTACCCCCCCCCCAAAAAAAAAAAGAATAGCCCAGGTCCTAATCCCTGAAACATAATGACTATATTAGTTTACATAACAAAGGAGAATTAAGGTAGAAGATGGAATTAAGACTACCAATCAGCTGAATTTAAAATAGAGAGATTATTCTACATTCTGAAGGTGGGCCCAATGAAATCACAGGGTTCATACAAAGAGAAGAGGGAGGCAGAAGAGAACCAATAAAGATGGCAGAGTGATAAGGACTAGGCTGACATTGCAGGTTTTGAAGATGGAGGAAGGGAACCAAAAGCCAGTGAATGCAGGCAGACTCTAGAAACCATAAAAGACAAGGAAACAGACCCCCTAGAGCTTGGAGAAAGAACTCAGCCTTGTAAATACCTTGATTTTAGCCCAGTGAGACCCATTTTAGACTTTGGATCTCCAGAACTATAGGATGATACACTTGTGTTGTTTTAGACCACAAAGTTTGTAGCATTTAGTTACAGCAGCAGTAGGAATCTAATACAGATTTGAGTACTACAAGCAGCATGCTGATGTAAAAAACACCTTTTTGTTTGGAACTGGGCAGTGGGAAGAGGCTACAAGAATTTTATGGACCATGATAAAAAAAAATGTCTATCATTTGATGTTTTTGAAACAATGTCAATTAAGTCTTTCTATTTTTCTTCTTAGCCATTGTAAATAATTAAACCTAAATTTAATGTTGAGAAAAATATTTTCCTTCTCCTAAAGAAATTAGTTAATTTTTATAAGTCTCTGAGATTATTGCTTGGTATATAATAATAGCTCAGTAAACATTAGCTATTATCATTGTTGTAATGATTATGATTATCATGGTGTTTGAATTTGACAAACTAGGATGCATTTTTCTCTTTATCTGTTAGGAGCCATTTAATTGCTTATGTTTCCTTTTTTACCATATTTGCCAAAAAGCTAAATTTTTATTCAGCTTGAGTAACTATCTTTTGCCTAGATTTCATAGAAACACTACGTTCTCTTTCCATTAGATATCTCTTGTTTTATCCTTAAAATGGCCCTATTATACTTGGTCATTTATATGTAAATCACAGAAAATCTTTCCTGGAAGTAGGAAGGCAGGAAAACTAACATAGATTCGGCACCTACACTCTGTTTCAGAAACAAAGTCATTAAAATGTCTCTGCAGAACAGCTATTATTCTCAGTCTATAAATGAGAAAGCTTGCACAAAGACTCAGTACCTTACCGGGACAGCCCACATCCTAGGTTTCTGCACCAGGATTACCTGTATTCCAATAAGAGCCTTTATTGGAATCACACAAGCCACCCAATGTTGCTAAAGATAAAACGGGGAGGATAACTGGTATTCAAAGAAAACTCTATTTTCCCCTTCTCAGCCCAGAACTACTCATTAACAGTGATTTGAAGATTGTCTCACTCTTACTAATTACCATTTTGAAATTCTCAAATTTAAAGGTTAAAAAAAAATATTCCCAGATATCTCTGAAATTAGATTATTCAGTCTCTGGCCAGCCTACAACAGTCTTCTCTGAGAACTGTCACCCACACCCCTTGCCATTAGCTGATGGGTATAAGATGATCTCTGCTGGTTAAAATGGAAACACAGACTTAGTGCTGCTACTTAGCAACTCTCAATCTATGGCTTGACCTAATGGAATTTGATCTTGTAATAATAATGTACTGGGAGTAGTAAAGACAGCCAGTCCTCAGGTGAGATCAAAGCAGAAGCATACTTAGAATGCATTTGCAATTACTTGTCAGTTCTTGGCTATCTCCTTGCTGTTCAAGATATAGTCCAAGGACCACTATCAGCGGCATCACCTGGACCCTTTGTGATTCTTTTTCACATTTAAAGAACAGGCATCAAGCTGAGAAAACTGAATAGCCACATGTAAAAAAATGAAAGGAGACCCCTCCGCCGCACCAAATACAAAAATTACCTCAAAATGAATCACAGAAATAAATGTAAGAACTAAAACTATAAAACTGGCCATCTTTAACAATAGGACACAGGGAGGATTCTGATCAAATGGTCCTTGCTCCTTTCCTCCCCGTGTATCACACCTAGTTCATAGTAAACTACAGTTATCTGTGATGATAGCTCCCTTCCTGGAGCAGGTCCTCTATCTAAATTGCTTTAGGCAGTTAGGAGGAAGGTCAAAGGTTTTCTCCAAGTCTTTTGTTTCTTAAAAATAACCAGCTCAAAATAATCAGTATCCCAAAAGACATATTTTGTAGTGGCAAACTCTGCTTCCCCTCAGTTGCACAACTCTGTACATAGTATACTAACAACCACTGAATTGTAGGCTTTAAAGGGGTGAATTGTAAAGTATGTAAGTTACACATTACATTTCTTAAGAAATCAGATCTTTCCTGTTCCATGATGTCGTTCCAGCACCAAGTCCAGACACATGGCTCTCAATAAACACTTGTTCAATAAATAAATGCATAAAATAAAGAGGCCAAGTAGCCCCTGAGACTAGACTGCGAGTTCTACCTTAGTTTCTGACAGCATTCCTATTCCACCTTCTCTCCTTTATGAATCCTACCTGTGTTTGCTAACTTTGGATTCCATACGATAACCCAATAGCCTATCCTGATGATGGATTTTCATTAAGCATTTTTTAATTGGTTATTCCTAGATGCCACCTAAAGGTACTTAACCTAGACGAGTGCAACACCCTTAATGAGTAGTATTTGCAGAGAACTGATTCTGTATTTTACAAAGGAGTGCTGTCAACTAGGAGTGCAAACACATTCCCTTTTTTTCCAGATTAATTACAAAAGGAACTATTGTCATTCATTCATTCATTCATTTATCAAAGAGCCACCACAGGGCTTTCCATGAAGTTACAATGACTATTTGTTGCTTGACTGATGGACTAGAATTCTTGGAATTACACTGATAGGACCAATTTTCTTTCTTTTTTTTTTTTTAATTAAAGTTTATTGGAGTGACAGTTGTTAGTAAAGTTACATAGGTTTCAGGTATACAATTCTGAAACACATAATCTATATATCACATTGTGTGTTCACCACCCAGAATCAGTTCTCCCTCCATCACCATATATTTGATCCCGTTTACCCTTGTCTACCAGATAGGACCAATTTTCAACTCAGTATCTCCTATGAAAGACTTCACTATAAAATAATTACAATGGATATATGTAAAGTACCCAATGGTTCACTAATTATTCAGTCATGATTCTAACATGTCTTGATACCAAATACAATGTCAAATAAAGGTGTTTTTCAGAATTGTGAAGCTAATGAGAAAACTTACCTGATTTAGCAAGGCCATAATACCGTGTTTCCCTGAAAATAAGACCTCACCGGACCTCATGCGTCTTTCGGAGCAAAAATTAATACAAGACCTGGTCTTATTTTGCTATAATATAAGACCAGGTCTTATACAATACAATACAATGCAATGCAATGCAATGCAATGCAATGCAATGCAATGCAATGCAATGCAATGCAATGCAACGCAATACAATACGATATAATACAACATAATACCAGGTCTTATATTAATTTTTACTCCAAAAGATGCCTTAGAGCTGATTGTCCAGCTAGGTCATATTTTCGGGGAAACACGGTATATAGTAAATAGAAAGAAAAAGGTTTACCCAGTAGAAAATATAAGTCCATTCTATATTACAGGACCCCAAATCAATAATAGAAAGTTATTCTCTATACTTTTCCTTGGTGCTTTGACTATTTGAGAAATTTAAATATAATAAAACTCTTTCTAAAAATAAATTTAAGCTACTAAGTTCAATAAATTCTTCTATATTGAAAATTACCTATTTCTCTCTTGAAATTCAATTGCACTTAATATTGACTGAAAAAAATATAGTGACA
Source organism: Rhinolophus sinicus (assembly GCF_036562045.2). NCBI lineage: Eukaryota > Metazoa > Chordata > Mammalia > Chiroptera > Rhinolophidae > Rhinolophus > Rhinolophus sinicus. The sequence continues at coordinate 22,699,006 of NC_133768.1, read as the reverse complement.
GATATTTTATTGAGGAGAAAAGGGGGAATAAACAGCGCTGGAATCAAACACACTCTTTAACAATGCATAATCAGAAACAAAACGTAGTCTAAAAATGCCCAAGAGTTTCAAGTCATACTCAATTCAAGACTGTGGACAAGTGTTCACACACCAAAGAACTTAAGTATGTTAAGTGGCAGGGACATTTAAGCTAAAGGTGTTTCTTCCAAACAGAATGAGGATTTCATGGCCTTTCAAGGTTTTCTTTTATCCATGTTCCCTCATCACTTACCATTGAAGCTTAACAATTGAACAAAGCAAACAAAAAAGGCAAGTTCTCTTCAAGCATCTGTCAGAGTTTATAGAGATTAAGGGAAAAAAAACACTCACAACTAAATTCAATTACTATGGCATTGGAACTGGATTCCTAATATAATCTGTTCTATTTAAAAAATAGAGAGAGAGGATTTATAGCAGTGGGAAAGGAGTATAATAGATGCTGATAAAAGGCTTCTTTCAGTGAGGAAGTGTCTAGCTTAAGAAAAAAGGAGTCAGACCTCCCTAGATATTGTAAAATCCCTGTAGGAAAGCTTCCTTACAATGCCTCCTTCAGAGGTGAACAAAGAGGGTGAATCTACTAGGAAAGGTAGGAAAACCTAAAGCCAAGTATGAAAAATACCTAAAGAAGTCATTACTATTTTTCAGGAGATAGTTTCTCCCTTAGGCAATCTAGTTAATAACTTGAAAGATGTTGGGGAGAGGAAATGAGTGAATAAAAAATATCTTCAGGAAAAGAAAAAAGAAAGATTAAGTGTTTCATTCCAAATAGTATCAACTAGCTAATTTCTAGCCTAGCCTTTCAAATTCAGATGGAAATGTTTCAATTACCAATATAAGTTTCTTCAATGTAGACAGTGACATTGTGCCAAAAAGCCCCAAATATATTAGCATTAATAACATATCATTAAACATTCTGTTCTCCAAATCATTTATTCACTGCAAGCTTGTAGATGCGGACTCTTCAATATATATTCTCATTTGAATATAGTTTTGCCTTACCATCTGAGAAATATTAGGACTTGCAGTAATATGCTCCTTATGCAAATATGAAGTCAAACATATGTTCTAATATCTATAGGCAAAAAATTAAATCCTAGTATTATATTATTAGCATAGTACTAATAATATAGTAAAATAATATTGCATTTTATATCATGTTATTTAACCCAGAAAACACCAGAATACCATTTTCTGTATAATCAAAAATATTGAAGTTAATAGAAATAATTTACATTTTTTTAAAAAGTGAAGGCAAATACACTATGAAAAGACACTCTGCATACAGAGTTTTTGCTACTTATAAAATAAGATTGCATTTGTCAAATGGTAAATAAAATGGAGGTTGTTTGGGAAACAGATAATAAAAGAGATGCATTTGTTAACTGTTGTAGTTCTGGTTTTCTTTCCATGACAGCATACTAATAATCACTACCACATAAAACTCATGCCTGAAAAAAAGGAAAATCAAGTTCCAGTTAGATTGTAATACAACAGAAATAGCTATTCGTATACTAGCATAGAAACATCAATAAGTACTTCAAACAAAACTGAGAAAGTCTTCTAGGTAAGAAATGACTTACACTGTTAATAAACGGTATTTGCATAATGGCCAACATTCACGAATATCCATGACTCGGATCTGTGATATCTCCAATGATGGAACATGGCGGAAAGAATAAATGTTCTCACTGTGTTGTACTCACTCTTGCAGTTTAATGTGCATTGTTTTACACGCTTATTGCCCTCTTTATTATAAGAAGACCATGCGTGGCATGCCAATCAGAACTAATTAGTAGCATGTACTCTTACACATTTTGTTTCCCTATCTGTTAAGGCTAACGTGGAGTAATGACCAAATGGTGAGAAACATTTTCTAGGCTGAGTGCTCACTGGCTAACAGATTAGCTTTTGTGAGATATCATGATGATTAACTTGTTTTTATGTTTTTCACCAATGTGTAGCCAAGTAAGAGGACACAACTCGTTAAACAGGGTCCTTAGGCCCATCGAACAAAGCCACTTCATCCTGCTTGACACCAGAACCTCACTAAGCAATCCCCAACCTATTTTGCAAGTTCTCGGCCTCACATCACTAATCAATCCTGATACTCTTAGTTTTCCTACTTCATGTATTTCGTCCAAATTAAGTAGAATTGAGGTACACAGCACCTTACTATTGAATTAGCACACTATTTATTTATTTTTAAATTACTGGTACAAAGGCCATAAAAAAGCTGATTTATGCTTATATTAAATATGAATACTTCTTTTCCCTTGCTACCTGATTCATAATAAACTTATTTTAATAGTCCTGCACGTAATTAGAATAATTAGAATATGGTTCAACTTGGGTTTCTCACCACATTCTTTCAATTGACTGGACAGGCAATCATTTGATAATAAATGTAGACTAACAATGAAGTATCACATAACACTGATAATGAATAAACTAGAGCTATACATATCAACTTGAACAAATTTCACAAGTACAAAGAGCCACACAAAAGAATGCTGCAGAATACCTATTTTATCATGACATTCATACAAAGTTCAAAACTGCCAAACAATACTGTATATCATAGGGATATACACCTGTAATTAAAACTAACTTTAAAAAATGCATGGAATCATGAGCGCAAATTTCAGGATGGTAGCTACCTCTGGGGGAGAGGAGAGATGATCAGGGAAGGGACACAGAGGAGGGAATATAACTTCTTTGGCAATATTTTATTACTTAAGATGGGTGATCACTACACCCATCTGCTTAAGAATGCCCTAAACATGGCATATCATTTAAAACCTAATATGTATTTTGAAGTAGCATCCTTCATATTAAACATGCTAATCATTATAAATTAACCCATGCTTCTTCTCATTAATACATTTTTTTCATTACTGAGCTACACAAACACTTGAAAACTAAGTAAAATCAAATAAATTTAAAACTTTGTCCAAAATTTGATAGAACTGTGAAAGACCACTAGAATTCTTTTTCTAACCCCATATACTTTAGAGGCATTTTTCAAGAGATGCTCTAACCAAAGCAACATTACTCCAAGGATCCTATTCTCTATCCTATTTACGTGTCAGAGATTTTCTACATAATTTGCAACTTCTGTTGTGCTCTGCAGACGGATACTCAATTACACACACAAAAATAAGATTTAAATAAAACCATCTACCTTCATGTAAAAAGACTTACTATTTTAAAAAATGTCAAAAGAAATTCTGCTTTACAGAATGATACACTGCTAAAGTTTTGAAGAATCAGATCTAAAGGAAAAGAAGCAATGTGAAAGACTATAATAACATTCAGAAATATTCCAGTTCTTGAATTTAGAAAAGGTTGGATCATTATTCAAGTGGTGTGTATCACTTAATTCACACTCTAAAACTTCTCATGTTTTCATTTTCATGTTTTAATTCAGTACTGAGTTTCTTTTATACTCAGCTTAAGAGTAGGAATACAACATTTTTATATTAAAATAGCTAGTTGGGTCAAACAAATAACAAATAAGTTGAACAGGTGATATTTAGTTTGGAGTGATGGACACTAGGGCAAAGTGGGAAACCTGTTTTATGTTTATGAGGTTTATAAGGAAAAATTGTGAACGTCCTTGAAATGGGCAAAAAAGTGTACTGGGTATACTGTCCAGAGTACTCTTCCGGGTTATCAGTTTTTCATTATTTTACAACTGCATAAATTGTAGAAAACTGATTATAATGCAATGATTCTTGTCCATAGAAATGTAAATGAACAGTGTCTCCTAGAGATGCAATTGATTACTAACCTATGTAAAATGAGCAGTTTTGAATCTATTTATAAATTCATCTCAGAATTCCTAACTTCATTAGGAATTCCTAATTCCTGTATCTGTTTTTTTGTTTTGTTTTGTTTTGTTGATTTTCTTTTTCACCAGTTGTAACATCTTACCAGTTTCTTCATTAATAAGTGAGTTAAACACAATCTTTGAACCATGTTCTTTTTACATTTGAGTCATAATTTTACCTTTTCTAAAAATTAATTTTAATGGAATCTATATACCATCTGGCAGATAAATCACATTAGGAAAGATCCACACATGAATTTGGGGGAGGATTATTAAAATGTTGCAGGTGTAAAATAACTACACTTTAGCAAATAATTTATAAAAATTATATCTTGTGTCCTTTATCATTCATTCAGCTCAAGTTTAAATGATAAAATAATAATGTGTTTTATGATTAATCATAAAAAGCTAGATTAAACAATGGATAAGGAATATAGTCAGTGGTATTATAAAAGCTATGTACGATGTAAGAGGGGTAGTAGACTTGGGGGTTATCACTTTGTAAGGAGTGTAATGTCTTTTGTACACCTGAAATTAATAAAAACATTATTCAAAAAATAAAAATGGATGCTTTCAAATAGTCTCCTTTTTATTTAATTAAATTCAAGTGTAAATTGTCCAAAATAATTTAAGATAGAAAGTTTCTACTAGAGTAACATAATTTTTAAAAACTTTTTGAAGACAGGTTTCTTTCTTCTGCCATTAGAAATATCTCCAATTTTCATTCTTTAGATCTACTCTGTCCAATATGTGGCCACGTGTGGCTATTTAAATGTAAAGTATATCAATCCAGTTTCTAATCACTATGTTCAGCTATAAAGCACTTGCTAAACATAGTGATTATTCTATTTGTCAGTACAGACATAAAATACTTCCATCATTACAAAAAATTCTATTGACCAGAGCTATACTAAATCAACCTATATTATTAATATTAAACTTTAACAAGATCAAACACCAATATTTTCACTATAAATGACTGTTTATCCAGGATTACTTCATTTATTCAAAAAGGAAAAGAGTCTTGAATAGGGTTGTGAAAAGAGAGAATCTTCAGTAAAAGGTAAAACCATGACTCATACAGATACAAAAATGAACATATGTTCAAGATTCTATTTCTAATCATTTAATGAGGAAACCTGGCACGTTATAACCAGTTTATAGGACTATCATCTATAGGTATTTTCTTTGTGTTACCAGGGTGATTACATAATATATATTAAAATTTTAATACACTATTTTAAACTGATAACAACTTAACTTCAATTACATATAAAAACTCTACTCCTAGATTTTAAATATCCTCACCACACACACACACACACACACACACACACACACACACACACACAAAACTGGTAATTATGTGATGGAATGGAGGTGTTATCTAAAGCTATGCTGTTAATAATTTTCCAACATATAAAAGTATCAAATCAACACATTGTACACAATGCTATATGCCAATTAGATCTCAATAAAGCAGGAAAAAAATCTCTACCTCATTACATTTCCAACCCCCACTTTGTTAGTGATGTCACAAGTTATATACTTTCACATTGTGTATCTATTAAAATAGATTTATAATTATATTCAATGTTTTTCTTTTAAATTCTATGTCAGGATTAAGTGACTACTGCACCAATATTACAATACTATAGCATTCTATATCTGTCTGTATATTTACCTTTAGCAGAGAGTTTTATATTTTCATATCCTTTAATGTTGCTATCTAGCATCCTTTTCTTACAACTTGAAGAACATGCTTTAACATTTCTTATAGGGCTTGTGTAGTGGTGATGAACTCCCTCAACTTTTGTTGATCTATTCAAACGAATGTCTCTTGTTTTTGAATGACAGTTTTGCCCAATATAGTATTCTTGTTTGGCAGTTTTTTTTCTTTCAACACTTGACTATATCATCCCTACTCTTCTTGTCTGCAAGGTTTCTGCTGAGAAAACCACCAGCATCCTTATAGGAGCTCTCTTGTATGTGCTGAGTCACTTTCTCTTGCTTTCAAGATTCTAATGTGTCTTAGTGTGGGTCTCTTTGAATTCATTGCACTTGAACGTTGAACTTCTTGAATTTGTATGCTCATTTATTCAAATTTGGGAAGGTTTTGACCATTATTTCTTTAAATCAGCTCCTTTACCCTTTACCTCTTTCTTCTCTTTGTGAGACTCCCATAATTTATATTTTGGTGCACTTGATGCTGTCCAATAACTACCTTAGGCTCTCTTCACTTTTATTCATTCTTTTTCTCCTGTGACTTGATAATTTTAAATGACCTGTCTTTAAGTTCACTGAGTTCTTTTTTCTACTAGCTCAAATTTGTTTTTGAATGCCTCTTGTGAATTTTTCAATTTATTGTATACTTCAAATCCACACTTTCTCTTGGTTCTTTTTTTTACATATATAGTTTCCATCTATTTGTTGATATTATCATTTTGTTTATGCATAATTTTCTAGATTTCAGTTAGTGTTGTCTGTTTTCTCCTTCAGCAAAGTAGGCATCTTTAATAAGGTTACTTTGAAGTCTTTCTCAGGTAATCATAAATCTCTGTTTCTTTAGAGTTCCTTTCTGGAGATTAACATTGTTCCTTTGATTAGGTCAGGATTCCTTTTTCTTTGCATGCCTTGTGATCTTTTGTTGATATATAAGTGTTTGAAAAAACAGCACCTCTCCCAGTCTTTATGGATGGGCTTCATACAGGGGAAGACCTTCACTAACCAGCCTGATAAAATTATGGGAACCTCTCAAACCTTTTCTGAGGATGTGTCTTCTCTGGGTTTGCATGTGTAATTTCCCAGTTAAAGAGATTTTTCCCATTTCTACTCAGGAGCCTACAGTCTCTAACTCTTCCTACTGTCTTTCTGCAGGACTACAGTCTCTGATATAATAACAACCTATGATGCTCACCTTTCTTTTCAGCAGCCCCAAACCTGATGTTCAAATTGCTGTTCCCCAAAGCACTCCAAGTTGGGTAAAACCAAAAACAGTCCTTCAGGCAGCCTGCCTGAAAGCCAGAACATTGGATTCATGTTCCACTCTTCTTTCCTCTTGAGGGAGAAGCCAGGAGTTCACAGTTTTCTCCCGATCATGCTGCACTGTGCCAGAGAGGATGGGGCTAGGGCATGCAAAATGCCACTAATTTTCTTATCCATTTAGATACAACTCTTCTTGGCTTGGGCTCACTTGGGATGCTACAACCTTTTAACTGGTTTTAACAGTACTCACAAAAGCAATTTTGTCCATATATTATTGTTAAGTCAATGTCTCTATGGAAGAATAATGGCCTGGGCCTTCCTATCCCACCATCTTCCTGCACTTTTAATAATTTTAAACATTTAAGTAAAACTAATGCTTGCTATTCATCATCAAACCTCATACATTAGGAAGAATACATTCATGTAGATAAATAATGTGTACTTGTATTATACTTACTGCTGATAACTCAAGAGAAAACAAAGCTTGTTTTTAGTAAATAAAAGTAGTCTATACTAGTCTTAAATGCCAAAAATTTACCTAAATTATATGAACTTAAAATTTTAAAATGTCTCCAGTTGATTTCTGCAAACATACTTTTTTTTAGCACATTGAAGGTATTAGACATTCAAATTCTTTAATTTCTTGGAATTTCAGGAATGTTCTATTTATACAACCAATTGTTTATCTCTAAGCTTATCAGAACAGAGCTCCTTTAAGAGATTTTCTAGTCTAATCTGGGAATACCATCCATAGGTAAGAAACTATTACACATTCACACAATGAGAGGTAAAAGCCTTTCAGAATTAGTGACATATAAACTTGTAGACACACAGAGAAAGCTTATAACTTCAACTCTAAAATTTCAGCCATGGTTCAAGCATAAATAGAAATATAAAACTCACCAGTCTAGATATCCACTCTCTAGGGTGGGCATGAAATTCCCACCAGCTCCAACTAGACAAATAAGACAAACAAAGAAGCCTAACAAACCAGATTCTCTGTCATCACGCACCCAACAGAAATAAGATTTCTATAAACCATTAATATCTTTACAAAGCTCATTGGGTGATAAGATCCTGAAGTCAAATTACCAACCAGTGTTGCCAGTGATGGGGAATAACTTCACTAAATGATCAGATCGTAAAACAAAATTCCCGAACTGTCCTGTCAGCAATGAGGATAACTTACTGGCCAAAACCAAACCAAAATACAAAATTAGTAGAGCTGGGGGAAAAAAGGCAAGAAAAACAGAGCAAACATATTTCTACTGCACTAAAGATCCACCTTTGGGAGTGGAGAAAAGGAACAGCCCCGATTTAAATCGCCCATGAGGACCCCTTCTCCAGTGAGGTAGTTTACCTGGTTCTGGGAGGTAAATCTACTGAGCATCTTGTGGGAAGACTTCCCAAAGTTTTTAAAGATAATTTTCAGGAAAATATAATGATTAATACAGATATAAAAATGAAAATGAACACATACTAAAAATTTTAATTTTACTCATTAGATGAGAAAACCACACAGATGTTATAACTGGTTCAAACGAAAAATCCAAAAGCACAAATCTGTATGGAGTAAGTGAATTGAATTGCAAATGAAAGCAAAACTGTTCTTTTTTCCATAATTGGGAGGGAAGACAGAAATTCTGTCCCTGGACCAAGACAGAATTTACTTAGTGCAATAGTGCAAAGGCAGTAGAAGGCCAGAAGTTGATGCTATTTGTGAGAATGCATACTCTTCCATTGAAACACACCCCTCCCTGCAGTTTATTTGCAACTAATATAAAACAGGAAAAACCTATGATACTGACATTATACTTTATGAGGGAAGCAGTATTAAGAGTCACTGAATAGAGAGTGAGACCAGGATTAATTCTGCCCCCTGGAGCTAGTATTCAATTAAGAGATTATTTGCTATTTTGTATTTATTTGCTTGTAGATTTTCAAAGCAGTGGTGCAAATGAATTACTCTTCTTTTGCTAGGTAGCTATCTCTCAGTCCAGCATGAGAACATTTTCAACAATTAGGGCTATTCAAAAATGGCATGTCAGCCCCTAGAGTGACATTCCCAGCACTAAAGATGTTCAAACAGTGCTGGGATGACTAGTTACTAAGAATCGCTTACAAGGGAATCCCTGTACTGTGTGGGAGGTTGGATTCCATGACCTTTAAGTTCTCTGGCAAATCTAAACTATGATTAGATGATAGCTAGATGTCCTAATAGCACATATTACTTCCCTTAAAAACAATTTCGCTTAAAGTTCTACTCACATTTTCACTTCATTTTTAATTCAAACCATTCAAAAACATACTCTGACAAAAAATACAATCTGTAAGTCTGAATATGATATTCTCATTATATGTGAATTGAATCATTTCAAATTCCACTATAAATGTCTGTTAGCAGACTGCAGAGAGAACTTTCTCAGTATGATCTCACAGCATGGTCCAAAGGAAAAGAACAGAGCCTGCCATCATGTTTAAAATTAAGAGAATCAGAGAAGTTCACTTGGGAGGTGAATTCCTCCACAGACATGCTTTCTAAAGATTTCAGCCTTAGGGTCCTGTTCATTCGTGCCTCTCTCAATCAATCCCTGTACTTTGGAACACAAAATACTGATCTGTTTAAGGTTTCAAAGAGCATTTTTCTTTGCCTCAATGTTAAAGACTGTGAGCCTTTTTCGTGAATATGTATTCCAGGGCCTCCAACTGACAGTGTTGAACTTTACCCAAGCCCTACATTCCTTGAAAACGGTGATGGTTAAATAATTATCTCCCTGCATCTTTGTATTCTGGAAGTTCACGGCCTTCCCCATATGACTTGGATAAGACTCATAGGTGTCTTGTTTTCCTATGACAAGGCCAGACAGACACAGACTATCCAGATTCCCTTTGCCTAATAAATTAATTAGTTGAACAGTTTGTACTCACAGACCAATCTGGATAAAATACCTACTACCTTGGTAGACCAACCTAACTCAAGTTTCACTCCTTTTCCCAGACCTCTGAATTTTGACACATCCTCAGCCTGAACCAGCATACACCCATTCCTTAAGAGTCTCTTCAGAGCACTGACTGACCTTGGGGAAAAACATTCCCTAATCAACTGCATGACCATGCGATCATGCCACCCTCCCACCCTGCTTTCCCACACCTAGTTTTTTCTAGCCTTTTTCACCCCTCCCTATAAAAGAAAAGATCTTTTCTGCCTGGCCATGGAAATACTTACAGATCTCATGGTTGGAGTATTCTCCCTGTTGCAATAGACCCTCTTGTGATAATTCTTTTAATTTTCTCTTTACTATGTCCAGATTTCTTTGTATTTGACAATATATCAGAATTATGTGGCTTAATTACTACTTATTTCTATTAAATGCTCCTCTACATAAATTGAAGACTATTTTGCATCAAAGGGATGGATAAGTGTAAGATTCATTTGACATTCTTTCACAGCATGTGTATTTTATCTTACACTGAACTTTGGACATCAGAATGATATTCAGTCTTATTCACTTTCAAAATGACATGCCTACAACTGGTAGCCTTGAAAAAAATGAAGCAAATGTCCTTTTAAGAAAGAAAGAAGACATTTATTACCACATAGACTCCTGTAATTAGTGGCTTGACAATTGGACTTACCATTGCTCTCTCTCTAGGAATCACTTTAACTCTAGTTACCAAACTCAAAATATGATTTAAAAAATGTGTGTCATGTTTTATTGCAATCTTTTAAAAAAAGAGATTAGAGCGGGCACATCAATTGTTAGTTATAACATTTTTCCATTATTTTGGTTGAATCATATATTAGGATAACTATGCTAATAGGATATTTATGCATTAAATATGACATTGTGTAGTACACTCAGGATGGACATATTCCCCAGTTGACTGACTTATAAACCATAATATGAAACATACAGAGACTGACAGGATTCCAAAACACTCCATGAATTACGCAATAATTTCAGTGTTTTCCCATAAGAAGTGATCCAGAAACATTGCAAACATGGATTCTGTTTTACTAAATGGATGGTCTTATTCTTAGGTTGAAAGATGTTTGACAAAATGAGATTTGGGTAATTAGTTGTTTGAGAAAACAATTTCAAAATAAATACGTTTCTCTTACATAGCATTTCCAGGAGAGCAATTCTCACTTTTGGTTGCCCATCAGAATCACCTGGTGATATTGAAAAATATTGATACTTGGGCCTCACCCTAAACCTCATTAATTGGAAAGTCTGAAAGTAGGGGCCAGAAATTTATGTATTTTACAATCTTGCCAGGTACTTTTTATTCACAGTCACAATTAGGCAACAGATAGGGCCACAAAGTATTCATGGCCTCTGATACTCAAAAAAATCAGGTTACTATATTCTTTAGAGATACCTACACTTCTCTTGCCTCTCAGGAAAAAAACTATAGTGCATAGTTGATCTGCTCTCCACACTCAAAGTATCAAAAACGAATCACTGAAAAATAAAATCAGTTTCACGCTTGTGCAAGGACAGGCAGAATTAATAAAAAATCTTGTAGAAAATCTTCATTTAATAGGTGGACTAGCTTTGATGTTGTCATTCTTTTTCCAACAAGAATAAAATGAGTGCACATTTCATTCAATGAGAATTCAATTAGGCATTACACAAAAGGGCTGCAGTTTGCAGGTTCTGCTACTGCCAATACTCAATTGAGTTCTGACCAGAGAAGCACTCTCCATGTTTGCAAAGCCACAGCTGCCAGCTTGGGGTGAGCAGAGGGAATAAGGTCAGTGTCAGCTCAGAATCGGTGGCTCTAGGGCTAATCTAAGCTAAGGTGGGATGCCTGGATCTTTCATCTGACAATTAGTTCATTCCTCAGATGGGGTAGAGATGTCTGATGCTTTTCTAAGTCTGGTTCTTTTCCTCTTCTGGCCACGAGAGAAAATTATACTTCTTTGCCACCTTGCCGCTGATAGGATCGTGAGAATGATTCTGGCCAAAGAGTCATGGACAGAAGTGTTGCAGGTCACTTCGGGACTACAGCATTTAATGTCATTGCAAGATATTCCAGCCCTGCCCTTTCTCCTGCCATGGTGACCACCAGCGTTCTACTTGGAATCTTTGTCGGGCCTGAGTCTTGAGTGAAGACAACATGCAGCACAGCCCCCTTCCCCATCCTCATCCTGACAAGGACAGGTAGCCAGAACCAAGAACAAATACTTCCTTGCTTGTTTACTCTTAGCCCAGTGATATTTGGGGACTATTTGTTACTGCAGCGTAAACTAGACTATTCTGACTGATACAGCAAGCCAGGATGATGGAAACCCATTACATGATGCAAAGTTATCAGGAGCATGTGTATCTCCTTTTGGAGCAGTTGTCTTTACTGTTTTTGGAGAGTGGGGGGAGCTATTCTTTAACTCTCCAGAGGCATTTTCCCTCCAAAATGAAACTAAAAATCAATGTTAAAGGAAGGACTGGAAATTAATCATATATGCCTCATCATGAGTTAAAGCCAATGTGTTCTTTCTCATCACATATTACATTTTATACATTATTCATAATTTTAATCAACCCTATTCCTAAGAACTGCATGATTAGTGATTCTTAGAAACTGTTTTCTAGATTGAATGAAATTCTTAAAGGCTGAAAATCCACCATCATTAATCTATGGAAATATCACCATCTCCTTTCCTTACTACTCCTTAATCAAAGTGTACACCCATCAATAAGTTGTGAAATCAATATGGTCCCTTCTGATTACATGCTAAGAAACTTGGCTTGATGTTTGGATATATGAAAAACTTGTAGCTACATAACCACAATCAAAACTGATCACTGTTCTGAATTTTCTCCATTCTTTCCCAAGAGGTATGTGAGAAGTAAAATTTAACACAAGCCAACAGATTCCTATTTACTGCTAATTCATGCCAACTTGGAAATGAAACCAAGAACATCTTAAATCTAAATGAAAGCATGAAATGAGAAAGCACAAAGTACCACTTGTACTGCCAGCTTCCTTATAAAAACACCATGTTCATTATAAGGATGCTGGTTCAATGAAAAATATTGCAGTGGATGCAAACATTACTGAATATGTGGCTTACACACCAAAGATGATTCTCACAGTCTCTTAACTTTGGCACAAAATACTTAATTCAAGATAATCTATGTGTGCATGACTGTCAACCAGATAATTGATGCTTGAAAGTTTCTTTCATTTACCACCATTTGCACATATCTGAAATATATAATTGTAACATGACAGCGATGAAAATTGTAATTTCTAAAAGTAATATCCGCAGAAGTCTACATTTTTAATTTTCTTCTGTATTTTAAATATCAGTATTACATAAATAAATATTATGGAGGATACTACAGAATTAATGCTATACTATTTTTTAAGACTTTTTTAGAGCAGTTTTAGGTTAACAGAAAATTGAGAAGTTACAGAAATTTCCCATATAACCCCTACGTCCCACCCCTACATTCACAGCCTCCACCATTATCATCATCACTCAGCAGAATGGTATACTTTTTATAACTGATGAACCTACATTGACTCATCATAATCACCCAAAGTTGACAGTTTATATTATGGTTCACTCTTGATGTTGTACATTCTATGTGTTTGGACAAATGCATAATGACATGTATCCATCATTACAGTATCATACGGAGTATCTTCACTTCCCTAAAAATCTGTGTTCTGCCTATTCATCCCTCCCCCTTACCTAACCCCTGGCAACCACTGGTCTTTTTATTGTCTCCATAGTTCTGCCTTTTCTAGAACATCATATAGTTGGAAACATACAGTAGTTCAGACAGGCTTTTCACTTAGTAACATGCATTCAAGTTTCCTCCACGTCTTTTCATAGCTTGACAGCTCATTTCCTTTTAGTGCTGAATAAAATTCCATTGTCTGAATATACCATGGTTTATTTACCCGTTCACCTACCCTGTTTCCCCGAAAATAAGACCTAGCCGGACCATCAGCTCTAATGAGTCCCCCTTGGAGCAAAAATTAATATAAGACCCAGTCTTATAGTAAAATAATACTGGGTCTTACATTAATTTTTGCTCCAAAAGACACATTAGAGCTGATGGTACGCCTAGGTCTTATTTTCAGGGAAACACGGTACTGAAGGACATTTTGATTGCATTCAGGTTTTGGTAATTACAAACAAAGCTGCTATAAACATCCATGTACAGATTTCTGTGTGGATATAAGTTTCCAACTCCTCTGGGTAAACACCTAGGAGTGTAATTGTGGAATTGTGCAGTAGGAGTATATTTAATTCTATAAGAAACCCCTGAAACTGTCTTCTAAATTGGTTGTAACATTTTGCATTCCCACCCGCAATGAATAAGAGTTACTGCTGCTCCACATCCTCATCAGCATCTGATGATGTCAGCGCTCTGGATTGTGGCCATTCTAATAGGTAGTAATGGTATCTCATTGTTGTTTTAATTTGCATTTCCCCAGTGACATATGCTGTGGAGCATCTATTCATATGTTTATTTTCCATGTACATATCTTCCTTGCAAAGTGTCTGCTCCCATATTTGGCACAATGTTTAATTACTGAGCTTTGAGAATTCTTTGTGCATTTTGAAAAAGCCGTCCTTTATCAGATGTGTCTTTTGCAAATATTTTCTCCCAACTCTAGCTTGTCTTCTCATTCTCATGACATTGTCTTTCACACAGCAGAAGTCTTCAATTTTAATAAAGTCCGGCTTATCAATTATTTCTTTCATAGATTGTGCCTTAGGTGTTGAATATCTTTCACTATACCCAAAGACATCTCGCTTCTCACCTATATTATCCTCTAGGAGTTTTATTAAGTGTGTGTGTGTTTTTTTTAATTTTTATTTATTTTTGACAAAAAAAATTGTATATACAGAGGGTGCCAAAATATGTATACACATTTTAAGAAAGGAAAAAAACATATTAAAATCACACTGATGGTGACACTTTGAACACCTCTTGTCATTGCAGAAGTCAAACATGACTTGTAGTCATCTTTCGTTACCAGTAAATACTGAGAATTACAATTTTAATACAGTTTTATCCTTTCTTAAAATGTGTACACGGTTTTCAGCACCCTCTGTATTTAAGGTGTACAACATGATATTTTGATGAATATATACATTGTAAAATGTATATATTAGCAACAATCAAGCTAATTAACATACAATCAAGCTAATTAACATATCCATCACTTCACATAGTTTCCATTTTTTGTGTGCATGAATGATAAAGACACTTGAGGTCTATTCTCTTAGCAAATTTCGAGTATATGGTACATTTTTATTAACTATTGTCACCACGCTGTACATTAGTTCTCCAGAACTTACTCATCTGTACTGAAATTCTGTATGCTTTCATTAATACTACCCCTTTATCCCCAACCCTCTCAAACTCAGGTAACCACCATTCCACTATCTGTTACTATGATTTTGACTTGTTTTTTCAGATTACACATATGAGATCATGTAGTTTTTTTTGTTTTTCTTTCTGTGTCTAGCTTATTTCACTTAGCATAATATCCTTTAGATTCATCCATGTTGTCAGAAATGCGCATTTTCTTTATCCATTCATTTGATGAAGGACACTTAGGTTGTTTCCGTACCTTGGGAAACTTAACACATTAAAAAATTAAGAATAAAGTAAAACAATAGTGAATAATGAACACGGCGGTGAAGCTATCTCTTCAACATAGTAATTTAGGAGTTTTTGAGTTTTGTATTTACTATTTAGGTCTATGATCTATTTTGAATTGATTTTTATGAAGGGTATAAGGTTTGGGTCTAGATTCATTTTTTGCTTTTTGCATGTGAATGTCCAGTTACTCTAGCAACATTTGTTGAAAAAACTAACTTTGCTTCATAATGCTATACTACTTTGAATGTTTTTATTTCCATGTTAACCACAAAAGTCTCCACATTTCATTGAGAATGATGCCTTCATTGGAAGTAGAATACAAATATTTTTAGAAAGGCAATGAAATAAGGCCTTGAATATGAACATCTCAACCACTTATTGGCATGTGTGGACAACCAAGCACTCCAAAACACAATATATATCTGCTGTGTCACTTGACCTATCAATTCTTGAGTTCCTCTTAGATTTGCAGATATGATTTATTTTTTCTCCTTATATTATGCTATTTGTTCCTTTTTGTCTTTTCAGAAACAAGACCAATAATTACAGAATAGAGATGTAAAAATCTGAATATGGTAGAAAGAAGCCAATGTGCCAAATATACCCCCAGGCTGCAGTCTTCAAATTTACTGCCCACACAATTTTAAGACCATCTTCAATCTTCTTTTTAATAGTGGCATTAAACAATAATAACTGAGAACAGAAGCACATTACACTGCTAAGAACTATATGTGCCTTGTCTCTCATCTTTACAGCACCACGATGAGGCAGACACTAACAATGTCTTTATTTTACTGATAAAGATCAAAGACATTAAAAAACTTTCCCTTCAGGTAAGTGGTTGAACAGGGATTCAAACATAGGTCTGGCTGGGTTGAGAGTCCAGGATTTTCATCTATAAGATGAAACAAGAACAACCCTGAACACCTCTTTCTCCTTGTTGAAACATACTTGCTTGGAAATGAAAAGCAAATGGAAGACAGCATAATGAGGTTTTCCTATCAAGAAGTTAATAAGAGAAGAATAATGCTGTATTTGTCTTTTGTAGATAATTGGGCTTATAGACAGTATTTTTTTGTCGTGTTAGAGTTCTACTTTAAAGACTTTTATTATCCTTCTCTTGAATGTATTTTTTCTCCGAAGTCTCTATTTCAAATGCCTTTTAGCACAAAACAATGCCAACTGGCATAACCAAGCCAGTGAAAACAACAAGACAAAATGACTTAATTTAAGGACCTTTCTCCACAGAGGCCAAAACTAACCAACAATCAATAATCAGTGACTTTCTTTCCATGAAAATCCATTTTTTAAAGTAATTAAAGCAGTAGGCAATTCTGAGTATGGTGTTAAGATATATAAATAACCGCATATTTTATTTGCTCTATTAAAAATAGCATTATTTATAAGAACATTTATTAAATATATATTAGCTGCCAATTGTGCTAAATCAATTACATAAATTATACCATATAATCATCACAAAACACTACTACATAGACATGCTGTACTGATCATATAATTTATAATCCGAAGTAGACTCATTTTGAGAATGAAGATGCTATCAATAATTGGTTAGCACTTAAATCTCTACTCTCTCAAGCAAATATGGATATGGTCACCTTTTTTCTCAAACTTTATAGCTAAAGAAAGTAAAGTCTGGAAGAATTTAAGGGGCTTGTCCATGGTTATATCATAGTGAAGTAACAAATCTGAGACTGGCCCTCAGATAAACCTGACACCAAAGTCCATCTTGCTAAACTGTACTCACTACAAGCCGAGTGTACAGTACAGTCTAGTGGTGGTTCTCAAACTTTAGCGTATGTGAGGTTCACTGGAGGGTAACTGATAAAAGTCACATTCCTGGGCCCCACCCCAAGAGACTGTGGCCCAACAGTTATGGTAGAGAGCTCAGGAAATTTACATTTTTGCAAGCAGCTCCTCTTAGGAGACTCTGATGAAAGTGAGCTGTTGCTAAATTTGGAGATGCATTGTTCTCCTATCTGAGCAAGCATTTAAATGAGCCAAGAGTGTATTTTTACTAAACTCAACATGGTCAAAATAAAGAATAAAGGAAAACAAAAGATGACAAGGCAGTAAATACTTAGTCTGTTCCTACTGTAAAATACAAATGTTTAAAATGAAAAGATACAGTATAACCAAAAGGGCCTTTTCAATTGGGTTAGCTACTCTGTGTTACCTCATTTCATTCCGGCATGTTCTGAAATATTTTTTAAAATAGTTTATGGTCTCCCATTCAGAAACTTGTTGTTTACATTTCTTTTACTATTATGTTCCTTCCATTCACTCCAAGCAGAATCAAGCTGCTTTTCTCTTGCCAACTTAGCACTGGAATTCTTTCCTTTC
This sequence comes from Rhinolophus sinicus, assembly GCF_036562045.2. Classification (NCBI taxonomy): domain Eukaryota; kingdom Metazoa; phylum Chordata; class Mammalia; order Chiroptera; family Rhinolophidae; genus Rhinolophus; species Rhinolophus sinicus. The sequence goes on along the minus strand of NC_133768.1, from coordinate 22,681,153 downwards.
TTACGTAAAAAGATTACAAACTGTGTTATAAATCATAAACTCCAACTAATGCCAAAGAATAACATTTACATTCTTAAAAGACACAAACTAAAAAAAAATACAAACTAAGGCACTTTTCTTAGTTCAGTGACTTGCGTGACACAGTAAGTAGGTACTTTCCATTTATTTATTTATTTATTTATTTATTTATAACACAAATTATATGTTGTCAGGCAAAATAAAAAGCAAAGGCCAAGAGCAATGGAACAGATCCATATTTTGACAAAGAGTGTGTCATTCTTCACTCTGGTAACTATAGTTTCTTTGTAGTTATACTGTTAGACATGGAAGTAACTCTTTCAATAGTGGATCCTGAGAATACAACAAAGTGAGAGAAGGTAAATATAAGCCAGTTTTATATTTCCTGTGGTAGGTAGCAGTAAAGTTAAATAGTATTTGAAGGATCTGACAAGTCCAAAATTTTAATAGTTTTTTAAAGTTAAATATGTCTCTTGGGTTTAGTATATCAGAAAAGAAAATGGGAGCTGGATGAAGCTGCAGAAATATTAAGTGAAATACCTGAAAGCAGTTCCTGAAAGGGAAATTTGCTAGACACTGACATGTTTTACGAATTGTGGAATCTGCTTTTCTCTCTCCGTTTTCCATACCTGAACAAAAACCCAGGCATATTTGAAATATTATTCCCCATATTCCATGCGTACATCAGAACAGTGGCGAATGTCAAGAGATTCTGCAACATCTGAGACTCGCTCTTAATCACATGTTTCACTCCAGTAAACCCAAGTCACATTTATAGGTTTCGTTCATTTAGCAACCATCTTCTAGAAACAAATCCTGGATAAGTTAGGATTAAGACTCCCAAACAGGCTTAGACAAGACAGAAGTTGATTTTTCACTTACATTACAAAAGTTGACAGGCAGAGTCCAGAATTGCTTTGGGACTTTGATGAAATCATCAAGAAGCAAACTTCTGTCCAGTTCAGTATTGCACCACCCCAAGAGTCTGGGACTTATATCTATGATCTAATATGACTGGCAAAGTTCCAGCCATCACACCTCCATCCCAAACAAGGGGATAATGCATGTAAAGATGAAGGGCATGCTCTCTTCCTTAGATTGCCTATAAGTTCCACCATTTATACTTCACTGGTAACACCTTGGAGCAAAGGTGGATGGAAATTAGCTCTCTGCCTCACATACTGATGCATCTCACATTAAAATAATGACAAAAATCTCCAAGTCTCCTTGGCACTGGCAGGTACCACAAATCATTTCTATGGCCATTTTAATCCTGTACTTGACAAGTACCTGGTATGTCAAAAAAATGTATACACATTTAAAGAGATGTTGTCTATTACTTTTCGAAGTTGAATTGAATTATGTAGCAATGTGCAGTATGACGTTCACTCAAAAGATGGCGTTAATCAAATGAATGCTGGTGTCATTCATTGTATTACACTTTTCATACAGTTTTTCTCCTATCTGAAAATGTGTATACATTTTTTTTGGTACCCTCTGTATTTAACTTTTGTCTCCCTCAAATTACCCTTAGCCCATCTCTTGTCCTCATTCTCAGATGATAATATTGCTTTCAATTTTAGTGAAAAATAGAATTACCAAGAACTATACCATCTCATGTTGTTAGGACAAAATGTAAAAAAGTCCCCTAATGTAAAAAGTCACCTGTATAGTCAGTCTTTTGGCCAGCTATAATGTATGAACTCTCTAGAGTGGTCAAAAGTATAGACTCTGGAGCCAGATAGAGTGGGGTTTGGAAAACAGCTCCCCCACTTCCAAGCTTAATCCTCTGTATTTTAGTTTCCGTCCATGTAAAATGAAAAGAAAAATAGAACCTAGCTTATATTGAGGATCAAATTAGTTGATATATATATTATATATATATATATATATATAATATATATATATATATATATAAATGATTTAGAAAATGACGTGGAACATATTAAAAGATGACTATTATTATCTGAGGCCAAACCATACACTCGCTCAATAGATTCCATTCCTTCACATCTACTCAAAAAATCTGCCATTTAAAAATCTCCCCTTTTTCCTGCATAACAAATTTCTCCCTCTTTACTGGAACATCTCTGTTAGCATAGATATATTGGAATATGACCATTATAAAAACAAACTTCTTAGGTTCTATTTGTTTTCCATGCTTTGTGATATAGCAAACTCCTTAAAAGATCGGTTTATACTCCCTGCATCTACTTCCTCACCTCTGTTTTTTTCTTTAAATGTAATGTTCAATTTCTCCACTGAAACCCTTCTTCTCAAGACCAGCAATCTCCTACATCTTGCCAAATGCAATGTTCAATATTGGCAATTCTCACTTATTATGCCTTCCATCCTAAAGCACATTCTATTTGACTGGGGACCAAAACACACTCCTACTTTTCCTTTGAACTCCCTGGCCACTCCTTGATCTTTTGTGCAGGTTCATTTCTTCTGCAAAACATCTAAAATGGAAATACACCAGGACTCAGTATTTGTACTTCTCTGTCTGCACTCACTATCTTGACAATATTACACAGACTCATGGTTTTAAATATGATTACATCCTGAGGACTCTCATATTTACATCTATACTTCAGACCTCTCCCATGAATTCTACATTCCAATGTTAGCCCACTCAACAGCTCCATCTGGATATGGAGAAGGTACCACTGAGCTGAACTCTTAATTTTTTTTTTTCAATTTTTCTATTTGGGAACAGCAGTTTGTTTTCCAGGACCCATTAGCTCCAAATCAAGTCGTTGTTTTCAACCTAGTTGTGGAGGGCGCAGTTCACTGGCCCATGTGGGTATCGAACCTGCGACCTTGATGTCATGAGCACTGCACTGTAACCAACTGAGCCAACCGGCCGCACCTGAACTCTTAATTCTTGACAAAACCCTCTCCTCATAAATTTCCTCATCGTAGTAAATGGCATCACAATTCACCAGATGCACAGACTATAACCTAGGAAACATCCTTGAATCAGCTCTTTTTCCAGCACCCTATATATACCTCAACAGCAAATCCTATTACCTCTACCTCTACACATGTTGTAAATCACCTCTGTCACTGCTTCTGCTCTAGTCCAATGACCATCATTTCCCAATGAGACACGATAATAGCTTCCTTATTAGTAATATCTGTTACCACTGGAGCTACTAGAATAATCTTGGAAAGCAATTAATATACTTCACATCACTGCCTCACCTACAATCATCTCAAGTCTGCCTAGAGTTCTATGCATATCTAACAGTGGCTCACCAGGCTTTACATGATCAGTGACGTTATCTCAGATCACTAGCTCCCATGCTCACCATTGGCTGCCTTCTGTTCTTTAAATTTACCAGCTCTAATCCCATCTCAGAGCATTTTACACCGTGATTCCTACTGTCTGAATACTCCATGACCAGATTTCCCTATGACTTGTTCTCTCACTTCATTTAGAACTCACTCTACTCCTATGCCTCCTACTCCAAAAACCCTTTTGAGACCACCCTCTACCTAAAATAGTTCTGAGGGTGAAAGGGATCAAATATATGGTGATGGAAGGAGAACTGACTCTGGGTGGTGAACACACAATGCGATATATACATGATGTATTACAGAATTATACACCTGAAACCTATGCAATTTTACTAACCATTGTCACCCCAATAAACTTTAATTAAAAGAAGAAAAATAAATAAATAAAAACAGTTCTCCCCTCTACATCCCATAACTCTTGCCTCTACCCTATAGCACTTCCATAGTGAAAATCATAGCAAACAAAAAAAACTTTGTCTGTTGTCTTACGCTATGAAGATGTAATATGCCTAGAACTTAGTCTGGGTATGGCACAGGCACTCAGAGATTATCTTGTTGAATTCACAAATTCAAGTATTTTATTTTCTATTTAATCTTACCTACAAGTAAGAAAATGGACCAAAGAATCTTAAATGTCAATAAGACCTGTGCATTCCTGAAACTTGATCACACTTAACTAAATCACTGCTGTTCAGGCCACTAAAGTCAAATTTCTATATTTTTGTCTTTCATAGAGATAGAGAACAGTGGCCCCCAAAAGTGGAACATTTTAGGTTTCGAAGATTTTAAAATTCTGGTTAAATCAATAGTGTATGAGGTAGAATGGTCATTGGATGTGTTACTGTGTGAGAGAAGCCTATTTAAGAATACTGGTATTTCATTGTATTTTTTTTGCTCAGAAACACATATTTATATCTATATAATGCAAAAAATCTTAACGTAGGAGTATAAAAAGGAAACTAAAATATGTCAGTTGAATGAGCCAAGTTTTGGGAAATGGTTAAAAATATAAAGAACATATGAATGGCAAATGAAAAAGAAGACATAGTATAAAATATTACTGAATCTCTTCATATCTATTACTAGAGACAGCCCAAATATATGCAACTGAAACACTGAACCATCTGAAGGTTTTCATCCACAAAATACCTTACACCTTGTATATGAATGGTTGATACATTGAAACCTAGGTACAGTAGTGGTCAATAATACAGGTTTTAAAGAAATATATATGCAAGATATAAGTCCTAGAAATGGACTGGGTGTGTTTTTCTATTTAATTAAAATAATAATTTCTTTTTTAAAAAAAGATTATATTGGGGAAGGGGAACAGTGTGTACTTCCAGGACTTTTTTTCCAAGTCAAGTTGTTGTCCTTTCAATCTTAGTTGTGGAGGGTGCCGTTCAGCTTCAAGTTATTGTCCTTTCAGTCTTAGGTGTGGAGGGCGCAGCTCAGCTCCAGGTCCAGTCACAACTGCCAGTTGCAGGGGGCACAGCCCACCATCCCGTGCGGGAGTCAAGGAATTGAACTGGCAACCTTGTGGTTGAGAGCCCACTGGCCCATGTGGGAATCAAACTGGCAGCCTTCGGAGTTAGGAGCACGGAGCTCCAACTGCCTGAGCCACCGGGACGGCCCTAAAATAATAATTTCTTATTGCTACTATTAGCGATAGCAGTAGTAACACATTTGCTACATGCCAGACATGGCTCTAAGCATCTTACATATATTGAATTACATAATCCTCACAAAAAAATCTTTTTGCTAGCAGGAAACCTGCCATGTCCATCCCTTCATCCAGAGGTCAACAAACAAAAGCCTGTGGCCAAATCAGGCCAGCCATCTGTTTGTGTAAATAAAGTTTTATTGCAATAGAAACACACTCATTCACTTACATAATGTCTATGGATGCTTGCATGCTACAGTCGCAGAGCTGAGCAGTGGTAACAGAGATCAAGAAGCCTGCAAAGCCAAAACTATTTACTATCTGGCCCTTTAAAGAAATAGCTCACCAGGCCCTGGTTTAATCTAATAATACAAGGCCTGGCTTAATTTTCCATGTGCTAGTTGTTTAATGAATACTTGTTTGATTGGTTTTAATAGTATTATGGAGGTATCCGGAAACATCCCTTTAGTGATGATCCTAAAAGTCACTATCAGATACTAACTTTTGGTCTTTTTATGTTCATAGCTTCAAAGCTAGCCAAGACAGTTAAACATACAAAATGTCAAATAGATTAAAGAAAGCATTTTTCAGTTTTAACAATTGGTTGGGCAAAGCAATGCATGCCTCTTGCAAAGCGGCAGGTCCCAGTGGAGGCTAACCTGTCCCGTGGCTGGTGTCAGCTTTACATACGAGGTCTGACAATTAAGTTTGTGAACTTGTCCTAGAAAAAGTGCTACATACCTCTTGCTGAATATCACTATGGTCACCTTCGAAGTACTCCCCTTGGGAAGCTATGCACTGACACTTGTGCCTAGTTCATCCTTCAAAGCCATTTTGGAACTCTTTCTGGAATGGCCATTGGAGCTGTCGTCATATTACCCTTGAGGTACTGAATGTCATCAAAATGTCTTCCTTTCAATATTTCCTTTATCTTTGGGTAAAGACAGTAGTCATTGGGGGCCAGATCAGGTGAGTAGGGAGGGTTTTCCAACACAGTTATTTGTTTACTGGCTAAAAACTCCCTCACAGGCAGTGCCATGTGAGCTGGTGCATTGTCGTGATGCAAGAGCCATGAATTGTTGGTGAAAAGTTCAGGCCATCTAACTTTTTACGCAGCCTTTTCAGCACTTCCAAATAGTAGACTTGGTTAACTGTTTGTCCAGTTGGTACCAACTCATCATGAATAATCCCCCTGGTATCAGAAAAGGTTAGCAACATTGTTGCTACAAGTTGTCCGACCTCGTATCTTTGTACCACCGGCACTTAACACAGCCCATGGCATGAAGCTGGACCCTATGAACATGTGCCACAAATTCACCAACAAAGTAGATACCTTTCATGTAACTGGAACTCTGTTCTCCATTCAACTTAATCATCAGCTTGCACAACTGAAGGGTACATGATATACTCTAGGGCTCTCATGCCCTGCATGCTTGCTTATAAATTTGGATATAACTAAGCTTTCCTGAGAAAAATTTAGTTTTTACAAGTAAAAAATGAGTATGGCAAAGCCTTGAGAAACAAAGACCAAAGGTTCCTAAAGTTCAAGGCATTATACAATATTCTCCTATCCAACTTCACATATAGTTTGCATGAAGATATTTATAAGCACAAAATCAATTGTGTGACTGTTGTAAAATGATATCCCTTGAAGTAATAAAACCAAAGCTGTTGATTAATCAGCTTTTTTAAATTCTTGCAACATCTTAGATATAAATTATCTTTCTAAAATTATTCTTCAAATTTTCTTTTTGTCCTTTATATTTCAAACTCATCAAAAATTAATCAGTCTTAGATTTTTTTTTAACAAAAAACTCTTCATTAATTCTATTGCTCCAGGATACTGTGAATTCTGTCAGTCTTTGCCAAGTCATTTCTAACAAACTGCATTTAGAAAAATGCCCCCTTAGAATATAATTCCATGATCTAGGTCAAGGAGAAAAAACAAACACAGAGGAAAAAATAGAAGGCTAACTGAACACTAAAAATAGTAAAACATGAAGAAGTTCTAAAACCTCAATAAACAAAGTTGGGGACCTCTTTGAGACCACGGAAGGGATGTTGAGCGTCTTTCTATTTTAGAAGTCCTAGTGAGGGTATGTGTGAGGAGAGACGGAACAAATTGCTCAATGAAAGTAATGGGGTCATCCCCTTGGCTGCCTTCAGGGATGCTGTAAATCTGGATGTTCTTCATTCTGTTTCTCTCCTTTTCTCTTCCTTATGTAGCTCCCAGCAGCTTCATTTTAGAGCCCACCGCAGTTAACTATAAGGTGCATTTCTCCTTGTAGACTACAGTGTTCTTCCAGCCAACCCTCACAATCTGAGTTTTCTGTTTTAAATGCCTGCATTTTTCAGCTCAAAAATCCAAGTCACATGCTAAGCTAAATAACTCAGACAGAAAAAGTCGGGGAATCATATGATTTCACTCATACGTGGGACACAAAACGGAAAGCAACAAATGAACAAGACAAACAAGCAAAAACTCATAGACACAGACAACAATTTAGTAGTTACCAGAGGAAAAGGAGGGAGATAGAAGAGGATAAAGTGGTGTCAAATATATGCTGACAGAAGATCTGACTTTGAGTGGTAAATACACAAGGCAATATATAGATGATGTAGTATAGAAATGTACTCTTGAAACCTATATAATTTTATTAACCAATATCACCCCAATATTTAAAAAAATTTAAGTTAAAAAGAGACAAAAATACAAAAAAATTCACAAACCCAAAGCAGCTTTGTTCAATAATAATAATAATAATAATAATAATAATAAAATCCGAGTCATATATCTTGAAAGAAGTTAATTCCTTTAAATAGGAAATGGTGTCTCTTTATTGGCCCCTCCATGCTTTGCCCTCTTTTTATGTGTTTTAGTCATTTTGAATCTTAGCAATGGGTTAATCATGCTGGCTTACAACCACTGGGAAAGTCAAAGAAATAAAGAGTGTAAACAACTAAATAGTCTTCCTGACCTAATTATCTGTAGTTACCTGTTCTCTTCCAGAGAGCCTTTTGTGAATGTAAGGCTGATGTTCTTCACTTTTTAAGGTGTAAGAAGACATAATGAGAACCCTTTTGACATGTTTGGCTTATGCAGTTACACCAAGTGGCTATCTTGTTTTCTCAAGGAAATATATTAATATTGCCTTTCAAATGAAGAGGGTTAGTTCCTAGTGTAGTTAATGCTTTGCTTGGAAGAAATCTTATTTTCTTCAGCAGTATTATTGAGAAGCAATCTTACATATAGAGTTATACAAAATCAATAAAAAATTACAACAGGGAACAATGTAGTTAACATGCTTTATACACTTATACTTTAACACTGTAGAAAATATGGCTAATGCAAATGTTCAAAATATTGTTGCTTTAAAGTATATCTAGATTTGACTTTACTATGACTTTCTCTGTCAAAATGATCCACATTAGTAAGGTCTCAGGGACAATTAGGCTAAATATGGGACATCGCTCACTTTGCAACACAGGCAAAGAAAAGGAATAAATAATTTGTATTATATATTCTTTCCTAAAATAACTTACGCATATTGAGTGTTTACAGTATACTAAACACTGTTACAAGAACTTTCCATGTGTTCTCTTTTTCAACCCTCAAAACAACCTAATGAGCTATGTAATATTATTAGCTCCATTTGACACATGAAGAGACTAAAACACAGAAGTTAAATAACTTGCTTAGTACAACAGACAAAATATTATCTTGATCACCCTTCACCAGAGTCCATGCTTCTTATCATTATACTAACAGTCTGAATTATGTTTTCTGCATTAAAATAGACTTGAAAACAGTGACGATGTAATCATAGTCTGGGCAAAGCAATTTAGGTTAATATCTAATTGACATCAGTTTCCTAGAGGATAATTCTTTCAAAGAAACACACACAAATAGTATGGATAAACTGGGATCCACAATGGAATTCAATAATTTTTAAAATAGAAATACCATAAGTTATTCATATTTCAGATTTATATGTTAACAATGATCTCAAACTAAGATGGATACTAGGTAATTAGAAATTTTGAAATATATTATTTAAATAATTGAGATTTTTTTGTAGATTATAATTGTATATCATACCTGCTTTATGATTAACACATTTAAAAATGCATTTCTGTGCACTATAAACTACATAAGGAATCAAACCTAATCAACAATAAGGTACCTTGTCTACCCTTCACAGAATGATCCACGCTTCTAAAAGAATTCAGGAAACATGCGTAAATAATATTAGAAAAGATGACATGAAGGTTTGAGATCCTTCATATTTTAAGAATTTGAAAATCTTTAACATCTTTATTCTCTTAATTTTATCAGAGGAAAAAGTTTAATTTTGAAAAAGAATGTCAATCACTTAAAGAGAGGTTCTTTCCCCCTAATAAAACGGTAGTTTCAAAGACCAGGCAGATGGAGCAGGCAACAGCACAAGTATTTTCTGTAGATAATTTTAAAACAATAACAAAATCTACTTACAGTCAATCAAGTTTTATTATCACTGTGTGCTGGCAATTCTAAATAATATCCATGTTAAAATATTCCTCCTTGAAAACAACCTTTGTTGCTCCAAGTTCTCAGCAAGTTCTCCAAACTTATGGACCTTGGATTCAGAGAAAACTTTATGAATTTGGCCTCAAAAGCAAAGGAAGTAAAAACTGAAATAAGTGAATGGGATTATATCAAACTAAAAAGCTTCTGTGCAACAAAAGAAACCATCAACAAAATAAAGAGGCAACCAACCAAATGGGAGAAGATATTTGCAAACAACAGCTCCAATCGGGCCTAATATCCAAACTACATAAAGAACTCATACAACTCAACAACAAAAAAACAAACATTCCAAGTAAAAAATGGGCAGAGGACCTAAGCAAGCACTTCTCCCAAGAGGACACATAAATGGCCAACAGAGATATGAAAAGATGCTCAACTTCACTAGCTATTAGGGAAACGCAAATCAAAACCACAATGAGGTATCACCTCACACCTGTGAGAATCACTATCTTCAACAAGACAAATAGTAACTAGTGTTAGAAAGGCTGTGGAGAAAAAGGAACCCTCAAACACTGCTGGTGGGAATGCAAACTGCTACAGTCACCACGGAAAACAATATGGAGGTTCCACAAAAAATTGAGAATAGAATTACCATATGACCCAGCAATCCCTCTCCTGGGTATCTACCCCAAAATTTTGAAAACATTTATCCGTAAACATATATAGGTAAACCTATGTTCATTGCAGCATTATTCATAGTGGCCAAGACACAGAAACCACCAAAGTGTTCTTCAATAGACGATTGGATAAAGAAGATGTAGTACATATATACAATGGAATATTACTCAGCCATAAAAAATATGAAACTCTGACATTTTCAACAACATGGATGGATCTTGAGAATATCATGCTAGAAGAATTAAGTCAGACGAAAAAGTTGGGATTTTTTGTTTTTAATGTGTACCACGCTTTTATAGTTATGACTTCTCCTAACTACATATTTGTATATCTGTATGTTCATAGGAAAGATGCTTTTCAAAATGAAAATATAAGAGCTCCTCTGACAAAGTAACTGGCAACTTTGCAGAAGGCTTAAAACTACACACCTTAATATTATTAAATACTACAACAGATCAATAAATAGGTATATATTTTTGTCTTTATTCAGAAAAACATATAATGCAACTATTATTCCATTAATTTCTACCTCTTTGAATTTCCACCTTATTCACTCATTTATTTTTCTGTAATAATCATATACATGATCATTTCTATTTTTTGTCCATTATTATTTCATTTCATGATTACCACTAAAACTAATGTTTCAGAGAAGAGGAGAATAATAAAAAATGATACACTGAATATATGTGTCAAATACACTAGGCATGCTGCTACAAGACAAAAGGATCTGAGACAACTTCAGCTATGAGGCCATAAAGTAACTGTTGACTTTTGAGAAATGAAGAAATAATGTGCTGGATACCACCATCTACACTTGCTGACTCCACTTCCTGTCATCTCTCCCTTTTCAAGCACAGACATCAGATGTGTGCCTTCTGCTCCCCAGAACTGGTCTTGCCAAGGTCACTAATGACCTCATTTTATTTCATCTCTCTGTAGCACAACTCTCTCCACCTTTGATTTCCATAACACCATTCTCTTATCCTGCGTTTTCTCATATTTATTTGACAAATCTCTTCTCTCTCTCTCTCTCTCTCTCTCTCTCTCTCTCTCTCTCTCTCTGTCTCTGTCTCTTTCTCTCTCTCTCTGTCTCTCTCCCCCCCTCTCCTTCTTTAAATATCAGGTTCCTTTGATTCTCTATTTAGTCTCTTCTCTCTCCAAACACTATTGGTGCAGCATTACATGCATTCTGATGGCTTTAGCTACTAATTATTATGCTGAAATTTATATATCCATCCATATCCCTTGAACTCACCCTCTACCCCTAATATCTATGCCTCAGTAACACACAGGTTCCTTAAATATAGCATAATCAAAACTAAATCTCACATCTTCCACCCCTAATTACTTTTGTATTCCCTAAACCAGAAAACCTAAAGGCACCCCAGATTCCTTTTTGTCTTCATTCTGATGTGCAATTGAAATTGATCAAATTGTCTTGATTCATTTTCTTTTCTTTATTTTTCTTTTTTCTTTTTGCATTCCCCTTACCACCACTTCCTTTCCACTGCTATCACCTTAACCTCATCTTCTTTCACCCGAATTAATTGGTATTGCCATCTCCAGTCTCAAACACTTTTAAAGGAATTTTTCAATACATGCCCAGGGTAATCTCACCAAAGTGCACACCCTATTAAATTACCTTTATGTGTTTGACTTCCCACCATTTCTGTAGAAAAATCAGCACTCCTTGGTAAGGCATATGATCAAACTCTGATCTCACACTACCACTTGCCATACCACTGAGAGTGCCCAATGCTTAACTTATGTCAAATTATTGGGAGTTCTCTGAGTGATCCTGTATGTGTCATATCTCTTTAGCTTTACTTCTGTCCATGCCTTTCCATTGTCTACTCCAGGAAAACCTCACTATTCTGACGATCAGATCAAATGGTACCTTCTCTTTAAAACTTTAATTAACCACAATTTGTAAAATTAAACATTCCCACCTTACAAAGTTTCTATGACAGTCTGTATTACACTTTTAAACTTACAGTTACACATCTTCTAACTCTTTCTAAACTGTAAGCTCCCAGAGGACAGCTACCCATCTTAATTATCTTTACATCTCTAGCACCTGGTATATTTAGTAGATATGTTATACATGATTTCTGAATGAAAAAATAAATCATTTGTTTCAGCCTTATTTTTCTTTCTAATTTTACTCTTTATTTTCCTCATTCTTGTTATCTCTATGGACATATTTCATTTCCTCACACTAATTATAGGCTAACAAACATGTTATAGCTGCCTATGTTTAACAATTTACTGAGAATCTTTATTGTAACAACATACTTTTGTTAGGGGTGCATGTGTGTCTGGTGTCGTGTGTGTGTGTGTGTGTGTATGTATGTGTGTGTGTGTGTGTGTGTGTGTGTGTGTGTGTTGGAGAGGGGTACACCGGATATAAAGGTATAAAAATTTGGTCCCAAATCTTTGCTCATTAATCTTGGCCCTGCTCCTCACCACCTCTATACATTTATTTTACAGGCAAGGCAGATAACTTCAATGAGGTTTGCAAAGTCCCTTTTCAAAGATAGATTTATTGAGGTCAATGACACATAAATTTTAGTGCCCTTTCACTAGCATGGGCCCTTCCCATGGAAAGTGCAGGGTTTTATAATCATAATTTATTGTATGTAATTGCATTCAAGTTGATGTAGGCACTTTGCATTCATAATTTTGTTTTCTGTTTTATAAAGTGCTGCCCCCACAAAAAAAATGTAAAAGCTTCAGGTACTTAGAAAACCTGGATCCATCCCATGCCTCTATTTTTAGCAGAAACTATTATTTATTGAGTGCTTCCTATGTGCCAAGCACTGTTCTATGATTGACATGTATTTATGTCTATATATATCAAGATATTCAGCAGCCCATAATAATCGTTGAGTTCTCAGTGTACGACATGCACTGTGCTGCTATTCAAACATCAATGCACTGAATTCTCATAGAAACCCTCTGAGGAGGTGTTGTCATTGTCCCTTCCTTTCAAGCAAAGAAAGGGAAGCACAAAAAGATTAAGGAACTTGCCCAAAGTCATACAGCCAAGATCTGAAAGCAAGAATTCAGGTACCAATACTGCATACTTAACCATCACCGTAAATAGCTTGGGTCATAACTCATCCTTTCTGTGGGTTTTGATGACTGCGAATCCAGGAAGAAAATGCCTTTCACTCTTTCAGTATCTTACTTGAGACCTCACATACAAATACCTGGACATGCACCAGATCGTGTCCATGTATAAAAGTTAAGAGGGTGAGAATATCAGTACCAAAGAAATGCGGAATGGATAAAAATGCCAAAATGCAATCTTTGCCAACTTAATCATATTAAGTAGTTTTGGTCCAGAATGTTGAAAATAGCAAGCTGTCAAGGTTAATAGGGGAGCAAATCAAAGCTGTCATGAGACCACAGAGAAACTTTCCACTGTAAAATACAAATTTGTTACATTCTTCTAATTTTAGGCAATGTATTACAAATACCAGCTGCTACTATTTAGCAACTTAACTCAACAGTTATGGGCTTGCCTCCTCTTGGGAATAAAATATTTTAAATGGTCATGAATACTACATATCATTTTGTCTTAATAGCCTAGTTTGTATAAAACGCCATGCCGGTGTCTATTTTAAAATGTGTGTATTTTCTTCGCCAAAAGTCTAGTATCATTTAGTTCTTATATTTAGCTCCATTTTAAATTTTACTTAGTGCTTCGCCGAAATGCTCGTGTGTTCCTGTTCTCTGTTGTAAGCTAGCTATATTGCGATTCCAAAGGTCACGTGCAGCAACCGAATGGAACAAAGGTTTCCAAATACCTCCCATTGCCATTTTAAGCAGGTGTCACTAGATAACTATATTCCCAGCTGCCTCAGTGTGTCAGATTAAGGGAGATAATTTTCTTAAACTATAATAGAATTTTCATCGAGGTCATTTGTCTTCAATGCATGCGATGTGAATTGCTCAGCTATCCCCAGATTTTGTCTGAGAAATCAAGCAATGATACTGTCAAATAGTGGCTTTGACTAGTTTGATCATAGGTAAAAAGCAATAGGATGATAGTGTCATTTGGGGGTCCCATTTACATAAAACAAATTTATAATTGATGTGCCACTTTGTGGTCACCAGAGTTAATGGACCTTTTAAAAACCTCTACTTAATAACAATAAAGTACCATTTTTACAAGATTTAATGTTGGAAGAATTAATGCACCTCATAGTCTGACCTTCAACTGCTCCTTTGATGGCAACTATGGTACCGTTTCATTCTGAGTCTCCAAATTTAAAGTTGACGTTAATAAAATCAGCATTCTAAGATGTTATTAATAAAATTGGGGTATTAATTGCCAGTGGATAAAGCAGACTGTTTTAGTATGCAAATAACACTTTCAAAGGGAGGAATTTTCACCATGATTTAGATAATGTTCAACCTCCAAAGCACCCAAATAATTTGTATTAATATCCAGGTGTTAGAAATGATTGTTAATGCATCACCATAACTGACCTGGGAGGCTATGTACCAGTAAAATGTCTCTTTTTGCAAACTAAGAATGCAGTTAAAGAGTTAATCACTACCACCTCCTTTAGCTCCCTCACAATGACACATGCCAAAATGAGATGCAGGGGACCTGTAAATAACCCATTGCCCCTGATGGTGGACACATACAACCAAACAAAGCACAGACGTGCTCATCCTAAATAGCAAGGTGTCAAGACTCTTCCTAGGCAAGTGTGAGTCTTTAATCCAAGCCTGTGTTACAAAATTGCATAACAGGGTCTAGTAGCCTGTGAAAGTGTTTTCCGACATATCAGCATCACAGGACACCTGGCAGAGTCACCAAGTCATCTTGATTTGCCAAATAGGAAAAACAAACCTCCTTTGACTGGCAGATGCAGGAGAAACTATACTCATCTATACTGGTAGGCAGAGTTCAAATTGAAGGGGAGTGAATACTAGGTTCAACAAGAGCAAATTAAGAAAAGATTCAAGTTTATCTAACAGTTCCTGGAAAAATATAGGGAAACGTAAGTCTATGATGAAAGATCAGGTTTTAAAACTTGAGACCAAATATGAATAAAGGGATATGAATATGTAATAGTTTAGGAAGAAGCATCTTTTTTTTTTTTGCATTTGTTAATGCAGGCCCCCTTCCTGAAGCAGACACAAAGATGGAATTAGACAGGCATGAGTTGTTGGGGGAGGGGAAAGGTGAAAGAAAACAGGAGGAAGCCCTAGGGAGCTGGAAAAGCTATCGTGCTGTGATGCATGTGCAGAAAGGAAGCAGGCTTTGCATTGTAGTGCACTCTAAGAAAGTTTGGAACAAGCTGATTGGGGAGTCATCAGGCCAAAGTCACCATCAGAGAAATCCCACATCTCACGAGAATGAGCCTGCCTTAGTAGCCCAGCTGCACTCTGTCATAGGCTGGGATTAGCTCCTGGGAAGGGGGACATCAGCGCGGGAGTCCTGATGGACAGAGTGCAGCATCTGGAGCCAGGAGTCAATTACACTCCCCAAAGTAGGAGATGTCAGAGGGCATTTTCATGACTGTCACAATGAATTCGTCAGCTACTATGTCTTCATGAGACTAACCATTTGAATGTAAGTCTGGGCTTCACCTGTGTAAACAAACATGAGGGATTTTATTTCAGACTTATAAAAATCAAATACTTTTCTTTTGCAGATAAATAAAAATTACCATAGAAAGTTAAGCTAGAAAAGATGTCAACTGACCATACAAATACAAAATCCTTCTCATTAATCAAACCCTTCAAATGTATTCCTTGTTTGTTGACATCAACTGTTTTTAATACATGTAAGCACACATTACTTTTAAGACCTTAGTGCAACAAGAGAGCAGTGGCATCAATTGAGTAAAGCCAGGAGAGCACATCAGTGACTGCTCAGATAATCGAAACAGAGTTTCACAGGACAAGGAACAAAGGTAAACAGAAATGTGTGGAATTAACATGGGGAATATAAAATGTGTCATGTGACTATACTGTCAGTTTTACGAGGGACAAAGATGAGCAAGAAAAACCCCTAAATAGTAACCTAAGCATAACAGGGGAGCTCCCCATTTTGCTCTGATGTTGCAAGCTGTCAAAGCAATTGGTTTGAGCTGATGACATCTGTGTATACTGGTGGAACAGATGAGCAGTTTGCATGAAAAAGAGCGAATCTGGAAATCCTATAGTATTTGTCTTTTTCTGTCTCACTTATTTCACTTAGCATAATACCCTCTGGGTCCAGCCATACTGTGGCAAATGGCAAGATTTCATTCACTTTTTTTTACTTAAATATATAGTGCACTAGGTTTAAGCATATTTGCACTGTTGTACAACCAATCTTTTTACTTTATCGTAGCCCTGAATGCGCCTTAAAATTTCTTTTATCTTCACTCTTTTCCATGCTAAACAAACAAACAAACAAACAAAATACACTCACAGAAACAATGATGAAAATGATGGTTGCCATCGGGCGGTGGGGGGGGGGCGGTTGGGGAACGGATGAAAAGTGTAAAAGGAAGTGTAGTCAATAATACTGTGATAACTTTGCACAGCGACAGATGGTTAACAAAACTTACTGTGGTGATCACATCGTATACCGGAAACTAATAGAATATTGTATGCCTACTATACTTAAATTAAAAAATAGGCAAACAAACTGTACTGTTTAGGGATGCAAACACAAATGTTAAGACTAAGGAAAAACAATAAAGTGGTTTCAAGTTTTTTAAAAAAAGAGCTTATCTGGGACATTCTTTTCGCTGACTACACAGAAGTAGCTCTCACAATCTTCATCGGAGCTGAGTGACATGCATTGGTGTTGATATTGGTAGTTTAGGACTTTCCAATAAATCTGCTCACAAGTTTTTTCTACCTACTGACATCCAGGTTCTGTGATACCCAGAAATCTCGGCCAATGGGCCTCTCTGATGTCACTGGTAACCATATGCTGTGGGGAAGCATCACCTTCCATGTAGAGGTATCTGAAGGGGGTTTAGTGCAAAGAATAATCGAGATAGAGGATTTATTCCCAATCTTTCTGAATGATCTTTCGAAAAAGAACTGTCATGCCATGAATGTTAGTTGCCTGCCCACAATAAAATGAAGAGATTAGGCTAGATAAATTTTTCAAGCAGCTCCACAGAGCCCTAGAATTTCCCAGCATAACTCACAGGACCACTGTGGAAAGAAAAAAAAAAGAGAGATTTGGGGGCAGTGCTGTTTCCTATTTTATATCTGTGTTCCATAAAAAATTTCACCTGAAAAAAACACTGAGGATTAAAAATATCTGCATTATTCAATTTCTACAGAATCTGAAGCAATATAATTCCAACCTTCTGATTAAAAATGTGAGTAGTGGCAAATTTACAAAGAGTGGGATGAGGAAACCCTAGAAAATAGTTTTGCTACACCTGGAGATTATTGTGTTACATGTCCCCAAAGAGCAGCCGTTGGTGAACTATATAGTATCTCATTTATGTCCCACAGAGTATCACATAGTTTGGGAAGCTGAAAAACGTCCCCACAAAAACCTAATCCCTGAAACCTATGAATGTTACCTTATATGTAATAAAAGGATCTTTGTGTATGTGATAAAGTTAAGGTTCATGAGATGGGGCGATTATCCTAGATCATGGGAGGGGGGGCAGAAATGCAGTGACGTGTATCCTTGCAAGAGGGAGGCAGTGGATGACTTGACACACAAAGGAGAAGATGGAACAGAGACAGATTGGAAGATGCTGGCACTGAAATTGGAGTGATGTGGCCATAAGCCAAGGAATGCCGGCAGCCACCAGAAACTGGAAGAAGCAAAGAGCAGATTCTCCCCAGGAGCCTTCGGAGGGAACATGACCCTGCTGACATCTTCATTTCATCACAGTGATATTGATTTCATGCTTCTGGCCTTCAGAACTGTGAGACAATAAATTTCCACTGTTTTAAGCCATGAAAATAGTGGTAATTAGTTACAGCAGCCAAAAGAACCTAAGACACATGGGAAAGGCTTTCTGCGAAGCCTTATTGTACATCTTCTGAAAACAACACAGGGTGGTCACAGGTAAGCAGATTTATGCAAGACCACCTAGAAAAACCACTGAATGAGTCATGTGGAACACATGAACTGCTCATTTGTTGCAATCTCTAGTAACCTTGAAGAGAGGACTTTTTTTTAAGTAAACACTGTATTGAAGCAAATCACATATACAGAAATGTAATGAAATTCTAAGTACAGCACTCAATGAATTTTCATAAAGTACTCATAAATATGCCTGTATACAAGTTCTGACAATTAAATTCACGAACTTGTTGCAGCGATATTGCAAACCTTTTTTGACATCAGAGGAATTATTCATTATGGATTTGTACCAACTGAACAAACAGTTAACCAAGTTTACTATGTGGAAGTGCTGAAAAGGCTGAATGAAAAAGTTAGATGAAAATGACCTGAACTTTTTGCCAACAATTCATGGCTCTTGCATCACGACAATGCACCAGCTCACATGACATTGTCTGTGAGGGAGTTTTTAACCAGTAAACAAATAACTGTGTTGGAAAACCCTCCCTACTCACCGGATCTGGCCCCGAATGACTTCTTTCTTTACCGGAATTCTTTAAAGGAAAGGAAATATTGAAAGGAAGACATTTTGATGACATTCAGGACATCAAGGGTAATACGACGACAGCTCTGATGGCCATCCCAGAAAAAGAGTTCCAAAATTGCTTTGAAGGGTGGACTAGGCGCTGGCATCGGTGATAGGTTCCCAAGAGGAGTACTTCGAAGGTGGCCATAGTGATATTCAGCAATGAGGTATGTAGCACTTTTTCTAGGACGAGTTCGCAAACTTAATTGTCAGACTTCGCAGGCAGACGCAGGAATAATCCTCCTTTTCCTCCTGATCAGTAGCCCTCCTAAAGTAACCACTACCTTGATTTCTAACACCCAGTGGATTCACGTTCCTTTCTTTTGTACTTTACCTGTGGAATGATACAATATATACTCTTTGGGTCTATCTAGTTGCTTAAAAGTTTTTGGGGCATTCTCCTACAGTGTTGTATGCAGTAGTTGACTGACTATTCTTATGGCTATGTAAGATGTTAATTCCCATTAATATCTTGTTTGATGACACCACAAGTATTTATCCATTGGTGGTCATCTGGATTGTTTCCACTTTTAAGCTATTATAAATAGCACCACTATGAACATTGTTAGGAACAAAAGTACCTATTACTTTTGAGTGAGCGGTGCCAGGGTTGAAAATGCAGGAATACGGGGCATGCATATTTTGAACAAATGATTTTATAAGAATAAAAGTATAATTTTAAAATCACCCCCATTTTATTATGCAGATGTTGCTCAATTATCTTTCTATTATTTGACCTTATGAACAACCTAAGTCCTTTGATTAGATGTTCTCAGAGAAATTGGCTATGCTCTGAAATCGGTCTTATACTTATGTTTATCATCTTTTTTAAAGGTCACCTTAATGTAGTGGTCTTTTTCAAAATCAGAATTAAAAACTCAAACTTGCTACTTGGTGCTTTTGAAGTTTCTCTTTCATATGATTTTCGAGGTGAGAGAAGTTCAGACCCAGCAAAGTCCTCAGGAAAGGTGATATGTCATCCCTAGAGGAGCACATAAGGCATCTTGAGCATCTTGCAACTTCTCATATAATCCAGAAGGATGTAAAAGTACAGTGAAGTTCATGTTCTCAGACGTGAATGGATGCAAAAAGATGAAAATATAATTAATCTAATTGTGTTGCTTTCAGACATTTTCAACACGTCCAGCCAGCAGAATAATGGTGAATGAACTTTTTCCCTTCTCAGCAGAAATAGATTCTTTTTTAAACATTCTACTTTGAATATAGTTTTGGGGGGTTGTTTTTTTGTTTGTTTGTTTGTTTTTGGTGGTGATTGCCTTTTGCTCCTCCTCCCTAGGATAATAAAGCTCTGAGCTCTATATAGAGGTGCAGAACAGACTTTATAAAACACAAAATGTTAAAGTTACAGAGAAAAGACCTAGGTTTTAGACTATAATACAATCTGCTTGGGGCTGAAAGAAACAGAGGTCTAAAAGGTTTACAGGCTCAGAATGAAAGCACATACAACACCTAGCTGTGAAAATTAGGTCACGTTAACAGAGCCATTTGACTGCTCACTTTGCATCTGGAAGTCCAATATTTGAGGGAATATGCTATTTTAATTACAGGCTGGTGTCAGCAGTTATGAAAATGAGGCCTGATGCACTGAACATAGTCTCCTTTCTTTGTTGTCTTTGTCCTTCTAATTATTCCGAATTGAGTTAGAGTTTCTGTCTTCATCCAACACCTTACTTCTCATCCAGCAGTGGTCCTTGATTTAGAACTAATTTGTAAAGGTCAAACTAAACTCTGGAAGCAACCCAAGTCCCCATGATTGAGCCAATATTGCTGAGTAGTTTAAGAGTACATAGCTTTTGGCTAGGCACCGTGGATTTTCTTTTTTTTTTTTAGTAAACAGGTTTAGTGAAAGGGAAAAAAAATAAAATACATGAATCTGTTAAATAAGAAAGCCCAAATTAAACACAAAAAAACCTATCGATTGCTTTCTCGACTATAAAAGTACACAGTTGAGGTAGGATTATACAGTAAATAGTTCCCTAGTATTTAAAATGTATTAGAAATAATTCATTCCATCAATCAACATTTATTAAGCAAGACACTATTCTAGGCATGGGTGATACTGAGCCAAACAGACAAAAATCTCCCCCGTCATAAAGCTGACATTTTAAGTGAAAGGAAACAGACAATAAAAAATAAATTATGTGCCCTATGTCAGTAGTGGGAGGGCAGTCTGCAGTTTTAAACAGGTGTCCAGGGAAGGCCTCACCCTCAGTAATACAGGGTGTGACAATTAAGTTCGTGAATTTGTTGCAACGAAGTTGCTGACCTTTGTTGATACCAGAGGGATTATTCATTATGAATTTGTACCAACTGGACAAACAGTTAACCAAGTTTACTACTTGGAAGTGCTGAAAAGGCTGCATGAAAAAGTTAGATGACCTGAACTCTTCGCCACCAATTCATGGCTCTTGCATCACGAAAATGCACCAGCTCACACAGCATTGTCTGTGAGGGAGTTTTTAGCCAGTAAACAAATAACTGTATTGTAACACCCTCCCTACTCACCTGATCTGGCCCCCAATGACTTCTTTCTTTACCCAAAGAGAAACAAAATATTGGGAGGAAAACATTTTGATGACATTTGGGACATCAAGTGTAATACGACGACAGCTCGATGGCCATTCCAGAGAAAGAGTTCCAAAATTGCTTTGAAGGGTGGACGAGGCACTGGTGTCGGTGCATAACTTCCCAAGGGGAGTACTTTGAAGGTGACTATAGTGATATTCAGCAATGACGTGTGCAGCACTTTTTCTAGGATGAGTTCGCGAACCTAGTTGTCAGACCTTTGTATATGAGCAACTATCTGAAGGAGGTTACAGTGTAATGGAGGTTGGGGGCCGGGGTTGAGCCAGGAGGTCAGGAAGGGGGAAAAGCATCCTAGGCAAAGGGAGTAGCTAGTGCAGACACTGACACAGGAGGAAGGGTGTCTGGTATCACAGAGGAGCATTGTGCTCTGAAGTGGAACAAGCACGAGGGAAGCACTAGGAGATGAACAGCAGCCAGGAGGACCCACCTGATTATACACAGAAGCCTTTAAGCAACTGTGGACACTTGGAATTCTATTGTTAGAGAAAAGACAAACCATTATAAGTAGATGCTGAACAGAGGAAGATATCACAAAATTAGTATTTGAAGGAATCAAACTGGCTGTCATGTTGAGAGAAAAAAACTGACAATGGTGAAAGCAGACAAGACAATTGTAAGACTATTGAAATAAAATAGGTAAGAGGTAAAAGGGCTTGGACCAAGATGTAGCAACAGATGTGCTGAAAAGTGGTCAAATTCTGGATCTATTTTCAAGGCAGAATTGACAGAATTTGCTGATGAGCTGGAGTAGAGAACAAAGGGGACTCAAGACAAATTCAAGGTTTTGGCTTCAGCAGCTAAGCTGGAGTTACCATTGAGGAAGACTGGGAAGGCTCAGGAATGGGAGGGAAGGTAAGGAATTTGGGATTGGCTAAGTGTGATGTGCCTATTAGACCAAAAGTAGAGAAGTGCACTAGGCAGATGGATATGTAAGTCTGGAGTTCAACACAGAGATCCAAGCTGGTGATGAAAATTTTGGAATCAGCAGCATATAGATGGTATTTAGAGCCATGGCATTGAACAACATCCCCAAGACAGTGAGTATAAACTGACAAGATGTCCAGGACTGAGCCCTGGGGCCATCCAGTGTGTAGCAGCATACAGTTTATAGGGAACCCACGACAAGAAGCATTCCACGGATGGTCTCAAAGGGATTCTGGACAAAATGATCCCTTAAAACAAAATATTGCAAAATGAGGTCATACACTGAGTGGTGATTTTAACAAGAGGCTTTGTAAAATTCCTTCCCAATGTAGGATTTTTATGACTAGAAGTGAAATCTTCTTTTATCCCCATAAACTCTAATATATGAATATTTAATATAAGTATATATAAGTATGATTTATGTACATATCCCATAGGAGGACCAATTTTCTATTTTTCAGATAATATCCTATAGAAAAAAAATTGCTGCCTGGATTTGAAATTTAAGCATTTGGTGAATGTCTCAACAAGGTGTCAGTAGATTTATAAGAATCAGTGACTTAAATATAAAAAGGATATTAATGCACCTCACCAAATAAGATATATAGCTGGCATATAAGCATGTGATAAGGTGCACCACATGATATGTCATCAGTGAAATGCAAATTAAAACAATGAGATACCACTGCACACCAATTAGATTGGCCAAAATCTAGAACACTGACATCAAATGCTGGGGAGAATGTGGAGCAACAGGAATTCTCACTCACTGCTGGTGGGAATACAAAATGGTACAGCTACTTTGGAAGACAGTTTTGCAGTTTCTTACAGAACCAAATATATTCCTACCATACAATTTATCAATTGTGTCCCTTGGGATTTACCCAAAGGAACTGTAAATTTATATACACACAAAATCCCTGCACATAGACATTTACAAAAGTTTTATGCCTGATTGCCAAAACTTGGAAGCAACCAAGACAGCCTCCAGTAGGTGGAGGGATTAATAAACTGGCACATCCAGAAAACTGTACATTATTCACTGGTGAAAAAAATGAGCTATCAAGCCACAAAAGCACCCAGAGGAAACTTAAATACATATTACTAAGTGAAAGAAGCCAATGTGAAAATTCTACATACTGTATAATTCTGGACAAGGCAAAACTATGGAGTCAATAAAAAGACCAGTGCTTACCAGGGGATGGGGTTCAGGGAGAATAATGAAAACGCAGAGGATTTTTAGGGTATCGAAGATACTCTGTACACTACTATAATGTTGGAAATGTGTCATTATATATTAGTCCAAACCCATAGAATGTACAAAACTAAGTGAACCCTAATGTAAACTATGAACTTTGGGTGATTGTTATGTATTGATGTATCAAAATAGGCTCAGAAATTATTTTAAAAATGTCCCACTCTGGTGAATGATGTTGATAATGGAAAAAGCAATGCATGTGTGGGGGCAGGGAGTATATGGAAACTCTGTGCCTTCCTCTCAATTTTGTTGTAAACCTAAAACTGCTCTAAAAGAAAAATCAAGTCGTGTTTTTTTTAATGACATTAATTAGACCAAAAGTACCCTGTGTTCTCTTAGCTAATTCCTGAGATGGTTTAATCAAGAGATGTAGAGATACTGAATATTCTCCTTTTAATCTGACATAGCTAGATTATTTTAAACCATGAGGAGAGATTTTAGAAGATCGATATTTTGATAAATGTTTATCTTTTTCATAAATAAAATTAAAGTCATGTGTGAGAAAAATATTAAAAATTGAGAATTTAAGAGAAAAAAATTAACAATATTTAATACTATGCATACATATCAATTTCAACATGGCACCTTCAGTTTGGACTATGCATATCTTTTGTTTGTGTGAACGTTCTGTAACCTCTATAAACTCTAAGAGAAAACATCTAACATACAAGGCCCCCACCCTATTCCTCCTGTAGGAATTCTGACTTTTAGATTATTTTTTAAATTTACTTTTCAGTTATAGCTGACATACAATATTATATTAGTTTCAGGTGTACAACGTAGTGATTAGACATTTATATGCATCATGAAGTGATCACCCCGATAAGTCTAGTACCAATTGGAGGGATGGACAAAAAAGGTGAAAGGGATTAAGAAGTACAAATTGCCAGTAATAAAAACAGTCAAGGGGATATAAAGTACAGTTCAGGGAATACAATCTGTAATATTGAAATTACTATCTACCTGATTTTTTAACTTTAGGGATGTTCTTATAACAACATTACAAATAATACCTTTTACCCACTTCCATCTTTAGAATTCCTAGTCATCTTTAGAATTAAATTCACTAGAGAAGACTGCTGTAAGTTTGTGATATTCTGACTGCAGTGTACACATCAAGAACATCTTCTCTATCTTTTCTTAGCACTCACTTTCAAAATTACTCAAGCTATATACAATCTTAAAATGAGAATCAAAGCTTTTGTCAGGAACTGTAGGATTAAAAAGTCAACACCTGAATGCTGTCAAACTGGGCATAATGCCATAAGACAACTTCATTAAGAACTACACCTCTGCTTTCTCCAGGAAACACAGTATCTCAGTCAAGTAACATGCTCTCTCATTATAGCCAGTTTAAAACACTTTTTCAGACATAAAAATACTTAATCCTAAATAATTAAAATAGTCTCTGAGAACGTAAATTACTTACAGAGAAAATACTCATTTTCATTTCTTTTGGTCCTTAACTTTATCCATGTGTTTATTTTCCTTTCTTAAAGATTTGTATTAAAATATAGCTACAGTACAATATTATATTAGTTGTAGGCTTACACCATAGTTACTCAACATTTATATACCCAAAAAAGTGATCACCATGATAAGTCCAGCAACCGTCTGACACCATACCACGCGATCACAATATTATTGACTATATTCACCATGCTGTACATTATATCCCCGTGACTTATTTGCTTTATATCTAGAAATTTGAACTTTTTATTCCCCTTTACCCTTTTCCTCTCTTTTTTAATTTTTCAATTACAGCTGACATTCAATATTATTTTAATTTCAGGTGTACAGCATAGTGGTTAGACATTTATTTATATAATTTAAGATGTAATCCTCCTGAAATCTAGCACCCACCTGGCACTATACAGTTATTATCATATTATTGACTATTCCCTATGCTGTACTCTACATCCCTATGGTTATTTTTTAACTACCAATTTGTATTTCTTAATCCCTTCACAGGTTTTACTCTGCCCCTCCAATGATCCTCCCACCTATCATCCCAATAAATCTAGTACCCATCTGACGCCACATATTGTTATTACAATATTATTGACTATATTCCTTATGCTATACTTTACATCCCCATGACTACTGTGTGACAACCAATTTTTACTTCTTAATCCGTTCCCCTTTTTCACCCAACCCCCAACCCCGTTACCATCTGGCGTTCAAAAACTTCTCTGTATCTTTGAGTTTGTTTCTGTTTGTTTTTTCTGTTTAGTTTCCACATATAACTGGAACCCAAATCACACAGCATCTGTCTTTCGCTGTCTGACATACTGCACTCAACATAATACCTTCCACATCCATCCATTCCACCATAAATGGTGGGAACCCATTCCACTCAATGTCCGAGCAATATTCCATTGTATATATGTACCACCTATTGTTTATCTATTCATCCATTGACGACACCCAGGCTGCTTCCACATCTTGGCCACTATAATGCTGCAATGAATATATGGATGCACATGTATCCTTGAAGTAGCATTTTTGGTTTCGTTTTTTTTTTTTTTTTTTGTTTTTTTTTTTTTTATAAATACCCAGAAGTGATATTGCTGGATCCTTCTTTGTCTCTTGTTTTAAAGTATATTTTGTCTGGTATAACTGTTGCTACCCAAGCTTTTCTTTTTTTTTTTAAGTTACTTCCATTTTCATGAAATATCTTTTTCCATCTCTTTACTTTCAGCCTGTGTGTGTCTTTCGATCTGAAGTGAGTCTCCTGTAGGCAGCATATGGAAGGCCTTATTTTCTTATCTATTCAGCAACCCTATCTTTTGATTGGAGCATTTAGTCCATTTAAACTCAAAGTAATTGTTCACAGATATGTATTTATAGGCATTTTATTATTCATATTTTCTATCTCATTTTGCCATAAAGAAATCCCTCTAACATTCCTTGTAATACTGGTTTGGTGGTGATGAACTCCTTTAGCTTTTTCTTGTCTTGGAAGCTCTTTATCTCTCCTTTAATTCTAAATGGTAGCTTTGCTGGGTACAGTAATCTTGGCCCTTGCTTTTCATCACTTTCAATATTTTGTGCTACTCTCTTTTGGCCTACAAAATTTCTGTTGATAAATAATCTGACAGTCTTATGGGAGCCTCCTTGTAAGTAACTAACTGCTTTTCTCTTGCTGCTTTTAAGATTCCCATTTTGTCTCTAACCTTTACGTTTTAATTGCTATGTGTTTTGGTGTGGGCCTCTTTGGGTTCATCTTGTTTGGGACTGTCTGTGCTTCCTGGACTTGTATGTCTATTTCCTTCACCAGGTTAGGGAAGTTTTTTATCAAAATAGCATATTTTATCTTCAAATTTAACATATTTTATCTTCAAATATGTTTTCAATCCCTTGCTCTCTCTTTTTTCCTTCTGGTACCCCTATGATGTGAATGCTTGTACACTTAATGTTGTCCAGAGGCCCCTTAAACTATCCCTTCTTTTGGATTTTTTTTTTCTTTTTGCTGTTTTTTGTTTGTTTGTTTGTTTGTTTGTTTGTTTTTGTGTGTGTGTGTGTGTTTTCTGCTACTTTATCTTCTAAATTGCTGATTTGAACCTCTGTTTCATCTAATCTACTGTTGATTCCCTCTAATGTATCTTTCATTTCAGTTATCATATTCTTTATTCCTGACCGGTTCTTTTTTTGTTTTCTATGTCCATTTTTGTGTCCTATCTCTTTGCTGAAGTTCTCCCTGAGATCACTGACTATCCTTATAACCAGTGTTTTGAACTTTGTGTCTGGTAGATTGCTTGTCTCCATTTTGTTTAGTTCTTTTTCTAGAGCTTTGTTCTGTTCTTTTATTTAGGCCATGTTTCTTTGTCTCTCCATTTTAGCTATCTTCCCATGTTTGTTTTTATGTATTAGGTAGGGCTGTTATGTCTCCTGGTCTCAGTAGAGATTCCTTATGTAGTAGGTGTCCTGTGGGGCCACCTGGCATGAGCCACAAAGCAATCCACAGATGGTCACCACCCATCCATGCTGGGCTTGGAGATGCCTCAAGAGACCAAGATGCAAAGGAAGGCCTGTTGCCACTAGTGTTGGACCTAGGGGCTGCTCAGGCGGAGGAATAGGACATGCCCAAGCTAAATGCTGCTTGTTTGGGTTTTATGAACATTTAAGAGATTTTAGGAAAGTCCACATAAGCCAAGACAGGCCATTTGTATGGAAAAGCCACTGGAAGCAGTCTGGGTATACCTGAAAGTTGGGTGGGGTGAAGTCACAGGGAATCTCCAGGGCAGGAGCAGAGAAATAGTGTTAGCCAAGTTGATGGACACTCAGATATGTTGGCTGCCTGCATCTGCATGCAGGGAGGTGGGAGGGCTCAACAAAGAAACAATAGATTTTGACGACACACAGAACAAGCCATCTCGAGACTGGTAGTAGAGGCAGCGATGCAGAGCAGGCTGATTCCACACCTGCATGTGACAACTAAAACTTTGGAGGGATATCTTGGCTTCTGATTGCCTGCCATGTTTTATTAGAATGTTTTGTGGGTGCATTTTAATTTCTCACAGGAATCACAGAGGTTCAAGAGTTAAGCAATTTTCCAAGGTAATTGCTAAAACATGTCAGAGCCGGAATTAGAACACAGACCTATCCAATGTCAACACCTATATTTCTCCAACTGTACATTTTAAAATACATGTTGGCCAGTTAATACAATAAAGGTAATAAAAATTATTTTTATATAGCCTTTAAAACTATTTTTTTATTCACACCATAACACATATCCCACAGCTGTATTACTTTACCTCTAGGCTCCACACTTGTAAGGCCCCTCAGTTAAATATGCAAGGTTCTAAATTATGGCTAGAAAAATTGTAAAGTATTTCTAATTATTGATAAGTATCATGTAAGTGGTAAGAAACTAGAGTAAGTCATTTCTCAGCTGAGAAAGATTTGGGAAATCAGATCATTTCGTTATCTAACACTTTTGAGTCCTAGGGCAACTGAAGCTCATTGGTATGTCTAGAACTCAGATTTTAGGTAAATTTGATCACTAAACCGTTGTACATTATTTTATTTCCATAGTCATAATAATCTCTATTGAAATATGTAGTCAAATTTAATATAACTAGTTAGTAATGCTTTTAATTCTTATTCATCTACAAACCAATCCTAGAAAATATGCACTACACAGAAACCGATGATACCAGACTTGACACTTTCGTCCTGTTCTAGAAAAAAATGTGTCTATCTTATATGTTTTAGACTACCACTTACCAGGTTTTATCTGATGTGTTCTGAAATCACTCCCAGGCAATTATGATGTGCATCAAAGGTAAAGACCCAGGGCTTACATGATGGTTGTCAATTTCATTGTCATTTCCTTTCTTTTTAATTTAAACTACAAATGAAAGATTTTGTGAGCATAAGGCTTTTCTCTGCCTATGAACCTTTTTTAGGCAAAGTATTTTTGGCAATAATCTACAAAGATAAATATGTATATTATTTGACCTTGTTTTCTTCTACTAACCTTATTTTTGCTGTAAAAAGCTATTATCTCTGAAATGTGTCTCTGATTTCTAACTTTACAGCTGTAATACATAATTCTTGGTCATAAGTTTAAGTTTAGTCTATGAGTTGGATATTTCTTATGTAAATTATTCTGTTAAGTTATGCATTACGGTATAGTACTTATAAGAATTTCTCAGCCTCCTAGTCATAAAAGGCTTTGTGGTGAACATAATGAGCGTAAACGTATTTACTGGTAGACTATTGGAATATAAAGCATTGCATGCTTTGCTTCAGTAAAAATTGGAAAAGACATTTTCAAAAAAGATTTATAGTTTCCCTTCAAGTTTAAGATATTAGAATATTCAAATATTCACATTTTGACAAACATTGGTGATACTTTTCATATTACATTGAAAATTATTTTCCTCTGAAATCATCCACTCACATTCAAGACTTAATATTCAATATATGTAATGTTATACTGAAGTAGATTTGTTCAGAAACAGGACTACTGTACAAGAACACATATGAAACGTATTTCCATTGCAAATTAGGTTCTATGCCTGTTGCCATTAAGAAGCTGATATGAAGAACATAACCTAAGGTTTCCCCACAGCTCCTATTACTACTTTATCTGTCTCGTTCTAGCTTCAAATGGTTTTATTCCTGGTGGTGACCTCATTGGGAAATACAACTTGGACACAGCACTCTAAGTCTTTCTAAGACATGGGGAAAACAGGTGAAATTCAAAGATACTGTATCCCATATTCAGATAATTAATAAAGAAACATATATTTATTTATAATAAAGCAACGTAAATTCAGTTTGTGTTTTTTTCCGTATATATGAAAATAAGATTTCTAAACAAGATTTTTAAAAATTCCTTTAAAAGTTTTAGTGCTAAAAATGTGTGTTTACTGTTGAAATCCGAATAAAGTCTGTATTGAGTTAATACTATTATACCAATGTCAACTTCCTGGTTTTGATATGATAGTTACCTAAAATGTGATCATCAGGGGAAAATGAGTGAAGGGCACTGGAGAACTCTAGTACCTTTACAACATATGTGAGTACAATATTATTTCAAAATAATGAGTTGTAAGATGTGTT
This sequence comes from Rhinolophus sinicus, assembly GCF_036562045.2. NCBI lineage: Eukaryota > Metazoa > Chordata > Mammalia > Chiroptera > Rhinolophidae > Rhinolophus > Rhinolophus sinicus. The sequence continues at coordinate 22,650,977 of NC_133768.1, read as the reverse complement.
TTGTGAAATTCACTCCAATATAAAGTTGCTTTCGGACTTCCTATTATTCTAGAATTCTATATCGATAAGTCATCTTCAGGTGATAAATAATCAGGGCTCCAATACCCAATGTCATTTTGGTGCAAAAAGATGTAACTAGCACTTCTTAATTTGTATAGTATTTTTTATTTTCTATTGAAGCAACACTTATAAGCAAATATTTCACAGTTTTAAACTCTGCTATATTTTCTAAAATGCCCCTTTACTCAGTGGGTGTTTTCAGAGGTTTACTGAATAGAAGTAATTGATGTCATCATTACTTCCTTGTGTTTTCCTAATGAGTTAATTCCTTCAAGCTCTCTTTCGGTGAAAGACTTACAACCTGAATTTCCATTATGAAGACAAGTTGTTGAAATATGCAATGTAAAACATTAATAAAATATTCAATTTAAATAGAGTAATCATAAGTTAGACAAATACACACTGACACTTTGTAATATTTGCCATCTATTTGTCACCATCATTACAGGTCAATCCTGTTTCAACTTGATGTACGGACATAGTTTGTAGCTGTTACTATAGCTATTCAATAAAAATTTTATACATAATTTGCTATTGTGTATAATTAAAAGCAGCTATTGTTTTAAGATATTATCTCAAAATTGTATCTGATTATTAATATTTTGTTTTACTATCTTGGGTAATACTTAGCACCAATATTTTATACCCATCTTAATAATAATGAAATTTATTTCATTAGTTTTTAATATTTAGAATGGTATTGTAATATTGTAAATATAAGAAAATATATGGGTATATTAATTTTACTTCTAAGCATATTTTCACTTAGATACAGTCTATTTTGCCTACCACTGTCTAGTATATGTGCTAATGTATAAGATGATTCCGTTTAAATTTTAGAAATATTGTTGAAATTCAGTAAAATAATTCACTTATGTCCTAAAATTTGCATTTACTAAACAAATCCACCTGGTTTGTATTTTGTTTTACTGTTTTCAGCTTTAAGGACATGTAATAACTGCAAGTGGTCACATGGAATAACAAGATAGAAGAATGTAAGTCAAATTCTTTTCCTCACCTTTATAAGCAATAGGCTAACTTGCTTTATCTCAAATCTACTGGTTAAATGCAGGATTCCATAATATTACAAAGATTGGAGACGTGAACTCCATCTGAAACAAGCTCTAGTGATTTGAAACCTTTATAAATTTACTCTCAAAATGAACATGTATAGCTGAGTGTGCCTGTGTCAGAGCTACCTGTATCACTGGGATTTCTTTGAATAAACTTTTGAGTAGAATCCAACGTTTATTCAAGCATCTAAGTAATAAATATATGTTAGTTGGAAGCTTATATATGTATTATTGAACATCGATCACAACTGTGGCAATTATTTAGAATTTAAAACAACAGAAATGTTTGCAAGGAGGAATAATTTATCACAGGCATTGTTTGGAATTGCCAGGTCATAGCAATAGTAATAAAAAAAGAAGTAGAAAAAAATTGAGTTGGTTTTATTCTTGTTTTTCATTGTTTGACAAAAGAGCACTCCCCTTTATTTCCTTTCCTGATGTCCTTTCGCCCATCCTTAGTACCCCTGGCATACTGAACCATACACTCTTCCCTAAAAAAACTACATTCATTTCTCTTCTCTGTACCTGTACTTTGTCTATTTCTTATTTGGGGATTACTCACCCCTTTTACCTCCCGTGATTTCCAACTATCAAAATCTGATTTCTCATCTTTGTTCAAGTTGATCAAATACTATAACACAGGATTAGATTCTGTGTAGTGTTGTGGAAAGTATTCTACATAGGTAATTATAAGACCTAATTTCTAGTACTTCCTGTCAAAAAAAATGTACTCCACTGCTTACCAGATGTGCAAACCCTCTGAACCTTAAGCTTCTAGAACTCTCAAATGAATGGTTTACACAAGATTGATTCTAAGATCTATTCCAGTTTTGTTTTGTTTTAAAAAACTGCAGTTCTGTGATATATCTACCCTTAAAATAGGTTTTCTCTTCTTTCCACACAGCAACTAATTGTGTGGAAATAAATAACTAATTCTTCCTAGAGTGATTCCAGGGCATTTGTTTCTGATGGTGAAGTAGAACTAACAACAGGAAGCCATGAATTATCTACAGTTGGTGATTTGATGGAGACAACAACACCTAAGAAAATGTAAGGTTGAGAAAGTCAGAGTAGTGTGTAAAAGCGTCATCAGTGAGAGCGGAGTCCAACTGAATCCAAAAGAATAACAAAATTTGTAATGGGACTTTAAGAAAGGAGGGGGTGTATAGTCTTAGTATGTGCAAGAGGGAAGAATGGCCGTGAGCAGGAGTACGAGAGTGTTCAATAAGGAATGAAGGATCAAACTGTGGTGAAAATGGATGCTTGGTAAACCAAAAGCCTAGTAATCAAATAAGTCTCAAAAAGAAAAGTGATGTGAATTATCAATTAACTGCAGTAGCACTCTGTGAAAGAACAGCTCCTCGTGATCCATCAGGCCTTTCCTGCCTCCCCTGGGAACTCTTCATCTTGTTACCCTGTTTCCTGTAAGGGGCACGGCATGAAGACACAAGAAGAGTATTTCCCATCTGTTCCCTGTCCCAACTGTAACCCTCTAATCAATCATTTTAGCCATTTGCAAACTACAGTTTATTTTCTTTAAAACAAACAAACATATGTTCCGAAAAACACCTAAAAATTGTTTAGATTTATACGTAGGCCATTTGTTCCCACTTCATGGCCCTTTTGAAAAAGTGTGGCCAGGACTTTGAAAATGAGGAGTGTTAGCCATCTTCTTTTCCCAGTTCATGCTTAATAGACATGGAAGAAGGTTTAAAACACTGCAATGCACAACAAATGCAATCACACACCAAATTTCCAGTCTCGTAAATAAATTAACCTCTCTGAGTTCAACTTGTAGTCCTATTAACAAAGAAGGAATGATCACAATTTTTTATACCTACATTCCCCACCCCTATCCCTGTCTCCCACGGGCAACATTGGTTATTTAAAGAGAATAACATAATTTTCCCATTGCTAAGTGTTGGTTAAGACACTCCCAATCAGTAAAGTAGTCAAGAGAACTAAGCAAAGTGAAAATGAGATGAAATGCCAGGCAAGCAGCCTTCGAGGATCATAATGATGGTGGTGGTGATGATATTGATCACAGCAACCAGATACTGAACTTGTTCCATGTGGTAAGTATAAAGTTTCTTAAGGATTTAAATTCCTCACTAGGAAATTTTCTTGAGTTTTTTTTCTTGTAGATACATGACCTTGGTGAAACATCAACTTCTTTTATTGGAAGACTTGTATTGGCTATGAGAACTATTAATATAAAAATGAAACACAATTTATCTACTGGATTGTAATACTTTGGACAGCACCATCAAATAAACCCTTTGCTTTCTAAATCAGTTTAAGTGGCCTGTTTTCCCTCTTAGCCAATCAACTTCAAAAAAAGAAGTTGAATACCCCATAATTCCAGCAAATCATTTCAATTTTATTTATTTTTAATTTCTATTACGGTGTGTGTTTATATATTGGATATATATATATATATATATATATATATATATATAGTTATAGTTATAGTTATAGTTATAGTTATATAGAGATAGATAGATGATATATAGATATAAAAAAAACTGGGAAGGCATTTTATAACTTTTGAGCCCTTTGGCATACTTCCTGGAAGTCTCAGTAATGACTATAGTTACTCTTAATTGCCTTCAACACACTTACATGAATGCTACATTCAGTTGAATTATTTCCTGGATTCCCTCTAATTAATCTGATAGCAGCTGTTTTCAGGCCTGTAATGATTAACAGTTGCAAGACAGCTAAATGCCTAGTACAAGAAAAGCTCTCTGAAGCTTACGCATATTCATCCACATAATTTTGTCTTTTAAGCATCAACACTTCAAAGAGAATCTTCTGTTTTTAGTTAACTGTATTATCTGTTTATATAACTCAAATGGTTCCATCCTAAAGTACTGAAATATTATCTCAATATATTTAAGAAATATTCTAAGAGATATTATGGAAATTCAACATTTCAAAAACAAATATAAAAACATGTTTTAAAGATTTAAATGAAAGAAAACAGCAACTGAGGAGCTTTGACAGTATGTTTGTTCTGGTTTCCCTGTCCTGGTTCAGAAAATAAAAATGAACTTTACAATACAAACGATATATTAAATAAGTGATTCGTTTACAGTAAAGTGACTAGGCAAACTTTTAAGGTCAAACTGTACATACTCCTTGAGATTTTATTCCTTTTGACCTACAAAAATGGCAATTTGGTGCGTTTCAGCCCTCTGTTCAGTTCAAATAACCACAATTGAATGGCATTTTCTGTAACCAGCAATTTTAGGCTACCTTTTGTGCGTTAAACGTTAAAGCTCTGCTTCCGCATTCCTTTGTAAAAGTATTCAAAAAGCGAGATGTCCGAAAATACTGAGGCCAGACTTCAGTCTGCCGTAGCCCTCCGCTTCTTCCTGGTCTTTGGCCAATGCAGGTTATTTCTGCCTAATTCCCATTCCTTGGGTTCACCCAGCAAGTATCCTTCTTTCTTTCAGTTGTGCTATTTGCTTACTCAGCCTGGAAGAGCCTGTTGGAAGCCTTCAAAGGAAAGCTCAAAGCCACTTACTCCAAAAGCTATGTCAAGATTCACAAACACAAACACCTCTCTGCTGGAAGCATACATAAACTCTCAGGGCTGGCCTTAGGCCCAAAGGAGGTGGCTTGCGGGCCAGCTCCAGATCACTACAGTGGGCAAGGTTTTCAGATATCCTGATCTCATGGAATACACCAGAAATCTAGTATTTAATGTGTGACATCCTGATTTTTAAATGCTGGCAACGAATAGAATATAAATTCTAAACACTTTGGAGGTCTAACACTACACACCTGCTGACTGACTGGCTTTTGCCTCTTAATGGTCAGTTGGTGGCCTCTGCCTTATATAATCCTCTGAGGAAGAAATGACCTCTACATGGTATATTCGGCTAATCTTTACATAGACTATCTGTCTACATTATAGTACAGGTATGTAGGGGTGTGTGTGTGTGTGTGTGTGTGTGTGTGCGCGCGCGTGCACGCGCGTGCACGCACACACATACCACTGGTGCTTGGCATAAAGCAGAGTTCAATAAATATTAACTATTAGGCAACAGAGCCATAGTATAAGGCTTGACAATGCAAAAACTAGAATTCAAATCCCCACTTGGCCACTCACTAGGTGTGTGATCTCATGCAAATTGCTTATCCATTAAAATTTCCAGTTACTTGTCAGAGATATCATAACCTACCTACTTTGTTCAACTGTCTTGAGAAGGACATGGGAAAAATCATGTGAAGTACTCAGGAAAGGGCATAGCACAGGGATATTCAAATGCTAACTACCATTATTGTAACTATTATTCTTATTACATGTGTAGCACATGCATGTGTGTATATTTTTAATGCATAATACACATACATTTAACAAGTGTTTACAGAATTGTAAGTGTGTCTTGTGTTCCACTTCATGCCCCTTTTGAGAAATCATGACCAGGGCTTTCTTTATAATACTCCCAAACAAAAACCAACCTTCCCAAAATTTCCACTCCAAGACAATGAATGAAAAATACTTCTGTGTTTATGTGGAAAAAACTCAATAAAGAAAAAATAAAAATAAATTACTTACATATACAAGAAAATAGGTTAATTTAAAAAACATTATATTGAACCAAAGAAGCCAGAAACAAAAGATTACTTACTGCATAATTCTATGGATATGAAGTCCAATAACAGTAAAAATTAATTGATAGTTAACAGAAATCAGAACATAGGTTACTTTGGTATGTACGAATTCACTAGAAGGGGCAAGAGGGAAAGATGTGGATGACAGAAATGTAATCTTTGATTAGGATGTGAGTTACACATTTAGCAAAACAAAATAAAAATCATTCACTTAAGATCTACATTTCATAAAAAGGAAATTTAACCTCAACACAAGAATTTAAAAGGTTGTTATTGTGTTAAATACTTGCTACATTTTCCTGAAATACACTATCTTAACATTAACATAAATGCATATTCAAAATTAAAAAACAATATTTGAACCCACAAATACAAAAACTTCTTTAATCTCATTACAATATGCAAACATCACTAATAGGTTTTGAATCAGGGCCTATTTCTCATTTCATTAGTTGCTTACATGAATTATTGGTGAAAAAGAACAATTATTTTTTAAGTCAATCTGCTATCATTTATTAAGTTATATGTTGTAGACAAAATATAATATGCAGTTAAATCTTTAAAATATTGAACATACTGTGTGGATTGTGAAGAAACTCAATGGCATCTTAATATACAGTAAATATAGGTGTTTCAAATTGGATTAAATTGGTATTGATCTAAAAGTACATGCTGGAAGTTTGAATACAAGAATAAAATTATAAGACTCAATTTATTTTAATTCTCTACAATAGAGTGTAGAAAAAAATAAATCAAGTTGTATTCTAAATAAAGGTAACACTGCAGTTTACTGTCATAAAACTCTACTTTTCAAAATACTTCTGATTTAGACTTGACTTTTCTCAAGTTCAAATGAACTTGGAATATTTTTTTCAGATATTCTATTTCTATTTTTATTGAATGACAACAGATGTTTAATTTTGGAAAGAAAAAATTTTCATAACCAAATGAATAATGATCTTAACAAGATTCTGAAAAGCATATTTAGAGGAATTGCAAGTCTATGGTAAAATGTAATAAGTAATAGAAAACAATCAGCAAGTGTAGTTCTTAAAACAATTAAGTCCTAAATTTTTTAAAGTATGCCAAGTACACCCTAATGTACTGGAATTATTTTTTTACTGAAAGAATAAGTTTTTTAATTAAATATGAAGTGATGAAAAATTGCACAAAATATTGAATCATAAAGAAAATAAAAATATGCAAAAGAGAAGCACCTCCAGAATGGTGAAATATCACCCCCTAAAAATCCACTCCTACATGAAAGTAAAAAGAACACTCAAGAAAACTGTCAAAATCAATTTTTTCAGACCTCTGGAAATGAACCAAAACTTGACAACAATCTAAAGAATTCTTATTTAAGAAAAATGGCTGAGTCTCAGCCAGAACAGTGAGCTTTGTGGCATTTTAACTTTATTCCCATCCCCCTCTTCCCAGCTCTGTGCTACCCTTGGGGGCGTGGGGGAGAAACAGCAGTCTAGTACACAATGAAGGGGATAGACTGGATTTGGAACTCCCCACAAATGACATGGATGGTCCTCCATCTCAAGAGGACTATCACTATTGCATCTGCCTTACAGCTCCTTTAAAAAGCCTCAACTTCATTAGCTAGTATGAAAATGCAAATCAAAACCACAATGAGCTATCACCTCACACCTGTTAGAATGGCTATCATCAATAAGACAAATAGTAACAAGTGTTGGAGAGGCTGTGGAGAAAAAGGAACCCTCATACACTGTTGGTGGGAATGCAGACTGGTGCAGCCGCTATGGAAGGCAGTGTGGAGGTTCCTCAAAAAATTACGAATAGAATTACCATATGACCCAGCAATCTCTCTCCTGGGTATCTACTCAAAAAATCTGAAAACATTTATACATAAAGACACGTGTGCTCCAATGTTCACTGCAGCTTTATTTACGGTGGACAAGACATGGAAACAATCAAAATGTCCTTCGATGGATGATTAGATCAAGAAGATGTGGTATGTATACACAATGGAATACTATTCGGCGGTAAGAAAAGATGAAATAGTGCCATTTGGGAGAACATGGATGGATCTTGAGATTATTATGCTAAGCAAAATAAGTCAGACAGAAAAGTCAAGAACTATATGACTTCACTCATATGTGGGATACAAAACTAAAAGCAACAAAGAAACAAAGCAAGCCAACAAAGAAACAAAATCTCATATACACAGAGAACAGTTTAGTGCTTACTAGAGAGTAAGAGGGAAGGGGGTGGTAAAAGAGGGCAAAGGGGGTCAAATATATGTTGATGGAAGGAGAACTGACACTGGGTGATGAACACACAATGCAATATATAGGTAATGTATTATAGAAATGTATACTTGAAACCTATATAATTTTAGTAATCAATGTCACCTCAATAAATTTAATTTAAACAGGAAACAAACAAACAAAATAGATCCACAGAAAATCCAAATATCAGAGTTTCAGATAAGAACTTTGAAATTAATATTACTATGTTCAAGAAAGTAGAAGATTGATCATTTCACAAAACTGAGAGAATAATTGGAATGTTTTTAAGATGCTGGTAGTGTTTTGTTTTTTGATCTAGGTAACAATATTCATCAAGCTGCACCCTTTGATTCGTGAGTATAGATTATAATCCAACCAAAAAAAAAGTATTCTTGAAAAATTAATTTAAACTAAATTAGAAAGCTCCATTCAAAAACTTCTCTTTATTTGACCTGACTCAGAACTTGCTCAGTGAAGAAAGTGTTATCACCTAGAGTGTTTTTCAAAATAATCAGCAACAATTGCTTCATATTTTCAGCTTCCTGAGGTGGTAAAACAAGATAGGACTAACAAGAAGATAGACAAAACACTTAAAACCAAAGTGTGGGGAGTAAGATGGCCATAATCAGCTTTCAAAATCTAGCAAATACAACCGGGAAATTAGTCGGCCACATGCACATGCAGGGCTGTGTACACGCCCAGAAAGATTTGGGATAGCCCTAATATCTCACCTCTGGCTGACCTTGAGTTTCTGCACAAACCAGAAGTAAGGGCTCAGTCAGAGCTGTCAAATGCCAGAGCGCTGAAGATGTGTTTCAACACACACACAGAACAACTGGGCAAAGGTTCGGACATTTACCAGTTCAAAGCAATTTTTTAAAAAATTTGTCCAATCACTAGCTGACCAATAAGCTAACCAAGCAGAGACTTAAGTGGAATAGTTGAAGAAATAATGGCTGAAAACTTCCAAATGGCTGAAAATTTCAACAAATTCCACTGACAATAAACTAAAAAATGTTCACACATAAACACGTTAGTAAAATTGCCAAAATTCAAGGACTAAGAGAATTTTGAAAATAGCAAGTAAAAACCAACTAGCACATACAAAGGAGTTTTAACAAGATTAACAGCTGACTTATCAGAAATGTCAGAGGCCAGAAAGCAGTGAGGTGAAATATTCAGTGTTGAAAATACAAGGAAGTCAACCAAGAAATTCTATATCCAGCAATATAATCCTTCAAAAATCAAGGACAAATTAAGACATTTCCAGATAAACATGAACTGAAAGAACCTGTCACTAGCAGACCTGTACAACAAGAAATACTAAAGTAAGTCCTTTGGGCTAAAATAAAAGGACACCAGAGTAACTCAAATATACATGAAGAATTAAAGACCTCCATTAAAGATAACCACGTAGGTAAATATAATGGACAATTTAAATGTATTTTTTGCTTGTAACACTTTTCTTGTCCAATCTCATTTAAAACTGCTTAAAGCAATAATTATAAAACTGTTTTGATGGGCTCACAAGGTATAAAGACATAATTTGTATGACAAGACAGCACAGAGTGGAGGAGAAAATAGCTATACTTAAGCAAAATCCTGTACAACATTAAAATTAATTTGACTTAATCCAAGAAAGTTTGTTTTAATATGTTAACTGTAATACCTGTGTCAACCACTAAGAAGATAGTCCAAAATATATAGAATAACAGTAGAAAAATAATTGAAATGCTCAAATTTCTAATATGACACAAATGACTGAAATTGACTCAAGAAGAAATAGAAAATCTAAATGACCAGTAACAAATAAAGACATTGAATTAGCAATGTAAACTTTCCACAAAGAAAATCTCAGGCCCACATGCTTCACTGGTAAAGTCTACTGTATATTTAATGAAGAATTAACACCAATCCTTCCGACTCTTCCAAATAATTGGAAGAGCATGAAACACTTCCCATGTCATTCTGATTCCATGATTACTCTAAATACCCAAACCAGACAAAGACATCCCAATAAATAAAAACTACTTATTAATATCACCTATAATCATCCTCAAGAAACACAAATTAAAAAATCAAATCCAGCAGTACATAAAAACAAGTATACACCACCAACTACTGGGATATTTCCCAAGAAATCAAGGCTAGTTTAATAATCCCAAAATCAATCAAAGTAATACAACATGTTAATAGAATAAAGGACCAAAATCACATGACCATATCTATTGATAAAGAAAAAAATATTTTTTAACCCAATACCTTTCATGATAAAAAAATATGTTCAGTGATATAGGAATAGAAGGACACTACTTTAACCCAATAAAGTGCATCTACAAAAAGCCCAGAGCTAACATCATATTAAATGGTAAAAACTAGATGTTTTCCCCTTAATCTGAAATAGGACAAGAATTCCCACTCTTACCATTTCTAGTCAACATTGTTAACATAGAATCTAGCTCAGGAAATTAGGCAAAAAATGAAATAAAAGGCATCCGAAATGGAAAGAAACAAGTAGGATTATCATTATTTGAAGATGATATGATTTTACATAAATAAAATCCTAAAATATACTCACACAAAAATATTATCAAAAATAATAAATTCAGTAAGGAATATAGGATTCAAGATCAATATATAAAAACCAATTTGAATTCTGTATACTGGCAATGAACAATCTGAAAACAAAATAATGAAAACAATTCCGCTTACAATAATATGAAAAATAATAAAACATTTAGGATAAACTCCACAAAAGAAGTGCAAGTCTGATATACTGAAAACTGCAAAATATTGTTGAAAGAAACTAAAGAGGACCTAAATGAACAGAAAGATATCCCATGTTCATGGATCAAAAGATTTAACATTGTCAAGATGACAATACTTCCCAAATGAACCTACAGATTCAAAGCAATCCCTAAAAATATCCTAGCTTTTTTTTTTTTTGCAGAAATTGACTATCTGTACCTAAAATTCATGTGAAAACACGAGACAAAAACAGCAAAAACAATCTTTAAAAGAACAAAGTTGGAAGACTCACACTTCCCAATTTCAGAACTTACTAGAAAGCGATAGTAATAAAGAGAATGTGGTGCTGGTATAAGAATAGACATTCAGATCAGTGGAATGGAATTGAGAGTACTAACATAAACCCTTAGATTTACAGTTAACTGATTTTTGACAAGGCACCAAAAGAGTTCCATGAGGGAAAGAATAGATCTTTTCAACAAATGATCCAGAGACAATTGGATATCCACGTGCAAAAGAATGAAGTTATATCTCTACCTCAGATCATATACAAAAGTTAACTAAAAATGTATCAAAGGCATGAATGTAAAAGGTAAAACTATAAAACTCATAGTAGAAAACATAAGTGTATATCTTCGATACATTGGGTTAGGAAATGGTTTCTTACATATGACACAAAAAGGACAAACAACAAAAGAAAAAATAGGTAAACTGGGCACCATCAAAATTAAAACCTTAAAAAAAAATTAAAACCTTATATTCTTCAGTGGACACTCTCAAGAAAGTAAAAAGAAAAGTGACAGATTGAGAAAAGATATTTGCAAAACACATTTATGATTAGGGACTTCTAACCGGAATACATAAAAAAATTCTCACCAGTCAGCCCAGTTAAAAATGGGTGAAGGATTTAAAAAGACATTTCTTCAGAAAGAAGACAGACAAATGACCAATAAGTACATGGAAAGAAGCTTTTCATATTCTAAATTAATCTATGTTGGAAAGTTTATATTAAAAATGTACTTGAAATAAAAGAAGTGTCCACTAACAGGCAATATTTTATTAGATATTTCACTGTGATGGGAACTTATGTTTATAATGACTGATGTTCAGATACTAGGATCTTTTTAAAGATATTAGTTCATATTTAATTTCCTCACACTAAATGCTGACTTTGACTGATCTCCTTCTTGTGTGAACTCATTGGCTGGTACTCGGCAATGATTAATTCTAACACAGTCTCTTAATTTAGAAAACAGAAACAAGGATGTAACTCTAAAAGTAGCAAAATGATTAGTATTAGTAAATGTACAAACCAATCTAAGATCTAGTCACAGGCCAAATAGAAGAGTGAACTGGTGAAGATATATAAACATTGGAAACTCCCAGGCCTTTTGTGAAATTATAGTGTCAAAGAGAAACAACCTGTACATATAAAGGTGTCATTTAAGAAAATAATGTGAGGTACTACATGAAATGAAAAACATATTTTACAGGTAAATTAAGCTTTTGGAATTACTAAAACATACAACTGTTGCTTAAAATAATTCAACTCTTAATTAAGCTAACAGAAGAGATACTAAAATGTTAATGACATTCAATATTTGTAGGAGAGCAAAACAACCCACATCTTAATTACTTCTCTAACTTCATCTTTGTTGCAAGTACTAATAAATGAATAAAATTTTTCAATACTGCTGACAGGAAAAATTAATTAAATGTACAAATAGCTACCACATAATAAAAATCCTCTTCAAAGCCATTGTAGATGAAGGTAAAATTTAATTGTTCAAATTTCAGAAAAGATCAAGACATTAGGGGTTTCTTTATATGAATCAGAAAATATGCTAATCAGGTCGGAAGAAAACCTTTTTATAGCCTACATCAAAATCTCTTCCTATTTCATATTAAACATGTTATTTGAAAATATTCAATTTTTATCCCATCTGTGATATTTCATAATGAGTTAACACTCATCTTAGTCCAGTATAGTCTTAATTAGACTAATGAATTAAAACCCAACAAATTTTCCTATATATGGCTCTTATGTTTTCAACTTATAAATTGTTGTTTATAATACATTTCATGAGATTAATTCAAGTTTTTAGATAATATACATATTTAGGAATTTAAGAAAGTGAAGCTTATACAAATGAAAAGATGTAGCTAAATAAAATATTTATGCACCAAATATATTTCTACTGAACATGAAGATATGGTCCATGTAAAAAATCTTAGAAAGCATCCTATTAGGGATTTATTTTTTATTTTTTTGCACAAACTGCAACTTCAACAGCCAACATAAACACTACCTATGTTCAAATAAATTCAATTTAATTATCCACACTGCTCTTCTCCCACATTTACACAGATAATTAATACCCTTCTCAGCCAATTTAGGACCACAGACCTGTTTCTTATAATTGGGCTGCCTCTCCAACCACCTGAATATGCAAAGAAACATGTCATGCAAAATTCCCAGCTTTCTCTCACTGTCCCCACTGCTCTACTATTATGGTGAAGGTAAGCTCATCTCCACTGATAATATTCATGCCTGCAGTAGCAATACAAGTATAGTATCTGGGAGTAAGAATATTGCTGTTCCTGGAGTAGGGTTACAAAACCAGCTGAGTTATCCCCCAAAGAATTTGACCCCATGGCTTTGTGAAGAGGTTCTGGTAATGTCAAATTTTTAATATGATGTAACCTTCCCATAAGAACACCCTGTGTCACTGAGGTATTGATTGTGTACCAGATAATCACAAAAATCAGGGCATCTTTCTCTGTTGCCAACGGGTGGCAGTGTCTCAAAAATGACTGTTCACCTTGAAAGTTAAGTGAACTTCAGAGTAGGTCTGAGACGATACACCATGTACTCACAGCATAATTCAATAAGGTATAATACAATGTTTCATGTACAATGCTTACATACAAAGTATATTATGAGATATACACATATGATATACTGTGTTGAAACATAATGTTCTCCAAGTTAAAGACCTTCACATGTATTTTGTGAAACACCTATCTTACATATAGCCAGTGATCGTCTCTTTTTCCCCCAAAAAACTTTTATTTATTTTAAGTGTGTTTTTCCAGGACCCATCAGCTCCAAGTGAAGTAGTTGTTTCATCTAGTTGTGGAGGGCACAGCTCACAGTGGCCTGTGTGGGGATCAAACTGGCAACCTTGGTGTTATGAGCACGGTGTTCTAACCAACTGAGCTAACCGGCTGCACCCAGTGATGATTTCTTAAACAGCAAATACTCTTGAGTTTTAAAATTAAGTGCTATCCTTTCTGATCAAAAATGAAATCTAGGTTAAATGTTCCTGATATAAATTTGTACCTACAGTACCCACACATAGCCTTTCACAGAATTTGTTTTGAGAAAGTTTCTTTTATTGGTCCATAGCCTCCTTCACACTAAACACTTTGTGAGGGCAGATAATTTGTTTATTTTATTTACCTTTGTATCTCCAGAGAGGAATAATGGTCTACAGGACCCATTCAAAAAATAATTCTTGGGATTTATAGATGATGTAATACAGAATTGTACACCTGAAATCTATGTAATTTTACTAACAATTGTCACCCCAATAAATTAAAAATAATAATAATTCTTACATAAATTAAATCCCTTTAAACTACATGAGAAAATATAAGTTCACAACTTAGTCTGCAAATGGTTATTCTTGGAGTTCCCTCTAAGTTCACTACTGTTGTATTTCCAAGTGAAAAGTATCAACCCTACAAAGATAGCCAAAATGGTATAAATTTTATTTAATAATTGAATGGATAAATTAATGTGTTTTTCCATCTGACAAATCAAATAAAATTCTACTTTCTGAACACTGTACATTCTTAAACATACAGAGAATTTAAAACCAATAAATCTAAGTGGTGATTTTGATGACAGTGTAATATCGGTGATTTGTGTCTGTAAATATGCAAACTCATTCTCTCTCAGCATTTCTCTGGTATATTTCCATAATGGAACATAGTATCAGTACTCAGAGAAGTTGAAATTTAAATGTCATACTATATTAAATCTATGTCACTCAATTCAAAGTCTTACCAATTCAAATAATTTGCAAATAAATAATTATTGAAACATCCATAGGTTTACAGGAATGCAAATAAACCTCATTGATTTATTGCTATTGTATTCAAAATAGTACACTAACACAATCTATTATTCATTGCTTATTATCAGAAAGCCTATACGGTTATTCAAAAGTACAATTTCAATATCTGTGGCATTATTAGAATATACGTTATATATTCAAATGTCAAAGATTCTTAAATATGCTGGTGTGTGCTTTCAAATGAAATGCTACCACAATAATAACTTAACCTCTTAAGTGTAAAGACGACACTGTTGCTCTTGAAAAATAAAAGGAAAAGTGACTGACACAGGTGATTATGAAGTTTGGAAAGGGATTTACATACCTAACAATACACAAGAAATGGCATATTCCAAAACTTGCATAGATATTCAAGTTTTAGGGGCAGTTACTTTTCCCCAATGTTTAACTAATACGGTAAGCATCATGATGACACCACTGATCAAAAACATCTTTAGAGACAGCTCTGCCAGTTCCCATGCTGTTGTGCCATTTTCTATCGATGGCAATGCCTGATCAGAATGCCCACTGAGAGGCTACCTTACAGCAGCATATAGAAACACTCGTGCCATATCAACAACATTTTTAATGCTGCTCTGGGAATTTACTTCTCTCTTGTCAGACTGTTTTTTTTCTGTCACTAATCTGAACATATTAATATTTTAAAAATGAGCTCAGAAGTCATTGACTTTCATTGGGTTATTTGTTTTCTTATTTTTGAGTTCTGTGAACTCTTTATACATTCTAGATACAAGTTCATTATCAGATATAAAATTTGTAAATATTTTCTCCTAAAAAAATAAAAAGTCATGACTTTGATGGCAACTTCATTTCTGATAAGTATCAAATACAAAAACATTTTTAAAGAAATATCCTGACATACACTA
Source organism: Rhinolophus sinicus (assembly GCF_036562045.2). Taxonomy (NCBI): domain Eukaryota; kingdom Metazoa; phylum Chordata; class Mammalia; order Chiroptera; family Rhinolophidae; genus Rhinolophus; species Rhinolophus sinicus. Next base: position 22,635,207 of record NC_133768.1, on the reverse strand, counting down.
ACCTCTCATTGGCTTCACAAAAGCATTTTTATTCTGCTAAGGAGCTGGGTTAGATCAGATACTATGTTAAACCTACTAAAGGCTAGAGTTCTACAGTTGTGTAGTTGGAAATCACAATGGAATGCATCCTCCAGAGATTATACTTTTAGAAGATAGCCACCTTAACATAGATATCTTCGTATCCTTCATAACACTTGGCACGGTGCTTCTCAGCTAATATGGAGGTAATTAATGAACACACAAATAAAGATACATTGCCTCAAATACCCAGGAGTTCTTGATCTCTCCAACCTATCCGTGATTGGTATTTTAAAAATAATTCACAGGTTGTATCAGAAAATGTTTCCTAAGATCGAAAAATAAAAGGGTTTCCTAATGAAAATGTTCAGGAAATAGTCATTTAAGCATAGTTTGCTGGCAGCTGATTCCTTCAATATACATCTTATATCAGTGCAGCCCTGTATATTGTAATTTTAAATAAGATCATGGTAATGCTACTATTGAATACTTTCTATGTGCAAATCATGGCTACAGGACTTAGGAGATACAATTGTGAGCAGGATGTATTTTCTGCCCCCTAGGTAGTGGTAGGAGGACAGGATATGATACTACACAGGTATGTAAAACACAAAGCAAAGGAAGGTAATTTAGGCAACTTTTAATTAGCGTATACTAATAGACCAGATGATGAAATTGGGTGTCACAGGAAATTTTTTGAATGGAACCCATTCAAGAGCTAATATGAGCTTAAATTGAGATGCAGGTAAATTGAAATAAAGATTTGAATAGTTTTGCAGATAATGAGCTTGAGATGCAAGACAATAATAACCTGTAAGAATTCAGGCATACTTTTGGAAGATAATGTACATTTTTCTGAAGAAGCAGAGGGTGCCCGTAATATTGAAAAACCAAATGCAGCTGAGATCCGATGGTAGCAACCTACATGATGTAGGCAGAATAATGGCTCCTAAAGAGGCTCACGTCCTAATTCTAGGTGCCTGTGAAAATGTATCTGATGTGCCGAAAGGGACATTGCATGTTTAATTAAGTTAAGAATCTTGAGAAGGGAAAATTATCCTCGATAATTCTGGTGGGTCCAATGTGATCACAAAGGTCCTTAAGAGAGGAAGGCAAAAGAGTCAAAGTTAGGAAAAGGAGATGTGATTACAGAAGTAGAGGTTGGAGTGATGCACTCTGAAGATGGACAAAGTGACCACAAGTCAGGTGCGCAGGCAGCGTTTAGAAGCTGGAAAAGGCAAGGAAATGGGTTCTCCCAGAAGAGACAGAGCCCTGCTTAAACCTTGATTTTAGCCTGTAAGACCCAGCATGAACTTGTAGCCTGCAGAGAAAAAATATAATAAATTGTATTGTTTGAAGCCACTAAGTTCATGATAATTGGTTATAGCAGTAATAGAAAACTAATATCCTTAAGGAGTGGAAGGAGGAATTAGAGCCAAGGAAAATTTAAAAAGAAACTATCAGAAACATCAGAAGGCAAGTTGGAGAGAGAGGTGTCATAGTATATATCAAAATTGGAGAGCTGGTTAATAGTTGGAACGAAAGAGAGATATCAAAAAGAATGAGAGCTGAGAAAATTAATAAATTTAAGGATTTAAACAGGCTATCTTTGAGTAAGCAAAGAAGTTACATTCATCTTTTGGCACATTTTTTTTTTTGGTACCACTTTCATTTAAAAAATTAAATAAATGACAGAATACCACCAAGCCATCTGAGAAAGCAGCCAATGGTGGCTAAATGAATCTAGGGCTACTGAAATACAACTACTGAGGAAGAACATAGACAAAGCATTAAAAGACCAGGAAAATCTCAAGAGGTTTTTATGAGCTGGGCTGAAGAAAACACAATGAAAAAGAAAATCTCTCTAAGGAAGTTCTTGACCACTCTTTCCAGCAGTAACTATGGACTGCGGGGAATCTCTGGAACAGTCCTGACATGGATACAGCACTGAGTGTATGTCTGAATTGGTTGGAAGTCAAAGATGCAGCACCAAAAAAATAACAGGAGTTGGTGAAAGTGGTAATGGACCACGATGCTAGGCCCTGATGGTATGTCTTAGCAGTTGACTTCCCTTCCCAAACCCCTTCTATCCTTTGGCCTTATCGCCCTTCCTGTAACAGGAGGCGACTGAATACAGTCTAAAGTCCTTCTAGTGCTCAGATCCTTTATCATGGGTGACAATTCCATCTCCTCTCTTTCCACCAACCACCTCCTGCAAGTCTTCCCCCTCCTAAATTAATAAACTCTTTCCTGGCAACACCTCCTCCTCAAATAAGAGGAAAACTTGACTTAAGAGGGTAGATGGGAAGAACTGTTTAAAGATGTGAGTGCTATGTAGAAAGAATTGCATTAGGTACAAACAGGAATGTGTCTGAAAGAAGGTTTCTTTTATGTGTCACATAACAGTCTAACACAGGGGTTGGCAACATTTTATATAAAGGGCCTGATAGTAAACAGTTTAGGATTTGTGGACCACATAAGGTCTATATCGTATATTCTCTTCTTTGTCTCTACAACCCTTTAAAAAATGGAAAAACCATTGTTAGCTCATGGGCTGCACAAAAATAAGCTGTGGGCCAGATATGGCCGACAGGTTACCGTTTGCTAACCCCTGGTCTAACAGGTCATGATCACAGAGAGTAAACATGAAATGTAATAGAAAGGCAGTTGAAGGAAATGTACACATGGTACCAGGAGACTGCATATGAATCTGTCTTACAGGAGTGCTTTGATATGCATGACGAGGAGCTGTTGGAAGAAACTCTTCCTGGGTACAATGTGGCACCTGTATCATCCCCAAACAAACCAAGTGTGTGGTGCGAGGGGGTGCAGAGCCAATACAATCACAGAGGAATAAAGCTGGAGACCTAATGCAATCCAAACCTCTGGCTCAAAATTTGAACAATACTTGAAGCCTACCCTATATCTGCACATATTGGTTACATCATAAATCTATTCATTTGTCATAATTTAAGCCAGTTTGATTTGGATTTTCTGTTTCTTTTGATCAAAAGCACGCTAACTGATGCAATGTAAAAAGAGATGTCTCCTTCCACCATTAAACCTCACCCAATTGCTGGCCTCCCTCTTGTGGCACGTATCATCTTCAGATATACAACCCATCAATTACCTTATCCTGAGGCCTAAGAAAGCCAGGGGTATGGTGACGCTTAGCGATAAAGCAAAGTTGAGAAATATCTTGGTGATAATACTTGCAAAGGGGAAAAAGTTCCTTTTTGCCCAGGCAAAATGTCTCAAAATCAAAATAACCCACATTATAATACACTGCGTTATTATACAGATCGGGACTTCTGTATGCATTCATAACACTGCTTAGAAGGTATTAGTCCTCTGAGAAATTTCTACCTTTTAGAAACGTAAAGGACTTTGCAATTTTAGAGAATAGTATTGAAACTACAAATTCTATAATAGGCTAGAAAATGGCCTTTTAAATGTGTCCACATCCTAATCCCCAGACCCTATGAATGTTACATTGAATAGCTATTCTTCTGTTAAAAAAAAATCCAAAATGTTCAGAACACCAACAATGAGAAATGTAACGGATCTTCTGTAGCTTTTACATATACACATGCACAGGCATTAATCATACCGGTTACAGTAAATACCTAACCCTTCCTGTTTAGATAGCTTTTAATCAGTTACAATGTCTCAATTATTCCCAAGTTTTGTTTTGTTTCAATTTTGAAACAAGACAGGGCATGGGGTGTAGCCGTACTGCTTTTCTAATTCTTTCTGTGCTTAACAGCTTTAAGCATCATCTTTTTGTGCTGGATTATGTGTTGCCTATTGTCAACCCAGCATCGTCATGGTGGCTTTGCATGGTTCACTGTTTCACATGGGGAAACCTGTAATGCAATTGTCTACAATCCCTTTCTCCTCTATGTTCCAGGGTTGTTTCAGCCAATTAGAGGTGCTTGCACTTTATGCGGAGGTTAAAGAGAAGGAAAGGCCGATAGCCTCCACAGCAGTTGCAGCAAAATCAGTCGGCAGATGTGGAGTTTGAGGTGGCTTCTGAGTGAGCTGCTCCTGTGAATCACCGATTTAGGTGCACGGATAACCAGCTGTGGCTTCCCTCCCAACCAACATTCAGAGTCCGTGAACTCCAACAGTAGCTTCCCTGACTCCTCTGTCTCCATCCTTCCTACGATTGTCCAGTCCTCTAATTCCGAGTTGAAACCCTTCCAAATTGCAAAATCTAGGGCGGCTTCTTCTCCTGATCAAACCTATACTAATGCACACATTTAATATTTCTATTAGCCCTTTGAGATGGTGTTTGGTTGCTATTTGAATAACAAAGCAGCTGGATCAAGCAGTGAGTGGTGTAACTCAATATTGCACTAAACGATATATATCACTAATACTTAGGTAAGGGAAAAACATAGAAAGTAATAGACAATTCTAATCCAGGCTCTGCAACCAAGTAGTAGCTCACCATTAAGAAAGATGCTTCGGGGTGGCCAGATGGCTCAGTTGGTTAGAGCACGAGCTCTCAACAAGGTTGCTGGTTCAATTCCCACATGGGATGGTGGGCTGCGGCCCGTGCAACTAATATTGAAAAGGGCGACTGGACTTGGAGCTGACGGCCCTGGAGAAACCACACTGTCCCCCAACATACCCCAATAAAATTTATAGAAAAAATAAAGTGCTGAGGTCAAATTTATTATCTTAAAAAAACAAAAAAAACAAAAAAAAGAAAGACGCTTCATCACCACAGACATCAGTTCCCTTGATTATAAGGCAGGGGCAGACATAGCTTATCTGAAGGGTCATTTCCAGGACGAATAATTTCTTTATGTATATATCAATGAACTGTCAGTGACAAAATTCTCTTGATTCCCCAGGGGAATAAAGTATCCATTTGGGCAAAATAAAAAAAACACAATCCCAAAATTCTTTAATGTTTTCATACATTTTTGTAGAAAAAGTCAAGTCATTGTGTTTAAACTGAGATTACACATGAGAGTAATTTGAGTAGGTAGTAGTTTATCACACATAGACTATCCACTGATAAAGTACCTTAGCTCCACTAAATGTATTTTCATTTCTAAATATAGACTATACATTACTATGGTTATGTGTTAAGTCCAATGGTAAAAATAGAGCTAAAGTTCTTCATTCATAGGGGAAAAAACTAAGGAATCAAAATTTGATGAAAGACAGTCTAATCCTTTTCCTTCATATAAAGCAAATTTAGTAAATCATAATTACTGAACAGTAATGCCCAACAATTATTAACAAAGTAGAAAAGAAGGCATGCAGTTCTTATTGCTACATCCACATATAACTGAACATATAGAACCTAATAATAGATATATTTCATTTTGGCTCTGGAGTTATCCTTAACCAGTAACCCTACAACCTAGGTTCCTGGGGACAATTATGATCTTACACAATTCTTTCTAATTTTCTACAAGGATGATTCACTATGCGTATAACTACATAGAATTTGAAATACCTGTAAAACTTTCATAAATGTTCACAGCTAAGAAAATCTCTTACCAGCGACAGGTTCCTTTTTTTTTTTTATTACAGATATTTGGAATTCATAACAATATGTGTCCAGCTTAAACTTTACTTTAGTTTATCCTAAGATTCTTATATTTGTTTTAGCCAGTTTACTTACACAGGCTTAAGGAAATCTTGATAATTTTAACAACATATTCTACAATATATTTTCAGTTGTAATATAGATATTTACTAAACATTCCTTCGTAAGGAAAGAAAATATTAATCAACAAGAAAAAATAAATTCATTTGTGCCAAAGCATATCTTATGTGCAACACATACATATAGGATGCATTTTTAATTATGCGATATATATCAAGATTATTTAAAAACAATCTTTCAATTACAGGATCCTAAAATGTATGTGTTTGTATATTCTCAGACAGCAGACAGATTTTTTTTTGGCTGGGTACAGTGTAGCTTACTGATGGTGCATGACAAGATAGGGCTCCCTAAGCCACTCCCCTTCTTCAGGCCTTCCAGAATGGAAATTATCAAAGTTGGGAGATTTTCAGTGTACTGGGGGATCAAGCATGGTGACTTCCCAACAGCTGAGGGTCTCTCTCTTCCTATCACTGGATCTGACAGTCCAGGGGGCTTTTATTCCTTGGAGGCCATGTGGACCATGAGGTCCATCACCTGTTGCTGTAGCCAAATTCATTGCCAAAGCAGAAAAAGAGCCTGCTAAAGTGGTAGTTGATCACAATGCCAGCCCCAGCATGGAAGGAGGGAGAGTGGGTATCACTGTTACAGTCGCAGAAGAGAATCTGGTCCTCATTGTAGCCCAGGATGCCTTTGAGGGAGCCATCCGATGCCTGCTTCGCCACCTTTTGGAAGGTGGTTCCTATCTCTTTAAGGGACTAACTAATTTTTATAGTACTATAATATCAGAGCAGTTTTAAAATGATGAACATGTCCAGATTTATTTTCTTTGGGGCCCTGACCTACAATTCACAGACAGACACCGATGTGGTAGCATGCTCCCATGGCTTCTGCAGAGTTCCTGGAGCTTTGTGGTAAATAGTAAGGAGGCAGTGAAAATAGGCACAGCACCTCGTTTGAAAATACTTGCATTGATCCCTTGATCAAAGAGAACTTTGTACATATTCAGTCTTACCTTCAAAATGTTCAAAACTACTTGGCCTATAATTTCTAGAGAAACTAAGGAGTACTGGGGGGCCAACTGAAGCTCAGAAACTAGAAGTCATACTCAAGACATCAGTCAGGCTATAAGTGAGAAGAAATGTAGTTTATTTAGCTCAGGAACTTAAACGTAAAGCTTATAATCACTTAAAAATTCTATGAGACATTTGGATGTTAATCTAATTATATAGATAATTTATGAGAACCAAGCTATAAATCATTAGCCCTAAATCATATTAGAAACAATAAACCTCACTTAGGACTCAGAAATTGTCAGGCCTTAACCAACTTTCAGGGTCCTCAGTGAAAGCACACTTGATGTACCTGTGACCATACAGTCCCATATACAACATACTTAATATATTAAATGAAATATTTTGTTTCTGGCCACTCATTTTGGGAAATTATTTTATAGAAATATGCCCATTCTTACTGCAGTTTTCCAACATAGTCTATTGTTATCAACCAGTGTCTTTCTCTGCCCATAACTTGGTTTTGCTGCAAATTATGAACTTGTTACACACCCCTCCAAGCTCTGAAACATTTGTTTGCCCAAATAATATTAATCACGCTTCTCTAAAATGGAGACTTTTAAGGTTCCATGTTCAAAAACAAGCCTTCCGCAAATAACAATCCCTCTTGTCCTTAAAGTTTTGCAAATCCAAAATGATGCCTGCAAGTGAGTTCTAAACAGGTAAAAACTTTTCTTTCACAATGCTTTCCCATTTTAAGTCAACTTCCCCTCACTAAAGCTAATTTGAACCTTGCTGGCATGACTAAGCTATGCCTCTGGCATCATGATTTATCTTCCTATCATTTGATTTGTAATTTAGGAGTCAGCAGTTGAAATCATGATCAGACGTGAAAAGGTTCCTAGAGTTTTCAGGCCGTCACGATAATTATGTACATTACTAAACTGCTCAATAATACCTAGATTGGAAATCCTGCCACCATTTACATGTCCAATGATCTTGAAGCTCTTTCCCTACCAAGAGAAAATTGCTTGCTAGTAAATGGCACATCCATCATTCAACGATATGACAGTTCAACATTACAAAAAGGTCATCTTCCAGAGGAGGCTTAGCAGAACCTCTATGGTGAAAATGAACTATTTAGGTACTTGCCTAAATCCTCAGATGGAGTAACTAGTAATGTGCACTAGGAAAAACAGTCATGACTCTTAGACTATTGGCTATTCCAAACAGTACCGGCATGGACCCTAAATCTTGTCCAGTTTGTATATTCTGGTTTAAGATAACACATCTCCTGTTTCACAGTAAATGTTTACATTTTATTTATCGTGTGCCTGGTGTATGACTGGTAAATTGGTTTAGAGATGTCTCTAAGCACATTATGTATTATGTTGATTTTGCTAATAGTCTCCTGTTAGTGTTGTTCCAAGAGATTATGGCAACCTACTGTTCTCTCAGCAAGGTGGCTTCTAAACACACTCGTTCTATCCATCATTTTGAAAGCTCTCCCTCCCATATATATGGGTGACCCACTGCAAATAAACTAATATTGGGAGTTCATGGTTACTGACTCACAGGTTAAAGTTTATGAAGTCCAGTATCTAAGGTCTTAGAAGTGATAGAGTGAGAGGACAGAAGGTCATAAAGCAAACTTGATTTTTTTTTCTGTGTCTTCCTTACACAATTGTCGTTTATAATACAGTTCTAGAAATATCACTGAGTATATATAAAGAAAGAACAGTGATCTCTTTATCATCATCATAATTCCAGATAAAAGGTTTTAAGTTTCATGAAGAGCTGTCTGATCAAATTCCATATATGTATAATTAAATAAATGTCTCTACATGATCTTAGGTTTAGATATCAAATACTTTACAAAGGGCTTAATTAAATTATTGTTATTGTTAATAATATAATGGCTAAGATTTATTGAGCTCTGAATATGCATCATATGCTGTGCTACATGCTTTACTTGTATTACCAACAATGCAATGAGAGATGTACCATTATTGTTCTTACTTCACATATAAGAAAACTGTGAACTATGGAGTCTTAACTAATTTTTCCAAAGCCTCCCAACTAGTGGTGGAGTACAGCTTCAAATTTAGGTGTGTGTGTGTGTGTGTGTGTGTGTGTGTGTGTGTGTGTGTGTGTGTGTGTGTGTTTTAACTGAGAGCTCTAGGATAACTTTTAAAAGAATAACATTTGTCCTTGAGCTCACTAGGTGTTTCGTGGTGTGTGTGTGTGAGTGTGTGTGTGTTTTTTCCATCATCCTCTACCCCAACTATTGACCTCTCTGTTCCCATAATGCCTTTCTTCCACTTGATATCCACATTCTCTCTTCTTTGCTTCTTATCAAAACTGTCCTGGACATAAAACATCACTCTTCGAAGAAGTATCTGCAGGTTGTGGAGGGAGTAACCCTTTGGCCTGAAGAATAAAGGTATAATTTTAGAACTCCAGTCATTGTTGAACCTGTAGCAGGCTACAATCAAAAGTAAGGAAGACTTTCTTGGAGTTCACTGAATGATACCAATTAGGCCACAACTTGAACAAAAGACAAACCTAATGCAATATACCACAGTACTATTTCTTTGATAACGTTCCTGAGAACACCATTTCCAGCACTAAGAAAACACTAAAGGATTATATAACAAAAGATGGGGCCCAAAGAGAGGAACTATAACTGTCTGTTCTTGGCTTCAAATCTACTTTGTTGGAAATTAACTCTATAGACTAAAATATGAACTCACAGAGATGATACACTTGAAAATTCAGTTGGAAAACTATTATTCCCTTAATTTCAGCAATTTGGTTAAAAATTGGTCTTAAACATGAGATAAGTCAGGTCAGGATGGTGGCTGACCATCAAATCTAGGGTTTATAAATAAAAGAATGGAAGTGAAGTCCTAAGAGCAAATCCTGCCAAAGAATCCTGGATGTCAGACCAATATTTAAGATGTGGTCTACAAATGCTGAGTTACAGACTGCATGGGCCCTGAGATACATCCAATCACTGTGTTGGCTAAGAGGACACAGAATCATGGCTAAAGATTATGATTCATGAATCATCTTTGAGAGGCCTAAGGGATAGACAGCAGGAAAGCAAAAGTCTGGTACCCGTGTAAAGGATTCAGGACATAAATAAGGCAAGAAAAAATGAAGAGGCAATAGACTAGGGCCTGGCAACTGTGTCCATAAATCTGAGACAAAAGGTTTCAATAACCATTACCTGGTGGAGGGCATCTATTATTTCAAGGATGGGAATGTAGATCCTCCATACTGGCTTTGAGTCACTTTTGTGGTTTGAGTGAAATAGCACTTGGTGGAAGATTTGCCCACTCCCACAAAAAGATACAAGATTCTAAAGTAATTGGCAATTTCAGTTGAGGGACAGTACTCCAAAGAAGACTTTCTGTGTAATGAAATGTCACCATAAGTACTTTATGTTTGTTTAAGCCCAGATCTAGTAGAGTTCATAAATGCTGTATCCACAGAGAAGGTTGGGGAGGGAAAAGTAGAGAAAAAAGTCATTTTGATTATGTACATGTTTGTGACATGGGCCAAACTATGCTACTTATGTACCATATCTTCTTTAATCCTCAGCACCATCATAAGAGGTTAGCACTATTAACTACAATTTACTCAAGAGGGAATCAATGTTCCAAAATATTAAACTTCTTGTCCAGAGCCACACAGTGAAAAAGTAGTAAAAATCAAGTTTTGGACTTGAAAATGGCAGAACCACTTCAAAAAAATAAAGAGCCAAAGCAAACAAAAAACAACAACAGCAACAACAAAACAACAACAAACAAAACGCATTCCAGGTGGCCAATCTGGAAAAATAAAAACTTCCTCTATTCAATGTCTAACTGAAATGAATTTCTGGTTTTTCCTCCTACATATAGAAGTCATCACTCCTGGATGTACAACAAGATAAAGGTTGACAAGGTGAAAGTCATTGACTTTTCTTGGACCCATCAGAGAACTCAGGGAGCAGGGTAAACCGCCACCCTGAATTCTGGACAGGCAGGCACATACAGAGTCTCAGGCAACATATGATTATTTGGAGAAGCCAATGGAGCCATAAACTGGCAGGAACATTTTAAATGGTAGTTTTGACGATGGCTGGAGGCTGTAGTGGCCTGGAATAAGAGTGAGATGCTCCTGGAGGGCCAGAGTTTTGCATGGACTCCCAAATTTTTGTGGGCTTTATCTCCAGGAACTCTACAAGAATTCTTCTACTAAAAATCCAAGAGAGATCTCGTCATGGCTTTGACAGGGAAAGAGGAAGAGTATCCATTAGGAAACATGCCCAGAATCTTTTCCATAGCAAAGGCCTATTCTCCAAAGAAAAGATTTCATGAGCTTTATCTCTGCTAAAGGAAGGACATTCTTCCACTCTGGCTATCTCTAGAAATCCTGTCTCAACTACAGGGGGAAAACAAAACACAGCCAACAGGAGTCAGGATTTCAAGGAAATAGATTAGAAATGCTGTAGCCATGGAAGGGAGTAGGGGACAGGAGGGGGGAAAGACTATGACATTAGAGAAACGCTTGTGAAGATCACATCCCAAACAGGCCCACTAATAGAATGAGATTTCATCAGAAGATTATGGAAGGCTCTCCCTTCCCCATACCATATATACCACCACACCAACAGGGTCTAGTATAATAACATGAGATTACATCTGAAAGATTTGCAAGATGCAAACTTGCCCTGAAGAGGAGCACTTAGGGAAAATTAAAGGTGAGACAGGAAACAAGACAAGGACACTAGAGGAATTTGGAACCTTTGGCACCTATAGCTACAACTAATGTGATCCACACACCAACCATTACCCAGATTAGCATAAATCCTCATACTAGGCCTGTTTACCTCCGCCTCAGTTCCTAGTACCTGATACAACATGTCTAGCTAGCTTTCACCAAAAATGTACAAGGCATGCCAAGAAGCAGGACAAAAAACAGTCTGGAGAGACTGCAGCAATCTGAACAGGACTCAGATATGACACAGATGCTGGAATTATCAGACAGGAAATTTCAAATTACTATAATGAATATGTTAAGGTTTCTAAAGAAAAAAGTAAACAAAAGCAGGAACATATGGGCAATGTAAATACTGACATATGAACTCTAAGAAATCATCAAATGGATATAGTGGAAATCAAAAACACTGTAACAGAAATGAAAAGTGCCTTTAACAAGCTCATCAGTAGGCTTGACAAAGCCAAGGAAAGAATCACTAAACCTACAGACAAATTAACAGAAACTTCCCAGCCTAAAACACAAAGAGAAAAAATATGAAATAGAACATCCAAGAACAAGGGGACAATTTCAAAATGGGTAACATGTAATTGAATTACCAGAAGGAAAAGAGAGGATGGAGCCAAATAAATATTTGAGGTAATAGTGGTCAAGAATTATCCAAAATTAACGACAGATATGAAATCATAGATCCAGGAAGCTCAGTGAACACCAAATATGTATCAGAAAAGCTGCACCTAGGTACATCATATTCAAACTGCAGAAAACCAAAGACAAAAAGCAAATCTTGAAAGAAACTATGAGGATTGGGAATTTCTTATAGGACCAAGACCAAGAAATACAGCAGAGTTATCATCAAAAACCATGTAGACAAGAAGAGAGCGGGGTGAAATATTTAAAGGGATGAAAGGGGAAAAAAACACCCAACTGGAATTCATTATCCAGTAAAATTATACTTCAAAATTGAACGAGAAATAAAATCTTTCTCTGACAAACAAAACATGACAGATTTCACTGCAGCAGGCCTTCCCTGTAAAAAACATTTTTCAAAGTTTTTCAGGCAGACGAAAAATGACAATAGGTCAAAAACTTGGTTCTACATGAAGAAATGAAGAGCATGAGAGGAGGAGTAAATGAAGGTAAAATATTTTATTTTTCTTATTCTTATTTGATCTACTGTTTAAATTAATAATAATAACAATGTAATGGGTGATTATAACATGAGGATAAGAAAAACGAACGACATCAGTGTCATGAGGGATAGAAGGGAAGAATTGGGAGTACTCTGTCATAAAGTACCAGCACTATACACAAAGTGTAGTATTATTTGATGGTACACTTAGGTTACATTAAAGTGTATATTTCAAACACTAGGGCAACAACTAATTTTTCATGAAAAGTATCATTGATATGCTAAGAGGAGATAAAATGGATCATATACGTAAATGTTCAACTAAAACCAGAGAGGTAAAACACAATATAGAGGAAAAGTGAAAAGAAACAAATGCAACAAACAGATAACAGTTACAAATATATACGTTTATATTAATCCAACTATTTCAATAATTATCTTAAATATGAATAGTCAAAATATACCAAATAAAAAAAAAACAGAGATTGTTAGAGTGGACTTAAAAAACACACACAAATATATGCTGTCTACACACAACCTACCTTAAATAGAAAGACTCATACAGGTTACTACAGGGATGAAGAATGATACAGGTATACCTCGGAGATATTGTGGATTCTGTCCAGACCACTACAATAAAGCGATTAGTAATCTTTTTGCTGGAGGAGGGTCTTTTCTTCGATTTGTAAAAAATGTAACCTCTGTGAAGTATATTAAAGCAAAGCAAAAGAAAGCAAACTATGCCTGTAAACCGTGCTAACACTAATCAAAAGAAAGAGATTTCCACTTCTGGGATGATAGTGTGAGGAGGTCTATAGACCATTCCTTAGGGAAGCAAGAAAAACTGGTGAAACTATTTTAAAAAAACATTTGAAGTATCTGGAAATTGTCCTGAAGGAACACAACAAATGAATAAACATTAATTTATGAAAATATACCAAAACAGGGTAAAAACAGCAAGAGTTAATGGTATTTGAACCATGACCTGCTCCCTCCCCCCACCAGTCTCCTGACCACCTCCGCTAGAGAGAAGCTCCATTCCAGAGGGGTGTGGCCAAGAAGAACGTGGCCCCTCCCTCCTCAGCTCCCAATCAAAGGTTACCATAGCTCACTTAGAGGGGCAGGCCACCAATATTCTCATTCCTTCCAATTCCAAGATGAAGCATCTAAATCGCTTTTTAGTACAACTGAGAAGTTGGAGCAATCCTTTCTTCCACACATCCCTCCTCTCCTCATTGGACAGAAGCTCAACCCCAAGAGCAACAGATCAAGAATATGCCATCCTGATCACTCTTGCCCCAGCTCATTCACAGGAGAGATTCCACACTGAGAGAGGAAAAGGCAAGGAGATCAGAAACTATTGGGCAGTCCAGCACTTGGCAAGAAAGCTGGATTTTTAATTTTTTTTTTTTTTTATAAAATGTAATGTACGAGTTTCAGATAATGCAGACTTCCAAATATAGAAAATTATCAGTCATAAAGAAGTGTATGACTTAGCTATAAAGGGGTCAATTTCTCAAGAAGACGTTACAATCCTAAACATATCTATACCTAACAACAGAGCATCAAAATACATTAGTCAAAAACTGACAGAACTGAAAGGAAAAATAAATAAATCCACTATTATATTTGGAGACTTCAATGCCCCTTATGTTGGTAATTAATAGATTAATGAGACAAAAAAACAATAAGGGTATATATGACCTCAATTATCACACTATCAATCATTTTGGTCTCATCGGCATTATAGAACATTCCATCCAACAGCAGAATATATATTTGTCTCAAGCTCACATGGAACATTCACCAAGACAGACCACGTTGCAGGTAATAAAACATGCCTTAACTAATTTAAACAGAAATCATTCAATGTATTATCTCAGACTATAATGGAATCAAACTAGAGCTCAACAACAGAAAGACAGCTGGAAAATCCCCCAGATATCTTGAATGAAATAACACCCATAAATAATCCATGATCAGAAAAGTCTCAAGAAATTTTTTTAAAAATACTTTAAATGACAATGAAAATACAACTTTTCAAAATTTGTGAGATGCAAGGAAAGCCGTGCTTACAGGGAAATTAAACAACATTAAATGCACGTGTTAGAAAAGAAGGTCTAAAATCAATTGAAAAGGATTTGGATTTTTTAACTGAAAATTACAATGAAGAAAAATGTTATCATAAATTCATTGATATTTATCAAACATCTTCTAATGCCAGGCATTGTTTTAGGTGTTGGGGATATAGGAGTAAACAAGAAAGGAAACCCCTGCTATAACCCACCTTACGTTCTAATGAGAACAGTGGAACATTAAACAAGTAAACAAGTTAAAAAAAAATGTTTTCAGAGGGCCGTGAGGGATGTAAAGAAAACAGAACTGGGTAATGTGACAAGTGTTAGGCAGGAAAGGTAACACATGGTGGTGTGACTAGGATATAATTGTGCCTGAGTATATGACATTCAACAGACTTTCATGACAGTGTTAGGACACTGTATGTATAATATTAGCCTTAAGCCTCTCTTTCAAACTGCTGAGGTGTTTCTTTTTAATCTTAGGGGATACGTTAGTCTTTCATTTTTTTTCACATTCCATTTTATGAATACATACCTATTATACACTTTGAGGTTAATGTGTATTGTACTATATTTGCTTACGGGCAGACACTTCTATGTTTGCCTGAGCAAACCTAGACATATATGAAATTAAAAAACAGTTAAGTGCTTTTTGTAAAGAGGAAAAAAATTAGTAACAGAGATATGTATTTTAACAACTTGGAATTTGACATTTCAATTACAGCAAGCAAAAAGTAAAAAATAGTCGAGACATAGTCCAAATCCTTTATAGTCAAGAGAAGAAACTGGTAAGCATCCAAAAATATGTGGTAAGCTTGCCCAAAATTACATCTTTTGCAAAACCCAGAGGTTTGACACTTTAAAATTATTTATCAGAGAATGATGCCATAGGAAATCAATATAAATGAATTTTAAAAAGAAGGTTAAATTATGTGGTTTCTGATTCCTGAAATTCAATGGGGCACTTGCTTAAACAATATGTACATAATAGGTTGTTTCATTTTGTGTGGACAAAATTAATAGTAAGAACTAAATAGGTGGGCACACAAAGAGTTTCTTTGTATATGAATTTTCATGCAATAGCTATATTGTTTTTGAGCTCTGTAATTCACATATGCCACTTAGTCAACAGTAATTTTTTTCCTTGGCCTCCTGCGGAAGGAGTAATGCACAAAGGTTGGTCTCTAACACACAGCTGTGACCTCGTCTTTATACCACACATAATTCTCCTAAACAGTTCGTACACAGAGAACTATATTATCTCTGACAGTCTAACCTAGCAGGCCACATATCCAGCTGAACAACTTTAAGTTATTTCACCTCATCTGAGGGAATTAGACCAGATGACCTGCGACATTCTGGGCTTCAACATAATTTGGGTCCACATGATCTTTAGAGATTTCTTAGTATGTTTCTGCTCCTCTCTCAGCTTGTGGTCATGTTCAGCCTTGCATATCTCGCCCCAGCTTTCACAATGAGATGTCTGGTATCCACTGCATTTGATACATGTGTAGGTCTGAACGGATTCCTAATCACTGTATTCCTCCTCTCTCAGCTTCATTTATTCATATCTAATTACTTTATCCAGTTCAACTTATTTTTCATTCACCTCCTCAAGTAACAAGTCAAGTATTTGTTTCTCTATTCTGTCATCCTGCCTTTATATGACCATGTAGTTCTCTCTGGACTCCTAATTTCCAGCCTGCATCTTCCCACAGCCACATCTAAATCCTGATTTTAACAATGCTCAGATTGAGAATACTGGCAACTCTCTATGCAATGAATAGGATTTTGACCATCATAACCATGTTATTTTCTATTACCTTGCCCGGATAATTAATGCATTACAACTTGTCAAAGGTACAGATTATTAATTATAATAAGCCACACCTTTTCTATGAGTTGCATTATAATACTGCCAGATTTATTATTCACCAGTATATACCATATTCTAGTCTTACTTTACATACATCCTGAGATTCAAATGTATTTGCATAAAATTTACTGAATTAAATTGGGTGAGGGTTGTCAGATTTTTTTTAAGTTGAAATAATTTAACTAGGTTAAACCTCCACCAAACATAGTTTTAAATTACAATGTTTCAGCATGGTATATTTGATTGTATATTGTTTAAGCTCTAAATCTAAATAAAACAAGTTTATTTGGGTTTGAGGAAGTTGTCATTTGTGCTTATTATCCACACTTATGGAGAAGGCTGGTAATTAATTTCATTGTCTGAACATTTCTAACTTACGAGATTTGACCAGCTCATGGGGGGAAAAAAAGTAGTTTTTGTTTTCAAATGGCCATCTGTATCTATCAGAAATTTCACATCTAATTTCATTAGATGCAGGTGGCAGGAATAATTAACATAGCTCTTCATTATATAATAGATCTAACAGGACAGTGAGCCTGAGGAATATGGATTCGTGAAATAGATTTCAATCAATTTGATGTTAACTAGGTTTTTCTCCTAATATAGTTTGAGCTCTATGCTTCCATTCTCTTCACTTCTCCTTTTGACCTACATACTCACCTTGGGATATCTAGTAGCACATCTTAACCTCCACAAGCACGTTATATACAGTCCAGGACTTTACAGTAATTGCAGCATAACACCAGTATTGTAAATAAGACTTCGAGGTGGGCTCCCTTGGCCTGTGCCTAGCCACCATTCTCTACCTGTCTCTCACATTCATTCATGGCTTTTCATCACTAATAGTTGTGCATATATCCAAATCCAATGAACGGCACTCTATCTTCATCTTACGCCACACTTCTCAGCTTATTCAGTACATTTGATTTCATCTTCTTGAATCACTCTGGGCTTCCATGCAATCACTCAGTTTTTCTCCTCTCTCACTTTTCTTGCATCTCAGGTCTCTATGCCAGCTCCCGAAATGTTGCAGCACCCCAAGGCCCCATCCTATAACCTCGATTATTTTTTATGCTTACTTAGACTCAGCTTGAGTGATCTCATCCAGGCAAATCCTCATCCCTCAAATCTAGTCCATTATCACATCCTGTTTAGTTCTACTTCCAAACTGTCACCCAAACCAGTCTTTATCCCTCCATCTTCCATTTACCACCCTAGACCCAACAATTGTCCTTTCTTGCTAGGATGACTTCAATAACTTCTTAATCCACAGCCAAATTCATCTTTGTAAAAAAAAAAATGTGAATCGGAACTTATCATTTGTCCATTTACTAGATTCCAGTGGTTTTGCGTTACACTGAGAATAAAATGCAAATTCCAAATAATGACCTACAGGGTCACAGCTAGTTCTCCAACATTTTCCTCCACTTCACCCCTCCACTCATTGCTCTACAGCCTTTGAAAACTCCACTGTTTGCTCCACTGTGAATCTTGGTCACAACCTGACAGCCACAGTGACCTTCTTTCTGTTTCTTATACATGCTGTGTTTGTTCCTGCTGCACGTCTTTGGCAGTCACTTCTGCTTGGAATAAGCTTTACCCAGATTATTATATAATGGGCTCTTTATTTGTAGTCAAGTCTCAACTCAAATGGTATCTCTTCTCCTGACCACCCTACCTGCAGTAGCTATCTTTGCCAATCGCTATCACACTACCTTGTTTTATTTTATTCACAGCATGAGGCATTATGAAATGCTCTTGTTTATTTAAGCCCATTAGGTTGTACTCTCCATGAGAAAAAGCACCTATCATTTTATCCCATGTCTGTAACAGTAGCTGGCACATAGCAGACAACTCAAAACATTATATGTTGAATCAGTAGTCAATGAAAAACAATCACTAGATCTTCTACATTTTGAAGAAAATAACTAATTCATACTTTATTCACACCCCCAGCATGTTCTGTTAAACACACAACCCAAACAATCACTATAGAAGCAAATAGCTGTAAGACTCTAAGAAGAGTTTGTACAACCTGATAGAAAACAGATTTACTCCTTTCATTTGATCTCTTCAGAACATTTTCTTCAAAAAAACACTTTTTTAAAATTGTTATCTCTGTAATGACTTAGAAGGCTATTCAAGAGCAAAAACAGCACCAACTAAAAGCATTCGAGCCATCGATTCCCTATTGCTGAGAAGAAACAACAGTAGTAGCGAAATAAATATCCTCTTACTTCTATAAACAGTAATTACAAAAGGTAATGGAACCTCTTTTTTGGTTACAAAGTAGAGTACAAATTTAAAAGACTTCACACTTATATGCTTCCAATGAATACCAAATTTGTTTTTCAGAAAATATTTAACTTTTTCTTATTAAAAGCACATAGCTTACTTAATACTCGTTCCACTTCAAGTATCATATTATATAAATATGTAACTACATAATCATATAAATAATATTTAAATTATCTGTATAAAATAGTAGAATATGCATTTGTACTCATATACACAGGGAAACAGATTCTCATTAACTCTTTATGTATTACTGTAAGTTCACTTTTTTTATGTTTGCAATTCCCAGAGATGTAGGATCCAAATTAAATATAACCATTAGTTTGAATAGAAGTTTTAATAATTTGCCATTGAACACTAATTTACAGATGGTGTGGCATAAGCACATGGCAACATGAACTAAGTGGTGTCATTTAAAAATAATCTCAAATGGCATCTAGATATTTTCCTTAATTCAAAACATCTGGTTGTGACATCATTTTTCCTAGTCTAGAACTTTTTCTCAAGTTTCTTCACAAAAGAAAATTGTTTGATTTAAGCCATGTTATCCATTCACATTTTCCATTCTCTTCTTCATCATTCCTACCTCATTCCACTATGAGGAAAATTGGTTTGATTTTTGTGACAAAATGGTATAATAGCAAAGTGTGGCCCTGGGCACAAAAGGGAGAGGTTGGAAGACACAGGCCTCTCTGCTCTATGCTCACCTGTTACTCAACACTCTGCCTCAGAAACTTTCCCTACCCAGTGCTCTCAGCTGCCTCCTTCTTGGGACTCCTCTCCCCCTCTTCCACCTGAGGGAGTTTTCCTCCAGAGTTGTCAGGTATCACCAGATTTGTAGACAAGAGAATTTGACACAAAAGAGCTTTCCAGCAAAACTTGCAATCACATCCAAAAGGTGTCAATATGATTCAATTTTTCCCATATACTGAGCTAAATATTACAAACTATAAATCAAATTTAGGATAATAAAAAAACTAATGGCATGTGTCGATCAAGTTTAAATACTGTTCCTCAGATACAGTCAAGATGGCAGCATAGGTGAACACTGTGCTTACCTCCTCTCATAAGAATGAAGGACAGATAAAGAGCTTCCCAGACAAGAAAAAGCTAAAGCAGTATTACGAAGAATCTTAGAAGGACTTCTTTAAGATGAAAAAAAAAAGGTAAAAAATATGAATAATAAAATGGCAATAACTACATATCTATCAACAATTACTTTGAATATAAATGGGTTAAATGCTCCAATCACAAGATGCGGTGGCTGAATGAATAAGAAGACAAAACTCTTATATATGCTGCCTACAGGAGACTCACTTTAGAACAAAAGACACACACACACAGGCTGAAAGTAAAGGGATGGAAAAAGTTATTTCATGAAAATGGAAATGAAACAAATTTAAAAAAAGATGGGGTAGCAATACTTATACCAGACAAAATAGACTTTAAAACAAAGGCTATAACAAGAGCCAAAAAAGGACCCAGCAAATACATCTGGGTATTTATCCAAAGAAACCCAAAACACTACTTCGAGGGGATGTGGGCATCCATATATTCATTGCAGTATTGTTTACAATGGCCAAGATGTGGAGGCAGCCTGGGGATCTGTCAATAGATGAATAAAGAAACAGTAGGTGGTACATATATACAATGGAATATTGCTCGGCCATGGAAGGGAATGGGTTCTTGTCATCTGCAGTGGCCTGGAGGGACCTGAAGGGTGTTGTGCTGAGCAGAGTATGCCAGACAGAGAAAGACAGATGCAATGTGATTTCACTTATATGTGGAATCTAAAGAAAATAAACAAACAAACAAAACAGAAACAAACTCGTAAGTACAGAGAACATTTTGATGGTTGCCAGAAGGGAGAGGGATTGGGGGGTGGGGTGGGTGAAAAAGGGGGAAGGGATAAAGAAGTACAAATACTCTTCCTCAATTATACTGAGTCTGACTTCTTCAAGTTAGGATAATGTGAAGTCTGCATAATAAGTTTCCAAGTTTCAGAGAATTCTTATTTTTTAAGTCATGAAGGAACAGATTTGGGGAAATATAAACAACATAAAACTAAAACCAAAGAACATAATTAAAAATTAAAATAACTGCACAAATGAAATTCATTATATGCAAGTTTCGATGTAAGGCATCAATTTAGTCAAGCATATGTTCTTGTCTAATTCAGAATATGTCAACAGTGTAATCACTCAGGTGGTTATCATAGGAAAATGTGATAAATACTATTCTGTACCTACCAGCTGTAATTAAGAACATAGACATTAAAATCAAACAGAATCTGATATCACATGCAAGTAAAGTGCCAGGAGATACAATGTTATCAACAGTTTACTAATGCCATATTAAATAAAAACAATGGATATGTGTTTAGGAATATCATGCAGAATTTGAGAAGGGTGGGCACACACACACACACACGGTATATGTAAACCCAAAGCCTGAACCTTATCATTGGAAAATAAGTAAAATTGAGAAAAATTTCTCTTAAAAATACTAAGTACTGAAAGGAAAGGTGGACCAAATAAACAAAAATACCCTCCAAAAAAAAAAAGGTAAAAAAGTGATTGTTGTATCCACACAAAGAAGCAAAATTGTTGTATAACCCTATGCATGCTATAGAATAAGACTCTGTCCGATTAGCTTCTGCAGATTGTCTCATCTCAGACAATTAGAGCTAGTTGCACAAAAATTGTCTCATTCAGAATATGCTTTGAGAGGGGTTTACAAGATCCCAACGGAGCTTCCAAACTTGCTTTGTTTTCCTAATTGAAAACTTAGAAGGTAATAACCTCCTCTCAATTCAAAGAAAGCCGGAAACCCTAGGACACAAAGCAGTTTCCAAAGAAATGTAAAATAAAATCATGTATCATTAAAAATTGAACAAAACAAACCAAGCACGTCTTCCAAAGAAGCGAAAACATGCCTTTGAAACAAACAGTAAGTCACCACTGTTCATTGCAGAGCGGCATGTCAGTTACAGAGTGGCAGAATGAATGCGCAAGTTGCTAAATTGAACTAATTCATGTTCTCAATTAAAATAAAACACCCTCAATGTTGTAGGCCACTTCTATTCACCAGCAGTCCTAGGGTTTGCTGTGATCTGTCCTCGGAGACATGGAGGCATTGAGCAGCTGCTTTGGCTCATGCCCCACTCCTGGCAGGCACCCTTCCATGCAGGATTCCTTGTATCTAGTCCTCCTTCATGGAATGACCTACATATGCACATATGTGACAAAAACAACAAAGATAAGGAGGGAAAAGCTACGCAATTCCCATTACAGTGAAGTAACTGAAAAGCTGCCCTTCTGAGCAAAAGAAGAGATGTCCCCCCAAGAGCTACTTCCCAGGGTAGCTTCAGTGCTTCTGGCTTCAGCTCTCGCCATTCCAGCAGGGAATATACACAATAAGCATGTAGGGTCAGGTCATCCTGACAGCTAGAGATAAAATTTAATTCTCCCTTTCCAGAGAAATGTAAACTCCGGTAAAACTATTCATGTCACCTAAGTTAAATTTCATTCATTTGCTCATGTTACGTTTCATCACAGAATGCTATGTGCCACTTCCTGGGTGAGTGCTTGTAAAAGTTATGAAGTTAAACTATATAGAGATCATTCCTCAAGGAGCTTCCAGTACTGGAGAAGGGTTATGACTTGCGCATAAATCGCCACGGGAAAATACAGCATGTTGTGATGGGATTAGTCAACGTGCTTAAACCCAGCAATCAAATACAAATATGTATTGAGCATTAATTATGCGATGACTGTTTTAAGCACAGTGATTCTAAAACACATATACATAAACATGTATAAGATATTTTTATAGTCAATGAGCTTATACTATTTAGTTGGGTAAATAAAACACAGATGTTAAAAAACGCTGTAATCACACATCCTAATCATTTTTGAATCCTCAGCACCTGGTGCATAGTGGATCCTTGATAAATGTTAAGTTTGTGAATTAATAGTTAACCATGTGTATGTTTGTATGTATATGTATGTGGGGGGTGTATTGCATGCGCATGTAGGTATTCATATATATGTTACACTATATTTTAGAAGCCTAACACCTGTTAAAATGCTTCTCCTTATGTTTGTTTGAGGTATTTCTCTGAAATTAGCAAAGGAAGACTCACTGACATAATCTTTCACTACAAGCATACATGATAGAAGAAACTTGAAAGACCTCTGAGGAGGAAATACTGACACTAGGAAAATTCTCTGTGTGAGAGATCTACTACGAGAGGGATTTAGGAGCAAAACCGAGACTTGTATGTCAGATGTACAGTGGGCCAGTCTGAACCCAAACCACAAAAGATACATCATATTGAAAACCTAAATATATATTTGTCCAGGAGGAATACAGACTCTAAATGCAACATTGATTGTCTATTAATTCTCAACAGATTTTTAAATTTAATAAAAGCAACTGCAATCACCTTGTACCTCTCCCTCTTTCCATTGTACAAGCAGCCACTAGTTTTCATTAATTCCATGTTCTACTAGAAATCAAACCCATCTCTTCCTTTCTATTCCTAATGCTACTTACTGCCTCAATTCATGACTTCCTTGTCTGGACTACTAGCCTCGTTCCACACTCTCTGGCCTCACACCTCTTTCCAATCTATCTGGTCAGGCTATGCCTGCTATACATCTGCTTAAATTTCTTCAGTTGTTCCCGATTTCCTACAAGACAACAGTCATGTTACTGGTTATGTAACACAAAGCCCTTTGTGACATGGCTCCCATCTAGCTTTTTCCATCTTTTTTCCTGACATACTCCTTCCTCCTGTCACCCATACTGTGCCCAAATGTACATGTATTCCAGCAATATCAAACTCTTTCATCTAAAAGCTCCTCTAGTGTACTTCTGTGACAGACAGAATAATGCTCCACAAAGATTTCCATGTCCTAATTCCTGGAACATGTGAATATGTTACCTTACATGGCAAAAGGGACTTTGCAGATGTATGAGCAAGGATCTTGAGGTAGGGAGATTATTCTAGATTAACCATGTGGACCCTAAATGTAATCACAAGGATCCATATAAGAAGGAAGCAGGAGAGTCAGAATCAGAAGATGTCACAATGGAAGTGGAGCTCAGAGAGAGAGCTTGGAAGATGTTATGCCTCCGGATTTGAGTTCAGGAAGGAACGACAAGCCAAGGAATGCAGATGGCTTCTAGAAGTTGGAGAGGGCAAGGAAACAGATTCTCCTCTGGAGCTTCCAGAAAGAATGCAGCCCTGCTGAAACCTTGATTTTAGGACTTCTGATGTCCAAAACTGTAAAACAGTAAATTGTGTTGTTTTAAGCCACTGAGTTTGTGTAATTTTTACAGAAGCAATAGAAAATTAATACACTGCACTATACTCGTATGTCTCATGTCCCCTTTTTTTGCACAATGTGCACAATGTTTAACAACAGAGATAGTAGACAGTTCATTTTTATAATCCTCCAGAAAACTCGGTCCAATTTCTTGTTTATCATATGTTTTGTTTGAAAATATTCGCTAAATATAAAAGAGTAACTAGAACTGACTAGTGAATACAAATGGACAATGCCTTATAGCACCACCAGTTTCAAAGTTATGACAGATATATGGTTTTATAATTTGAAAAAACATGCAGCTATACAAATAAGCACTCCATTTTTCCAAAATAATAATTACCAAAACTATGGGGAGACTGTATAAACAGTTTTCAGAATACAATTTGTGGATATGGAAAACATAGAAGAAAGTGATCAAACCTAACCAAGATAAATCATGTGACATTGTTTCCTTTTCTAAAACGTTTTATAATTTTGATTTTTAAATAAGGAATCCAAATGTCAAATCTCTACCAACAAATATCTAAATATTTTAAACATTTTATACCCAGATATAGCTGACTGATGTCAGTCAAGGTTATTGAGCAGTTAGTACAGTAGGAATTCAATAAATGCTTGTTAATAATTGTATACAGAATCTATTAATTTGTCCTTTGGGAAGATGAAGGTGCTTCCATGTCACATTAGGTCAGAAGTGCAAAAAACCCTAAAAGAAATTACCATAAACAAATACAGCTGTACACATCATATATAAGTACTCATAACTGGAAACAATTGGAGGTTCTGGTCAAAGTTTGGAAAGACTGTTGTGTGTGTGTGTACACACGTGTGTATGTTTGTGTATGCATATTACATGCCCTTTATTTGGAAAGAGATTTATAACAGCTAAGGCCCTTTGGAAATTTTTATTCTTTAAAAAACAAAACATTGCCGACCAAGAATTTCCCTTCAACTTGGACCTCATTCTTTTGGGATATGCAGATAAGGGCAATTGCTTTTTCAAGGTAACTTTGCTTGGTGACTAACACTTCACATTATCTTGACTATCCTCTCAGGAACCCCCACCTTCTAGTCCTGGTCCAGTCCTTTGATTAGCAGGAAAATTTAAGTGGTTTAGCACAGATCCATCTTCACTTGATCTTCACTTTCATAGTTCTACCAGCAGCTCTTACTTACATTAGTGAACAATTGAAAAAATCTTGAATGACTTTCTCTTCTATTGATATTTGAATCATTACAATGACATTTAATAGCAGCAGAATATTAAAAGAAGGGATTTTTAAAATAGTTTGTAATATGAATAAGCTTGTCTACATAATTTGAACTCTGATAATACAGGCCTATAAGCTGACATGATGATGCTATTATGAAAAACAATATTTTTGTCTCCTTAAAAAAGTCAGTGAAAATTTCTACTATTAAAAATACCCCCAAAAGAACAGAAACCTACACACTTTTTTAAATCCAGGGAAATTAACTGGAGAAAATAGAATGCTTGGAAAATATTAGGATCAATTCAAATAATTTCTGAACAATAATTTATCAGAAGTTTTCTTCCCACTCTTATTTTCTCTGCTTTCTGTATTACTAAATTTTCACCAACTCAGAAAAGCCACCAGATGGCAGTGGAGAGTTCAATTATTTTACAGAATGTAGTTCAAGGAAAAACTGGAAGAATCCTCTTTTCAAGTTGAAGTTGTTCTTTTTCTCTGATATGAAAATATATTGAAGGGAAAATGTTAATTCACTAGTTTATGGAGACCTTTCCTCATCACTGATAAAAATAATTTTTCTTTATCATTCACAACAAATGTATGCCATATATGGGATACAGACTAACTGGAGTATGGTTTTAGAGATACAAGTAAAATGCCAGTGAAAGAACTTTACTGAAATCAAGGTAGCTGTGTTAGTTAGGAAATATTTCAGTACAGGTAGTGAGATGTACATGATAACTGAATAGTGTTTAGGATACCCACAAGAGGCTTACTGACTCTTTTTAAAGAAATGCTTATATATAACTGGCAGAGATTTTAAAACTTGGCAGTTATCCACTGTCATTGCCTTAAGGCAAGATTTTCCAAGCAAGGCAACAAACACTCCAGATGTCTTAAGAGACTACAACTCTATGAATTGAAATCTGTCGAAAATAAGCAAAAATGGGCTAGGTAAGACACAGTTTAGTATTTTGAACAGTTAAACCTAATTTCACTTAGACTTGTCACCATCTGCAAGGAGAAGTACCTTATTTTTACTTTAGTTTTGTAACAATATAGCATGTACTTTTCAACAAGACTAACAATCGCATGTTTTTTTCATCAAACCTCTGTTTTAAACTGAGTAACATCCTCTGCTCCCTGGCATTAGGACAAACTGTGTAGCATAAAATTAAATGTAATCAACGATGGGCCTCAAGTACTCTGGCTACAAACTTTAGCCATCTAAATGTGTTTGATCAATTTGCAAATATGTAAAATATGTTACAGAAAAAAAAGTGTCACTTTATGTACTGAGTATACTCTGAAGGTGTTCAATAAATGCTTGTGAAATAAACATAAGGATAAACTTCTATTTCTACTAATGCTGTTGCAGCTCAAAACTTTTGCTAATGAAAAAGGAAACAGGTCCCGAAAGGCTCAGGGACTTGCCTCAGTGAACAAAGCTTATGACGGGCTGGATTGAAATCCAAGTATCTTAATTTCCAATTCTACAGGTTTCATAATACTCATCAGAACAACCTAAATCATTTCAGGAAAAATAATTCAAATCGCGAGTTTTTACTGATCATCATTGTAGACAAAAGTCGGCATGTCAATATTAGTTGTCTGTAGAAATGTCCTGCCAACTACCAATCGTCAGCATGAGATTAACCATGGCAAATTTTAATACACTATAAGCCACTTTTCCCATCTGTATGAAGGGAACAAAGATTGAATAAGTATTCTCCTGCCTTCAGGAGATTAGTCTATGGCAAACATATCTCAAATCTAAGTAAAATAATTTTTGATTGGCTAAAGTTTATCTTTCTATAGTACAATTATTCTCATTATCATGGATGACTAAGAGTTTTACACTTGTTTCACCAAACAGACAAAATAATAAAAGTAATAATTTCTAAGAGTTAAGCAAACTTTAAAAACTAACTGGCACTTACACTTATTTCGTATAATACAGAGGGTGCCAAAAAATGTATACACATATTAAGAAAGGAAAAAACTGTAATAAAATGGTTATACTCAATATATACCAATAACAAAAGACGAATACAAGTCACGTTTGACTTCTGCAATTACAAGAGGTGCTCAAAGTGGTTCCCATCAGCGTCCAGACACTTCTGCTTACAGCAAACTACTGCTTGAGCATAGATAATATCTCTTAAAATGTGTAAACATTTTTTTGGCACCCTGGTATATACTTAAAAAAAAATCAGACAACTTCTTTCAGATCTCAAGATGAGATCACCCTGGATTATCCAAGTGGAGCCTAGATCCAATGACAAGTGTCCTTACCAGAGAAGGGCAGAGGGAGATTAGAGACAGAGAGGAGAAGGTCATGTGAAGATGGAGGCGGAGATTGGAATAATGCAGATACAAACCAACAACACCTGAAGCCACCAGAAGCCGGAAGAGAAAAAGGAAGAATTCTCCCATAGAGCCTTCAGTGGGAGTATAGCCTTGCAGACACCTTGCTATTGGAACTCTGGCTGCAAGAACTGGGACTATCGCTTTAAGTCACACCATTTGTGTTCATTTATTACAGCTGCCACAGGAAACTAATACAACTCCAGACCAATGAATCCATCAGCTCAATACGTCCCGTGATTACCACAGCTCATACATTCCAAACTGAACACATCCTATTTCCTCTCCCTGAGAAAAAACAGTGCACCCTCCATTCTATGTAATTGGTAACACCATCAATATAATTTCTCTTCAAATTATTTCACAATCCATTTCGAAACATTAATTTGATCCCAGTTATTCTTCCTCAGAAACATGTTTTCAGTTTCTTTGACTGCTTTTCTGGCCTGTAGTATAGCCGAATGATTTTCATGGCGTCCCTGACTGGTCACTCTGCAATTCACTACAGTCTTTCCTACAAGGAGTGTTATATGTCTGAAAGCAGATGTGACCATGCCTCTCTCGTGTGTGACCCTTTATAGCTTGACTGTGTCTTTCCTTCCCTATCAAGGCAGCTTTACTTATGGATTGGCACAAGCATTTGTGAAGCACTATCGCATAAACACCAAGGAGTTTCATCTTTATGGTGTATAGAAGACACCACAATGAACAAATCTGCCAAGGCAGAGGCCCAACCTCAAAGACTCTATTTTCTACTAAAGGGATTTTCAAAGCAATTAAATATTTCAGCCCAAACTTTTTGTTTTACATGTTGAAATCCAAAATTCCTTGCAAGACATATGAAACCCTTTATATGCTATGCCCAGTCTACATTTTGGGTTTCATCTTAGTCACTAAGAACTACCCTACTGTTCTCTTTAAATAAGTGATCCTTTTCAAGTTCTGGTTCTTTGGAGATCTTTAGTATGACTGATGACATCACAATTCTCCTATTACAGAATTCTGTTCTCCACCGTTGTTGTTGTTGTTTTTCCAAACATCCCACATGTACTCATCAAACTCAATAGATTTTAACTTCTGTCTTCCCTGTTCTCACTGCTGTTACTTTCAGTCAGGAAATCACTTTTATGTCAGGCATTTTTGGTTGAAAGGAACACAGGCTCCTTTAGGATACCACAAGGAAAAAGGGATATTTTTGAAAGTGTATTTGTGGATTGCAGATGAATATTAAATTATCAAAATCCAAAACATCATTAGCGTCTATTTCTTCTTGTTCTCCTTCCCTGTCTCCCTGCCTCTTTCTCAGCCCTGTTTTCTTTTCCTTTTTTTCCTTTTCTCCCCAACTCCTTCTCTCTCTCTCTCTCTCTCTCTTTTAATCATGGACCACAGATCACATGGTCCCTTCAGCAAAACTTTTTAACTTCCTTATTCTTATCTCTCCCATTCCCATCTAGTTCCTAACTGACCATACTTCTCTACTGTCTAGTCCAAATTCAATAATGTTTGACTGACATAGCTAACTATCACTTGTAGTACGAAGAATAATGCCCTCACCTCCTCGAAGATGTTCACATCCTAATCACTGGAACACGTGTTACACTACATGGCAAAGGGTACTTTGCAGATTTGATTAATTTAAGGATCTTGAGATGGGGAGATTTTCCTGGATTATCTAGGCAAGTCCAACGTAATCACAAGGACCTTCATAAGGGAAACAGAGAGGCAGAAGAGTCACAGCCAGAGGAGAAGTTATGACAACAGAAGCAGAGGTGAGAGTGATGAGGTCTATGAATCAAAGAATGCAGTCATTACTAGAAGCTGGAAAAGGCACTGAAACAGATTCTCCCCTAGAGCCTACACCAAAAACACAGCACTATCAACGTATTTCAGACACGTGATCTCCAGAAGTGTAAGATAAAAAAATGGTACTGCTTTAAGTCACTAAATTTTTGGTGTTTTGTTGAAGCAGTGATAAGACACTAATACAACAGTGTACCTAATTTCCACACCACCTCATGGATCACCTTCAAGCTATTAGTAGATCGCCCATGGATCAGGGGTTCATCCTCTGGTCCAGCAGTGGTCCCCTCTGTGCTGTTGCTAGAATGAACATCAATTCTTCAACATGACTTAAAATGCACCACCATTGACTGGCTCTTTACTGTGACCCTCTACTCCTCACTTCTCCCTTTAAATATATAGAAGAATATATCTTTTATCACCTCCATGATACAGTGTCACACTGTCATGTTTATTAACTTGAAATATTCCCCTCCCCGCTGAAATCCTATTCAACTTGCAAGGTTCATCCATATGGACTTTGATCTTCTCCATGTACATTCACCACGAACAAGGCATCAGTCTGCACAATTAACATTCATCTATACCAGCTGTATATAAAAGTTTACTGACAACTAAAATGGAACAAGTAAGTTTATGGTGAAATTTCATAGGCATAACAGATGATTATTAAACAAAGATACTGGATAATTTTACTTGTCAGGAGTAAGTTCTATTTGTTTGTTAGACTTATTCTAATTAAAGACAATTTCAAATGAATATTAAAATTCTTCTAGACCTAATGTCAAAACTTATTTTTAAAAATCAGGATAAGTAGAAGAGGGGGAATATTATTTTTTCCCCTAGAAAAATTAAACTGCATTTTTTTTTTCACTTCAAAAAGTAAAGAAACAAAACCTCAGAAGTTTGGTCTTGTTAGCTATCCCAAAGGAAAACAAAGGAAAAATGCTTCATACTTTTTGACATACTTGACAAACTGGGAATAAACATATGGCAACATAAAAAAAGGCAAATGCTGAGGGACTAACTAGTTTGTCTCTTGCTCATGTGGAATTAAGCACATTGACGTCCAGGAATTCCCAAAAGAGCGGAAGCACATAAATCACACTGGCATGAGATGTCAACACCCCCACTAGTCTTTCTCACTCCTATTCGGTGGAATCTCACTTTCCTTGCACACTAGCATAATTTCTTTTACTTAAAGAATGAGCCAGAAATAACAAACACAAAGATTAGATCCTAAACTATCCTTATTTTTTTTTTCACTTAAAGTAAAACAAAACTTTGTTTTAGTAACATATTCTAATGGCTACAAGTCCTTACAGCCATAGTATTACACATCCAATAAACTCTCAAATGCTTAAGAACTGGATATTCTTCCTAATGGCTAAACTAAATTATTCTTCGAACAATTCACTTTTTTTGTTTTTCGTTCTATTCTTCAGAAATAACAACAACGAAAATTAGAACCTAAACTACCCTGAACTTTTATAAATTATTTGTGCTTAGAGTTACGAGTTGAGAAAAACCTCTTGAGAGACTTGCCTTCCTCTTGCTCTCAGGAAGAATGGCATTTAAATCATTTTACACAAACAAGCGTCCATTGTCAGATTCTAGAATGAAGAGAATATCAACCCCCTGTGGTAACCTTTTTACTCTCGAATAGCTGGCTACTTAAGGTAGCTTTTATATATCTTAAATACTTTCTAGAATAAGATGTATTCTTCTGCTGTAATATTGCCTCTTATTCTTCTCTAACAATTGTGAATACTTTTCTTCTATACTAAAGTCACTTGCTTATTTATCACGTTATCAGTAATCATGAATGACACCCTTTTCATGGTGATCTGTATTGAACAATATTATTAAAACTAAAATATCTGTATAATCACAGTCCTTCTTTAAAGCAGCAATAAATGTAGGAAAATTTAAACACAGTAATATTTAAAGAATCATATTCCTTTCCTTCTAACAGATTTTGACATGCATTTCAAGCTCATGAAAACATTCATGATTTGCAATGGTTCACTGTCTTCATATAAACTCTTAGCATGTCTTAGATGTTGCTTATTCTGAGTTTACATATTTTGCTTCAGTAGTCTCATATATTATACTAATTTCTATTTATGTAAAAAAACAGTTTTTCTTAAAATCTCTATTTCATTTTACCTCTATTTTTCTAAAACTGTGTTGGTCATGTAGTATCCTCACTGATGCAACTCAGCCTGAACAATAAAGCCACACTTAAATTCATTCATGTAATCATTATTTCATTAAGATGTTTCACTGAACCCTGACTCTGAAACACACACCATATTTGGAACAGTAGAGGTTATACGCATATATAAATCATGGTCCTTGAATTTACCATCTTATATTCTAAGGATGGATATGAGAGCAAAGAGAAACAGACAAAAATTCTGGATTCCTTTCTCTTCCCTCATCTCTATATCCAGGTCCCTCTAGCTTCATGTCTCTTCAGTATCCCAAATTCTTGGGCCAAATCACAACTTACACTTTAGTTCTCCAGAAGTGCTATACTCATACTTTGTACACAATAGTCCCTGTCGTGCGGGAGACCCTGCTCTCTGCGCCATTTGTCATGTGGGAGACCCTGCTTGCTGTGCCATTTGTCCTGCGGGGCGGCCTGCAGGGTCTCTGGTCCCGCTCCCCACATACGAATGCAGGATATGGTGAGACCAAAAAGGAACAACCACAGAGCCATAGGTAGGGGAGTCATACCACTATGGTCTCACTGGAGGCTGGGTTCACCGGACGTGCGACCTGCTGTCCGTTTTTCTGCCAACCCACCGACTCTCGTCTGCTCTCCTCGGCAATCCTCGGCTCTCCTCCATAGCCGCAGCAGTTATATTAGCGACCAACTGGCTCACTGGCTACAGCCGACGGCCAACCAGCCACAGCCGACGGCCATCCACTACCCGAGCCAGCACCTTTCCACGTGAGGCCGAGAGCCTGGAAACTACTTTCCGGGGCTCTGTCCCCACAGTCCCTCAACAGTTTACGTTATTTCCCTGCCCTTAAATCCTACCCCACATTCTTAGTTACACAATATAAAAAGAACTATTTAAGAATAGCCATTATTAACAGAGACCATAATACCGTGTTTCCCCCAAAATAAGACCTAGCCGGACCATCAGCTCTAATGTGTCTTTTGGGTCTTATATTAATGTTTGCTCCAAAAGACACATTAGAGCTGATGGTCCGGCTAGGTCTTATTTTGGGGGAAACACGGTGTCCTCTTGGAAAGACCGAGCATTTCATTGACTTTAACCCTTCAAACAAACTAAAGACAATATTTTTAGTTTAAAAGTTCTACAAAGACACAATGGAAATATTCAAAACAGATTCTTTAATTTTCATACAAATACACTAATAAAGAAGAAGGAAGGAAGGAGGAATGGAAGAGAGGAAGAAGAGGAGAGGCAAAGAGGAGAAGAGGAGGAAAGAGGAAGAAAGGAAGCAAGGAAGGAAGGGAGAAAGGAAGGAAAGAAGGAAGGAAGGAAGGAAGGAAGGAAAGAAGGAAGGAAGGAAGTGAGGAAAGAAGAAAGAGGAGGAGGGAGGGAGTGAAGGAGGGAGGGAGGCACGGAAAGGATAGGAAAGATGGGAAGGAAGGAAAGGCGAGACAGACAGACACAGACAAACCAACCAACAAGAACATTAACCTAACCTTTCTAAACTGGTTAAGATAAAAGACTCTCCAAGCAAGGATTTGCTTTACAGGTGGTTTTTGTACAGAATTCTACAAATGATAGCAACTCAAATGTTTACTCAGTAAATTGCTACAATGCTTCATACACTCAAGGAGAATGGGTAATATTGATAGTCTTTGCATTTTTCTTCAAGGGCTGCTTATAAAACCTAAAAAGAAGGTATAAAATTGTTCCAGGGGAAAACCTATCATGTAACAAAGGCTGAATATCTGCTTCCATAGATTAAAGGCCTTGATGCTAAATGTATGCAAAACTTTAAAACATTACCTAAGAGGCCAGATTCACGACTTCAATCCTTAATTGTTGTAATCATATACATACCCAGAGTGATATTTAAAACAAAACATTGTAAAGTTTATTTTTAATATTTCAATCAAGGATAATATGATGATATAACTGCCTTATTATATTTAATTTGTTCCTTAAATTAACAGCAATGGGGTTGTAAGCCAACATGATAAAAATAATATATCTCCAGTTTGTGTATAAAGAGCTCCTATTGCTTTCAAGCTAGTTCTGTTAATGAGAAACAAATACCTACTTCTAAATTTTTATGGAATGACCATATGTGTTTATCTAAAGTAAACACTATACACAATTGATATGCTATAAAAAATTTACCATTACTCTGTGCATTATCATCATATTTAATATGTACTTGCTTATTAAAATATCTAGTTCTGCTTTTCTAGTGGCCACAGGGATCTAAACCACAGGTCTAAAAACAATATTCTAGTAAAAGACATAGGAAAAGCATTGGGCTTCAAATCATGTTTATTGAACTTCCAAAAAATTTATAAAACTGAAAATAAAAAGAGAATTAAATGATAAGAACAAAGATAAGTAGCCCTCTGGGTGAATATGCGAGATTGAACATCAAAAATTGATTTTTTATTCCCTGGCTTTGATACCACTGGTTTTATAGGTTGGGCTGGGCGTGAAGAAGGAGCCATTAATCTTTTGAGGAGAAGATGACAAGTGCGTTCCTCTCCTACTGAATCTACGGCAATCAGTAACAGAGCTCTTTAGTAAGCTACATATCTACTTCTCTAAACAAAGGTGCCATGGTCACAGGTATCGGCTGAAATGAGTGCAAGCTGTGAAAGTGTATGCATAAAGTAATATTACTTATTCCCAAATTGCACACTTAAAATTCAAGAATCAAACAAACTTCCATCAACCTGGGTTTTAACAGATACTGGGGGAAGCTACCATACTTCAAAGTATACAGAAAAGTAAAGAAATCAAACATGCCGCTAAATCCCAGTACCTGCCTTATTTGTCATTTTTACATAGAAAACACGTGGGGTTTTTGAGAGGTATGAAGTAGGTATATGACAATTATATTCATAAACAGAAGAAAAGAAGATCTCAGAACTTCTGCCAAACTTAGGGAAGCATTTTATCACCACCCTCCTAAAATAATTATGTCATTAAAATAAAACTTGAATTTGAGACAGGCCGTTGAGTTTTCTCAGGTATCTGGAGCAAAAGGAGATACGAATTTTCCAAGTGTCCCACATTTCCACCTCTGCGCCCTTGCTTCTCAAACATACGAAGTTACGCCCCAATTTCATAAAAGATTTTTCCCCAAATTAGAGTTTATGTAGAATGGACCTGTCACCACTATTTGATGATGGAAAAGTCATACTTGCATTTTGATAAATAAATCATAGATCTGATATACACAAAACTGAAAAAGAAACAATTTTATGTAATCAAGTATAATAACCAGAAAAATGAAGTTTTTAAGATTCAATCAGTATTTCTATTTGGGATAGTTTCATTTTGTTATAATATTTGTACAGATGAGTATTTCTCTTCTACGTGGCCAGTATCTCAAGATCCATGTTAAATACTTTTAACATAAATTACTATTCTAGAAAATATCACTGTTGTAGAAATTATCAGCTTGCATCACGACTTACTCCTCCTTCCACCTACTCTAACTCCCAAGGGTATGCTCAAATTTCCTTGCAAGTGGCAAACAAAGAAATCAAGATACCTGCAATTTGCCACTAATCCATTCATATTACAAAATAAAACACTATATCATAATCTTGCCTTAGAGTTTTCTCTCATTCAAAAAGACCCACCAAGAGGAAAAAGTCAAATAATGTATAAACATAGAGACGCTATTTTTTTCACGTTGCCTACAACCACATCAATGGCAGATACAACAGCTCTACAATAATCAAAAAGTTCTACAGCCAACAGTCTCAGTAAAATTCCTTTTACTCTCAACCCTGTACCATCCCCTTGTCCATGCACAAAGTAAGCCTCAATCCCTCCGCAGACTTAAGACCAAGATGGGGCTCATGAGAGCAGACTTGCTCTCTACTTTCCTTGCATGGGGCCTTTTTCATTAGGTAATCAGCGTGAGTTTGAAGTTTCTTAACCTAAAGGACTGAGAAGAGTTGCTGCAGCCCCATCTCAGCCATTTCATTCCCTCTCCTTTCTGAATTCCAAAGATACTTTTGTTCATACAATTCTTGATATCACAACACTCTACAGTCTCTTGCACATTATCTTTTCTTTAGCCCCACTGTCTGTCTAGAACTAATAGCTAACACATTCTAGTTCTATCAACTAAACACAATACATTTCTTCTGACATTATATCTAAAAACTATGGCTACAAAAATCTTGTAACCCCACATAAAATGTGAGTGTGGCAAGTCTTTCTATCACCAGTGACTTATTAGACAAGAAACAACTTCAGTTAGATAATATTTATTCAGTTGTCTTGTACATTTCACAAACGCCATATATCAACAGCCAACTGAAAACCAAGATGTCTGACAACATGTAAACTTTTCCATAAGTTTCAACATAATTCTATTTAGCAGCTCCTTTGACATCACCATTCTACTTTACCTCTATCCTTCCTACTAACATATTAGGATGTTTCTCCACGACATTTTTTTAAAGAACGCTGGTGTATTCTTTAAACATTTGCAAAATACCTGAGCGGATCAGCTGAAGTACAACCCTAAAAAGAGTCTGCCCTAAGCAAAGCTGACACTGAAATGGTAACAGTAAAAGTTAACGTGAAAAAAATTCACAATATTTCCATGTAAAAATTAAAATAGCACCCTTTATAAATGAATGTTGAAAATCACTTATTAAAATGAAATCAAACTGCAAGGTTTGAGTACAGAATCCATTCTAATTCATGGTAATTAACAAAACATGCCACATTTTTTTCCAACTTATTTCCACCTTTCTAGTTCCCTATGAGTATGCTCCACTCATTTAAAGATATAGCTACAATGTTTCCACAATAAGGATTCCCGTTAACTCTCAACCTCTCTACAAATGGCACATGTGTAAATATAGCACCATCACTTCAAGCCATAAAAATGAGAGAAAAGGAAGGAAGGAACACTGCTTACCAGAGCCTCTTTTGGTCACAACCTTCAAACTCTGAGTAAAAGTAGCATATAAGAGAATCAAGTGCGGAATCGGAGCTTTCATCTTCCAGCTCTTATAGGCTGTTCCCTAAAACAAAGATAAAAAAGAAAATATATACTTTAATATATACATATATATATATTATTTTTGTTAGAATTCTGATCATGGACAAGTGGGGCAATGAATTCCACAAAAGGGAAGAATGTGAACAGGATCTGTATAGTCTCTATTCCCATATGTTGTGGTTCCTAAGTTAAATCAAAACCAGTAATGTCAAAATTATGTCTCCATAGGCCTCCCGAACTGTTTTAAAATCTTATGGTCGCTTAAAGTTTAAAATTTCTCTCTATTGAGAGGATCCAGTTGTGTTTATTTATTTATTTACTTATTTTATTTTCACATTTTTATTGGGGGATAATGGGAGGGGGCTCGTCCCTGTCAGTGGAGCTGCTCAGTTTCTTCAGCTGGCCCTGGGGGCCCTTGGGGTGCTGAGCACATTGAGCATGATCCCATCATCTCAGACGGGCACTGGATAGTTGTAGGGTGTGACCTGGTTGATCATGGCAGTGTACTTGGTGTAAGGGCTGGTGGGGAGGCAGAATTATAGTCCTGGCCATCTTGGTCTGGGCGGCAGCCTAGAGAATCTAATTGTGTTTAAGTAAGTGGAAACAATCCCTTCAAAAAGCCTATTTCACTAACAATTTACTTTTAATATAAATTGCCAAACATTAACATTTTTAATGTTCCATGCTGCAACAGAATATGGTTGTATTCAGTATCACTCTTTCCAATTGAGAAGAAATCACAAAATCTCTGCCTCTAAAGACTTAATTATAATTTTGCAATTCTCTTTCAAAAAACTCTAAAAGATACTTCAAGAGAATTTAAGACTATGGCTCTATTGAAAGAAAGTACACTGTCTATGAAAGCTACAGGAAGATACATCATTTCTTCCCATTACAAGGCTTTCAGAAGGATACAATAAAGGACACTAGCCTAGTGTCTGGATTTCAAAAGCAGGAAATATTTCATCTGAAATTAACTGAAATGAACATTGTCTTTCTTAGAAAATCACCCCTCTTTTATTTTTCTTATAAGACTGAGATAGTAGAGCTGAAAGACTGAATTTCAAAAAAGTAGCAAGTCAGAACACAGTTCAAACGTGGACATGACAGCACAAGTTCTTTTGCAAGACAGTTGAGGACTAATCACACTCCGGTTTCCATCACTACAACTTTATTAAAGATGAGGAAGCTGAAGCGGTGATTTCTGAGGCACATTTTTTTTTTCTTTTTCTTTTTTTTTTTTTCTCTCTTAGAACCTCAGATACCTCTGAATACTTTTAAATGACTAATTCACTCATATTAATAAAAGTCTGTTAAAACACATTTTAATTCACAAAAAAATCCAAATCCATTCATTTGCAGTAAAGTGTCACCATCATCATTTTAGTCAGAAAGTCAGTGAATTCTTAAAATAAGCATTGAGAATAAGCTATTTTAATTCCAGTTCCTTTAAAATGATTATAGCCTGTTTCAGTTTTCCAACCAAGGACTTTGAGTCCACATAAAGACATAAATGACACCTAGTCCGAAAAGCCGACTCATCAGCCACATCTGACAAACTGTCACATTAAAGTGCAAGCCTGATATATGGTGATGGAAGGACAACTGACTCTGGGTGGTGAGCACACAATGTCATATATAGATCATCTATTATAGAATTGTACACTTGAAACCTATATAATTTTACTAACCAATGTCACCCCAATAAATTTCATTAAAAAATTAAATTAAAAAAAGTACAAGCCTGACTCATGCATTTTTAAAACCCGAATCTCATTTCCCAGCCAACACACTAACTGGAGCTGCAGGAAATCTTCAAGTTGATATCTTCAGCCTTCAGGTTAGCAGTGAGAATCAGATCTTCTCTCAGTGTGACTTTAATCAGCGCTGCCCAAGAATCTCCAGGATCCAACTATACACTACAAGACCTTCCAGCTTAACTACTTTAGTACTTTCCTCTAGTTCAAAATACTATTCCATTACTCATTTCATTTCTATAAGGCATAAAAGCTAGTTTGCAATTCTATTTCTTAAAATTAAATCGGTTTGGAAAGCATCAATTTGGTAGCATCAAGATCTTTAATTGAATCTCTTGAAACCTTGGGTATCAGGGAAAACAAAAAAGTATTACATAGCATTTCACAGATTTAACACCTTGGTCAATCTACAATAATCTTTACAAACTTCTTTGAGGTAATTTATTGTATCTTAAAAGATTAAACATGTGTAGCCATAGACATCCAAGCTTTGCCATACTTATTGCATAATTAAAATTCTACTCAGAAACTATAATGCAAACTATACACCGGGAGTGCCCAAAAAATGTATACAAGTGGACACTTTGGTCAACATTGCTCAAGCAGTAGTTCATCATAATCAGAAGTGTGTGGACACTAATGGTAACCACTCTGAGCACCTCTTGTAATGGCAGAAGTCACATGTGACTTGTATTCATCTTTTGTTATCAGTATATATTGAGTATTACAATTTTAGTGCAATTTTTTCCTTTCTTAAAATGTGTATACATTTTTTTGGCACCCTCTGTATAAACATTTACTGAGGTTCTCATGTGTTTTCTTTTTGTCACATTGTAGCTCACACTATCAGTGACCTAATTTCAAGAAGCTTTCATTTCTGGGTGGATAGACCTAACATTATTTGCCTGTTTCCTGTTAAAAATAACATTGACCACTTGGCTTCACTTAAACCATGATTAAATCTTATGCATATCACAGCAGTTATAAGCAAACAGTCTGTATGGGTACTTAACCCAGTTTTACCACCTTTGAGCTGTGTGATTTGTTGCACATAACCTCTCTGTGACTAGTTTCTTCATTGGCAAAATAGGTATTATTACAGTACAGATAGCACAGTGCCTACCTAGAACAGCACAGACACTAAGAACAAACTAAATCAATGAAAGCTGCTGTTTTATTGTTTTATTGCAGTTGATTGTTGTTGCTATTATTAACATTGTTACAGACTCAACTCACATCCTCTCACCTGTGAAACTTTCTGTATATACCAGCTTTCTTTACATCCTAACCCACACTATTAGCTTATCTCTTAAATTATATTCCTAGTCTACCACACTTGAAGTCCCTCCAGTGTAAATGTGTGTTTGATTCATCTTTTTTCATATGGAATAGTCAATAAATGTTTGCTGAAAAAAATAAATGAATGAAAGACTGAATGTGGCTGCTATTACATGCAGTTGAATTTTGGCATTCAAACTCATCATTTGATAAACACTTATTAAGCATATACTAGTTACAAGATGCTGTGCTATGGTGCAGTGGGGACACAAAGACAATGTAATGTACTCTAATAAAGAAGGCTCACAGACCAATAAACGAGACAAATGCTCACCTACTTAATTAGACTGGCCCTATTGCCATATGGTGAGTATAATGTGCTGAGGGAGTAGAGAGAGGAATCTATTAATTTTGCTCCAGGTTGGGTCTGGTGAAGTCATAGGGAAGGGCTTTCAGAAGAAGAAACGTTTCAGCTAGATCATAAGGGAGAGACTTTCTAAGGGAAAGAGAATTCTGTGTCCAGGGCAAAGGACAAGGAAGATTGTCAGTCTAATAAGCAGAATAATGCCCACACCTAAACATGCCCATGTGAATTTCTGGATCCTGTAAATATGTTACTTACATAGCAAAGGGACTTTGCATATGTGGTTTAAGTTAAGGACTTTTTATTTATTTCTTTTTCTTTTCTTTTTTTTTTTTTTAAGGAGAGCGCAGCTCACAATTGCCCATGTGGGGATCGAACCAGCAACCTTAGTGTTATTACCACCATGCTCTAAACCAACTGAGCTAACCCGCCACCCAATAAGTTAAGAATTTGGAAATGGGAGATCATGTTTTGAGTAAGCCCCGTGTAATCAGAAGCATCCATATAAAAGGGAAGCACCAAAATCAGATTCAGAGAGAGAAAATGTAAAGATGAAAGCCAAGGTCAGATATTAGAGTGCTGCACTTTGAATATAGAGGAATGGGACGTGTGCCAAGTAATGTTTGTGGCCTCTAGAAGCTGAAAAAGGCAAGGAAATATATTCTACCCTAAATCCTCCAGAAGAAATGCAGGCATGCCAACACCTTGATTTTATTCAATGCATTTTGGACTTCCAACCACCAGAACTGTAAGACGAAAATTTGGGGTTGTTTTAAGCCACTAAGTTTGTGGTAATGTGTTACAGCATCAATAAGAAACTATTACATCAAGGATGTGAAATGACAAATTTCAGGAATGAAGTGCAAATAGACCACAGGTTGGGGGCTGTCATGACAGAAGTTGAAGATATCAATGTAGAATTGTTAATAACAGGATATGCCAGGTAGGAAATTGGGACTTTCCCCTCAGGCCCCCTACAATGGTTTTTACTCATATTCTAACTTCATCATCCAATAATATTTCATGCAGCTTCACTTTCTTTACCATTTTTTTAAATAATGAAAACAATATGAATATTGAATACATTTCCACACAATATCCATGATGACTCACCCGAGATTCTGACCCGCACCCTTTCACACATTCCTAAGATTCTTCGAGAATACACAATGGAGAATCAACTGATGCTCACAGGAGAATAATATGAACTGTTTTAGAACGCAAAGTTTGAAGGTGGAAGAAAGTAGTCAGCAGGCAGTGGTACAGGAAGATGAGGAAGAAGGTCCGCTTTAAATGCAGTAAGTGGTGAATACTGGAAGAACAGAATAGACTTGGGAATAAATCGAGCTTAGTGATATTGTTTAAAGTGGCATTAAAAGGAAGCTTTGAAAGTAGAGGCATATAGTCTGAGAAACTAGGTCTATTATGACACTATTTACCAATAGATAGAAATAGAGAAGATACGTTGGGCAATGAGGGTGGAGAAATACATGAAAGTATATTTGAGTCATGTAGATTTTAAATTGCCTGTGGAATCTCCTGTTCGAACTCTTTTGTAGTTAATTGAAATTATTAGCCAGATGCTCAGTAGGGACATGGCAACATTGTAACTGTAACTGAAGTTCAAGACATGGACTGGGATAAACAAGGAAGAAAGTATAGAGAAGAAAGCTTACACTTTCAACTCTGGAGCTTACAAATATTTATGAGACAGGCAAAGGGACTCAAAAGGGAGAAAAATCAGGTACTAAAGGGAATGGGAATCAGGAAGGAGTTGAGTCAATGAAGCAAGCAAGGATATCTAAGGATACAATCAACAGAGTTTATGCATTATAAGAATAAAGAGGCAACTGCTTTATAAGTACAGTAAGATGCTGCTGGTAATATCGACCAGTCGTTTAGTTAGACAAATGGGGGCATCATCAAAATTTTTAAGGAAGAAAATTAGCTTTGTTTGCTTGTTTCTAAATGGTAGGTAAGTTTGCAAGTGAAATGGAGGGAATCTGTACTTATTTGTTTTATTCCACTTATAAAGCAAAGAATTGGTTTTAGAATGAGAATGAACTAGACTCCTGGCCTACTGTATGTTACATTAGGCAAGCTACTTCATCTCTGTAAGCCCCAGTTTTATTATCTACAAAGCAAGGAGACAGTATGTGCCATGTTTACTTCATTTTAGTTTACTTCATTTCTGACCTATTTTCCCCCAACATATTGAGGTAGTACATACCAACTTCAAGGTTTTACAACCTTGAAATAAAATAATTGTCTTTATGGTGTCTACCACAGTATTTAACAGTGACATTTAACTGCAGACATTTTTAAATGCTAGCTCTTTTCCTCTGTCTCCTAGCTCTCCATTCCTGGCTGCTATGTAGTAATTATTTAGGCTCAAAAAATGATCCATTATATTTTATTTAATCCTTAAAGTTTTTACATTACTAAACACAGGATTATACCAATCATTTTCTTCACTTTAATCAAAATATAATTAAAGTATCCATTTGTGCATGAAACAAAGTATTTTACCAAGTGCACAATTTACATAAGCAATGT
Organism: Rhinolophus sinicus; assembly: GCF_036562045.2. Taxonomy (NCBI): domain Eukaryota; kingdom Metazoa; phylum Chordata; class Mammalia; order Chiroptera; family Rhinolophidae; genus Rhinolophus; species Rhinolophus sinicus. The sequence continues at coordinate 22,592,518 of NC_133768.1, read as the reverse complement.
CTGTTAAAATTGTGGAATAGATTCCCTATGGAGACGATAAACACATGCTCATACAGACTCTGCAACTAAAAGTTACCCAAAATGCATGATATTTAAATTTAGTCCCAGGGAAACGTGTTTCTTTTTTCATGAACCTATGGCAATTATCTTGGGGAAAATCAACCGCCCACAAATTAGGAAGATATCTATACATTTGTTTTTTAAAATTTAGTGCCTACCATGTTTCTGATACTGTTCTAAGAACTGGGGATACAAAATCATTAGGAAATGGTCACTGTGGCAAGGATCACATGGGAAAGAAACATGAAAATCAACGATTATAGCAAAGGGATAGGTATTATAAGAGAAGAATTATCAAGTCTATGGAGAGTGCTCAGTGCTGCCCAGAGAGGTCATGAAAACATTCCCAGAGGAGGGTAACATTTGGGCTGACTTTGCGCCAGGGTGGAAAGGGTTTAAAAAGTGATAGACAGCAGATTACAGATAGAGAAGAAGAAAAAAAGTGCATGAGGCATTTGAAAAACGACTGGTGGAAATAAAACTATATACTTGACAATGTATTCAATACAGGTTGGTAAGTAGGGAGGGGTATATGTTTAGATCATGAAAAATAACTTTTAAGTCACTAGGGTACTTTTTTACAAATTGGCCCGGACACAGTTTTTTGTTCGTTCGTTTGTTTGTTAACATAGTCCTAATCAGAAGACCATTCATTCCTCTAGAGCAGGGGTGTCCAAACTTTTCTCAACGTTTTTCACCAAGGGCCATATGCGATAAAATACACAAACAGCAGGGCCACTCACTCGAGGTGAAGTACGTATTGCCTCACCTGGTTTGTTTAAGTAAACTAAATATATTTTTGGAATTTGCTGTGGGCCAATTAAAAATGGATTGCGGGCCGCAGTTGGCCCGTGGGCTGCAGTTTGGACACCACTGCTCTAGAGCCTGGCTGGCAAAGGAATGTTAAGGTTCCAGATCTTGTAACCCAGCTTTCATACTGATCTCCAAACGTTAATTCATAATCTGACTAGAAGATGTCAATAAAATCTTCAGCCATATGGTTCTTGAAAGATTCCCCTACAGGATGCTGAAGAATATAATACTCAATAGTCAAATAATTCTGTCCAAAATGCATGTGTTCCTTATTTAAATACTGTCCTGAGAATTACACACCATAGTAGTTTGCTGGAGAGCAACCTGGCATAAAATGTGGGAATGTCCTGCAAACCAACAGACTGCAGTAGTAGCTGCACTTACTATGAGATAATTGTCACACCTGCTGGGTGGCACCAGTTGAGGCTCAAAACTTGTAGAAGAATCCTGTAAGGAAAGGGCTTGCTCAGTTCTCATGAAGTCTGGACCATACCCTTCAGTGAATGGAGAGCCAAAGGTGTTTAAGTAACTGAGTGTCATAACCAGCTTTTTATTATAAATAGTTGACCAACTTCTATCTAATCTACTACGAAAATAAGAACAATCATATAAATAAAATCAAGAGTGAAAAGAGAAGATATAAAATATACAATGACATAAAAACTTAGATTACTTTGAATTTTACTAAATTTGAAATATTTACAAAATGGATGGTTTTCTGAGATTATAAATTACTAAAATTTACTAAACAAAAAACAAAATGAATCAAACAAAAACATTTTAAAGTTCTAAATACCATTAAGTGCAAACTCCAAAAAATTTTGACTACAGAAAATAACACAGATAAGTACTTTCAAACTTTCAAAGAACACAATGTGATACAAGGAACATAAAATCATGGTTATGGTGGTAAAAACATAGAAAATCTTCAAAAACTGACAAAATAAATTATTAAAATATAAGGAATTTAATAAACTTTATAAAACTAGAGAAAACACTGGCAAGGGTAGTTAAATGTAACCAGTATTACTTAGCTTTTATCTAGAAATCTGCAGCCGAGAAATGACCCAGGAAGTATGAATAACAGCTATATATATATATATAAATATTAGAAAAAGGGAAAGGCGAAATATTTATTATCCATAGGTTATGGCTATAAAAAACATAAAAAAAACTATTCCATTATAAATGGAGAAAAAGAACTTACTCCAACATGAAAATATTGAGCACTCTGTCAATATTGACCAAAAAAAAGTCAAAATTTTCCAAATTGACATTATTCACTTCTAATCAAAATCCAAATGGAATTTTTATTTTCTTTCTTGAAAAATTAACTCTAAAATTGGAATGGAAGAATAAACAAGAGAAAAATTTAGAGAAAAAGACAAGGAATTAAATAGGACTTGCCCTGCAAGATACCAAAATGCATTTCAATTCTAGTTGTAATACAATCACAAAAGTTGATAGACTTATCAGGGAAAGGTGTATACAACACTGCATCAGATATCAGAAATACATAAGAACAATACATGATAAAGGAAGCATATGCCATTGAACAGAGAAATGAAATCTGTGGCAGTGAAAATTCTGAGATGGCCCCCAAGTTTCCCACGCCATGGTATTCATCCCTCTAGTATCCCCGCCCTTTAAGGTTGGGTGAGGCCTATAAGTATGATGGGGTATGGCTCCCATGATTAGGCTATGCTATATGGTAAAAGTAAAGATGTTTATAGTTTTAAATAAATCAACTAGTCTGTTGATCTAAAGTTAATCAAAAGGAAGACTACCCTGGGTGAGCCCAGCCTAATCAGGTAAACCTTTACAGGAGGGTCTATCTAGAGGTCACAGATAGAAAATGTCAGAGAAACAGGAAGCAACAGAGATGCTCTCCTATTGGCCTTGAAGAAAAAGCTGCCATGTTGTGGAGAGAACCACAGTCATGGAATGGTGTGTGGCCTACTAGCTGAGGGCCTAGACCACAAGGAACTGAATTCTGCCAATAATCACATGAACTTGGAAGAGGACCCCAAGTCTTAGATGAGTCTTCAGGCTAGCTGATACCTGGATTTCAGCCTTGTGAGACCCTAAGCAGAGAACCCAACTAATTTGTTCCCAGACTCTTGACCCACAAAAGCTGTGTGATAATACATTTGTGTACTTTTAAGCTGCTAGATTTGTGGTAATTTGTTATGCAGCTACAGGTAACTAATACATCACCTTAAATAATCATAAATCCAGACAGAGATTTATGCAAAGAGAAATTTGATAAAGCATTATTAAAGTATCTTATTAAAATAAATTGTAGGAAATACCTACCTATAAGGTGAAATATTATTTAGCCTTCACAAATATTTTTGAACTTAATCACTTAGAAAAAGTCACAAAATGTTGAGATAAAAGCACAATACAATGCAATATTGAGAGCATATTTCTTATTATGAATATACATGATAGAAGAAACTCTATCATAATATATAAGTATAATATGATCTTTAAAATCTTAAGTAATTATACCGATTTTGTTCTTCCATATTGCTATATGCTTGCCCAATTAAAAAAAAATGAACACGAACTGCTTTTCATAAAAATATATATGTTTTTCTATCATTTTAATTTTCCTTACAAAAGTTTTAAGATTTTAAGTGTATATTAACAGGTGAAAGGGTAAAGAAAATGTGAGACACACACACACACACACACACACACACACACACACAATGGAATAGTGTTCAGCCTTAAAAAAAAGAAGAAAATCTTTTAATTTGCAACATGAATGGACTTTGAGGGCATTTTGCTAAATGAAATAAGCCAGGCACAGAAAGACAAATGCAACGTGGTCTCACTTATATGTGGAATCTGAAGAATTCAAACTCACAGAGACAAAGTAGAAAGGTGTTTCACCAGAGGCTGGAGGGGTGGGGGAAATGGGGACATACTGATCAAAGGGTACAAAGTTTCAATTATACAGGAGGAATAAGTTTGGGATATTTAATATACTATATAGCGACTATAGTTAATAATACTGCATTTTACACTTGAAATTTGCTGACAGAATAAATCTTTTTATTCATTTATTTTATTTATTATGATTATTTTTTAATTGAGGTAACATTGGTTAGTAACATTATATGATTTTCAGGTATACAACATTATAACTCGGTATCTGTATACACTATAGCTGTATATATCTAAACTAATTTCCATTATGTTGCCATACATTAGACCCCCTTTTACTCATTTTGCCCTTCCTCTAGCCCCCTCCCCCTCTGGTAACCACCAATCTGTTCTCTGTATCTGAGTTTGTTTTTGTTTTATTTCATCGTTTGTTTCTTTTTTGTTTTATATTCCACATGAGGGAAATTATATAGTTGTTTTTAATTCTGACTCATTTCACTTAATATAATACCTTCAAGGTCCATCCATGTTGTCATAAATGGCAATATTTCATCTTTTTATGGCTTAGTAATATTCTTGTGTGTGTGTGTGTGTGTGTGTGTGTGTGTGTGTGTGTGTGTATAAGTACATCTTTTTTACCCAATCATCCCTCGATGGACACTTAGGTTATTTCCATGTCTTGCCTATTGTAAATAACACTGCAATGAACATAGGTATGCATATATCTTTTCAAATTAGTGTTTTCATGTTCTTTGGATAAATTCCCAGAAGTCTAATTCCCTTTCTTTTGACTTTCTAGTCAGGCAATAATTTCGTGATAATTAATTAGGCTTATCAAACACCTTGAAACAAGAAAAGGGAAACTCTATTTTGCCATGGTAATCCCATTATAAATTGATATATTCAATTTATCATTTATAAATCAGCACTGTTGTGAGTCTGACCAGTGGTACTCAAATTCCCCATGCTTGATCATCCCGTTAACTGAAAAAACAAAGTTTTGAAATAAGCAAAACTGAGGAATGAAGTTCAAAGTGGAAGAGGTATGAATTGTTTTTATTGGGGGCTTCATGGGAATAGAACACTAAGTTTTGACCTAGAGATCGTTTTTTGTTTTTTTTGTGTGTGAATAGGTTACAATATGAACCCGTTCTGATGTAAGACCACCTTTTCTCAGCGTTAGCAGATGGTGTTTTTCTCATTTCCAATATACATAGCTACTATTAGCTTGAACCAGAAACTGTAATAGGGCCACATCTCTGGCCCCTTTAAAATGCCTCCTGCTCTTCCCACCCCCATTTATCTCAACAATAGTAAGTTACCAAGGAAGAGCTGGTCTTCTGTCCCAAGAGAAATTATAGGTGTTATTTCTTCTCCCAAGTGGGATTTGAAGTAAGTTGTATATAAATTAGCATTCTTTTCCACTCACCATGAAAGGCTGGTAGTTTACTTCTGGGCAAATACCCTAGCTCTTTTTTGTTTTTTGCAATATTCACAAAAGCAGTCAGCAGGCACTTACTAAATGCATGCTCTATGAAGAAAAGTTAAGCGGTTTCCCCAAGACCACACAAATGGAACAAGTGGGGGGAGAGGGACTGAACGTGCCTGTTATATCCAGTTACAAAGGAATGCCCAGAAGTGAGAGCCAGGAAATCGGGAGAGGTGCCTTTCCCAGGATGCTCTGCAGCACATCCAAGGGCGATGGTACCTGGCTCCTGGAGGGGCAGCTTCCTTAGTTTTGTGAGTAGGTGTGAGATTCCTTAGTTTTGAGACCCTGCTTTCTCATTTTCCCTTTGTGAATGCAATCCCCTAGTGGCAGAAAAGGAGGTCCTCTGTGAAAGAATAAGTCTTAAATGTTCTCACCATACACACAAAAATAATGAAAGCTATGTGAGGTGGTGGATATGTTACCCCAATGGAGGTAATCATTTCACAATGTATATGTACAGCAAAACATCAAGTGGTACACCTCAAATATATACAATTTTTATTTGTCAACTATACCTCAAGAAAGCCGGAAAATAAAAATAAAAAAAACAGTTTTTATGAAATCAAATTATCTCTAATTTGTCAAGAATCTGAATGATTTACTATTATCTTAATTCTACAAATCAAAAACACATTTCTCAATCCAAGAGTCATCCAGATAAACCACATTGTGCTAACTATTTTGTCACTACAACAGTTTCCAATATTACCAGTCATAAAATACACTTTAATAGGTCACTAATAAAAATACTAAGATAGCAATCTGAATCTAATTGAAATATATTCTGGACACACACACACACACACACACACTGCTCTGTTTACAATACCCATTAAATTGTTCCAAGTAGACAATAGGCCTTAAATATTTCTTGGATAATGGAAAGAATGAAATGTATATTGTGGAAGAGTAATTCCCATAATGCGTGCACGTGGTAGTACTTTAATGAAATGTTTGAGACTCTGGAATGTGCAATAGAGGTTACTGGATATCCTTTTGATGGAAAGTTAGAGTCTCTGGGGATTATCTGATCCTATATGTACACCTTTGTCTCTGGATACGCTATTTTACAACTCTGTAAAGATAAACTTCTAGAAAGCTAATAGCAATGCAAATAATTATTGTCCATAAAAATGCAAATTATTTGGGTATGGTGGAATACATTGATTATTGCCCGATGTATAGCCTAGTTGTGGTAGATCCATTCAAAAATTTCTTTACTGCATATAAATTTGAGGTTCTTTCAAATTGGTAACTACAAGATTGTCACAGGGATACAAATGATAGTTTGGGTAATATAATGAATAATGTTGTAAAGATTTTGTAGGGTGTCAGATGGGCACTTGTCTTATCAGGGAGATCACTTCAGGGATGGTGTAGATGCCTGACCACTGTGCTGTACACCTGAAGCTGAAGTTCAATAATATTGAATGCCAACTATAATTTAATATATACTATATGGTCACAGGATATGGAGTATAGTGTAGGGAATAGAGTCAATGGAATTTTAACAGCTACTTTTATATGATGTCAGAGGGGTAGTGGATTGCGGGAGGGGGATTATCACTTCGGGAGGGGTGTAAATGTCTATTACATTGTTTTGTACACCTGAAACTGATTTTTAAAAAATTTGTGGTTCTTTGACTTTTCCTCTGGACCAGTTGTAACATCTCTTCCAGTTTATTCATTATTAGTAAATTAAATAAATCTTGAACGTGTGTTCATTTTATACCTTTATGAGTCATGACTTTTTTGAAAATAACTTTATAACTCCATTCATTTATGATAATAAAGTTAGTCAATGAATGCTTTGAGATAAGGAAAGCGTTTTTCAATGTTTAGAGAAGAAACTACAACAAGCTATCTTTGGTTAGATTTTGTATTCTAGTGAGTGCTTCATATCATGGTGTTTTAATCAGAAACCACATGAACAATAACATGAAGACACCTTCAAGGCAGTTAAATAAGAGATTAGTGGAATTGCAAAGGTGCACAGAAAGAGTCTATTTCCATGACATTATCATCAATAAGAACTAAATACATTTTGAGACACTAGGCTTTTCCCTCAGCTTTGGAAAGGTGCAGGAGCTACAGTATCTATGGGAATGGTGGCTGGGACGCAGTTTCCTAGAAAAAGGCTTCAATATCAAGGTCATTTGACATTTATGCAATCATCCCTTGCAAAGTCTAGAGTTGCTTAGTGTAACCAGTCTTAGCTTAGAAAATCCCTGCCACTAGCTGATGCTTGTGTGAGAAGACAGACCTGAAGAAATAGACAATGAAGGCGGCTAAGTGCATACAATCAGGACTAAACCTGCCTGTGTTAAAAGCCCAGTTCAACTTCTTACCAGATGTGCAAAGTTGGACAAATTAATAACACTTAATATCTCTATACCTCTGTCTTCTCACCTGTGAAGTGTGCAGGGGAGCAGTCTTCCCCTCAGAGGAGTACTACAAAAATCAAATACAACAGTGTCTGATTAGCAGTAAACATTGGTGCTTAGCTGGGTGCATATTATCCTTTACTGTTATAAGCTACTGAACATTTACAGGGCCGTACTGATAATTACAGCCTTCACTGAATTAACTGCATATGTAATAATTCCAAACTGAAATTAGTGGGAATTATTGGAGAAATGGAAAGATTCCATATGCTGCCAGAAAATTCTATAAAACTCAGTATAACTCATACTTATTTGGTGACAGGAGAAAATCCAGTCAATGGATGAACCTGACTAGCTAAAATGGAAAGCGAACTGTGCACCAGAATAGAAAGCATAAATAAAAACACTACACAGTTTCCATCTGCCACCTTTCTAATTCTCCTTTCTTACGCCTTCCGTATTCATCATGCCCTCCACTGGAATTCAGCTGCAAAAGCTCATACCAAAGAAATTTTCTGGGTTCCAAAGTCAGCAGATTGGATGAAGCAAGTGACAAAGCCAGGGAGGAAAAGCAAATATATTCGAGGCAAGTGACAAAGCCAGGGAGGAAGAGCAAATATATTCCATCGTCGCTCTTGTGGGCTGCAAATATGATCCTAGCTGAGTGAATTTGCCGTCCTTTGTGATTTCTTCCTGCCAATATATTTAACACAAAGTTGGATAAACCTGCCTCTTATCACATTTCTGTATGTTTAAAATTCAACATACTGAGGAAACCGCAACTCTCAAGAAAAAGTGGCTTCATGTTCATTAGAATTCCAATATTTGATGTTTGTTATATGTGACATAAAGATTAGAAAAGTTAAACTCAATAATAGCCACACCATAACAACTTCTGAGGAGAGCAGGATAGTGAGAGAAAAACTAAGGAAAGCAGTGAAGCAGTGCTCCCCAACCTTGGCCACATCTTGGGATCACTAGGGGTGCTTTAAAAAGGACTAATAACCCAGGTGATGCCCAAAGTGCTGCTCCATGGCATACCACACTTTGAAAAGCAAAGGTCTAAGCAATAGTACTTTTTCAAGTCCCCCATGACAAGGTTTCTCAACCCCACTGCTACTGTGTTTCCCCGAAAATAAGACCTAACTGGAAAATAAGCCGTAGCATGATTTTTCAGGAGGACATCCCCTGAACATAAGCCCGAATGCGTCTTTTGGAGCAAAACTTAATATAAGACCCGGTCTTATTTTCGGGGAAACACAGTATTAACACTCTGAGCCAGGTAATTCTTCATTGAGGGGCCTGTGTTCTGTCCAATGCAGGGTGTTCAGTGGCATTTCTGGACTCTGCTCACTACATGCCACACACGTCAATTATGTGTGGCATGACTGGTACCTCCATAGCACAAGGTTAACCACTAGTTAGCATAATTAGCCCTATCAGACAGAAAAAAAATCAGTTTGGAGGCCATGAAACACAGCAAAACTTGTTAGCTTTTATAAAAGTGCTTAGTACTCACCCTGGGTACTCAGTGAGAACATGTTGACCGAAGCTATCAGAAAAAGCAATATAAGCATTTGTCCTGTGGGTCAATAGGTCAATAGAATCCTCTTACAAAGGAAACAAAGAAAAAAAAAACACCAATGTCAAGCTTTGTATTTGTTTTAAAATAATTGCTAAAATTCAAATACAAGAATGCATTTGTGCGAGACAGAATAATAGCCCCCAAAGATATCCATGTCCTCATCCCAAGGATTGTTGACTGTGTCACCTTACATGGGAAAAAGGACTTTGCAGATGTGAATCATTTAAGGATCGTGATGACATGGGGAGATTATCCTGGATCCCAAGGTGGGTCCAATGTAATCACAAGGGTTCTTTGCGAAGAGTATTCAAGTCAGGGAGAAGGCCATGTGATAACAGAAGACGGAATCTGCTTGTTGAATTCATGAGCCAAGGAATGTCAGCAACCACTAGCAGCTGGAAGAGGAAAGGAGCGGATTCTCCCCTGAAGCCCCTGGAACAACCAGCCCCGCGAACACCCTGATGATAACCCTGTAAAACACATTTCATAAATGTGTATTATTTGGAGCCACGAGCCTGGTGATAAGTTGTTACAGCAGTAATAGAAAGCTAGTACAACACTGATGAAGCCAGAAACTTAAAAGGAATAATCTGCTTTATCATTAGCATTTGTAGATAATCATGGTAATTATTTATACATTCCTATCAGATTTCCAATATTCTGTTTTCAACGGTTATTAATAACAACTGTTAACCTTTGTTGAGCACTTACTTCGTGTCAGGCATGTATCTAAGCACTTTACATAGATCATTTTGTTAATCTCTACCAATTTTCATTCTGGTAGATGCAATTGTTGTCTATATAAATGACCTTTCCCAAGGTTGCACAGCTAGAAAATAAGTTTCCATGTCTTCTGCTGACAATATTTTAAATAGTCAATAATAAGTAAAACAGAGTTAGTTCTGGGAACTTTGATGCAAATATATCAACAAGAACACATCCAAGCCAAATCCAATGATCCACCTTCAGGCAGTGCTGGTATTTCTTTGGACAGCGTGTGCTTACAGCACCTGTGCATGAACTGAAATCCTTTCCATGTGATATTTATGTGGTTTGCAACTATGTATTTGCTACAATCACTCAACTCAAAGGTTTTCACTATCTGAGGCACCTGCTTCTTTATCGCCAGAGCTGCACTATCTCCTCAAAGAGAATATAAATTACTTTATGCCTGTCTGATCTGGTTGCTTCTTAACTTCCCAGCACTTAGCATATAGCTTTCCTTGCTTGGGGTTCTTCCAAAACTTGAATTCTAAGATTGACTGTTCTTCTTCCTACCACATCTAGAAACACGACACTTAAATTCTTGCCACCTCCATAAGTTCAGAAGATCAGAGGTCAATCAGCATTTGGTATCAACTATTTTCCAGAATCTATTTAGCAGTTCTGCATATCATCTTCCTCTCTGAGGTGAATGGGTCTATAAATTCATTGAACAACATATGGCATGCACTGTCCAGATATTGGGGACATAACAGTAAACAGACAGTTCAAGACCCTTCCTTCATCAAGCTTACATTCTTGCCAGGCAAAATGCAAGCAGACGAGTAACATGTTTCATTCAATGATAATTTTTGTGAAGAAAATGAAATAGAACTATAGGATAGAGAGTTATAAAAGTTACTGTTTTAATTTCTCCAAGGTCTTGCCTCCTATAACTTGGGACTTAAATCATGAGAAAGAAGCAGCCACATGTGGATATGGGGTGGGAGGCGGGGGGACATCCCAGGAAGAGGAAAAGCATGTGCAAAAGCCATTAGACCAGAACAAACTCAGCACAGTTGTATGGCAGAAAGAATACAAAAAGAATATGTCCCTTTGTCCAATCTGGTTGGGGCAGATTGGACAAAGGGACAACAGACCAAAGTAAGGCCTGAGGAACATGCTGAGGTCGATTCAAGTAGCAACCTGTACTTAATTTTATTTGTAGTAAAGTCATTCAACATTTAAAGAAGGGGGTTGTTGTGGGTTGAATTGTCACCCCAAAAGGTATGTTGAAGTCCTAACCCTAGGTATGTATATATGTACATATATATATTTGGGAATAGGGTCTTTGCAGATGTTACCAAGTTAAGATGAGGTCATACTGGATCGGGGTAGACCCTAAATCCAATTACTGCCATCTTTACAAGGAGACACACACACTTACAGAGAGGAAACGCCATGTGACAATTAAGGCAGAGATTGGGGTGATGTGTCTACAAGCCAAGGAAAACCAAAAATTGCCAATAACAACAAGAAACTAGAAAGAGGCAAGGAAAGATCATCCCCTAGCCACTTCAGAGACAGCATGGCTTAGCCAACACTTTGATTTTAGACTTCTAGCCTCCAGAACTTTGAGAGAATAAATTTCAGTTGTTTTAACCCACCCAGTTAATAGCAACTTGTTGCTGCAGCCAAAGGACACTAAAACAGGTCCTAGTAAGATAATGTACTCTATGTAAAAGTTCACCTTGGCTACCATGTAAAGAGTAGACTATAATGGAACAAAAATAGAAAAAGCAAAGGATACTAATTCGGTTGGAAGTTAATGGAGTAATTCAGACAAAAATTGATACTAGTTTAGACTAGAGTTTTAACCAAGGTAATGATGGAAATTATCAGACTTGTACAATTTGGAGATAATAGTGATAGAAGTTACTAATTTATTGGGTGTGGTTGGTGAGTAAATATGAAATCAAAGGTCACTCCCAGGTTTGCCCAAAGAATAGAGATGGATTGTGCTACCATTAACAGAGATGGGGAAGGCTAGGAGAATAGCAAGTTTGAGAAGTTGTTAGGAGGACGTTATCCTTTTTGAATACTTTAAATTTGAAATGCCTATAAAATATCAAGTTAATCTGATACATTAGGCATCTAATGAGGTAGGCCTCAAATGTTCCCTGCCTCTTGTTATTCATGATCTTATATAATCTCCTCCCTTTGAGTGTGGGATGGACCTAGTGACTTGCTGATAAGGTAAAAGTGATGGGAAGTCACTTCTGAGATTAAGTTCCACAATCTTATTTCTGATTTGCTGACACTCTCTTACTACTCAATTTGGATGAAGTTGACCGCTATATTGTGAGCTGCCCTATGGAGAGGCCCATGTGGCAAGATGCTGAAGGTGGCCTCTGGCCACCAGTCACAGAAAAACATGGTACAACAACTTTGAAGAAATGGAATCCCAGTGGCTCAGTTGGTTACAGAGAGAGCTCTGGGAAACAGGGCTGCCGGTTCGATTCCCACATGGGCCAGAGAGCTGCGCCCTCTGCAACTAGAATGAAGTCAATGAGCTGCAGCTGAACTCCCGGGTAGCCAGACGGCTCAGTTGGTTGGAGCACGTGATCTCAACCATAAGGTTGCTGGTTCGACTCCCGCAAGGGATGGAGGACTGCGCCCCTTGCAACTAACAACGGCGACTGGACCTGGAGCTGAGCTGCACCCTCCACATCTAAGACTGAAAGGACAACAACTTGACTTGGATGGAGCTAATGAGTCCTGGGAAAAACACACTACTGTTCCCCAATGAAAAAAAAAGAAGAAAAGAAATGGAATCCTGCCAACAACTATTGAGTGAGCCTGGAAGCAAATGCTTCCCCTGTAACACCTTGAGATGACTGGTGCCCCAGCTAGCATCATGATTACAGCCTTGTGAGAGACCCAGAGCCAAAAGACCCAGCTAAGTCGTGCACAGATTCCTAACCTACAGAAACCATGAGATAATGTTACATTTTAAGACATTAACTTTGGGGTAATTTTTTAATGTAGAAATAATTAATATTGATGGGAAGGATGTATGAGAAATCTGAGTTTCAGACATGTTTAAGAACCATCAACATATAGATTTTATTTAAAAGAAACTAGATATTGTCACTATGGAAGGGAGATACAGAGCTCAGAGCCCACGATTGAGGCCTTGAACTACAGTTTAATGAGGCCAAACAATAAAACCGGAAATCAGCAAAGTAAACTAGGAATTGATGAGGTAAGAAGAAAACCAGGAGAAACTATTTTGCAATGAAAGTTATGGCCAACTGCGTCAAATTATGCAAGGGGTCAGGTAAGATGAGAACTGCAAATTGACCATTGGATTTGGTAACAGAGCATTCATTAGTAACCTTATGACTGCTTTTCTGTGAGTTATTTAATTAGAATCTGTGGCTTTTGGCAGGAAAATAGTCAACCCAGGATATTTCTAACAAAATACAGCCATTTTGTGAGGAATGAAAACTTCATTGGATTGGGCTAAGGAGAGATTGGAAGGTAAGACAGCAAAGGCACCATCCTGAAAACTCTTCCAGAAGTTTTCTGTGAAGCCAATAGAGCCACAGCTCAAGGCAATGTTTTCCTTAAGATGTGTGAACAGAAGCTATATTTGTAGGATCATGGGAAAGATCCTCTATCGAGAGATGCATTGGTGATGCTTGAAGGAGCAGTCTTTGAGGGAGTATTTGAAAACATAAACGTTACGGTTGGCTTTAGATAGTAGCAAACAGATTTCCTCTACTCTAAGTGGAGGAAAGCAGAGGCTGATAAATTTAGGGATAGAAACGTGAGCTGGTTCTACTCCAATGCATCTTTTTTCTTTTTTTTTTTTTAAAGAAATTAAGTAGCAGGAAAGGTAAGCTGAGTGTTTCACAGATGAGTGTGAAAGGTGCGGAGGACAGGACAAAGTTTAAAGACAGAGGAGAATGGACAACATAATATCTCAGAGCATGGTGAAGCGAGTATCCTAGAAAAGGACTGCCCAACACTGTTGCGTGTTCACTGGGGGATATGTGATCCTAAATATAAAGTCAGAAACGTAGTATGATTTACGTCGGCAGTGCTCAATAACGTGGTTCAAGTCAGGAAGCAGGTGGATAGTTGGACTGAGCTCAGTTTGGTGTGGTTTCCAAGCGACTACAATAGAAACTAGACATACAACAGTTTTAAGGGCTTAACAGGTTGTAATCGTGTTGGACCATAAAACTGCACCAATAAATTGTTCATGTATGTGATGTTCATGCCAGAACCATATTTTTTCTAATAGGTGAGATCTGCCAATAGACTGTCATGCTAATTGAAAGCTGACTTGTCTAAGGAGTCCCACAGAAAGGCTTCATGATCATGATTAAGAAGCAGACACACATAATTTGACAGATTGAAAAGATCCAGTTCCCTTTAGCTGCCTATATTTTAACTCCCTGGGTAATATATCCAATGTCTGCACTTAAGAAAAATGCTTTCAGGCATGATGGGGTCTAAATACTCTCACACTGCCTGTCAGGAAGCTAGTCTATTGTTCTCTCTGTTAACGCCAATGCAAGCTATGGGTTTGACATTGCAATTTAACAGGATCTACAACTTGTTCTTGGAAAAATAGGCACAAATTTAAACAACTCCAGTAGATATTATTGCAATCAGGCCAGCAGAAATCCAAATTTTGAGAAACCTATGGGCTTCAAGGAAAATAGATGAAAAAATAAGTTTCTCATCAACATCCTGCAAAGAACCATGTCATCAAGTATTTACTAGACAAAATATGTACCTGAAATGTTTTGTGGGGCCACATGATGAAAACCTGCACTGATATTATTATCCCAGGAAGAACAGGATCTCATCTTCCCTGTTGAGGGCATTTTTCACTAGACTTCACCATCTCTCTGTTTTCCATCTACCAATAATGAAATGCTTTGAGCCAAAGGGGTAGAAAACCCTCTTAATCCACGGTTGTCAGTGCTGCTAAAACCATTGTTTTTTCCCTAGTATTTAACATTTATCTTCTGTAACAGTTCATTCTAATAGCGAAACTATGTTTCAGAAGCAATATTCAACCCTTTACAATGCTCAGTGGTATTCTCCATTGACCTACATTAATTTGATTTTTTTCTTAAATGGCATATATATTCACTACTGCTTTTAAAATCTTATTTACCTAATAGAAAAGCTTTTCAAAACATCAAGTCTGAATAGGAATGTTTAAAGGTGCCCTTGGAAAGCATTTCCCAAGATTATTCTATCAACACAGGCCCCACCTTTGCTCCTAAAAGTTCCTCCATTAAAAAAATGACAAGTTTGGGAGAATTCCAAATCTTCTGTCCTACGATATGTGTGCTCTGTTCCATCCCATTCTTGTTTTTCAGGCCACTTCACTTAAACATGTAATTTATGGTGACTGACACTCCCACTGACATTTGTCTACAACTAATATATTCTAGCAGCTACTATCATGTATTCCTTCTATTCGCTCACTTGGACTTCCTCCCCTAAAGACATTGCTTGTTAGAAATATGCTGGGCTGACTATTTTCCTGCCAAAAGCTGCAGATTCTAATTAAATAACTTACAGAAAAGCAGTCACAACAAAAAGCTAAATGACAAGGCCTTGGGAATGCAATGTTTTCCAAGTGGGGAAGGGCAGTGGGGATAGCATGAACTTCCGCTGGCCTCTAGGAAGAGACAGAGTGGCATAATGAAAAGCCTGCTGGCCTCTGTGTCCTAATCCTGGGCTTGAATCCCAGTTATGTTACTTCAGGGAAAATAAATCCATATCCTGTAACTGATTTTCTTTATAAGAATAGGCAACATAATAACGACCTTGCCTAACTCAAAGCCCTGTACAATGTAAAATAGTACCCTTATTTCCTCTGTGCCTATTACTGTGTTTCCCCAAAAATAAGACCTAGCTGGACAATCAGCTGTAATGTGTTTTTTGGAGCAAAAATTAACATAAGACCCGGTCTTATTTTACCATCATATAAGATCAGGTCTAATATAATATAATATAATATAATATAATATAATGTAATGTAATGTAATGTAATGTAATGTAACGTAACGTAACGTAACGTAACGTAATGTAATGTAATATAATATAATAAATACCGGGTCTTATTTTACTATAATATAAGACCAGGTAAAATACAATATAATATAATAATATAATATAATGCCGACTTAGTTTACTATAGTATAAGACCGGGTCTTATATAATGTACTGTAATATAATACAATATAATAATATAATACCAGGTCTTATATTAATTTTTGTTCCAAAAGATGCATTAGAGCTAATTGTCCAGCTAGGTCTTATTTTCGGGAAAACACGGTATGCATTCCACGCGTGGCATACTAACACCGGAAACTGAATGAAAAATACAATTTTGCAGATGCATCATTTTTTTGAATTCTTTAATTGATACCACTCACACCAACCCATTGTTTAACACACATGAGATGGTATCCTCAGTTATCATAATGTAAATGAAACTGAGTTCAAATAATTTACAATTAGATGACTTCCAAAAATATGCAGATGCACAGGATTACTTTAACATACCAATTTAATGCATCCTTCCCAAAGTTAGCCCTCATAGATCAGCAACACTGCTTCCTACCTAAATGTTGGTAACTGGAGTTTGTCTTTTTTTAAAAGCAGAGCCACATTTTCTAAATCACTATACAAGAAAGTATCATTTTTAGAGCTAGAAAGCATCACCTGAATTTCCTTGCATATGTTCGTACATATAAGCAAGAGTACATTTGATACCCACTGTAAATGTTGAAAGGATAGTACTTTAAGTCCAGGAAAAAAAAAAGACCATCCTTCAGTTCTGCTCAGTAACAACGCTGCATCTGGAACGACAACATGTTTTTCCAAAAGTCCAATCACAACCCTATTATTTCAATTAAACTAATTGAATTCACCACCGGAGGCTGATGAGGCATGAGCTTGAGGACCCTTAAATTACACAGGGCTTTTAAAAAGCCCTGTACAATAAGTCCTCACTAAATGTCATGAATCAGTTCTTGGAATTGTGGCAAAACCACATATAATGAAACAAATTTTATCATAGGTTAACTGATATAAACAAGAGTTACGTTCCCATGGCATCTCATCAACGCTATAAAGAAATGATGTTGAATGCAACAATATTATTTGAGGACCTGCTTTACTTAATTTTGAAGGTATCATCTTGCATTCTTTTTTTCTTATTTTGAAAAATTGTATGAGCTTTATGGCCCAAAATTGTATAGCTTTATGGCCCATCAAAACAAAATTCTCCCCAGCTCACCATATGCACATAAATTACTATGATATTCCTGTCAAGTTGACTAAACATTTTCACTTTTCTAGAGACCCCAAAACATTGAAAATACAATGAAAAAAAAAAAAGAAAATACAATGAAATAACAAGCTCTTATTCATCATTTGGTGGATTACCAAATGATAATTAACAGCACAGAATTTAAAAAGGAGTGTTGATCCATGGAATAAAATAAAAGGAGGAGCAATCACTTGGCAGTTCAAGAACCCAGATTCAAGTCCAGAGTGTGCCACAGCACCCACTAACACTAGATCTTTGCAAAGTTACTTAAACTCTCTGAGATTTAATATCCCTAACTTTGTGATGAAATACTGGACAAGGTTATCACTACAACTTTTTCTTGCAACATTTGAAAGTGTATAATTCGGTAATATTCTTCAAAATCATAGCAATTTAGACTCAATCTCATATTGTAACAAACACATGCCATGGAAATAGGGAACGCTCTCCTCCTAGTTGCCTACATATACTCAGGACCCTCAAACTGGGAAGTGTGTCCCAGAACTTTGGTCTGCCTGCTTCATCAACTTAAAACACAAGAACACATACTCACTGTGTCACACTATGCTTCATCAAATGGTCAAACACAGTCTCTACGTATAACTTTAATTATGGGGATAAGAGAGCAAAATGTCACATGTAAATTATTTTTGATGTTTCCTTACTTGTTCTCATGATAGTGGTATTCAATATACACAGGAGTCATTAAAAAATATTTACTTCTTCCAAGAAGATAGCTATCGCTAACATGGCTCGTCAATTTCATCCCTTCCTTCTGTCCATGGCAATTCCTCCATCGAAACTTGGAGTCTATTCCTCCGCTCCTCTCAAATCTGGGCTGCCCTTGTGGTTCATACGATCAGTAGAATGCAACAGAAATGACATTCTATGTCCATGTTACACAGCAATAGATAACTAGACAATTTTCTATGCTATCACAACCCATTTTACTTTCTTTTTCTAAATCTCTCCATACAATATAAATACAGGTTGTAATTCAACTCAGATCCTATACTGTCATCTCTTTTCACATCAGATGTAAAGGAAAGGGTCTCTATGGTATTTCACTTCATATTCAATGACCTAATTTAACATAGCAGATTTTTTGTTAACTAGCAATGACACTCTTTTCTTTCTCTCTTGCTTTCTTTGTTTGTTTTTAAACATTTGTTCGGGTTAACCTCTCAGCCTCAGGTCTGAATGAATATATGATCTTTATCCTCAAAAAATGATCTGTCATATAGTTAGATTTCTGTATAGAACAGACAGCCAATTCAACAGCTTACAAGAGCTTTATCTTAAAAGCAATGTTATATTGATTAGGAATTTCAATGAACTGATGATTTGACATACAGACAACAGTCATGCAATTCCTAATCACAGTATAAAATTGACATTAACACTCCAGAATTGAAGGAAATACACAAACAAAATGAAGACCCCTTGTTCTTCATACAATTTCTCACAAACACAATTTTACCCTATATACGAATGTTAAATTAGAACAAAGGGAGCTTCCTCCACATAGCTTTTGGAATTCTTCATAAGGTTTATGACTGGAAAGTGCTGACAGGAGCACACAGTACCAATTCTGAGTGTCATAATTGTGCTTGGAAAGAGAGGCAGTTCTAAAATAACTACTGTCCAAACAGCAGATGTGTTTGTAGATCAACATACTGACTTTTGTGTAACACAAAATAAAGATCAAAGTGCACAAAATCAATGTAGTCAGGATGATAGAAATCAGGATTTTGTAGAACTAGACCTGTAGTTAGAACTCTACCTAAACTGAGTTATATTTTCATGAACATAAAATCAGAGATGATAAATAAAAATTTATATCAGATGTTTTATATTCATGGACTATTTAGGACACTGGAGAAATTAGAGCCTATTATGTCTTTTTAAATACAAACTGCATCAAGGGATTTATTCAACATCATTATGATCTTCTATGTAAAAGATATATTCTAGGTATGTATATTTGCATGATACTAACACTGAGCCATGTTGTTTAGTTAATTCAAGGTTATATGGAATCTAAATCCTAAGACTTCCAGAAGAGCAAAAGTTGGCCTATGACCAGTAATATATTTTTTTAACTTTTTATTTTTTTAAGATTGTATTGGGGAAGGGGAACAGGACTTTATTGGGGAACAGTGTGTACTTCCGGGACTTTTCCAAGTCAAGTTATTGTCCTTTCAATCTCAGTTGTGGAGGGCGCAGCCCAGCTCCAGGTCCAGTTGCCGTTGTTAGTTGCAGGGGGCGCAGCCCACCATCCCTTGCGGGAGTCCAACCGGCATCCTTGTGGTTGAAAGGACACGCTCCAATCAACTGAGCCATCTGGAAGCTCAGCGACAGCTCAGCTCAAGGTGCCATGTTCAATCTTAGTTGCAGGGGATGCAGCCCACCATCTTTTGCAGGAGTCTAGAAGTCGAACTGGCAACCATGTGGTTGAGAGCCTGCACTCCAACCAACTGAGCCATCTGGCCACCAGGGAGCTGAGCGGCAGCTCATTGACTTCATTTCAGTTGTGGAGGGCGCAGCTCACTGGCCCATGAAGAACTGAACTGGCAGCCCTGTTGCCCAGAATTTGCGCTCTAACCAACTGAGCCACCCGTCCGGCCCTTTTAAACTTTTTTGAATTGTATTTCAGGAACTTCTGAGTGTAAGGAATTTTATAGGTCATTGCATGAAACACATGCGTAACTCTTGAATACATGTACCCATCAGCATGGGCACACACACACACCACACATAGTCAAGCAATATACAGAGATAGATGATAGATAGATAGATAGATAGATAGATGGATGGATGGATGGATGGATGGATGGATGGATGGATAGATAGATAGTCACTTCTGAGTTCTTTCCTCTGTACCCTCTTCCTCAGGTAGTTCAAATGAGAAGACACTGAAAAGTTCATAGAATTATTCAATTATTCACGTATTTTTCCCTATCAGCCATTTCAAGTGTCACTTCACACTTCAAAAAGTGTCAAATTGGACTACTGATGATGATGGGTTTTTCCGATACAGAAAAAGCCACATTACTCATTAGACAGCCAACGTCAATGATGTTGTTATACTCAAGTCAAGAATGGGACATTTAAATCTATTTAACCTAAGACAAATCAATTGCAAATGAAATCTTAGTGACTGTAGGACAAACTTTTCATTGATTTGATTTCTAGTTTCCTAGAAATTACTAGTATTTAGGTCAGATACGTAGACATGCAGGGCCACACTCTTGGACTTGGTCTCTCTCCAAACCCCTTTTCTTTCCCAGTCCCTGCTTAGAGTCTTTCTGGAAACTATAGTTTTCTGTAGCTTCTATTTGTTGAAAAGTAGAATGCATTTTTCCCTTGCCCCCTCACAGGAGGGGGGAAGAATTACAAAGGGTCATATATCAGTAAAAATTTTCATTAAGAAGATGAATATCCAGATACGTATTTTTCTTTTTTGTTCACTAGTTTTTTGAACTCTGCATCAGATAGTTTGATTGTCTCCATTTTGTTTAGTTCTTACTCTGGAGTTTTGTTCTGTTCTTTTATTCGGGACCAGGTTCTTTGTCTCTCCATTTTGGCTGACTCCCTGGATTTGTTTCTATGTATTAGCTAGAGCTGCTATAATATGTCTCCCACTCTTAGTAGAGTGGCCTTATATAGTAGGTATGCTGTGGGACCCAGTGGTGCAGTCTCCCTGGTCACGATAGCCAGGTGCTCCAGGTGTGTCACTTGTGTGGGTTTTGTGTGCCCTCCTCTTGTAGTTGAGCCTTGGTTGCTGTTTGTATGTCAGTGGAAGGGATTGACCTTCAGGCTGATTTGTTGTGAGGACTGGCCGAGACTATAGTGGAGAAGCTGTTGGGCAGGGGCTGACCCTACAGCACAGCATTCGCTTTAGCAGAGCTCTGGTGGCTGCCCAGTCTGCCTTTGGGTGTGTTGTTTGTGGAGGCAGCCTGGTTGTGCTCATGTGCTGTCCAAAACCTTCTACTGGGCATGCCAGACACAGGGCCCCTTGGGATGGGTCCTGCTACAGAACAAATTTCGCTGCCACATGGCTGGCATGTATTTATCTTTTAGTTATAAACATGGTACATTACGGTGGTGAGATCTTCCAAAGAAATATGCAGAAACCTTCTCAAATGAGAGTTTTGCCTGCCTACCAATTTTTGATTTTTTTAACAGTTTTAAACACCTTTATTTCAATTTTCCTCAGATGTACCAAATAGGAATACTGGGGGAAAGAGAAATTAATAAATTTGTCCATCTTCTTCAAATTATATTCTATGACATCCTGAATCACCATGAAAATATAGCTATTATTCCATAGTATTTTTCAATACGAATACAGAGCTTATGTGAAATTACCAATACTTTACCATCTTACGTGCATGTAATATTAATTTTAAAACATTCAAGTTACATCCTCATCTTCATTTTAGAAATGTATATATTATCCAAAAAGCAAAGAAAAATACCAGAAAGTGGTACCAATTAAGTACTGTCACCATTAGCTGTTTTCTCCCATTTATTTTCTTCTTTCACTGGTATTATTTTCTTCTATAACTTGAATCATTGCATCAAGCTATTTAAATTTCCCTTCCTAAAGATCACTAAGTCATCAATATTTGATCAATCTTGCATAATTAATATATTCACAATTACTTTAATTGTAAAAACATTAGAAAACCAGCAAATGACAGCCCACAGGCCAAATCTGGACCACTGTCTCTTTTGTAAGGCCCACAAGCCACAAACGGTTTTACATTTTTAAATAATTGGGAAAAAAGAATATTTTGTGACACCTAAAAATTATATGAAATTCAATCCTCAGTGTTACTAAATAAAGATGTACTAGAACATAGCCATGCTAAGGATGACTTTCTATTTGTGAATTAAAACAGCTTTTTGAACCTTTGATACAATCTATACATTTTTTCTAGATGAACAATTTTCAGAGAACATGTAAATCATAGAAACAGCACGTCCAACGGCTACATGACTGAGACAAATAGTGGGTTTTTCCACATATATGAAAGTTTAATGACTTTTATAAATGGCATAATCTTTAAGAGAAAGGTTTATTTATGCAATGTTGGGTAAGTATTATAAATTACTGAGGATATTGAGCAGTTCCCGAAGGAGTTTGTATTTGATAATTGAGGAGCATGTGGCAATCTTGAGAGCAACTACCTAATTTTTTTTTTTAACTCAACCACCTCTATGGTAGTAATTGGAGTACAAAGGTGACATTGCTGATTTTCAGCATGACTTCAGATAAAATTATTTAGGACATGGTACTGAAAAGTCATTCTTTAAATAGATACTATGATTGAGAAGTTGACAGTTTTGTGCCTCAGCAGGTTAGATCTTTACAAGAATACATTTCTCTATTCATGTCAAACCACAAATCTATCAGAAAATAAAATTGTTACAAATTATAATCCTTTATCTCCCATCTATAGGATAGCTCAGAGAACATAGCAGCCACTCGAAACAACACAAAACAAACAACTTTCCTGACCCTCACCGTGTATACCCCTTCCCACCAAAATGAGGTATTTTATTGCTTTCAATAACAAACTTCAGATTACTACAACACTCTCTACAGCTCTGACAATACATTTTCTTTTCTCAAAAAACCTACCCCTTTCCTTAATAATCAAAGCAAATGTTTACTTTAAAAACTTGGATCCTGTCTTTTTCTTTCTGGAGGTAATCTAGTGTCCAGGGGTTACTGAACTATGGATTCAACCTATCTGGGTATGAATCCACCAGTGATTGGCATGAGCCACTGAAGTCCACTAAGTCTCAATACACTCATCTGTCAAAAGGCGGTAACAAACAACCTACTTCATAGCGTTGTTGTGGAGATTAAATGAGTTAACACGAGTACACAGAATAGTTGCTGGCACTTGGTAATCAGTATGTGTTAGCTATTACGAGTATCTATTATTTTTAAGAAGTCATAAAAAGTCTTCCTGAAATTGAATCACTCATACAATTTCCCCCATATGAGCTAAACAAGAAAATTCCATGCCCCTTGTCTTTACACAAGAAGTCAATCCATTTTCCTTCAGTAGAGGCTTTCTTCTACCATATTCACCTCTTTATGTATGATCATTCTAACAACTGCATAGCTCGATTTGGCAGGGAGTCCTAACCCAATATCATACTCTCCTATGGTAAAGGGAAACTGTACCTCCCTTATTTGGACAATTGTTGAAAAGGTAGGTATATTTGGAGCTCGGGATGAAGATGAAGAGGAGGACAGGAGTAAAGGAGGAAAGGTTTTCATCTTTGTCTCTTAGAAAAGAAAAACTTTGTCATTTGTGTCATGTTATTTATTTCAGCTTTGTTGAATTATGTGTTTTAACTTTGTTAAAATATCTGATATTTAAAAAAACTGAAAATTATCATGTCTTACTTTAAAGGAAATCAGCCCTTGCCTTTACTACTTTAGTACTTTAAAGTATCAAACAAAATGAATTATTCAATATGCAATTTATTGCATTAAATATTCTACTGAAGCAAGCCTACCTTATCTGCAAAAATAATTACCTTAATGGAGTCATCTACAAATGAGAAGGATACCCCAGTGTTGTCCTCTAAATGTTAAGATCATACTACACAGACTTTTACAGAAAGGCAAACTGACCTTATCAAGTAGAAAGAGTGGCCACTAAATGCTACTTTAGAGTGAATCAATGTATGCAAGGATTTTCATAATGTAATTAATATGCACATGATTGAAGCATCAGTGGTTTGCACTGTTAAATAGTTACCTTTCTAAAGTTTATTACATTTTTAGGAAAAAATAATAGTACAATCAAATTATAGAACTGAAAACAACAAAAGAACAAGACAAACAAATGAAGAAACAAAAACTCATAGACACAGACAATAGTTTAGTGGTTACCAGAGGGTGAGGGGGGTGGGGGGTGGATAGAAGAGGGCAAAGGGGGATCAAATACATGGTGATGGAAGGAGAACTGACTCTGGGTGGTGCACACACAATGTGATATGTAGATGATGTATTACAGAATTGTACAACTGAAATCTATGTAACTTTACTGACAATTGTCACCCCAATAAATTAAAAAAAAACAAATTTGACTTTGGAAATTAAATTATGCTAAAGTTTCCAGCATACTAGAAGCATCTTGATGGACCTGAGATAAGTTTAGGTATATTAATATAATACATTAAAGAATAGATATAGATGTTTTCTAGAGTTGTTAAATCACTCTACTATAATACCATAAGATGCTGGAGTATTTCTGAGGATCCGATCCCTATAAAAAATTAATCAACTTTGTTGATATAATGGTTCTAGGCTTCCAGGTGAGAAGAAATTAGCTATTTTATTTTCATTTAGAGAAGTTGTGATTTAATGGCAGTCTCACTGCTATATTTCATAAAAAGGAAATGTGGCTGGCCCAACTTTGTACTTGTTAATTATATTAACTAGTTCTTTTCCTTGTATTAAGTAGATACCTTTCAAACTGACTTTTGAAAACTTCTGCCCAGAAGAGGAAAACGATGAGGTGAAATGTGCTTTTCCATACCCTCTGGTGGGAATATAAACTAGTATAAATTATCTGATAACAGTAATTTAGCAATATAGCAGAGTTGCATCTCATTGGCAAGTTAAGCTTTCAAGTTGGTGCAGAAGTTGAAAATCAGGCATACTCAAAATTACCTTTGAGAAACCATTTAAATTATATATATATATAAAAAAAAAACAGAATACAGACTTGTTAAGTAGAAGACAGTCAGGTTTTCCTCTAGTGTTAAACAGACTGCTGCTTCTTTTGGAGGTATACTAGATGAAGTGGTTGCCATGTATTTAGGATCCATGTACAAAAAAAAGAAAATCTAACTTTAATCCCTACAATGAAACTCAGCTACAAGAGCCATGCCAACAATCAGAACTGAGATAACACAGAACTAGAGGATCCTAGCTCATGCTGCTCCATTTCAACAGGAACATCATTCGCTTTGAGGTAAGTGCAGCCCAGCTATTGAATTACACTTGACTTTTCTCACTTGTTATCTCTTGCTCATTCTTTCTTCACTATTGTTTTCTTCATTTCTCTTGTTTCTAATTGTTCCTGATTAGACATACTTGAATTTATCTAAGTGCATGAAAGATGTGGTTACAATTTATGCATTAAAAGCTACACTGTGACAATCACTGCTTTTGTCTGCCCAATAGCTTTCCACTCTCTTCTTGTCATAACAGACTTTCACAGCTCCCTCCTGGATTAACACAATCTGGACTACTTATTATATACCCCTGGCCACATAACTGGTCCAGGAATAAGCAAATGACCCAAATGTCCAACAGAGATCTTCCCTGGAATTCCTCTAATAGAGTTAGAAAAGTAGGTCTTTTGTTCCCTGAATATAAAGACATGAGGATGCTGGACTGGACTTATTTGTGTCCATGTTCCCTGCTAAACCAGGAAAAAAAACCTGTCTATGAATTTGAAGCTGGCATGACAAATTCAAAAAGAGTGACTATTGATGATGTTGAGGTCCGTCGTTTCTATAATTCCTAAGGCCTCTTGCATAACATTTCTCATCTGCTTTGGTTCCATGAATCAATCTGTACTGAATATTTTTGAAATCTAATTCAAATTGACTTTCAGAAAGCGAAACCAGAAATCTGATTGATATACTAATATTCTGTAGAGTCAAAAACCATTTTGAAAACTATTCTGAGACCAAAAAAAAATCATGGAATAATGAAAAAAAGCAAAAAGTAGATAGGATACAGATCGTGTGTGTATGCAGATGTGTCTGGAGGAGACTGTATCCAGTTTAAACAGCAGCTATCAATGAAGCATTGTATTTTGTTACATTTTAATTCTTTACATTTAAATGTGTAAGTCATCTGGAATTCATTATGATGATAGATGCTAACCATAAAAATTACCTTTTTTTAAGTTTTACAATGTGTAAGAACTATGCTAAGCCATTTACATAGGAAGTCTGACAATTAACTTCGAGAACTCATTGCAACAATGTTGCTAACCTTTTTTGATATCCCAGGGATTATTCATTATAACTGGACAAACAGTTAACCAAGTTTACTATCTGAAAGTGCTAAAAAGGCTGCATGAAAAAGTTAGATGACCTGAACTTTTTGCCAACAATTCATGGCTCTTGCATCACGACAATGCACCAGCTCACACAGCACTGTCCGTGAGGGAGTTTTTAGCCAGTAAACAAATAGCTGTATTGGAACACCCTCCCTACTCACCTGATCTGGCCCCCAATGACTTCTTTCTTTACCTGAAGGTAAAGGAAATATTGAAAGGAACACATATTGATGACATTCAGGACATCAAGTGTAATACGATGACAGCTCTGGTGGCCATTCCAGAAAAAGAGTTCCAGAATTGTTTTGAAGGTTAGACTAGGCATTGGCATCAGTGCATAGCTTCCCAAGGGGAGTACTTGGAAGGTGACCATAGTGATATTCAGTAATGAGGTATGCAGCACTTTTTCTAGAATGGATTCGTGAACCTAATTGTCAGACCTCGTATATTTTCTTCCATTTATTTTTTACATCAAATTAAGAGCTGATATCATTATTAGACTCATTTTACAGATGAGCAAACTGAGGCTTAGAGATATAACATGACTTGTTAGTAAGTAGAAGAGCCAGAATTCAAACCCAGATATTAATGACTCCCACAACTACACTCTCTGGGATATGATCCAACTACCTCCTTTTTCTGATTCACAAATCTCCTGTTTTAAAGTATGAATGGGGACCTGTATTTTTCTGAACATATTTATATTTAAATATAAAATGAGATTTTTTAATGCATTTTATGGTACTTTATAAGACTTATTCTTATAGAGCTGAACTGAAATTTCCTACCTTACTGCTTTTCAGACCCATCCATATGAGCTGATAAAGGTTTGGTGCCTCCTGGGTCTTAAGAAAGCATAGACACTCTTACACCCACAAATATAAAATGAAGTTGTTCTTTATTGGATGGTGTAATGTTCCATAGCTGAGACTTTTGGTTGGTTGATCTCCCAATTTTCAATACCCGCTGCTTCCTATTAATTTTCCTGTGATTATTTAAGGAAGGGATATTCTATGATCCAATAAAAACCAAGGACAGTTGGGGCTAGATCAAGACCTAAGAGTTTACACGCCAGTTATTGTGTAAGTTTACAATCATTAATCATTTCTGACTTATAAATATTTGGTTACACTAATATTCAATATATGAACACAGCATTTTTGTTTAGTTTTTCACCAAATAATAATGAGCATCATACTGTCACAAGGCCACAACCACAAAGCAAAGGACAAAAGGAACACAAAAGGACAAATAGTATTCAGAAGATGACTAATATAAAGAAGAAAAGAGAAAATCATCTGTAATCTTACCCCTTATTAATAACCACCATTTAAGCCCATGATACTTAAAAAAACAAACAAAAATGTGAAGCTGGCTTTTCTTTCCCTCATTATAACCTCATTTTCCCATTCTGCAAATCCTCAAAGGAAGTGAGAATTCAAAACACAATTTAAAACTTTTCTCCTTAAAGTTTTTAATATTTTATTCATTTGAATCATAAAATCACAGAAGAGAATTGTTTTAAATTCCTCATGAAAAAGAAGGCTAATGTAGCTAAGGAAGGTAGGCATAAAAGATCTAGAGTACATTTATGCTTTTTAAAAAATAGGCAAAAATACTTCTAGGCACAAGACGTAATGGAGTCGCTGATGTATGGTTGTACCACCTTAGTGAGGCCAAAATTCATCAGTGATTCAAAAGGTTTCAGCCTGATCCCTCCATATTGAAACACCCCATCAATCTTTAATCTTGTTGATCACTTTATTATGGGATACAAAATGGTGATGTTCTCTCAGGCCTTCTGCATTTATTAGCTGAAACTATTGTTCAAGAGTAAGTTTTCCTTATTTCCAATGTGTTTAGTCTAAAATACAATTGGTACAGAAAAAGCAGGTCAAATGTGTGTTTCTTTCCCATTGTTTCTTTTCAAAAGACTAAGTCAGGGTCCTAGTAACCTCCAATGATGACTAACAATATTTTTAGTATTTTAAGAACTGATGAGTTTTAAAATATTTGACCTGTCCCAAGAGTTGTTACTCCTACTCAGGCTCAAATTTTCTCAATTTATGCTCTGTCCTCACTTTTAGTTGAAGACACAGAGCATTGCATGCAAAGCTCCTTCCCTGCAGGAGATAAATGGGGCGCTGATGAATCCATGTGATGCTTTAAAAACAAAAACAGAAACAAAAAATATATTCTGCCTTAATGCATAAGGAGAAGGTATATTTTTATACTTATGCGGTGTGAAAGGCATTACTTTTAAATCTAATCTCTCTGTTTCATAGAAAGAGGCCAGGTTAGAAGAAAAAAAAAGGGCATTTGGGAGTCTTCCATCTAAGGAGAGATATAAAAAGACATTTTTGGTGGGCTCTCTTAAAATGAGACGCTCTCATGAGGGTTTTAATTGATAATAAGCAGCAATATGTAATAAAAACTATGACAAATCACCAGGGGATGAAAGCAGAATACTTGTAACAGTCCTCATTTTAATTTATGAGAAACCATCACCAATCCTGAACATTCCTTTTTTCCTGAGAACTTTGCTTTAAATCACATGCTTGCCCATCATCCTTCCATTTCCTCCTGCAGGGCTTCCCCAATCTGTGGCACCTCCACAACGCTAGCCTCTCTCTTTCTTCTTGGAGAACTGTACGCCTTTGATATCTTTCAAAAGCATTTCTATTAAGTAATATTTTGTTCCAATTCTAATTTTACCCCCATTTCTTGTCCCATCTTTCCATCACCTAGATGAAATTTCCACTACAAGTTCACCTCTCCCTTCAAATATTTTCTTTTCCTCTGAAATCTGTTTTAATTTTTTTCTATTTCTCTAGATGACAATCATCAATCATCTCAGTTATCTAGACTCAGAAACATCGTCTCATTCTTATTTCCCTTCTTCTCTTATAGTCCTCCAACCACAAACTTTTTCAATTAGCTTCTTCAGTGAGCCCCTTATATAAACCCAGTCATCTCCATTATGAATTTGTGGTATGCCAACGCAGTTTCTCATGGTCTTCCTGCAATGACACCTGCAATAGCCTCAGTCACTTTCATTTTTTATCTACCATGTTTCCCCAAAAATAAAACCTAGCAGTACCATCAGCTCTAATGCATCTTTTGGAGCAAAAATTAATATAGGAACCGGTCTTATCTTACTATATGACTGAGTATTATATAATATAAAAAATATAATACCAGGTCTTATTTTACTATAAGATCGGGTCTTATATAAGACCGTGTCTCATTTTACTATAAGACCCAGTCTTATATAACATAAAACCGGGTCTTACATTAATTTTGCTCCAAAATATGCATTAGAGCTGATTGTCCGGCTAGGTCTTATTTTCGGAAAAACATGGTAGCTATCTCACATTAACAAATAACCTCTCTGTATTGTATCTTCCCATTTATAATGCACCAATCATCCCACATAACCTAGAATGTAATCACATACAATGATGGTTACATGGCTTTTCAACAGCTTGATATGCTGTTTTTTGTCTTCCCAAATGAATTGTAAAGCATCTATTTTTCTATATGACAAAAGGAACAAATGGATTGTTGAGGGAGGGAATGAGTGATAAATAGAGAACACAAGGAATTTGAAAAGGGGAAAATAGTAATCTGTGTTGCATGGAATGGTGAATAAACTATAAAGCAGCCTGTATGTGTTGAGTTTTCAGGGCCAGTGAGGGCCCCTTTGGCACCTTGGGGCAAACTGGAAACAGGAACCTCTCCTTAAGATGCTGCTGGAAACCATCTCAATATATAAACAAGTCTGTGATGTCGCCAAGGTGGAGGCATCCCTTCAAACAAGTGTACCACCTACATAGCCCTGAACGGCAGCCCTTTTTCCACTCTATGACTATGCTATCATTGCTAAGTAATGTCTGTTATTTGGGCCTCACATTCCATATCTGTAAAAGAGGCATAGTAATGCCTGCTCTAATTGTTTTACTAGGTTATTGAAAAGATGACAGTAGTTAGTTACCTCAACTGTCATGGAGTACAGGCTGGAAAGAAATCAAGCTGTGATTTAAAAAAAAAAGAAAAAGAAGAACTTAGGAACATTTGGAACTGTGAGAATTAGAAGTACTGAGTTGTCTGCTATGTTTGTTTTTTATTTTGCTGTGGTTTTGTGTTGTTCTATGTCAGTGGTAAACCAATTATGAGCAAAAGAGGTAAAGGCTATAAAAACTGAGATACGTGAAGAAAAGGAAAAAGACAAGGATCGGTCAAATAAAGATGAGGAAATCTCTATTGCAAATTTGTCTGCTAATTTGTCTATTGCATCTTGTGCAAGATAAAGAAGAGAGAAAGAAATGACATTTCTCATGGGAAGATATGATTATACAACAATATAAGTAATAGCCAAGATTTACTATTTACATAAACCAGGCATCGTGCTAACTACCTTCTTTCATTTGTTCTACTCAATGATTCTATAAGACAGATGCTAATACAAGCCCATGATGCAGATGAGAAAAATGAGCAGAGGCAGGATGTGGAAAGAGATTGTCTAACTCTAGAGGCCACTCTCTAACAATACAAGGTTGTATCCTAAAGAGTTGCTTTCACAGGGGAGGAGTGTTACAGTTTAGCAAGAAATAAAATTGAGATCTGCTTATTAATTCAATTGGAATGAATCCAGGGTATCCATATGCAGTAATGCAAATGCTAGGAAGTGAAAAATTTGATGTAAGTTCCAATTTGGCACAAAAACAAAAACTATTTAAGAGACTATACTGTAAGAAAAAGGGTCAAGCTTTAGAAACAAAAGAAAAAGGGCCAAGCTGTAGGAACAAAATAGAGATACTGCACAACTGTTTTTAAAAGGTGAATGAGCATGAGCCCAGTCAGTAAAAGTTGGAGACAGCTGGAGATTTAGGCAGCAGAACACAACTGTTAAGGAGAAAGAAGGGAAGAGAGTGCTGACCACCCGCCAAGAGATTTTCATGAAGTTATGGAGAGATTATTACTACCATATCAAAGACAGCTAAAGATTTGATATAGCTGTTACTTGCTAGGTCACTTAAGTGTAGAACAGAATTAGGAAAGGTGGTTTTGGTCTGGAGTGCAGGGACACCACAGGGCCTCCTGATAAGAGAACCACTAGTAAAAATAAAAAGGAAATGCCCAGGAACATGTCACAATAAAAGGGAGGCGAGCACAGCTGGGCCACCTTCAAGATCCAGCATGCAAGAGAAAAAGGAAAGAAAACAAGAAACATCTGTACAAATGCAATCTTGAAAGTCTCCCAGGGAAGAAAAACAAAAGAGAGAACAGAGGGAGTGTGGGGAGACTTAGGTACAGTTAACAGAGATGTATTTCAAGTTATGGGGAAAACACATGATGATTAAAAAAATGAAACAGAGGTAGGAAGGAATAAGTTATACAGAAAAAATACTGAAGTATGTGAGGTGTGTATGAAAAACAGTTCTCTGTGTAAGAAAGTAGGCAGATGGAAGCAGAAACCTTCCCTAAGCAATGGTTCTCAAGGTGGGGGGGTGTCTCCAGACCAGTAGCAGTAATACCACCTGGGAACTTGACAGAAATGCAAATTCTCTGGCCCCATCCCAGACTTACTGAGTCAGAAACTCTGGTGGTAGAAGCCCTTCAGTCTGTGTTATAACAAACTCTCCAAGTGATTCTGATGTACATTCAAGTTTGAGAACCAGTGGTCTAAGGAACAGAAAGAAAGGAGAATGCAAGAAAAGGATATTCTACTGTATTAAATGACAAATGTGGGTAGAGGACACAGAAACAGGAGTACATGATACAAGGAGAAAATGACCACTCAAGTTTAGAGTTGCAGATAATGGATTCTGATGAAAGAGAAACCAAGGTTACACAATCTTAGTACAAAAAAAGAGGGCTTAATGTGATTGGAAGAAATATATTAAAAATGAAGCAATTGCATTCTCAACAATGTAAGACTACCCAGTGGAACTTCCTGCACTAAGGAAGTGTTCTATATCTACATTGTCTAATGTGGTAGCTGCTAACCCCAGGTGCTTACTGAGCACTTGAATTGTGACTAGTTCACTGAACTGAACTTTTTATTTTACTGAATTTTAATTAAAATTAAATAGCCACATGTGGCTAGTGGCTACCACATTTGACAGTGTAAATTTAAAGCGAATTTCATATTGGTCAATGGGACATGAATAATGCCAATGTGAACTTTTATTTGTGAAGATATTTAATAATATAAGATCTACATGAGAAGATATGTAATTATGAAAATGAATTAGGAAATATCACATTCACATATAAAGCTGCCCTACATCCAAAGAAATATAAAAGGAGGAAGCATTTAATATCTGTGCTTCACTGATTTTATATCTTGGATGGGTTTCCAATGTTGTCCAGAACAAGATGATAAGGCTGGAAGTAACTGGAAGTTATCCAACAAAACACACATAGAATCACTTTGTGAGAATATAGGATTGGAGATTTTATATTTAGATATTTGCTATCAAAATTATGACAAAAAACAGATATAGATAGAGATGGCCTCCAGAACGACTGGATAAACATGAAGGTAAAAATAGACAAAGGTAATGTAAAGTGAAAGCCCATGTCTTGGTAACAGTTAAATGA
Source organism: Rhinolophus sinicus (assembly GCF_036562045.2). NCBI lineage: Eukaryota > Metazoa > Chordata > Mammalia > Chiroptera > Rhinolophidae > Rhinolophus > Rhinolophus sinicus. The sequence continues at coordinate 22,559,505 of NC_133768.1, read as the reverse complement.
ATTTCTTAAAACTTAGTCAATGTTTCAATATAGTGGACAGGGAACAAATTTTTGTTAACAGGAAGAAAAATTAATAAAAATATATATATTCAAGAGGGAGAATGAACTATTCTCCTTTCAAGATTTCAGATCATGAAGGAGGACGTGAAAATGGCATAAGAAATATACTCAAGGGAAGGAGAATATTGAAATGTCTTAAAGAAAAAAAAAATGGATACTTCCATCCATAGAAGCATTTAATAATAAGGAGAAAAGATTATTTTTTTTCAATAGAGGTTAAGAAATTGTAAGAATTGGAGCAAAAATAGTGGAAATCAAAAGCAAGTGAGTGAACTATGTAGAATAACAGCCAAGGTGATAAGCAAAGAAAGAGGTCATACAAAAAATAAAGCATTACCGAGAGACAAGTCACAATGTTAGAGAACAAAGCATTCTGTTTTACAAAATTAAAAAAGACAACTGAAGGAGAAAAAACTGATAACAGATGATAAGAAATAATAATTGATAATAGCTAATAAAAAAGTATTTAGGGTTCTCTCTCTCTCTCTCTCTCTCATTTAAATGAGTAATTCAAAGACAGGAAAAGATACAGCAGATACAAGAGGAAATATGTGGGTGAATTCTCAGGTGGAATGAAAAGGCTTTGACATATATGTTGTCTTCATGGCTCAAAACTGACCAGTATGATCAAGATGCTTTATAAGATTAAAGGCCTAATTACTGGAAGAGAAATAGACTTACTAGCAGATCATCGTTTTAAAAATGTATTAAGGTGAAGACGTCATTAAAATGGCAGTGTGAGGTGAGCCTCTGTAAATCTCCCCTGGAATTTACAACAAATGGAACAACTGTAACTCCACAAAGGACTCCCTGCCCAGCAGACAGGCAACACGAAGAGGCCCACTACTGAATTCACCTAAAGGTGGGCGAATCGCGCAAGTGGGGGAGGCGGGAAGGGAAAAGTGTGGAGATGGAGCCCCATGGGCGCAGGAAGAACACCTAGCTCAGTGCTCTGAGCTCACTGCATCCCGGAACTACCGCAGCTGTGGGAGAGGGAAGAACTCGGACTGCTAGGGCTCCACTTATGGCCCACAGGGCTGTGGGGACAGCATATAACACGGCTGAACCCAACGCTCACGGCAGAGACCTCGGAGCAAAGACTGAGGGAAGAAGGCTAAAAACAGTGGTTTAAGCCCTCACTGCCCAGCAGAGAACGGAAGCCTTAGGCACTGAGACTAGCCGCCCCCGCCCTACTCTCCCAGAGCTCGCCCCGCCCCCAACTGTCCAGTGCTAGAAGCAGAACACTAACAGCATCAGATCAAAAGAACAGAATATTTGCAGTTCTGAGAACTGTGGTCCGCAGACACAGATTCGCAGCCCAACTAGTTCCGGCAAAGGGGAGGGAGCTGTGGAAGCAGGACCAGCTGTGGTGGTGGTCGCTGCCATTGCTCTGGGCCACCTCTCACAGCTCACCCCGTCCCTGGCTCCACCTATCTGGTCAGATCCCTGTAGGAGTAAAGAGAACTGCTGAAACACACTTGCTCTGAATCTGGTGCAGGAAGAGCTTTAGAACTTCAAAAGCTCTCCGCATATCCACACAGACACTGCACCCTGTCACGCAGGCGAACGATTAACAGAGGAGAAGCCCATCTCCCAGGGAATCCCCCCATTGTGTGAGAAGCTGAATAGTGCACAGAAAATATAGCACTAAGTGTGAGAGAGAAAAAAAGGCTGCAGTCGGACAGAAAATAAAACATTCCACCAACAAGTACTGGAAAACAAAAGAAAGATCTCTTCCTATCAACCTGTTGCAGAAGCCACTCCTGTAGATGTCTAGGAAGAGTAATAATAAATCAGTAATTGCCATGAATAACCAAGGCAACAAGACAGCTCAGAAAGAAAGTGAAAAGTTTCCAGAAAAGGAACTTAAAGATATGGAAACATATGACTTAAATGACAGAGAATTCAAGATTGCAGTTCTAAAAAAACTCAACGAGATGCAAGAAAACACAGAAAGGCAGTTTAATGAACTCAGAAACACAATCAAAACAACATGAGCATTTTACAAAAGAGACTGAAATGTTAAACAGAACGATATAGAATTTCTGGAGATTAAGAACTCAATAGAAGAAATTAAGAATGAAATAACCAGCTTAGGTAGTAGAGTTGATCAGATGGAGGAAAGAATCAGTGACATCGAAGATAGAAACCTGGAAATGACACAGATGGAAGAAGAAAGAGACTTGAGACTTAAAAGAAATGAAAGAACTCTACAAGAACTTTCTGACTCCATCAGAAAGAGCAATATAAGAATAATGGGCATACCAGAAGGAGAAGAAAGAGAGAAGGGAACAGAGAATATATTCAAACAAATTGTCGATGAGAACTTCCCAAACTTGTAGACAGAACTGGATCCTCAAATCCAAGAAGCAAATAGAACACCTAATTAACTCAATCCCAACAGGCCTTCTCCAAGGCACATTGTATTGAAGCTGTCTAAAATCAACGACAAAGAAATAATCCTCAAGGCAACCAGGGAAAAGAAGATGGTATCCTACAAAGGAAAGCCCATTAGATTATCATCAGATTTTTCAGCAGAAACTCTACAAGCCAGGAGGGAGTAGAGCCAAATATTCAAACTATTGAAAGAGAGAAATTATGAGCCAAGAATAATATATCCAGCAAAGATATCCTTTAGATATGAAGGAGGAATAAAGATGTTTCCAGACATACAGAAGATGAGGGAATTTTCTAATATACGACCAGCACTACAAGAAATACTAAAGGAGGCTATTCGACCACCATCAACAGGGACAATTCGTGACAACCAAAACACAAAAAGGGGGAGAGTAAAGGTCTGAACCGGAATATAGGAACGGAAAAAGTAAGCATGCTGAAGAAAATGGAATACTCTAAACATGAAAGTTTCTTTTACATAAACTTAAGAATAACCACTCAAAAAAGAAATCCAGAACTGAAACATATACTGTACTAAAAGAAGAAACAGAGGGAGACATAATAGAATACCACCACACAGAAATAATAGACAAAAATAAAAAGGCAAAGAAACAATGGAGACACAGCCTTACCAGAAAACTAAAGATAGAATGACAGGAAATCCTCACATATCAATAATCACCCTAAATGTAAATGGACTGAACTCACCAATAAAAAGGCACAGAGTAGCAGATTGGATCAAAAAACTAAACCCAACCATATGCTGTCTCCAAGAGACACATCTCAGCTACAAGGACAAGCATAGACTCAAAGTGAAAGGGTGGAAATTGACACTCCAAGCAAATGGTACCCAGAGAAAATCAGGTGTAGCCATAATGATATCAGATGAAACAGACTTCAGGGTGAAAAAGATAACAAGAAACAAAGATGGACATTTCATAATGGTAAAGGGGACTATACAACAAGAAGACATAACAGTCATCAATATTTATGCCCCCAATCAGGGAGCACCGAAATATACCAAGCAACTACTAACAGAACTAAAGGGAGAAATTGACCAAAACACAATTATACTAGGGGACTTAAATACATCATTGACAGCTATGGATAGATCATCCAAACAGAAAATAAATAACGAAATAGCAGCCCTAAATGAGACATTAGATGAAATGGACATAATTGACATTTATAGAGCACTTCATCCTAAAACATCAGACTATACATTTTTTCTAGTGTACATGGAACATTCTCAAGGATAGACCATATATTGGGACATAAAATCAGCCTCAGCAAATTTAAGAAGATTGAAATCATACCAAGCATATTCTCTGATCACAAGGCTTTGAAATTGGATATCAACTGCAAAAAGAAAGCAGGAAAACACACAAATACATGGAGATTAAACAACATACTTTTAAAGAACGACTGGGTCAAAGAAGAAATTAGAGGAGAGATCAAAAGATACATAGAAACAAATGACAATGAAAATACATCCTACCAAAATTTTTGGGATGCAGCGAAAGCAGTTTTAAGAGGGAAATTTATATCATTACAGGCCTATCTCAAGAAACAAGAAAAATCCCAAATAAATAACCTCATGTTACACCTTAAAGAACTAGAAAAGAAGAACAAATGAAACCCAAGGTCAGCAGAAGAAAGGAAATAACAAAAATCAGAGCAGAACTAAATGAAATAGAGAACAAAAAGACAATAGAAAAAATTAATGTGACAAAGAGCTGGTTCTTTGAAAAGATTAACAAAATTGACAAACCCTTGGCTAGACTCACTAAGATAAAAAGAGAGAAGACACTAATTAACAAAATCAGAAATGAAAAAGGGGAAGTTATCACGGACACCACAGAAATACAAAGGATCATCCAAGAATACTATGAAGGACTATATGCCACCAAATTCAATAACCTAGAAGAAATGGACAAGTTCTTAGAAACATATAGCCTTCCAAGGCTGAACCATGAAGAACTGGAAAATCTAAACAGACCGATCACCAGTAACAAAATTGAATCAGTCATCCAAAACCTTCCCAAAAGCAAAAGTCCGGGACCAGATGGCTTCACTAGTGAATTCTACCAAACCTTCAAAGAGGATCTAATACCAATCCTGCTCAAACTCTTCCAAAAATTGAAGAAGAGACAGTACTCCCTAACTCATTTTATGAGGCCAACATTACCCTGATACCAAAACCTGGTAAGGACAACACAAAAAAAGAAAACTACAGACCAATATCTCTGATGAATACAGATGCAAAAATCCTAAACAAAATTCTAGCAAATCGAATACAACAATGCATTAAAAAGATTATTCATCACGACCAAGTGGGGTTCATCCTCAGGGCACAAGGATGGTTCAACATACTCAAATCCATCAATGTGATACATCACATAAACAAAATAAAGGACAAAAATCATATGATTATATCAATTAATGCAGAAAGAGCATTTGACAAGATACAATATCCATTTATGATTAAAACACTTAATAAAATAGGTATAGAAGGAAAATACCTTAACATAATAAAGGCCATATATGACAAACCCTCCGCTAATCTCATAATTAATGGTGAAAAACTGAAGTCCTTTGCTCTACATTCAGAAACACAACAGGGCTGTCCCCTATCACCTCTGCTTTTCAACATAGTGTTGGAAGTCCTTGCCAGAGCAATCAGGCAAGAGAAAGAAATAAAAGGCATCCAAATTGGGAATGAAGAAGTTAAATTATCACTCTTTGCAGATGACATGATGCTATATATAGAAAACCCTAAAGACTCCACCAAAAAGCTATTAGAAACAATCAACGAATACAGTAAAGTTGCCGGCTACAAAATCAATGTACAAAAGTCCATTGCATTCCTATATACTAACAATGAAATCTCAGAAAAAGAAATACAAAAAACAATTCCTTTTGCAATTGCAGCAAAAAGAATAAAATACCTAGGAATAAACTTAACCAAGGATGTGAAAGACCTATATGCTGAAAACTATAAGACATTTTTAAAAGAAATTGAAGAAGACACAAAGAAATGGAAAGACATTCCGTGCTCATGGATTGGAAGAATCAACATAGTTAAAATGGCCATATTACCCAAAGCAATATACAGATTTAATGCAATCCCCATCAAAATCCCAATGGCATTTTTAAAGAAATAGTACAAGTCATCAGATTTGTTTGGAACCACAAAAGACCCCAAATAGCCAAAGCAATCTTAAGAAAAAGAACAATACTGGAGGTATCACACTCCCTGACTTTAGCTTGTACTACAGGGCTACAATAATCAAAACAGCATGGCATTGGCAGAAAAACAGACACATAGACCAATGGAATAGAATTGAGAACCGAGAAATAAAACCACATAAATATTGACAGACAATTTTTCACAAAGAAGCAAAAACATACAATGGAGAAAAGACAGCCTCTTCAATAAATGGTGCTGGGAGAATTGGATAGCCACATGCAAAAGAATGAAACTGGACTGCTATCTGTCACCATGTATCAAAATTAATTCAAAATGGATCAAAGACTTAAGCATAAGACCTGACACAATAAACTGCATAGAAGAAAACATAGGTACTAAACTTATGGACCTTGGGTTCAAAGAGCATTTTATGAATTTGACTCCAAAGGCAAGGGAAGTAAAAGCTAAAACAAATGAATGGGACTATATGAAACTTAAAAGCTTCTGCACAGCAAAAGAAACCATCGACAAAATAAAGAGGCAACCAACTGAATGGGAGAAGATTTTTGCAAACAGTGCCTCCTATAAGGGGCTAATATCCAAAATATACAAGGAACTCATGCAACTCAACAACAAAAGAACAAACAACCCAATTGAAAAATGGGCAGAGGACCTGAAGAGACATTTCTCCAAAGAGGACATACAAATGGCAAATAGACATATGAAAAAATGCTCAACATCACTAATCATCAGAGAAATGCAAATAAAAACCACAATGAGATATCACCTCACCCCAGTCAGAATGGCTATCATCACCAAGACAAATAGTAACAAGTGTTGGAGAGGTTGTGGAAAAAAAGGAACCTTCATACACTGTTGGTGGAAATGTAGACTGGTGCAGCCACTATGGAAGGCAGTGTGGAGATTCCTCAAAAAATTTCGAAAGCAATTACCATATGACCCAGCAATCCCTCTCCTGGGTATCTACCCAAAATATCTGAAAACATTTATACATAAAGACACGTTTGCTCCAATGTTCATTGCAGTTTTATTGACAGTGGCCAAGACATGGAAACAACAAAAATGTCCTTCGATAGATGAATGGATAAAGAAGTTGTGGTATATATACACAATGGAATACTATTCAGCGGTAAGAAAAGATGAAATAGGACCATTTGTGACAACATGGAGGGATCTTGAGAGTATAATGCTAAGCAAAATAAGTCAGACAGAAAAAGCAGAGAAACATATGATTTCACTGATATGTGGTATATAAACCAAAAACAACAAAAGAACAAGACAAACAAGTGAGAAACAAAAACTCATAGACACAGGCAATAGTTTAGTGGTTACCAGAGGTTAAGGGCAGAGGGTGGTGGGAGATAAGGGTAAGGGGGATCAAATATATGGTGATGGAAGGAGAACTGACTCTGGGTGTTGAACACACAATGGGATTTATAGATGATGTATTACAGAATTGTACATCTGAAATCTGTGTAATTTTACTAACAATTGTCACCCCAATAAACTTTTAAAAACTAATAAAAAATAAAGAAGAATCAATAAAAAGAAAAAAAAATATTAAGAAAGTTATTACAAAGCGAAGATCATTGGTACCATTCAACAGTGACCTCAGGTTTTGAGAAAGAAGAGAGCTTCCCTGTGGAAATCAAGATGACATGGTACCTATTAGAAAACATATATTTGGAGAATGTAAGTGAGATAACAATCCCTAGCACTGGAGGAAGATTTGGAACATATTCACTGTTTTAGTTCAATGAACACTTTCTGGTGGACAAATAACATTTTTATTTTTAAGACTGTGGACAGAGCTCCACACAAGTACATATAATTTGATGACACCATATACACAGGAGATCAGAAAGTCTATTTTCATTGAACTGATTATGAAAGAAATTCAACAGGCAAGTACATAAAAAATCCACCCTTGGTGTTCCCTTTCTTTACATACTATCTAGAGCAGTGGTCGGCAACATTTTCCTATAAAGGGCTAGAAAGTAAATGTTTTAGTCTTCGTGACCTCTGCTGCAAATATTCAACAGTGAAGTGTGAAAGTAGCCACTGACAATACGGAAACAAATGTGTATGGCTGTTCGCCAATAAAACTTTATTTGCAAAACAGTTAGCCAGCAGGTTTGGTCTGAGTGCCACAGCTTGTATCCCTCTGGTTGACAGACATTTTAAAAAAGGATAAGTTTCTGAGAGAAATAGATATAAAGATGCCAAAGAGACAGTAGTATACATACTAAACATAAATAAACCTCTTTCTTGAAGCTAATTACTTATTCAACAATCATTATTGCAATTACAGGAAGACTAGAGACCAGAATCAAAATCGAGCATACCTGAGAAATGAGAATAAAAATGAACAGTGATATACAAGGAAATTCCATGGGCTTGCTTGTTGGCAACTCAAAAGCAATCGGCCTGCAATGCTCTCTCCCTGAATCAAAGGGGCCAGAAGCTTGGGTATCTATCACATTTTCCAGAATCTTGTATCAGATTTGCAAGCACAGGAGAAGCTGAAGATTTATCGTGGCTTCTCTGGCGCTGATGGGCAGAGGTGTTGGCTTCTGCAGGCATGAGATTTTTAGAGCAGCCATTGGGCATTTCCCTACAAATCACCTGCTTTGATGATACAAGCAGTGGTGAAAATTGCTGCTAGTTTCCTGTGGTCTATCAATTTTCTGAGTCTCTGAAAGACTGTGGTTAAACGAAGAGCTAGTGGCATCTTCCCCTGAATTTCATTCCACCAGCCTTTCCAAGTGGTTCTGTAAAGCACTTAATTCTTTGTATCAAATCCCTTCACTGCTTGAACTTTATAGAGCAACACATCTTTTTGTGACCAATCCCTGCCTGATACTGTGTTAGTGTAGAACTGAAGATATAAAATAAGAGGATGAGCTAGGCAAGAGTATTTTCTTATGCTCCAGAGAGAGGGAGGTGTGCAAATAAACTGGGATATGAAAGTAAAAATAGCACAAACAAGAAAATGTAAGAGAATGGAAAAATATATCATTCAAATATTAAGTAATGGTGAACAATTTCCGAGGCCAACATTTTTATAAATTAGTTATTTTTTTAAATGTGCGTGCTGGTTTATGTGGATCACATTATCGCACAGTGTAAAATATAAAAGCTAATAAAATATACTGAGCATCTTCTTGGGACACTGCAATTTTTTCACTACTATTAAAACCACCCTGCAGGGAAGAGATTGTTATCCTCTTCTTACCTATTAAGAAACTTTGGCTCAGAGAAGTGAAAGGACTTGCCTATGGTTACACAATTATTGAATGGCAAGGCCAGGATATGAAATAAGAACTGCCTGGCTCCAAAGCTGGCATCCCTTCTGCTCTCCCATGCCCAAAAGCCCACTTGCACCTTTATAGCCAGACTCAAACAGGGTTAGGCCTGAAGAGCACGGGAGAATTTCAGTTAGATATTATTACGAAGATATATTGTGAAATTGAACTTGGGCTCACATTCATTTATTCATACAATATAATTATTCAAAACTGATTGTATCAGGTAAACAAGGCTAATATGGTCACCGCCCTCATGGACCTTATATTCTATCTATAGCTGTAGCAACACAGATGATAATGGAGTATCTCCTGATGTGAAAACAAATGCACAAAGAAATAAATGTGGGAGACAACCAACATGGCACAGTAGGTAAATGCTGTGTTTACCTTCTCTCACAACCACATCAAAATTACAACTAATCTACAAAACAACCATTTTTGAAAATCACCTAAAATCAAGCTGAACTGAAGCCTTTCAACTAAGAACTTGCAGAAGAAGCCACTTCCAGATGGGTAGGAAGGTCAGAGATGTGGCACGGGCTGACCATTAAAAATCGTGTGACCATTAAAAATCGGGAGGGCTGTTTCGGCTTTGGGGTTCACCCTTCATTCCCTAGAGGAGGGAGGGATCCAGCCCCACCCCAGCCCAGAGTTCCAGTGCCGGGTAGAGAAGTCCCCATAATTTTTGGTTGTGAAAACAAGCAGAGATTGTGACTGAGTGACATTGTGTGCAGATGCACTCCCAAGCGCTCCCCTTAAAAGGCCCTTGCGAGGACTCATCCACCAACAGAATCACTTTATCTGACCTCCAGCACTGGGGCCACAGCTGGAGAGGTGGCAGGGACAAATGGTGGGGAACTGAGTTGTCTGGCTTGGGATGGGGGCTGGAGAGGTGGCTTTCTCCTGGACAGAGGAGCTGACAGAGGCCATTGTTTCTTTGCTGAGCCCTCCCCCTTCCGGGCACGGGAACACAGGCATCTGAGTTCTCTGAGTCTCTGCTGTTCATTCAACATGCCCTGGCGATTAGAGACCTGGCCCCATCCAACTTTTGGGCACACCCAGGCCGCTATCAGTGGCTTTTTCGTACACATCACCTACCTTGGCTTAAGCTGAACACTTTCCTAGGGCCTCTCAAAGGCTCACGGAACCCAGACAAGCAGCTTCTGGATTGAGCATGTCCTCTACCTCTGGCTGAGCAACCCTAAGCCAGCACTAGCAGCAGCTGGCCTTGGTTCACAGCTTGGCTTCTCAAGACGCTTACAAGCATAGCACAGGCAGCAGCTATCTGTGGATTTCTTGCTGGCTCCCACTAGGTGGCCCAGGATGGAGCACGAGATGTGGCTGAAGTAGACCTACAGTGGATCCCCTCCAAGGTGGTCCTGGTGCTGGCGCTCCCAGTGGCCAGCTTCAAAACGAGCTGGAGCATTGCCCAGCCACCTCCGAGAACAACACACACAAGGGGCAGATTGGGCAGGCACCAGAGCCCTGCTGGGGCAGATCCTGCTCTGTATGATCAGCCCCTGCACCACAACTCCTCCACTGTAGTCAAGGCCAGTCCTCACAACCAGTGAGCCCAAGGGTCAGTCCCTCACATTGATGTGCAATTATCAACCAAAGCTCAACTCTAAGAGGAGGGAACACACAACCCACACAAGGGACACACCTGGAATACGTGGCTCAGGTGACCAGAAAGACTGCGCCACTGAGACCCACAGCACACCTACTACATAAGGCCATTCTACTAAGACCAGAAGACATAACAGCTCTACCTAATACATAGAAACAAACACAGGGAGGCAGCCAAAATCGGAAGACAAAGAAACATGTCCCAAATAAATGAACAGAACAAAGCTCCAGAAAAAGAACTGAACAAAACGAAGATAAGCAATCTATCAGATGCAAAGTTCCAAACAGTGGTTATAAGAATGTGCAGTGCTCTCAGGGAGAGCTCCAACAGATACAGGAAGCAATAAAATAGAGATGGAAACCATAAGAAAGAACGAGTCAGAAATAAAAGATACAATGATGGAAACATGGGATATATTACAGGGAATCAACAGTAGATTAGATGAAGCAGAGGATCCAACCAGCGATGCAGAAGATAACGTAGCAGAAAACACCCAACAAGAAGAGCAAAAAGAAAAAAAAAGAATCCAAAAACTTTAGGACAGTTTAAGGGGCCTCTGGTACAGCATCAAGCGTACCAACACTTGCATTACAGGGGTACCAGAAGGAGAAGAGACAGAGCAAGGAATTGAAAACTTATTGGAAGAAATAATGACAGAAAACTTCCCTAATCTGTTGAAGGAAATGGACATACAAGCCAAGGAAGCACAGAGAGTCCCAAACAAGGTAAACCCAAAGAGGCCTACACCAAGACACATCATAATTAAAATGCCAAAGGTTAAATACAAAGAGAGAATCTTAAAAGCAGCAAGAGAAAAGCAGTTACCTACAAGGTAGCCCCCATAAGACTGTTGGCTGAGTTCTCAACAGAAACTTTGCAGGCAAGAAGGAAGTGGCAGGAAATATTCCAAGTGACGAAAAGCAATGACATACAACCAGGAGTGCTCTACCCAGCAAGGCTATCATTCAGAATTGAAGGATAGATAAGGAACATCCAGGACAAGAAAAAGCTGAAAGAGTTCATCACCACCAAACCAGTATTACAAGGAATCTTAGAGGGACTTCTTTAAGATGGGAGGGGCGTTAAGGATGGTTGAAAGGGGAAAGGATTAAGCAGTACAAATTGGTTGTCATACAGTAGTCATGGGAATATAGGGTATAGCATAAGGAATGTTGTCAATAGTATTGTAATCTAAGTATGAGGCCAGATAGGTACTAGATCTATCAGGGTGATAGATGGGAATGGGAATGGGGTTGGGGACAGGGTGAAAATGGTGAAGGCATTAAGATATACAAATTGGTAGTTAATACAGTATGGGGAATAGAATTAACAATGTTGTAAAGTTCATGAAAGGCACCAGATAGACACTGGACTTATTAGGCGGATCACATCATAGACTGTGGACATGCCTGACCACTGCGCTGTACACCTGAAGCTAAACTAGAATAATATTGACTGTCAACTATAACTAAATACATAGGTATATATAGTAACGGGATGTGGAGTACAACATAGAGAAGATAGTCAATGGTATTGTAACAGCTATACAAGATGTCAGAGGGGTAGTATCTTGGGGGTGGGTTATCACTTTACGAGGGGTTTAAATGTCTAATTATAACATTGCTTTGTACACCTGAAACTAATTTTTAAAATAAGGTAAAAAAAATAAATGTGTATAAAACTTATAGGACAGTGGAAATGAAATATTAAGGGCCAAAGAAAGAATGACCAAAAATTACTTTACATGGAAAATTAAAATAAATATTTAATTATAAGGTAAAAACTTATAAACATATGAATAAAACCCACACTATTTGAAAAAAAAAAAAAAACTCAGGAAATTGATGGCATGTAAAAGTCTTTCTACTAACAAGCTGCTGGTTATAATTATTATAGGCTGTGGGGCAGAAAAGAGTACCTGTTAAGTAGGAGACCCTACAGCCTAATTAATTAATAAATACACTTGCAAAGAAAACATTTATAAGCACTTAATCAAAGAAAGATAAAAAGAAAAGTAGCAAGAAGTAACAGGTATGTTATTGCTAATGATAGTCTGTGGTAGTGTAAAAAGTCTATAAATATTTAAGGATCAAAAGGACCTCTGGGAGAATAAAACATACTATAGAAGAGATTAAGCGAAACAGGTAAAAGGAAAAACAATGAAAAATTGAGGATGTTAAATTTGTAAGAAATTGATAGGCCCGTGGAAATAGTGCCTTACAATACAATGCAACACAGAATCAGAATTGAATTGAGGTCTACAGCCAGAGACCAGCAATCTGCTAGTATACCTTGAGGCAAGAGTTAGCTCTAAATCATGCACAGTGCTAAGAAGTCATCCTCTCACTTACAGACTGGCAAAGCAAGAAATATCATTTCAGTATTTAAAAAGTACTGGCAGCCTTTTTTTGGTTCAGTTTCAGATAAGTATTCTCATATATACATAGCTACTTCTAAACATATCTGTCCTAAGTCAGTATACATATCAAGCGAAATAAACACACACACACAGTTTGACAATTAAGTTCACGAACTTGCCACGTGTGCTTACATTGGCAGCACTGTACAAACAGCTTGGTAAGTTTTCATAAGCTTGTATATAAGTGTCTCACAGCTGTGTTCAAGTCAACGTGTGGTGGTGTCTTGCTGAGAGACGTTCATTATTCTTGTTGCGTGTTTTTGTGTGCCGTCGCGAGAATGTCTGAGCTTGAGTTAGAGAAACAAACAAACATTAAATTTCTTGGTAAACTTGGCAAGAGTGGAAGTGAAATCAAGAACATGTGTGTCCAAGGTTATGGGGATAATGCCATGAAGAAAACGGCAGTGTACCAATGGATTAAATATTTTTCTGAGGGGAGAGAATGCATCACTGATGAAGAGAGATCAGGACAGCCAGTAACGAGCAGAACTGATGAAAATATTGCAAAAACTAATCGAATTGTGCGTCAAAATCCTCACCTGACTGTGAGAAGCCTAGCACACCAAGTAACCATAGACAGAGAAACAATTAGGAAAATCTTAACTGAAAATCTTAGCATGAGAAAGATGTGTGCAAAAATGGTCTCAAAGGAGCTCTTGCATCACGACAATGCACCAGCTCACACGGCACTGTCTGTGAGGGAGTTTTTAGCCATTTGTATTTTTTCTTGAAAAACATTTTCTGAATATATTTCAATAGTTCAGGCTATTGGGCAACTGAACTATGTTGACTGTATATCTGCTCAGGTAATAATCCTAAAATGTTCGATAAAAATTCACTCACCATTACTTTAGCTGAGAATGTATTGATACAATAGATTACAAGTTAAAAAAAAATCTTTGACCAACATGAACACCTTAAACTTATACAGTGTTATATGTCAATTATATCTCAACAAAAATAAATTTTTAAAAATCCTTCAAAGTGGCTATTTGTATTTTTTATTTTGAATTAGAACTATATTAAGAATTAAATAGCTTTTTAAAATACACTTGAAGGTTTACTTTATAAATTAAATTTTTTCACAGTAATTCACAGGTCAGTCATTTTATATTTGTATAACACTCCTGTGAAAAAGTTTATTCCATCAAATTTAACAACACATTGTGTTGAATATGGAGTCCTGAGCAATTGTTATTTGTCAATCACATCTCAATAAAGCTGGATGAAAGGGGTTGGGATTATATTCAAAATAGGCAAACTAAAAAGCAAGAAAAAAAATGTGAAGATACTATTTCAAATCCATCCACTTATTCTATTATTTTGCTTGTCTCATTCTTATGCTTTTTTCCATCTTACTGAATATCACATGTTTTTTAATCATATTTTAATTTTATGGATACCATAGAATTAGATAAAAATATTTTTTCATATAATTCATGATATGTATGTGATTAAAATGTCCAAAGAGGCAAATAAATAGAAAATAAAATTGGACAATATAAAATATGTAGATTTGAAAAGAACCACATTCTAAAAATATTTCAAAAACTTAGAAAAAGTTCTCAAAAGATGTGATAAATCATAGATTAAATATAGCTGAAGAGAATTGGTGAATTAGAAGATATTTATAAGGAAATTACCCAGGTACTAGCTTGCACATACACTAAAATTGTAATGACACAGAAAAGATTAGCATGACCCCTATTCAAAGAATTATCCAGATGTTACAAAGAAAACTAAAGAGGGGGTATATAAACAGAAGTTAAAAGACATGGCAATATAAAAGGAAAATATTCAACATACATACAATGGAGTCATAGGGGAGATATGGGAAAGAATATTTGGAATGATAATGGTTCCTGAATTGTAGAAAGACAGGAGTCCTCAGTTGAAGGTCCCTACGAAGTGCCGGTATTTACATACTCCAACCACATAGTTATGGAAATACAGAACATAAGAGGCAAAATCTTAAGAGCAGCAAAAAGGAAAAACAGATTATCTGCAAGAGATAAACAATTGTAAAAAGAACACTACGCACAGAATACAAAGCCCACCTAAACTATTATTCAAGGATAAGAATGAAATAAATTGCAAAGGTAAGCACTAACATGTGGACTTAAGGAAGGAGGAAATTCAATCCAGAAGGAAGGATTAGAAGCCATCAGAAGAAAATGGTAAAATATTTTATTACTATAAAAACGTAATAATGACTAATGGGAGGCATAACGTGTAGGACCAAAATACCAAGCAAAAATAATATGGAATATGGGAGGAGGGAAACCAGAATTTAAACATTCTAGTGTTCTTGCACTGTTGAAAGGAGAATAATGACTTCATTAACTATGAATGGTACAATTTAAGGATAAGAGCTCAGAAAGAAAAAAGTAGACTATGTAACTATCCAGCCAGAAAAGAGATGAAAAAGAGAATAAAGAAAACATGAGAGTTCATGAAGAAGAAGACATTAGGAGGAAAGAATGGCATTATAAATAAATTAAACAGCAAAGTGAATAAAATTAGGTCAGTAATTAGGGGAAATTGAAACAATAAAGTTAGACATGTGACCCGAACAAAATTCAACTAGAATAAGAACTCTGCAGGAAAGTACTGAGATTTGATATTGAAAAGTACTTTGACCTTATCATATTAAGCTCATCCTTCACTGTAAATAAATGTTCCATTAAATTACTTATGAAAACATTTATAAAGCATTGCTCTTCACACATGGGTATTGTAGATCTTTACCAGGTATAACAGTTTTAAGGAAATTATAATCTATTGAGAACATTTACTTGTAAAATTTTTTGCACAACAGGAAAAAAAGTCATATTCTGTCAGACTTTCTCTCTTCTAATCTTAGCTTGACACAAGATTTTAGAAAAGCTGGTTATGAAATGGGATATCAAAATAAATGATTAGCGATGTACCACTCATCAAAATACTCCATTTCCTTAAACAACCTATTGCATATCGATTGTCCGTGAACTGCACATTTTCAACCTATTCTCCCACTTGTAGATAACTATTTATCACTTAGAAAGAGTTTCATAAGTTTATCACTCACTGGTTAAAATAGAACCTTTCATTTTGTCCTCAACGTAATTCTATCAAGCCTCAGAGAGTGTGTCTTAGTTCTAGTATTCTGACTTTGGTAAATAAGAATATGTTGATGCTATTCATACAATTTTTGATTTTATAAGCTCTGATCACATCTCTTAGGCTCATTTTTTATAACAGACAGTGTGTTTTTTTTAAGTTTGTCCTAGTATAGAAGTTTTCTTCCCCAACATGTTCAATCCATTTTATCATTTAGAAGATTATTCCCAACTCTAGTTTTTTCTTTTATGAATAGTTACAGATATAGAAATGCAATGGTTGTATCAGCAGTGTTTCCCAGATTACTTCTAAGGTATTTCGTGCCCAGGATTCTGTACCTCCGCTATCATTAGACTGCTCTACTTCAAAATGTTTGAGTGTTTAAAGATTCAGTCGTAAAATCATTTCTTCTTGTCTACCTTTTTTCCCTCAGTAATTGCATTATCCCCACAGCTCTAAATACCATCTTTATGCTGATGATGCCCAAATTTATATTTCCAAAATAAACTACCCTTCTGAACTCAAATCTCATATAGCCAACTACCTTCTTAACATCTCATGTAAAAGACTATTAAGCTTCTTAAATTTCACGTCTAAAAAAAAATAAAACCCTTTGATTCCCCTCATTCTACAACCTGCTTTCCCCCTGCCTTTTTCCATATCAGTAAGAGGCACCATGAGTCAACAAGAAACTCAAGCTAAAAACCTAGGAATCCTCCTTGTTTATTTTCTACCCCACATATTTCAGGCAGTGCTGTAGACCAGTGGTCCCAACCTTTTTCACGTCATGACACACAGAAATAAACTAAGGAGGCTGCTCAAAGTGGAAGGTAACCATCCTGGGACTTTGGATTGCCCCAGTTCTCACCCAGCCACCCTTAAGACTAAGATGATCAATATCATGGTGTCCCATTAACCTGTTTGTTGCCACCAGTTGAGAAACTCTGTTGCAGACTTTATATATAAAACACATACTCAACTTAACCCCCTTGCCCCATCTTCATTGCAACCACTCTTACAACCCTCCAGTTCAAGTATCTCAGGAAGCTGAAGTTAGTTGGGAACCCCAAGGATCAGTGTTTTTCCCAGGGCATATGGTTCTTGGAGCTCTGATCCTTATTGTGAGGCATCCAGGCTTAATTTTCTGACACTCCTAGCAATGCCATGAGCTATCTAATTGACTTTAATGAGTCTCCTTTTGCTTAAACTAACTAGAATTATTTTCTAATACAAAGGTCTGAGCTGAGCAGTCCCTAATCCAACAGGCCTTTCCTTACCATCCAAACCAAAGTATAAATTCAAGTCATTCCAACCCGGTACCGTGATTTATTTTCTTGCAGCACTTACCATTACCTCATATTTTCTAATTTATTTATTTGCTCACTGTCGCTTGCCAACTAGCTTTACAAATTAAGAATCTTTCCTGTTGTGGTCATTATTTCATCCCCAGTACTTAGAACAGTGACTATGAATCCATGTTAAATGAATTTGTAGTGATCATTATTACCATTCTGAGCACAGAAACACATGGGACCATTTTCCAAAAACAGTATCCAGTATTATAAGGATCTTTGTTCCAAGCTGCGTAAGCATCAGGGTAGTTTAGCTGTTAAGAGCAAAGCCTCTGATATGAATGTGCTTGGGTTCTTTATCCTGCTTCTAGAATTTACTATCTGTGTGACCTTGGGCAAGTTACCAAACGTCTCTGAGCCTTAGTTTCTACATGTTATAGAATCTTCATGCAGATTAAATGAGTTAATCTAGGTGAGGCTAATTAGGACCAGGAACATTAAACACATGTTAGCTTCTGTTTTTTAACCAGTAGTACAGAGGCCATTAACTACATTCATCCATCTGCCATAGGTATATGGTAAGATGTAAACTCATTTCTCCCTTCAGGAACTTATAGTATAGATATAAAGAAAAGACATGTACTTTGAAAGGGAACATGAAGCAAATGAATGAATGAATGAATGAATGAATGAATGAATGAAGAGAAAGAAAGAAAGGGAGACTGACAGGGATAAATGATAAGGATCTAAAAAATGGTTGATAGTTAAAAAACAGTTTGAGTTGAAAGTAGTCATGCTTATTGAAAAAATACCAGGAAATATTGGGACTTGAACAATTGATAAGATTTACATAAAGCAAGATATTGTAGTTCTCCATGAAAGCGAGTAAATAGGTGTAGAGATTTCAGAAAAGTAGATAAATGGGATGAAATAAAAGGTTTGAGCAGGCAAAGAATCAATGATAGAAAAGACTAGAACAATTTGGGAGTATCCGGAATCACAAAGGAGTTTATGTTGTTATATTATCCCATCAATGATATGACACTGAAAGTTGTAAAATGAGGCAAGACTAGGTGTTAGAGGTACAACTGGAACATTTCTCTAACTCAGGCTCTATGAAAATCATAGACTTGTTTGTTCTCAACTCAACTGTAGAAGACAGATTCCATTATTCACAGATAAGTAAACTAAAGTGCAACAACTAAACCACTTGTTCTAGGTCTTACAACTAGTAAGAAATAGGGCTTAGTTTTACGCTGATGTCTGTATGGACATCATATACACAGATATTTTCTGCAATACTGTGAAAATGATACTTTTTAAAAATTATTTTAAAGACTATGTGCTTAGTAATTTGAAAACGGAGAATATATAGAAATGGAAGTGATAAGTATACCATAGTAAGATTTAAAATATGAAGTGTTAAGTACTTAAACTAGGGTAATATTGATGGACACCAAGGTATAGTGGGAAGAGAACTAAATCGGACATACAGAATCATAAATTCTACTTGTAAAAATATTTGATCTTTAGGGTTTATTTGAGATTCAAGTTTTGATTCCTTAGGCTGAAAAGGGAAGGATAAATTAAGCAATGCTTTGAAAGGTCCATCAAACATAAGGAAGAAATCACACACAAAAAAAACAATTAGGATCTTCCATTAATAATTACAATCTTCCCAGGAATGCTACCTTACAGAAGAGAGTGTTCTAATATACGAGTATATTATTACATTTGATTTGTACCAAAACCCTAAGGTAAAGAGATTACTGTATCCATTTTACAGAAAAGCAATTGAGGTTCCCAAAGATTAAGCAATGACTGAAGAAATAATAGAATCCAGGTCTTCTCACACTGGTATTGTCTTTCCACTCTTGAATATGCTGCTGCCACTTAAACTGTGCTGCTGTTTACAATGTGGTGTTATAGAATCCACTGATTTGGTGTCTTCAGAAGTAAAATTATTTATCTGGACACATCCACTCTCCTTAAGTGTCTGTTGAACACTTATATGACTACCTATTATTCCCTGTGATAACATATATTTGTAATATGTACTCTAGACTTCTGGGCAATGAATATGCAATATATCTCTTGCTCTTCTTCTCCAAAGAAGACTCAGATTGACTCTGCCAACTGTAGCTAGAACATCCACTGTGTTTTCTACCACACATAGAGTCCATCTGATTTGACTGCTTTAAAATAATATTTTTGAGTAGAAATCTAAATGTATTCCAATGAAGACTACAGAAAATGAAATTAGGAAAATATATTTTAACCTTCCTCTTCCTTGTATCAAATACAGTGCTAACATATGCAAATACCTAAAACCCACTGAATTTGTTGAATTGCAGATCTAATGTCTCCTTGTCTGCCCAGAGCTTGCACCGAACAGCATTATTCTTGGTCCTATCTTTGGTTGTCATCCTGCCCAGGATTAGCTTTGAGAAGTCAATTGTGGATTTGAGTGCCCTTTACTGGTATTTTAATTTGTTTGGTCCAATAAATCTTAGTTTAACCATCTTCGACTAGTTGTTACCTACCTTCTTCTGACATAGTTTTGCATTTTGCAAAATCTTAACTTTCAGATCATGTTTAAATGGGGTATTCTGCCAGTCTCTGCATAGAGAACTGAAATTTGCCATTACTACTACCCAACCTAACTGTTGACATACACCAATTTAATTTTAGTCTGAATATTCTAATCAGATAGTCTAAAGAATACCCCATTTTGGAAACAAAGAATAGAAACCCCCTACTTAAGAAGGGAAAATAGGAATTCAGAACTATGAGTGTCTCGTGAAGAACAGAATCAGCTTTAACCAAAAAGAAGTTATGAAACAGCTATTCGAACCAAAGCTCTTTGTTTATTCAAGAACTGTGTTAACAGAATTTCTTCCTCTGTGCTGACAGGAAAGCTAAAGGACACAGAATACTTATAAAACAGCGAAAAAGAACCTGTTTGCTAAGTTGAGGTGAAGACCTCAAGTACGATTGGATTTGACTGTGTTCTATTCTATATCACAAATTACAGATCTTCATTTTTCTTTGTGCCATTCGACAAAATGAGATAAGGAATCTCTTGGTAAATTGTTTCACTAGAGTCTATTTACCCAACTAAAATATTTGTAGAGACGTCAAGGTTTGTGAAGCATATTTAGATAATTACTTGTAGGCACAAAATATGACTCCTTCCAGAGATATCTTCCTTAGGCACTATAGAGAACTGCAACAATCAACAATCCTACCCAGATACCCCTTATCACTCGCCTCACTTTTTTTTTTTTTTTTTTTTTTTGGTCCTTTGCACCAATCACCCACTAACCTACTACATACTTCACTCACTTCTTGTTTAGGTAACATCCATGAGGTCAGGGACTTTGTTTTGTTCTCTGCTATATCCCTCAAAGAGTGTTTAGCACATAATAGGTACTTAATATGGATATGTGAGATAAGTAAAATAATGTTAACATGAACTAGATTTCTGAAACTGAGTTTTCTGAATCCGATTTTTATGTCTTGTAGGACATTCTGGATCCCATAAGCTACTTTCTGATGATATTCTAAGATTTAAGAAGTTTGGATTTTGTAAACACGTAATATACAGGAAATGATACATGTGATAATAATTTTCTGGCTGTAAAATGCTATTCACAGCACTATGTTTACTTCTACTCTCTCAATTATGTGAATGCATTTTTTTCCCTTTTTCTTTTCCTTTGACTTCTTTCTCTCTCTGCCTCTTTTCTTCTTTCTTTCCTTTCTATTTTTTAAAATGTTTCTTACACTTCCACTTGACCATGAACTAACTATATGAAGACTGGGACATGGTCTACCTCATTCAATTTGTATAACCAGCAGAATGCCTGACATACAGGAGGCATTCCATGTTTTAAATTAGTTGTTTAGTAATAAAGGAGTTGTACATATTACATATTTGCTGAGTCCCTAAGAACAAAAAAATGTATATATTTACTGAGTTCATAAGAACAAAAATAAAATACTTAAGAATAAATCATATTTTACCCAAGAATCCCTATATTAAAACAAAATGTTAAAGTTTAAAAAATATTGTGCTATAACCCTTCATGTAAATAACCAATTGACTGCGTGCATTATTACTTTTTAATTTTTTTGCTCTCTTAATAGAGAGATGCTCTCCCATTAGAGAAGTGAAAGGACATCAGAAGACTTGAGGGCTCAGCGACCCCTCCACATCTCCTCCTTTTCTCTAAACACCCCAGTCTCTTCAGTTAAGTGTTTCATAAAACTCATTCTTCATAATATTCAAAGAAATTAATGGGACAGAAGAATCCATGACATTTGGTAAAAGAAAATTAAGAAAATCCTCTGGTGAATATATATCACAAAATAATACCCATTACCCATGCAAAACTCATTCCCACAGGGGAAAATATTGAAAAAATAATAACAAAATCAAAATTTTCTCTCTAATCTGTGAAACGAAATATAACCTGACTTCAGTCAATGTTGATATGTCATTTGTTTTGTGTGTTTTTTCTCCAGAGAATGTTTGCACTCCTGGGATACTGAACAATTGTACAGGCTGGCTTAATACTGATGGTCATTAAGCACAATGGGGAAAGTGAAAGGTCCTCCATTAGCCCAGACTTAAAACTAAGCCATTTTAATGTTTAATTTGCATATGTTCTATGCAATTGTAGGAAATGAACTGTGTAAATTAACAGATAAGTAAAAGAATGTCAGAAGGAAGGCAAACCTTTTCATGAATCTCCTCTATGAGCCATCATTTTAATGAACAAGGATTATACACATTCTAATTGGCCATCACTTCTTTCCAGTTTGATCATTTGATTCAGCAAATACATGAATGTTTTCTTGTCATATAATGCCTTAAATTTTTTTTAAAAGCATAAACGGGCATATTATTCTATGGACAACCAATAGCTAATATTTATTAAATCCACAAAAAAACATACTTGATAATCCATATTGCTTACCCATAAGGAAGGAGACATGAAAGAGAAAATCCTTTAAATCATTAATTCTACAAAATTGCTTTTTGATGTAGTTTCCTATTATATATTATAGTTTGCTTGTGAGACTGTTTAGTTCAATTTGTTTTGTCTCTTAAGGGAATTTACTCACAAAGAGTCTGAGGAATCTTCCTGAAAAATTATGTCTATGTAAAAATGCTCTGACAAATAGATCGAAGCATGAACACTTACATTGATTTGTCAGAAAGCATAATATATGACTTCTGCCTTTTAAGACTTAGCAAGCTAGTTGAGGAGATAGAACGTATTCACATGAGGCAATGAGACTTATTATAAAATATAAAAGTGATGGCTAAATTGTACAGTAGAGAAAATAAGTGTTACACCACTTCTGAGGTACTAGAAATCACAATAGTGAGAATGGAGAAGAAAAACTTCAGGGATGATGCAGAGCTTGATGGGGAGGCAATGTTTAATGAGATTCAGAGAAGGCATTCCAGGTGAGGAGAGCAACACTGGATGTTGTGGTCAGTAAATTTCATGTTGACCTATGTCTATTAAATTAGCAAATGAAAGGAGTAGATGATGTTTGCTGTTAATGGCATGTATGTATCTTGCATAGTGTCTGCATTTATAGAAAGCCCTCTTCAATATATTTGTAGGGGAGAGAAAAAAAACACACAAAAGAATACTTATTTATTCAACATATATTTATTGCATGCCTACTACATGACAGATACTAATCTAACCAGTAAATGAAAAATGTTCCCTTCCCTAAGGGAGCTTACTTTCCAGTGGGAGAAGACAAATAAAAACTAACAAACATATTAAATAAGTAAATTGCACATGATGATAGAAGATACACCAAATTCTAAAGCAGAATAGGGGAACTTAGAAGTGCCAGAGGTGGGAATGGAGGGTTGAAGGGTTATAGTTTAAAACTAGAGGATTAACCACATTAACAAGATAATATTTGGGCAGAGACCTGAAGGAGGTAAAGCAATTACAGGATTCTATGTGGGAAAATTGTTTTAAGCAGAGGAAATAGTAAGTGCAAAAGGTGGGACTGTGCCTAGCATGTTCTAGGAACAGTAAGGAAACACTGTGGCGATAGTAGCATGAATGATGGAGAAGTAGCGTGAGATGACATAAGAAAAACAATGGGGGCCAATTCATATAAGGCCATGGAAGCCATTATAAAGACTTTGGCTTTTATTCTGAGTAAGCTGGGAACCCACTGCAGGATTTCAAGGCAGAGGAATAACATGATTTTACTGACATTTAGCTTCTGTGTTGAGAACAGATCAAAAGGAGGGAAGAATAGAAGCCAGCTGATCATATACCGTGTTTCCCCAAAAATAAGACCGGGTCTTATATTAATTTTTGCTCCAAAACACATTAGGGCTTATGTTCAGGGGATGTCATCCTGAAAAATCATGCTAGGGCTTAATTTACAGTTAGGTCTTATTTTGGGGAAAACACAGTATCACTACAGTAATCCAGGAGAGAAATAATAGCGATTTTGAGTGGAGTGGAAGCAGTGGAGATGGTAAGAAGCAGTCACCGTCTGGACCCATTATGAAGGTCAAGCCAATAGAATGGGAGGACTGACTTGGAGCAGGGCAGAATGAGAGGAGTGAAGGATGACTCTAACGTATTTGTCCTGAAGAACTGGAAAGGCATTGGTGCAACCAACTGTGAGGGGAATATCAGCTGTACAGCTTTTGGACATTTTCAATTTCAAGTGTCTATTAATCCTCTAAGTGATAATACTGAGAAAGGAATTAGATGTACAAGTCTGGAATTTGGGAGAGGAGTCGGAACAGAGCTGTCAATGAGCCAGGTGTCAGCAATAATACAGAATGTAAAACCATAGTACTGGGTGAAATGACCAAGGAAGTGAGTTGAGAAGAGGACCAAGAATGATCCAGCTTCTTCCATCATTAAGAGATTTACAAGAACAGACAAAATCAACAAAGAAGACTGAGAAGGAGCAACCAATGAGCTTGGAAGGAAACCAAGAGTCCGTGGCTTCTGAAATACAAGTAAAGACATCATGTTAAAGAAATAGGTGATCAAATGTTGCGGATAGGTTATGGTAAAATAAAACTTAAGAATTGGTTTGGATTTAGCAACATGGAGATCATTGTATTCAGTGGCAGGAACAGTTTAGTTGGTGTGGTGGTTCTGCAATGCAGATTGGATTAGGTTTAAGAGAAAGGGGAGTAGAGCAATTATAGGCAATTCTTGTTTTAGTGCAAGAGGAGCTGAGGGATGGTATGCAAAAATATTAAGATCATCATTAAGATTAGAATTGGATGATTATTATTACTATTATTCGTATTGTTTGTATACAAAACTATTGCTAGGAATGCTAATAATAACATTTAATGAGCACTTTCACTGTTTCTGGTATTGTCCTGAACATATATATGCACATGTGTTTATATAATAAATTGTTACAACCACTTTATGAAACAGGCTCTACTGTTGGCCCATTTTATAGGTAAGGGAAGTGAGACAAACATACAGAGGCCCAGTGTCCTCACACAGGCACAAAATGGCAGAGACAGGATTCAGTCCAACTAACTTGGCTCCAGAAATGGTGTGCTTAAAACTATACGAACAAGACAAACAAACAAACAAACACTCAGACACAGACAACAGTTTAGTGTGTGCATGTGTGTAGCCACGGGATGTAAACTACAGCATAGGGAATAGAGTCAGTGGTATTTGTAATAGCTATGTCACAGGGGTAACAGACTTGAGGCGGGAGTATCATTTA
Organism: Rhinolophus sinicus; assembly: GCF_036562045.2. Classification (NCBI taxonomy): domain Eukaryota; kingdom Metazoa; phylum Chordata; class Mammalia; order Chiroptera; family Rhinolophidae; genus Rhinolophus; species Rhinolophus sinicus. Next base: position 22,534,328 of record NC_133768.1, on the reverse strand, counting down.
GTGGTTACCAGAGCGGGTGGAGGGAGAGGAGTGGTAGAAGAGGGAAAAGGGGATAAAATATATGGTGATAGAAGGAGAACTGACTCTGGGTGGTGAGCACGCAATGCAATATGTAAATGATGTATTATAGAATTGTACACTTGAAACCTACAATTTTACTAACCAACGTCACCCAATAAATTTAATTAAAAAAATAAAACTATCCTATACTGCTGCTGCATTATGAAACAAATAGTTAACTCAAATGAGGTATCAGAAAGGATACTTAAACTGCTTAGGATAACAAATTGTTCTAATTACCTGAATAAAACAGGTGTTTATAAAACCATTTTGATATATATTATACTTATCAATTAAAAAATCCTCTAAGAAATACTGTAAAGGATTTCACACAGTATAAAAGGTTAACCGGAGTCTCCTCATATATTTACAAGAAGTAAAATTGTACCTTTCAGAATGTTCATGGATTTTGAATGTTTTCCCAAAAAAGCAGTCTAAATGAGGTTGTACTACACGATATAATGCAAATTAAAATTTGATATATGAAGAACAACTCTCCTAAAAATAAAACTTAAAAAAAATCTAAAGAGGAAATGTCCCTGCACATGACTACTTAATTTAATGTCTCCTCATAATTCAATATAATTACAATTTCTTGTTTATTCAGAACAACTTCCACTCAAACAAATGAAACCCACTCTTGGGCCTTCTGAGCTATTTCCCCTCCAGTCCAAAGTCTGGCTGTTGAAAAGATCTTTTTCTAAGTAGGTCATCCTCTGCCTTAAACCTCTTAACCAGCCTTGCCTTTCTTCCTACCTCAGACTGCAACTCCTTATGATTATCTTCAGGGCCCTCATCCCTGCCTGTCGTGTTGCTTTGATTCTTGCCCCAGTTTTCTAGGCTTAACTTCTAAACAGCACCTTTATCACCTTCCTCCACTCTGGCCCCATGCTGCCCCAGTACCTCATTCAACAATTTCCTTTGACATCTTTCTTGAAAAGTTCTATTTTCTTTGACATCTTTCTTGAAAACAATCTTTTTATTAGGAGAGTTGTCTGGGGTTAGGAGGTGGGGGGGGAGAAGGGAGAAAAGAACATAGGCAGGGGACATTTGGAGAAAGGACAAAGGCTCCGTAGTATTCTCTGCTCCATAACTCCTCACTTAGCAGCCACCTCACACTCTCTTGATCTAGGACTTTGCCTGTCTCTCCCTCAGCCAGCAACCCGTCACACACTGATATGACATGAATGTGCCATCAATTTGGCTTTTCTCACCGTTCAGCTTCGTCACATCATCTCAGCTTTTTAACCCATCGTTCAGTATATCAGAAACTCCTCAAAGGAGAAGAAATGTAATGGCATAATAGAAGCGCCTTTCTCCTTTTTTTCCCTCCAGATTTCACCGTCAAAGTGAAGTTAACATGGCAACAAAAGCAGACTTCACTGACAGCAGAGAAAATGGAAAAATACTAGCTAGTAGTCAGTTATTGTCTTTTTAATACAGTCACTTGATGTTCCACACCCAGGCCTACCAACACAGCTCAGTGAGAATATTTCAAAGCATAAACTAAAACAGTTGTATGCTTCGTCTAGAAGGTTTTTCTTTTTTTTTAATTATGAAAAAGAAAAAAAAAACTACAATTAAATGGAGGACAAATGAATGTGACAAATATTCTTTTAAAAGAGTATCTCTGACATAGTAATTGTATACAATTAAAATCTTTGAAGTTGGTTTTCCTATTTTGAGATCTCTTAATATGAGGATATCATTATTACATCAGCCACCTACTAGTTTATCACTAATACACCAATTAATCTTTCTAGTGGTGAGCATTCTTACATCTGACTCACTTCCTACTTGCTGTCATGTTGCCAACCCTTAAATTGATCTCTGTGGCCCTGAGATCAATTACACTTAAACCAATGTGTAAAGCTTGGAACGTTCATTAATTAGAGTCAAATTTACACTTCTGTAATTGAGACTAATTATTTGTTTGGTTTAAGTTAAGTTGTTAGGCATTCATTGAAACCATCGGTCATGGGCATTAAATGAACATAATTTCAAAGTTTATATATATGTATGTTGAAACATCAGGCCTGGGATTTCACAGAAAGGAAATCTTTCTGAGCTGACATCTATAAATAAATCTTAAGCTCTTACTCAAGTTAATGCAGGGATATATAAAAGAATGAAAAATATGGCATGACTTAACATTTCCTTAACGTAAGCATCACACATCACAGTCCAACCTATATAATTCATTATCCAAGAAACTGTAAAATATCATTAGCTTTTTCTTTGTTCATATTACTTATATGGTAGTTTGTCAACAAGACATACTTGTCAAATAAGTATATTTCTTCTATGTTAGATAATGTTGCAAAAAATATAGCCAAAATTCTATTTCAATAGTCATTATTCTGAAGTACTTCTCTGAACACATAACAGCTACATCCCCAGTAATAAAAAAAGGGAACGAAATCACAATTTAAAAATAAAAAGGTTCATAGCCCTAACTATACATAATCCTGTGTGTGTAAGAGATACCTATGTTAAGAACTGATACTTCAGGTCATCTAAAGTATTGAGGCCAACATGTGCTGATTAAGTGAAGCAGGGGAATTTCCAGTGATAAAAATTGTCACTATTATGCTGCAATCTTAAAGTTCTCAAAGGAAAGCTGAGACACCAATACAAACTTCAGCAAATGGATGCGCTTTCAAAACAGCAGTGTGTCACTAGCTTTACAAATGACACAACAAATATAAAACTGATGTTTTTAAAATCATAATTGAAACAAAAGAGGAAAATCACCTATTAGAACGTATCATAAAACAATTTCAAGTCATGACTGTATAGTTTTGTTAAGAGAAATATTAAATAAAATAGAATAATGCCTAAGAATAAAAGTCTGCCACTGGATTTGACCTATATTAAAATAGCACACCACATCACACATATTTAAAATTAATCTCTTTTTAAATGACTAAGATTTTATTCTCACAAAGACACAGGTCCTTATTTTAAATTTAACTTTTTCGCTTCTTTCCATAATCTAATTTTTAAAAAATTATATTCCATGAATTTTTAGACTAAATTTACTCAACACACTCATTGAAAATATAAAGTGCTAAGATGGGCTACTGCTACAGTCAGTAGTTGATTTTCAAACAACCCGTCCCTTTGCATATTATGTAATCTCAACCTAAAATGACCATTCATGTGCCAAATTTAGAGCTTCACATATCAGCTGAAGAACAAAAATTTCAAGCTATGGCTTGCAAGCCCCATTTACCCACAAATAATTCCAATGGTAATGTTGCCATTTTTACTTGGAAAGTGGTGATTTCCAATTACTTTAATGTTTTATCTCAGTGGTTTGCAAACTGTGACCTATTGAACATTGGAATTGCCTCTTGGAATGGAAAGAGAACCGAGTTAGAGGCTCCCAAACCAGTATTTTAACTAATTATACCCCCTTTATTTGTGAAGTTTACTGTGAATCTGGTAGACTCTCTTTGAGGAAATTATTCCACTGCCTAAAAAAGGGGGGGAGAGAAAGAAATAAAAAAGAAAAGGGAGGAGGGAGAGAAGGATGAGGAAGAAAGGGAGGGAAGACAGGGATGGAGGAAAGGAGGAAAGGAGGCAAAAGGGGCAGGAAGGGTTTATAGAGAAGTCACTGATTTATGAGTTACCCTCATTCTTTTATAAAGTTAATAAGAAAATGAAAAGTGCTACTCAAAAAATTAAAAATAGAAATACCTTATGGACCCAGCAATTCCACTCCTGGGTATTTATCCAAAGAAATCCAAAACATTAATTTGGAAATATATATGCACCCCTATGCTTACTGAGGTGCTATTCACAATAGCCAAGATATGGAAACAACTGAAATGCCCACCAATAGACGATAGGATAAAGAAACTGTAGTACATTTACACAATGGAGTATTACTCTGCCATAAAATAGAATGAAATCATACCATTTGCACCAATGTGGATAGACCTAGAGAACATTATGTTAAGTGAAATAAGTCAGACTGAGAAAGACAAATGCCATACGATCTCACTTACATGTGGAATATAAAGAACAGAATAAATGAGCAAACAAAATAGAAACAGAGTAAGAGACACAGAAAAAAACTGATGGTTGCTAGATGGGAGGGGGTGGGGATGTGGGAGAAGGTAAAGGTATTAGAAAGTACAAATTAGTAAGTCATGAAATACTCACAGGGGCATGAAATACAGTCTGAAGAATATAATCAATAATGTTGTAAAGACTATGTAAGGTGTCAGATGGGCACTGGACTTATCAGGGAGATCATTTCATAGACTATGTAGATGCCTGACCACTGAGCTGTACACCTGAAGCTGAAGTAGAATAATACTGAATGTCAACTATAATTAAGGGTGTGTGTGTGTGTGTGTGTGTGTGTGTGTGTGTGTGTGTAGCCACAGGATGATGGGATGTAAAGTGCAGCATACGGAATATAGTCAGTGGTATTGTAATAGCTATGTACCATGTCACAGGGTAACAGACTCAGGGGCGGTTATCACTTTGTGAAGGATATAAATGTCTGATCATTATGTTGTTTTGTGAACCTGAAACTAATATTTAAAAAAAAGGAAAAGTTAAAATGAAAAGTGCATCAGCAATAAGATATATGGCTTATAAGCTTGCTGCAATTCATTCACTGATTCATTTAGCAATTACTGATTAAAAGTCTATGAGGTGCCAGGCACTGTGCTATGCTCAGATGAAACGATTAGGCCCGCCAAATCCTTGGTCTCTAAAAGGCAGTCATGTATCCAACATCAAAATCAGAAATCAGCTATCAAACTTAGAGTTTCTTTATCCTCCAGCAGGATGTTGAAAGCAGCACTGACTCAAGGGGAACTTTTAAACATACATGTGTTGAGGTCATTTGAACCTACTAGTAGGTCAAATCCATAGCACTCCACAGCAAGCTAGACATTATAGATAAATTTTTTAAAAAAAACGGAAATCTTAGTCACAAAAAGAAATTCGTGTTAGCTTCTGGTTCCTTTCATCCACACTACTTCCCTCTGTGATCATTCCTTCTGTTCTATATTGTTTATTCTTACCTAGTATATAAAAATTCCCCATGTCTATTTCCCTGGCTAGCATGGCAAGTCCTCAAGAGAAGAGGACTAGATTTCATATGCACATGCCACACTGTGTATCACAATATGAGTGCTCAATAAATATTCATAGGACATACAAGTAAACATCACTTTACAAGAATCCAAGTCTTGGAAGCGGATGTGGCAAACAGGCAAAATAAAATTCACAAAACGGAGTCAAGGTATCTTCCAAAACCCCAATTCCTGCGCAAGAGATTCTGGTAAAGGGTTAAACTCCCAAGGAAAGTAATTCTTCTGTCCTACTGCCTAACAAGGTTTCCACCCCCAACATTCCACTCAGAAAAGACATAAATTGACCCGCGTATGTCATTTTTAATATAATCATGGATATGAAAGGGTCAGATAAATGAGGACTGATTAAGATTTATCATGTTTCCTTTACTGAGGGAGATTTAGAGAAAGACACTATCCTACTCTGTGGTGGACACAAGGGTGGGCAACCCAGCCCTCCCTTCACTGAAAGACTTGGTGCTCCAGCAGTGGGGAGTGCTGTCACCACCAGCTTCAGCTGTCAGCCCCTCCAGAGTTTACCTCAGCTTTGGAAAGCTGCTTTCACAGGATGACCTGTATGCAATCACTGATGAATCCAGAATACAGAGGCCTGGTCATCTTGGCACTATTCGGGATAACCCTGAAGGGTCATGCTAGCTCTACAGCATCCTGTGGGGTCACTGGGTTAGTCTTTGGGCCTTTTGGCATTATCTTGTTATCTCTCTCTCTCCACTGTTGCTTCCTTACCCTCCTTCTCACCAGTTTTGATCCCCAAAACACTTTCTAATCAACATCCTGAACAGTCAACTCCAACATAGAGTCTGTTCCCTGGGGAACACAACCTATAATATATCCTTTATACAGATAAACACATATGCATATGTAGTTCTTATGACAGAGTATGGGTTCTAGTATTATTCAGAAAATCATTTTTTTTAATCTTCAGGAAGACCCAGGTTAATGATTCTTCAGACAGAGGAAATATTTCAAATTGTTCCAACTGTTATTATTTGAGCGCTGACTAATCAAAACAGACACCAATATAACAGTGCCAGTATGTAGGCACTGATTACCAACCATGCTCTCAGTACTTTTATGTACAGGAACTCAAGCTCAGTGCATCTTCTCTGAGTCGAGAGTTCAAGATGTTCAACATGTAGAAAGCCAGTCCGTCACTGCTGTGGTCTATCTGGTTATGTTGTACACAGACCTGGTACACATCTGGTATGCCATCCGGTTGTTTATTCTGGTGGGTCAGGTCAAGCTATACCACCTGATAACTATTCAATCATTCCTGGTTAGATGTTACCACAGCTCAGGAAAAAAAAAGTCATGTCACATTTAGTAAAAGTAAAACAAATCACAAAACCTATCACATTCATCGTATTCATTATTTTAATGATGTTAGACATAACATCATGAAAATTTCACTTTGAATGAATATTTCAAGGACCTAATACCTCTTTGCATGGGGCTATTTTCATTCCTAGACTCTAACCTAAAAAATAAGTCATCTTCTAAAATTCAGATGAGCTTAACTCACTTCCCATTTCCAGGTCATTTTCTATAGTATCTTTAATTGGGCAACCATAGCTAGAATGTTCAGGTGTTTCCAATCCTCATTAATCAGTGGGTAAAGCTTCTTGAACCTAGCCATCTCCTTAGCATCTTGGCATTAGACAGATTCCCCAGTTATACAGTATTTATTAAGATCCATTTTTCTTTAATAATTCATCATAAATCAATCCTTTTTGGTTCCTAAATAATTTGGGTTGTTTCTATGCTTTCGTCTGGATGCTTTTATGCACCTCTATACTTTATAAAGGCATATATAACCTAATTCAATGAACTCTTCACACAGATCTACTATGTTCCCTTCATGCACTAATTCTGGAATCCTACCTAGAAAAGCTATTAAATTTGTACTCAACTGGCACTCCCTTGACTATTATGTAATCATAATGGAACCAAATGGAACCAAAGCTTTCCCAATGGAAACACTATACACACACACACACACACACACACACACAAATTTATATAGAGAGATAGATAGATAGATAGATATAGATATATAGATATATGAATTTACAAAAATAGTATATTTCCAAAATATAATAAATAGAGCCTCCCCAAAGAATTTTGGTCAGAGATTATTTGCTAACTGCAAAATAAAAACCAGTCATTTAACATTTCACAAATTACAGTTAAATTTTAGAAATGATATAATTATAGTCATTATAGTAGCATGCAAAACATATGAGACGAGCAGATTAGAATATATGATAAGGTGGCTAGATTGGGCTATAAAGTTTAAGTTTAAAAAAATTAAAAATAATAAAAAGACAACATGAAAACTTTCTCAGTGCCACGTCAGGAAATAGACTTTTAAAGCCGCAAATATCCAAATACTTACAATAGCTATAATAGCTACAAGGACATCAATGTAATGCGGTATGCAGGGGCATGATTCCTGAGGATTTGAATGAGTTTGCTACTTAAGTTGTTTGCATCTCAGTTTCTTCATCTATAAAATGAGTTGATTCATTATGTGAATTAAAAGCTATTCTAAAATGAGGCATTGCAATACAGGAAGTTTCCAATAAATATATACTATTACAATATTTTTGGAAAGTATACATGTGGAGATACTATGTTTATATTTTTCTACAAATACTACACAATATAGTTTGCTAAGGCCACGTGGTTTGAGGTTTGAGGCTCTTTTGCAACGTCTTAGAATAAAACAGTAGTGAAGTTTCCCTTTCATAAAAGGTGGAATAATATTTTTTCTGAAGAAACAAGTTCTTTTAGAGACACCTCCATTGTAAACACAGTTTGAATTCCCTAAATAAGGAGCCTACATCTCTGGACTGTATGTTGGGCTGTGGGTGCGTGAGCAATGAATTTCTGCAGAGAATAAATTCTTCTCCCTCCCTCTCTGAATAAAGGTATTGCCAGAAAAAACGTACAGAACTTCGGATATCAACTCTTTATTATATTTGTGATTTCAGAATGGTTTAATAAACTGTTGAAAGCATAATCTTTCTGCTTACTTTGAAAGGAAAGACCATTCAAATAGTAAAACAGAAATTGACTTGTGGACGTTTCTACACATCAGAGAATGACATTCAACAAAAACCGTATGGTGTTATCTGAATTCACCAAAATAGTTACTTCTGGTGTAACAGGAAATTTGTCAACATAATCTCGTATGCCCTGTAATGAAGATCATTTTCTTTATTAGGGGGTTGGGGGACACAAAGAAAGAAGAAAGCTTATCAGTCCTATAGATAATCCATAAAATGAAACTGAGGATGTAAGAGTTCTGGTCGCAGTACTACTATTTTCACAAGGACTTGAGGTAGGTGTGTTTGCAATCATATCCCTCTGTTTCTGCAATATATCTAAGGGAAAGCAGCAGTACAAACCAATGTATAAGCATGTGGGCTATAGAACTGTGGGTTCAAATCACACTCCGTCATTTACCAATTTTTAGGAGGTTGGGAAATTTATTTATTTCCTGTGTACCTGTTTCCTCATCTGTCACCTGGGGAAAATAACAACATTTACTTCACAGGAACAATATGAGGATGACATGAAATAATGAGTATCTGCAGCGCACATGGAACTTGGCCTAGGCATGGTACATAGCACTAGGTAAACAGCACTTATTATCTGTTAAGTGGTAGAATTTGTAAAAATACTGTTTAAATTTAAATTTCTGGTTCTATTCATTGTGAAGGAGTTTTTATAATAGGCTTTGCCATAAAGTTTTTAATCCATCACAATGCTCTCACATAATAGGCACTACAAAAATATCGGTTGAATGAATGAACACTATCATTAAAGACAGGTATACGTTTGAATTCAAGCATCACAGTTTCCATCTGAAGTAAATGAGGTGCATGGACAATTGTGTGTAGTGATATGAATAATCAAGTAATGTGTGTCACTAAATAGAACCAAATTATAGTTGATTCTCCCTTGTCCCTATTGATTTCTTGAGCATAACGTCAATATGTGCATAACGTTAAAAATTTGGACTCATCTCAGACCCCATTTTACACATGAGAAAAAGAAAACCCATGATCAAACATACCATAGTCCTATCCTCAATAGAATGATTACAGAATATGTTTTAAATTCATTTAAATGCACTCTACAAATATCCCTAATTCTTTCATCCCAGTGTTTCTAACAGTGAATCAAAATACCTATCTGAAACTAATATTAACCACATTTTCTTCACAGATTATTAAAAAAGAAATGAGTGAATTGTAATGGTTGTGAGAATCAACTGTTATTTCACTGATATAAATAACTCTTAAAATAAGTACGGACTTTAAAGAAAATTACCACCTGATACAGGAAGAACCTTTCTCTTTATTTCTTCCACTTAACTACACAATGCTTTTCTGAATACAACAAAAATGCATAAATGGTCTCAATTTTTAAGTGTGCTTTTAAAACTGTCATAAAAGAGATTGCCAGAATATTCCCTCAAGAGGCCCAGGGCACCTATACAAACTATTTCATAACACCATCATAGCCAACATAGTTTACTTTTGTTTATGGTTTGTTCTTAGAATATTTCACCCCACTGCTCTATCTTGCTGATTACCCTCATGTTAGCATTTTCACCAAGGATTGGGGATTTCCTGATCCTATGAGCAAGAAGGTAACAAAATTCGGGCTTTTGTAAGATTTTGTCAACCTTTTTAAATGTGTATAAAAATTCTTCTCAACAAGATAGGCAGGAGTGATCTCGTCTTGGCATGGAAGCTTCCAATTTTTCTAATGGTCCTGTCTACTCCAATGACTTCTAGGCTTTCTGCAGGAGTTCTCTGTAAATGTTTATGTACCTGACTGTATTATTGAAACCAAATCTCATTTTGGATCACCAAAGCAAAGTTTACTTTTCTCAAGACACACAGAGATGGAGCTAGATGCCAAATTATGTTCCATTTACAGAAAGTTGGAAATATATGTTAAATGGTTTTGTACCAAATAATCAGCAATTTACCTTTTCATAAACATTATTAGTTATTTCATAGAAGCATGGACAAATCTCCAACAATCAGTCATTCTCTATTTTTATATGGATTGAGTAATATTTCAAAACAGAAATTAAAATGCACTACTTGCACTAACAAGTAGTAGGCCATTTGGTGTGCTTTAAATGCAATAAACTAGAGAAAGACTAGAGAGAAAAATATGTGACTGAAAAGATATTACTAAGTTACACCATTTCTCCAAGATCAGCAAACATGTATACCTACAATTATTATCACAGTAGCATTGTTTCCCTGTGTCATTAATTTCACAAATGGCACTTAATGCTGACAGACTGACAATTCCTGTCGACTATATAATAGAAATCAACAGGCGCATATGTGAGCATGTTACTTATCTTGGAGATAGCTATCAGCAGCTGGGTAGGTGGAACAAGAAAATTCAATTCTGGCCTCTCTTTAATTCTTCATAAATCCGTATCTTACAATTACATGGCGGAGTGGTTAAAAACAAAAAGGAAAATAAAAGATAATGACTCCAGGTGCAGGGATTTTTTTTTCCCTTGCAAATGGATACATTTAAAGAGTTTAGGAACAAGGAAAATCACAAATCACCTGGGAATATGCAGAATTATTATTTTCAGTTTTCTTCAACAATTTCTTTTTCATCAAGTTTCTCAATAGGAAAAAAAACACCTCTACGATTGAAGTCAATGAATAAAACTGAGACAAAAAAATACTTCTGATACAATGCTCTCTTTTGATTTTCATGAACAAAGTACATTAAAAATCTCTCTCTCTCTCTCTCTCTCTCTCTCTCTCTCTCTCTCTGTCTCTGTCTCTGTCTCTGTCTCTTTCCTATTAGAGGAGCAGATCTGGCATGCTGTCCTGACCTTTCCTTTAATCTGCTGCACTTGGCAGCAACAAGATGTAACACGTTTCTACTGTTCAAAGAGAAATAAACTGGCAAATTGAATTTCCTCTTGTTTTTGTTTCCTCAAGAAGCTAATAATCAATACAAACTTTATTGAAGATCATCTACGAGTTTGATTCTCCTTAATGAACAGTATAACTCATTAGTATTAGTGAAGAAATTTAGATTTTTTTCAGGACCATTTATAATATTTATGTAAAAGGGAATTCAAAGTTTATACAAAATTTAAAAATTCTTTCTATTCTCATCCATACCATTATTTTGATTTTTAGTTATTACCTAAAGTGTATAGTCCTTAGCGCCCCAACTAGAGAGGTTATACTTGAAACCAAAGGCCAATCTAATATTCTGAGTAATATTCTCAAGCCAAACACATAGTAGGTGCCTAATAATAATAACATTATCTTACTGATTTCTAAGAACCCTGTATATTAAATATTTTTACCTTCAGGTGGTAAATGAGAAAACAGAGCCAAAGAGAATAAGTAGGTATGAGGGTTCACAGTTATCGGGTGCAGCTTGGTTAAATCCAGGTTCAATGTGATTCAGAGCTACTGTTCAAAGCCATTATCAACATTTCCTAAATTCTTGTGAGCATATAGTCCCATTTCGTGAAAAAAATTATTTTAAATTATGTCTGATTCCACCTCCACACAAAAAATAAAAAAGGAAAGGAAATTTTGGCTGATTTTTATGAAACACATACAGCTATTTTACAGAAAGTTTTTTGCAAACGAGAGTGGGAAAGGATTCTCATCCTTGGTTCAAGAATATTCCTGAAATTTAGCACAGAAAACACATCTCTAAAAGCCCAAATGGCTTGACCAAATAAGAGTCAGATGAATTAATTTTATATATCTATCCATCTAGCTGTATGTGTATATTATTTTTCTCTTTCTTTGCAAAGAGCTACGTACTTTCTCACTCAAACCACAGACTGCTCCAAGCCAACCAGCCAGCCAGAGAAGATTCTATGTCATGTTTAGCCTGATAAAATGGGAGATGCTACATTCATAGTATTTATGAAATTCCAATAAATCATGATTTATCAACATACGATTTATCTAAGTTGTATGTAAATTTTGTCTCTTAAATTTATTTCAGAATCGGCTATAACTTTTCCATGGCAAGTGGTTTTCCCAAAGAACTATATAAAATAGCTTTTGCTTAGTACAAAGAAATTTCATGTGTGGGTTGGCCATCTCCTGTTTGTGGTACTCTTTTAACTCAAATGCATTGAAAAAAATCTCCAGTGTTCACATAAATCCACTCATGGGTTTTATAGCGAAAAAAAAAAAAAAAAAAAAAAAACTTTGAAAAGACAGTGAAATGAATCCTATAAGAAATGATCGATACCTAATTTATTTTTAACTTTATACATAGCATGATTTAGATTCAATTAATTCATTTATATTTTTTATGAAGGATGAATACATGAAAACATGATAACGTAAGATTAACAGAAACCAGCAACCATCAAGTACAAGATCATTTATAAATGCTGCAGAATTAAAGTCAGGTATTAACGTATTCACTGATGTACCTCAGGCACCTACAACAGTACCAGGCATGTAACAGGTGCTCAAAAAATATTTACTGAACAAATTAAAGCAACGAATGATTTCTCATTCTCCTCCTTGGCATTTTTGAATACATTCTATTTCTAAAGAAAAAAAGTATTACATAAGAGTAAGGACTATTTAAATTAGTGATTTTCTCACATGCAGTTTTTAATATATTTTGAAAGAAATATATTAAATGTCCTTAACATTGACTTATTTATGAGTTTTACATTGACATTGCCAGCATTTCAGGGAGTTCCTTATGGAAAATGCCACCTTAGATGATTTTGCCTCTAGATGTAATGGAACGCAACTTGAAAATTCTTCAGAGAAAGTATTTTGAAGATCAGTGAGTCCCCAAACATCACGAGAGAGAGAGAGAGAGAGAGAGAGAGAGAGGAAATATGTACTTTCTTTCAAAGTTGCAGCTGCTTTCTTAACTCTGAAAAAAAGCCCTCCACCCCCCACCCTTCAATTTCTCAATCCTGAGGCTCAGGCATGAAGATTTTGTGAAGCTCCAAGGATGATTTTAATAAGATCTAATGTTTATAGCTGGCAGGTAGATGGGGCTAATGGTGGGCTGGAGCAGGAACAACATGAAGCATATTTGCAAAATACTGTCCCCTTCATCCCTAAAAATATCAAGCATCAGTACCACTAATTGTTTCTCACATGTCCTTGTGCCAGTGCACAAAAGGTATTGCCTATTTTCAGTAGGTTTTTCTGTCCATATATTAATCCTAACTGTTCTACTTGCAAAACTGCTCACGGGGGGAGGGTCTTTCCTTATGTAAGGATATTTCTCTGAATAAACTAGAACTCCCACACAAAGTCACTACGTAGATATTTGCACATTTTAGTGCGTGCATGGGCTTGTGCCTTAGTCTGAGTACATTATTTTTTAAATATACTACATATTATCATAAAGATATGAGACACTGAAATTGCAATTCAGAATTTCCTTCCTTCCTTCCTCCCTTTTTAAAAAATTTGAAGTCTATACTTTGCCCAGCTCTCTGCATGTTCTGGGCATGTGAAGACAGATGAAACAAAATCTGTTCTTGAGTTTTACAACTAAATAATCAAATACAGAAAAAAGAAAATAGTACCCAAAATGTTAGGAAGAAGTGAATGGCCTAGGAAGGTGTCTGAGCTCTAAAGAAAGGAAGATAATGATGTAGAGGGTAACCTGGAAAAGAAGACAGGTTTTAAAATAGTTAAGTAGGGAGAAAAGTTAAATTTTCTCAAGTAAAAATAAGAAAGAATATGAAATCATTGGGAGATTTCCGTGTATCCCTACTGAAGCGTTTGTAAGATAATCATAAAAATATAGCACTAAAGCAATAAAAATATGTATAAATGATAACATTGACCTACTTAAAATGTGTGATAATACTATTCAGAAATCTGTACAATCTCATTGAAATTCACTGTTACAAGATATGTCTATTAAGACAATATTGGCATTTCCTGCTGTGTATGTTACTCAGCTTCTTGGAAGCTGAAACTTTATATCTCAATCAAGGTTCTTCTTCAAATCAGAAGAAATTTCTGAGGAAAAGTAAGAACTTGAAACTCATATACATCTTTTTTTTGGGGGGGGAGGCCATATTTAATCTATTATCTGATGCAATCAACTGCCTTCCTTCTACTTTTCTGTGGAGTATCTTCCAGACTCTGGTTTGTCTATCAACCAAAATATTATATATGAATTTTGGAACAAAACGTCTTTGACTCGTACCTACTCTCAGTCATAGCTCATGAAAAAGGGCATTTGTTAGAAAATGAAAAATCTGAGGCAAGATAAGGAAATTCTAGACCCGATCTTTCTTGCTCTAGTTTGCCATGACTCACACAACTCAACATATATAACATTTCAGGGCTTCAGGTTCTTTTTCTCCCACAGAAAGAAACATTTTAGACACAGTATTAAATTGCTTTTTCAAAGACATATGGAACATGCATCAAAATTATTTCTGAAGCCAAAGTCCTTTTTTTATAAGGTAAAATCTCTAGATCCTTATCTAATTAAAAGGCCAGTAAGACTAGACATATATTCAATGAACAACTATTTTTAAAGGCATTATGGAAAAAGCATTTTTAATCTCTGTGGATAACAGCCAATAATAGAGAACTACAGATTTAGATAGTTTTGTTAATGATAGGCATTTCATTATAAAATGGATAGAGTTACTCAATATGAATATTCTTATGTTATTTTGCAGGAAATTATATAAAGCATTAAAATACTATTAAAATTCTAAAACTTATAAACATGCTTTTTAAAAAATAGCCTGAAAAATGCATACAGCTAATTCTATTATCTAATACCATGAACAGGATTCTGGTAATTATCACTTAATTTGGGTTCTTATTATTGTTCCCATTAAGTCACTTTAGACATGTATTAGAGCCAAAGGTAAGAATTAGTGCAGAGAGGAGAACATCTTTGCTGCACGTTGCTACTGGAATAATAGGCAAAGACCATGGTTTCATTGGGTAAATCAAATTAGTGTTCTCAAAAACATCCAATAATTTCCCAACCTCTATGTAACATAAAATATCAGATTTCCTCATGCTGGCTTTTAAGAATCACCATGATTGCACTGCTAACTTTTTGTTTTTGTTAAACAAAACAAAGCTTCTTTCTTGCACACACTGCATGTCCATCACAGGTTGCCAAGGTACTCTGCTCTTCATAGTCACTCAAGAGCTTGGGTGGAATGAAAAAAATCCTGCCAACCCAGAACTCTATATCCAGAGAAAATATCCTTTAACAACTTCTGCAATCACCAGGGAAGAGAGAAACGGAGTGGGTGGCTTTCTCCAAATTATCCCCAACCTTCCCAGTGAGAGCCTTGTCAAGTTCCTGGAGGAAAAGCCTTAAAAAGTGTGAAGCTCCCCTCAGTCATGACTGCAACCCCAAGAAGCAGCACACACTAATGCTAGCCCACACTCAGTCTCCAACAATTCACCAAAATTTCTAGTTTAATGCTCCTTACAGGCATATGAGGTCTGACAATTAAGTTCGCAAACTGTTGCAACAATGTTGCTAAACTTTTTTGATATCAGACGGATTATTCATTATGAATCTGTACCAACTGGACAAACAGCCAACCAGGTGTACTATCTGGAAGTACGGAAAAGGCTGTGTCAAAAAGTTAGACGACCTGAACTTTTCACCACCAATTCATGACTCTTGCATCACGACAATGCACCAACTCACACGGCACTGTCTGTGAGGGAGTTTTTAGCCAGTAAACAAATAGCTGTATTGGAACACCCTCCCTTCTCACCTGATCTGGCCCCAATGACTTCTTTCTTTACCTGAAGATAAAGGAAATACTGAAAGGAAGACATTTTGATGACATTCAGTACACTGAGGGTAATACAACAACAACTCTGATGGCCACTCCAGAGAGAGTTCCAAAATTGCTTTGAAGGGTGAACTAGGCGCTGGCATCAGTGCACATCTTCCCAAAGGGAGTACTTCAAAGGTGACCATAGTGATATTCAGCAATGAGGAATATAGCACTTTTTCTAGGATGAGTTCATGAACTTAATTGTCAGACCTCGTATATGGTGGCTTCTGTCCCAGGTAAGCAAATACCTCAGTACAAATCTCCCTGCAGGCATCCCTGTCTCCAGGTTTTGGGATAGAAGGTTGCCCCGCAAACTCAGTTCTCTGATAGGTCCAAGAAAGTCACCGATATTCAGTTTGTCAAGCTTTTTCTTGTTGTAATGGCAAGAGTGATGACTAAGCCTCTTTACATGTCCCAACTGAAAAAGGAAATTCTCCCTGCATTGCTAGTATATTTTAAATCACAAAAGTATTATACATTTATTATAAAGACAGTACAGTTAGATATGGAAAGTTCCCCTTCTTTGCTAGGCTCTTGAAGTTCCCCTACCTAGTGATAAAGGTGATTATCAATATGGTGTAAATCTATCCAGACTAGTCTTGGTCCTTGTACTATTGGAGTTTTCCAAGGCTCAGTCCTCAGACCTCTTCTCTTCTCAATATACCCTCACTCCCTTGATGATCTTATCCAGTCCCACAGCTTTAAATATTTTGATTTATGCTGACAGCTCTCCAATTTATGTCTTCAGTCTAGACTTCTTTCCCAAATTCAGACTCATATATCCAACTGTCAACTCGAATTTCCACTTTGAGGTCTAATAGAAGTATCAGACGTTAAGTTTTCCGAACCAAACCTGCCTTGCCTACAGAATCACCACTTCATTTGAAACTGCATCTTTCCAGTTACTCACACTAAACACCTTGATATTATTCTTGACAGTCCCTTTCCTTTACACTCTACATTCAATCTGTCATAAAATCATGCTGGCTCTACCTTCAAAAGAAATCTAGAATCTGACCACTTCCCCCAATTTCCACTGCTAACACCCAAGTCTGAGTTACCATCATCTCTTGCCTGGATTGGCACAATAGCCTCTTAATAGGTTTCTTTCCTTCTATGCATCTTTCTTCTCTCCTTCCCCAACTTGGGTGTTTCTCGACACACCAATCAGAGCGATCCATTTAAAATACAAGATAGGAACCTGTCATGCAGGGGACCCTGCTCACTGCGCCATTTGTCGTGCAGGGAGGCCTGCAGGGTCTCAGCTCCTGCTCCCCACATAAGAACGCAGGATATGGTGAGGCCAAAAAGGAACACCCATGGAGACATAGGTAGGGGAGTCATACCACTATACTCTCGCTGGCGGCTGGGTTGGAGACACAGGAAGCAAGAACCACACTGTTCGCAACTCTCACTGCTCCGTTTGCAGGCTCAGCCACCATCTTCTTGCCAGCCCCCATTTTTCTCTCTTTCTGCTAGCATAGCCACAGCAGTTATATTAGTGGCCAATGGCTCACTGGTTACAGCTGATGGCCAACTAGCCACAGCTGATGGCTATCCACTCACAGTTGATGGCCATTTACTACCTGAGCTAGCACCTTTCTATGTGAGGCCGAGAGACTGGAAACTACTTTCTGGGGCTCTGCCCCCACAGAGCCTCCCATGGTCTCCTCTGCAAATGGGCTCCATGGCCTAGTGCCCCCGTCCCCGCCACCATGATCTCACACCGAGACCTGGGAGGGCTCACCGCCAAGGTTTCCAGCAGCCTACAAGCAAGAGCATGGCAGCCATGCCTCCAGCACCTCGCTCGTGGCCACATACAGCTACTAACAGTGCCACCTGGGGTCCACTTCCAATAACAGCTGCTGTGGAAGTGTCGAGTACCCTGGGGAAGCCATCCCCACTACCCTGGTCTCCCCAAGTCTGACCGGGGTCACTTACATTTATACAATGGAGTATCACTCAGCCATAAAAATGAATGAAATCTTATCATTTGAAACAACATGGATGGATTTAAGAGAATATTATCCTAAGTAAAATAAGTCAGACTGAGAAAGACAAATACCTTATGATCTCACTTATATGTGGAATCTAAAGCACAAAAAATGAGCAAAGAAAACAGAAATAGACTCATAGATACATAGAAAAAACTGATGGTTGCAAGATGGGGTGGGCATTGAGGGATGGGGGAGAAGGTAAAGGAATTAGGAAATACAAATTGGTAGTCACGAAATAGTCACAGGGATGTGAAATAGAGTATGGGGAATATAATCAACAATATTGTAAAGATTATGTAGGGTGTCAGATGGGTACTGGACTTATTGAGGGGATCACTTCATGGATTATATAAATGTCTAACCACTGCACTATACATCTGAAACTAATATAAAATAATATTGAATGTCGACTGTAATTAAATACATATTTATATAGTCATGGGATGTAAACTACCGCATAGGGAATAGAGTCAATGATACTATAACAGCTATGTACGGTGTTAGATGGGGAGTAGACTTGGGGGGGTTATCACTTTGTGAGGGTTGTAAATGTCTAATCATTATGTTGTTTTGTACACCTGAAAAAAACAAAAAACAGCAACACAAATAAATGAATACATGCCACAGTACAAAGAGAAAAATAATAATAATATCAAGTTACTCTTCCGCTCAGTCTTCTGCAATGACTATTTCCCTCAACATAGAAGCCTAACCCTAATGGTTACCTGCAAGTCCCTATCTCTCTATGGTAACCACTAGCCACCTGTGGCTACTGACACTTAAAATGTGACTAGTCCAAATTGAGATATGCTTTAGGTATGCAATATGCACCTGAAATAATGCAAAGTCTTCGTACAAAATATTTTATATTGATTACATGTTAAAATGATAATATTTCAGCTATATTGCCTTAAATATAGAATTACCATCAATGTCACATGCTTTTCTGGTTTTCTTCCATGAGGCTAGTGAAAATTTTAAATTACGTATGTGGTTTGCGTTACATTTGTATTGGACAGTCTTGCTGTGTGATAATGTACACCTTAAGTTAACTCTCCAGTCTCTTTTCATCTACTCTTGCCCTCACTTCCCCCACACCAGCCATACCAAGTTTGTTGGTGTTCTATGAACACCAAACATGTTCCCACCTAAAGGCCTGCGTTTTAGCAGCTGCTGTTCCCTCTACCCAGAGTACACTTTCTTTTGGTGTTTCAGTGTTTCAGGTCTTCACTTATTTCTCACCTTCTCGATGAGGCTTACCCTGATTATCCCATTTAACACTGTCTCTATTCCCCTTGTGAGTACACTCAATCCCGCTTATCTGCTCTTCTTTCCTTTTTTTCCATGCACTCGTCACCTCCCAATATATTATTTATTAATACTTATTGAGGCTGCTTAATTTTTGTTGTCAGTCTCCCCTCCGGAACGTAACCTTCATTAGGGCAGGGAACTTTATTTGTTTCATTACTGTATCCCATGTACCTGGACCAATGCCCAGCCTATAATGAGCATTCCATAAGTGTTTGTTGACTTGATTACACCTAATTTTTAAATTAAATTAGATTATACATATTTTCACCGAATCACTTTTTTCCACTGCACAATAAATCACAACCATCTCTCAGTGTCAATAAAAATAGATGAGCCTCTATCTTTTTAAATACTCCATGGGATGATAAACTATAATTTAACAATTTTCCTTTAGAAGGTCATTTATGTCCTTGTCATTTTTTCATTTTTACAGACAATTCAGTGTAATTCTGCATAACGCATTCCTAGATATGAAATGGCTGGGTCAAAAGCCATGTACATTTTAAATTTTAAGGTGCTACAAAATTGCTTGCCTGCAAACTTGCACCAATCTAAGTTCCTACATACCACAACTAATCTCCTACTCAAAATCGCCTAAATTAGAATTGCTACTCATTCTTCCACCCACATGTACACCTAATATGCTATTTTCATTTCCACCTTCAATCTGCTGCTTGAAACATTATTACTTATCACCATCTCCCCACAATCCAACTTCCAGATCCATACACTCCCAAGACCCCACCCCATTCCCTTTTCATTCATCTGCATCACATCCCTCATTCAAGATTACCACAATTCCTTCCTGTTCTGACAAAACAGGCAATTCTCTTCTGTGTCAGTGCAAACTAAGGTTTTAGGCACACAGACTCTGGAGCCAGATTACCTGGGTTCAAACCTGCTCTACTGTTAAACTCAGTGACTTTATGCTTGTTAGTTAATATCTCTATGTTCCCATTTTCCTTATTAGTAAAATAGTAATCAAGAGTACTTTCCACTGAATTTGTGATAATGATTAAATTACCACATGTGAAGCATTTGGAGCTGTCTATTTTCTATATGTGTACCCTAAATGCGCTCATTTTTATTACAACACACTTGACACTTACATATATTACCAGTTTCATTCACAGATTTTTTTTAAATGCTCAGATAATTGCAAATCCCTCAAGGATAGGGATTATGCCTTTTAATTAAATGCCTGACAACACCTAATACTGTTTGTCATACATAGAAGCAATTAATGCTTATCTGCTGATCCACTGATGGACTTACATTGTCTTTATCTTTGAGTCTTGCCATAAGGACATGTTAAGGACAATGCCTTAAGGACATTTGTTAGGTAGGGAAAACGGACACCTTTTCACACCTGACCAAGTCCCTAAATAATCTGCAAGGCCTTTTTCTATGGAAAGACGTGTCCTGTAACTAAATATGGAAATCTGGGTATTCTGAGGTTTTATCCAGCAAAAAAAGCAACACACTGGAAAATTCTTCATTGCCCGTACCTCTCCCATTCTCTTTCAATATAATTACACTTGCGGTTCTGTGTCAGTGCCTACAAGTCCACAGAAACTTGCCTTCATTCCTTAATGTTTCAGGATATGATCCCACTCCTACTGAAACTGGTAGGAACCTTGTATACTCCCTGGGTCAACGGGCTTTCTGAACAATACTATTATCATTAGCATTATTATTATTATTATTCCTGCTCCATTTCAAATATTCACTGAGACTTTAGGCTCAATCTTGATGCTTTGCAAAAAGACACTCTGCCAACTGCACTAACACATTTAGCCACACACATCTCATTAACGTCAATGAAAAATGTGCTAAATAAATCTCTATTCATGGCACCACATTCTGCCCTATGAGCATGTCATTCCTATTTATACTGAGTCAATGGAGAGGAGGAAAGACCTTTAAATATTTCTCTTTTAGTCATCAGCTCAGATTAGCAGTTTTATAAAAAGACTTCTCTTTGATTTTGGATTAAATATGCAGTGATATACTGTAGTTAAAATCATTCAGGTTGAGCTCACTCACAGTAATGTCACCATTTCTCCTTGGCTGCATTGCCACCAAGGTAGATTTTCAGGTGTTTGCCCTCTGAAATTATAACAGTTAAGAAAAGACCAGTCAGTGGTATGATCTGTTTTACATACTCTGAGTGACCCTGTGGAAGTTTGAAGAACTTCCTTTAAAATGGTAAAAATATGTTTATTGACTATTCACTTGTGTAACAATCATGTGGTGATATGCAAGCTCAGTAAGAAACTATATAATGTGTACTATTTGCACAGGTACTATCTGAGACACACAAAAACATTACACAGGCCTTGAGATCATGTTGTTTATAATTTCAGTGGGAAGAAAGGATACCTGTGCTAGAAAAAATAATCCTGTGGTAAACTGTCTTAATTGATTGATTGTCAAAGAAATCAAAAAAGCCACACGTGCTGTGAGAGTCCAGAGGAAGAAGATGCCGATTTACCTGAGTATCAGGCAAAGTATCAGAATGGAAGAAGGTCATCTTGCTGGACTCTGAGGATAGGATTGTTGAGGGAAATAAAATTAAGAGGACAATAGCCACCACCAGGGTGGTAGCAGTGGGTCTATATAAAAGAGATGGTGGGAAAAAATGGAACAATGGCATTTGGTTTTTGATTGGATATGGAGACAAAGTTAAAGATTTTGGAAGTCAGTAAGTAGAAAACTGATTGCCAAGTTGATCCAGAAAACAAAGCTGTGGAGCGGAGGTGGAAGTACTTTGGAGGGTCAGAAAAGTTTGGTGTGAAACATGCTGAACCATAAAAGACAGTGAACTTATCATTTTCCTGATGTTCAATTTTTCACTCTATTTGTGATTCAGAATAACTGTTGGCACTAACCACAGCCAATTTCCCTCTTCTCTCCTCTCTTCTCCTCTCCAGTCCCCTCCCACCCTTTTCTTGCAGACTTTGAGGTACAACCTCACAAGTGTGTATCCTTTAAATGTCCACTGACATCATCCTAGCATAAGAGTTCTTATCCAGGGCAATTTATTATCCAAAGGACATTCAGCAAATGCCTGGTGACATATTAGGTAATCTCAATTGCAAGCAGCAATATTACTTGCAGCCAGTGTGTACAACCCAGGGATGCTGTTTAACATCGTACAACGCACAAGGTGATCCCACACAGCAAAGAAGTAGTGAGCCCAATATGTCAATATTGCCAAGGTTGAAAAATCCTGCATTAGTCCAAGCTACCATTGTCTTACGCTTGCACCACTGCAACTGACTCTTTATGGGCTGCCCAACTTGTCCCACTCCAATCTGCTCTCCATAAGACACCCAGAGTGATCTTTCTAAAAGGTAAATCTGATGATGTCTCTTCCTCGCTTACAGGTCCTTTTGGATTTGCCATCGCTCTTTGGATAAAGACCTAAGTTTTCAACATGGCCTAAAAGGCTGTGTCTGCACTGGACTCTGCCTATAGGTCCAGCTTCACCTGTTGCCACCATTTTTGTTACTTCTTTTACTGCCACCTCCTTTTTAAAAAATCCCATGCTCTTTCCTACCCACAGGGCCTTTACACCATTTCCTTCAGCCTGGATGCCTTCAACTAATTAACTCCTATCCAACCTTCGAGTGACACTTCTTCAAAGTAGCCTTCATTGAACCCACAGACTTGACTTTCCGTTACACGTTTTTATAGCAGCCTTTCTTTTCCTCCAAGGAATTTATCAAAATGTGTTAACACGTGTCTTAGTTTGGGTTTCCCTAAAACACACACTGAGATCATTTGAGTTCAACTAATTCATTTGGGAAGTGATCCCAGGAAACATTGTTTGGGATTAGAAGTGAGGCAGGGAAAGAAAGCAAGTCAATAAAATGTATCCTATCAACTAAGTTACCACCATGGGTAACTGGTGCCTAATCCCTCTGGAGAACTATGGGAGAAAGAACGCATCTCAGAAGTCTCCCACATGAGGGGTGAGGAAGTTGGGGATTTTTCCACCATTCCCCATCCATCAGTGCTTGAGGGCTACTCCCAGGGGTAAGAATGCCTCAGCATGAAGGAATTACCCTGTACATAGGGCAAGTATTTTCTCATTTCCAGAAACAAAGGCCTGCGGGCAGAGATATACAAGAATTCAAAGGAAACAGCCTTTGCCTCACAGAGTGCCAAGGGCATGTGGATGCACACCAAGAGCATCTGCCACACTATATATTTATGCAATTATTTAATGAATGTCCATCTTCCCCACTGAACTTGACGAAATATGTCTGTATTGCTAACCAATGTACACGTTGAGGCTAGCACAATGCCTTGAACAAAGATAACACTTTATAAATGCTGGTAGATGAGCAAAATCTTTTAGGAAGGGAATCTTCCACCTTTATGTGTATTATCAATCATGGTTCCAAGTTGGCAATTTGGCCCCCAAAATCTTATGCCACATGTGTAAATCTGGTCATGGTTCAAAACATTTGACAGACACGTCCACGCACATGATGAGTATTATCAAAATGACGGTGGGGGGGGGGGAGTATAGGTAAGGATGTAGGGGAATTAGAACCCCTGTGTATTGTAGGTGATAATGTAAAATGGTGCAACCATGATGGAAAATAGTATGAGATTTCACAGGTTCAAATAAACCAAAAATGTTTACCAGGGAACCTGGGCTTTTCAAGATCTTTTGCTGGTTACACAACATCTCATCTCTTTCATCATATCATTCATTTATTTACCAAAATTCTACGAGTTTCAGCTACTGGATCATTATAATATGCCCCATGCTTTTGTACAGTGGTCCATGCTAGCCCTTTTTCTTTTTTTTCTTTCTTTCTTTTTTTTTTTTGGAATTCCTGTGCCTAGCAGTGTAAGTTTCTAGAAAGGTATCCTGACCAGGACCCTCTGCCCTCTGAGATATATTGGAATATTTGTATTGTTGTTTTTATGTTGGCCACCCTATTGGAATAAGAAGTCCTTAAGTACAGGGAATGTATATTATTCACATTTATATCACAGAGCCTTTTATTGTGCCTAATTCACATGTCACTTATGGTGCTTTCTTTATCCATTCTGTACCTAATGTCTTTTAAAAATGGAAATACATAATTGAATAAGAATTTCTGTTTTCAAAACATCAGTAATTTGTCTTTACATAAAGGCCTGTTTGGTCAAAGGATGCTAGTAAGTTCACTGGAACCTCTTGCAGACATTTTGAAGGAGAGTCATAACAATTTTAATGTTTTTAATGTTGACTACCCTATTTTTGTTTTGTTTTTGTATGGTAAGAATTTCCATTCAATATTTAAGTTCCTTATCCCTGAATCAAATTTGTCAGTGGCATTGTGGTTAGATGTATCAAACATAATTAGGGTAATTATATTGGATTATAAACAGAATAAAACATCAGTTAGCCCCACTGGCTCTGTCACCAAAATATATCCTGGATTTCTCAATTTCTCTCTAATTATAATGTCATCTGAGAGCAATCCAAAAGAATTGTAATAACCTCCCATCACATCTCACTATACCCACTCTGGATTGCTACAAAACATTTTTAAAAAGAAATCAAAGTGACCATTTAAAGCAGAAATCAAACCATGCCACACACACTACTTACAATCTTCCAATGGATTCTTATTATAGGAATTAGAACAAAATGTAAGCTCATTGCCACTCTATGTTTCTTTATCTGGCTCTTACTCAGGTCTAGGCTCAGATTTGACCTCCCCATGAACCCTTGCCTATCTAACCACTCTCCATTACATTACCATATTGAAAGTTAATCTGCTTGTAACATTTATTGTCAGCCCTTATCACTAGTTTTTACCTTTGCATGAACCACCTCTCTACTTGAATGCAAGTTCCATGAAAGAAGTGACCATTTTGTTGGATTTGCTGCTGGATCCCCAGCACCTACAACAGTCCCATGATACATTAAGAGGCTACGAGAGAGAGAGAGAGAGAGAGAGAGAGAGAGACAGACAGACAGACAGACAGACAGACAGACAGACAGAATATAAACAGAAGTGGAAGTCATACTATCTTGAGATTTGGAACAGAGAGAGGGAAAAGAAAGGGAACTACGAGTGTTTAAGGCAGGGATGTCCAAACTGCGGCCCACGGGCCAACTGCAGCCTGCAATCCATTTTTAATTGGCCCGCAGCAAATTCCAAAAATATATTTAGTTTACTTAAATAAACCAGGTGAAGCAATACGTACTTCACCTCGAGTGAATGGCCCGGCTGTTTGTGTATTTTACCGCATATGGCCCTTGGTAAAAAACGTTGAAAAAAGTTTGGACACCCCTGATTTAAGGTTTCATTCATTAGGTGGGGGAAAATAAATGGGAACAAAAAGGGAGGATATAATTAGACATATCATCCCCTGAAGGAAAAGAAATGTACAAGTAATATTACTTTCCATAATTTACTAGA
Organism: Rhinolophus sinicus; assembly: GCF_036562045.2. NCBI lineage: Eukaryota > Metazoa > Chordata > Mammalia > Chiroptera > Rhinolophidae > Rhinolophus > Rhinolophus sinicus. The sequence continues at coordinate 22,508,557 of NC_133768.1, read as the reverse complement.
CTGAAGAAGGCTTAGAGCCATCCCAAGGTATAAGTAAGTAATGGTTAAGCAGTATGCAAGCATTTATGTGTAGAATATTTTGACATGAGAATACTTTTCACTTGAGCTCTCTATTATTTCATGGAAAGAGAGTTGGTTACAATAATCTTTTGGGGATACCTGATTATAGACTCCATTTCCCCACTTTTGCTAATAGGTAAGGCTTCACAGTCTCCACTGCCCACTGATAAGAGTCCCTGAAGCATGTGGAAACTTGAGTAAACAGAAAAGTGGGCAAGCTAAGTAGGGAAGATGGAAGGGGGGATAGGGAGATCATAGGGAAGATAAAAATTGGGGAAAAGCTAGTGATTCTGACATTTATGGATAGTAATCGATACAGACAACAGTTCAGATGACCCCGACCTTTTCTTATGAAAAGATTGGCAAATTGGTTTACTTTAGAGCAGACAGATAAGGTGATTTTGATATTTGCTCTAATTAATGAGGGAACTGTGGTTTGCTAATAGCAGACAACCGTGGTGACAAAGGTATTATAATTGATCAGCCATGATTATGAACCACTTTGGGGTAACTGCTGCTGTGAGCTCTTAAAAATCATATATTCTTGGGGGAAGGGGAATTAAGAAAAGAACTGTACATTCCCTACATAAACCTCCACCATCAATCTCCTGTCCCAGGATCTATATTTATACGATGGAACCTATGCTTGTTCAAGAGGTTAACAATGTTCCCACAGGGATTGCAGAAATAACATTTTCTCTGAAACTATCATCCTTACCACCACCACTATCATCATCATCATCATCATCATCATCATCGCTAACGTTTATTGAACACTTACTATATGCCAGGCAATGGATCAACCATTTTCACATAGATTATCTCCAGAAATATTCACATCAACTTTACCAGGCAAGTACTATCCTTAAGCCTACTGAGGAAAACTGGTCTGCAACTCTAGCATCTTGCTCGAGGGCACACAGGTACAAAGTATGACTCCATAGCCGTTTCTCATAAGAGCTCAGCTTCCTAATTTCTTGAAAATTTTACCAGCTAAACTGAACCTAAATGAGTACAAGTATCCAAACTTCAGCTTGTCTGATACAGGGGGTAAGAGAGTTGGGCATAAAGAGGAGACTCTAGACTGATCAATTACAATCTGCAATTTTGGGTAGTCTTATGATGATCAGAACTGAAAAGGTTATTAGGATAATTCAGATCAAATAAATAGTAGCTATGAGTCTGAATAATTAGGTAGAATACTGTTTAAGTCTTAATTCCATTTTGAATGTCTGAAGCTACAGTCTTCATTTCAGGTAACAAAACCACAACACGGAGGTAGAGCACTTGAAGAAATATATAAGTTTAATGTGAAACAGTCATGTGAAATGTGATTAAATTGGTCAATACCACATGTCTATGACCACTTTACTTTCATCGGTAATAGAGGGGGAAAAATATTTGTTTATAACGCTGCTAAAATATAACACATTTCAACATCAAGTTAAAAGTATTCTGACTTCATTTTTCACTAACAGTGACTTAGTAAAGCAACAATGTTATAAAAAGTACACAATGAGATTACACTATTTGAAATAAGTTTCTTTTGTTAATGCTACCATGGAAATGATTACTTGAAAAGAAACAAGTGGTTTCTTGATACACTGGAGTTTCATCCTTTTGAAAACCTGTCAGTTATATTAAAAGTTTTCTTAAAGTTTAAGGTACCAATTAGAGTACTTCCAGTTCATGCAATTATGCCATAATAACATTGAAAATTACCTTCAGAATAAAAATTTTAAATATTTTCAATTGTTTAATTTTTACAATTATATTTTACTTTCTATTATGTATAAACTAGAATAGATTCTTTAATTAAAAGGACTTAATAAGGAAATACTTAAAGTTCCCATTGTTTGTGAATCATAGGATTTTAGAGCATTAAAAACAAAACACAACAAACAAACAAAATGGTGAGATTGTGCAGTCCAACCTACTATTACATAGAAGGAATATCTACAGCTCAACATTTTACATAACTTGCCAAGTATCACAAAGCAACTACTATGCCAAAAGCAAATCCAGCACCACATTCTCCAAACTGTCAATCAAAAACTCAACCCCACAAGCACCATTTCACTGTAAGATACCAGGGCCTCCTAATTAAGTTTTCCTAATACAGGCAGAAGTATAAAGTGGTTGTTCAAAAATAAATATGCCTCGTTTTATAAAGGTATTTTATGTCTAATATGTGTTGTGAATTGTACTTTCATTTTTTGATTAAAACATTAGATTATTTTAATTGTCTTCTCTTTCCAGCCATGTGTAAATTTCCCGACCATTTCTGCTGTATATCTTTTCTGTATGAAAGTATCACAGTAAAATCATAAGACTTTAACACATGGTTCTGATCCCAAAAGACACAGATAAATCCATAGGAAGAAAGTAGTGGAAGTAGCTGGGTGCTGAGTCTCTCCCCCCGTGGGCTGTAAGCAGGGCGACCAAGTGTCATAATTTCTAACTCCTGCATAAACCCACGGGCTTGTCTCTATAAGTCTGTACATGTTTTATTTCCAAAATGGGAATTAGATCAAGTAAAATTCATTTATACAGCAAATTTCTTAGGAGGTCAATACATTTAACATATGTTGCTTTACAGATTTTCCAAAGCAGCCATATACCATTCTTGTAATTGATCACATCTTACAAATATTAAATTAATCTCTCAGCAGTACCATGTCAGAAAAAGAACAGCTTCCTGTGGCATATCAAAGCAACAGGGAATCCCCCTTTACACAGAGATGTCACACATTCATATTTCAATCATTCTTATATTAAATAACAATTTAGTAAGCATATATCATGTTCCATGAATGTCACTTGAATAGCTACTCCAACCATGGAAACAGGTTGTAAATTATGTAAAATCAATTTACTTTTAAACTATTTATATCCACCCAGTTTAGTACATAGTTTAGAAACCAGTTAAAACCCCCAGGTTTGTAACCTTGGCTAAGTTACTTAGTTTCTTTGGGCTTCAGTTGCGTTATCTATAAAAGAAGGATGATGATAGTACCTACTTCATAAAAACGATGAGAGGATGAAACAAGTAACGTATGCCAAGTGCCTGGCAACTATATTGACAATTATCATTGTTACTTTAAGAGTATGTAAGTTAAATATAAGCTTTAATCTCCTCTCTAAATTAAGTAACTATTTCTTCCCTATCGCAATTTGTAGAACACTATACTCTTATTAGGTAGTAAAAGGTATCCCATAGAGACAAATGGTTAAACCTTTTTAAAGTCTTCCCATATTCTTCATTTCATGTCTAATTTCTTCTACCCATGCAACCAAATTCAGAAACGTGTCTTTATCTTAAATAATACTTTTTTTTCCAAAATAGTTGGGGTTAGCAATTAATTTGCTGTTATTAATGACATTTTCATTAATGAAATTGAAAAACCAGGTCTCTGTGGGAAATACAGCCTGCTGTGTCAGGTTTCTCCACATCTAAGAAAGCAGAGTTTCTATTGGCACATCTGTTTTTCACTCTTAAACAGAGTGACAAAGGGTGACTGGAGGTAAAGGTATGATGACTGTGACATAGATTTAACAGTCTATTTTTAACTACCCTTTCTTAAAATAATTTTGAGGTTCTGAATCCCAGTCCAGCCATGAAGTCCTTTTGTTGCCTTCTAAGTATTCATCTGTCTGTCACTCTGTTCACCATTTTACATATGGTTCATCGACAGTTGATGGCAACTTTACCCATCATTGCATATGGTACATTAACAGCTGACAGCTGTCAGTAAGACAAGACTACTCAAGCCCTTCTCTAACCATGAGACTTCAACAAGCAGAGGGGAGAAAGAGCCTGAACCACCTGCTCAGGCCATCCTAATCTGGCACTAATTAACTTCGTTGGCCAGAGTCCTCCTTTGCGACCGGAGAGAGGATGCCGTTCAAGGAAAATGTTTGGCTGAAATGTCTGCCTGAGTCAATCCAGTTATGCTTTTAAGAAACATCACCCACATCCATATGTATCAGTTTATTCGTTTCAAAATGTTTTCACTACTCGGTAGATATGCTCTTATTGTGGTAACAACTTAGAAACAACCTCTTATTTTGGTGAAGCTTAGAAAACCTAACACTTGAATTTAAAATAGCAACACACACACCTACTGAACACCTACTTTGTATATAGCAGTCTGCTGAATGTGTTAAAGGTGTATTTTATACAACTAGAGAAACAAAAGGCATGCTCTTTAGAGAGATTAAACAAAATACAAGGAATACTAGCAGGTTAGGTTTCAGCTGGCTGCAAGGTAGTTAATTTCTCGTGGAACTCAAATAGGAACCCATTCCCTGGCTCAGGGGTCTACATGATCGAAAATGAACCATCTGGATAGGAGAGTGACCCAATGGGTTATACTAGAGACTTCAGACAATAAAAATGGGAGTGAGAAAGAATTTGGTCAATGCTTTAAAACTGGTAAACTCACTCAGTGAAAGAGGTTTAGAACAGAATTTGTACTCTGACATTCCCATAAAGTGTAATTTATGCACTTAAACATATTTCTGTGTGGTAGTCTGTGGCTTTGCGTGGCAGTGAAGCCCTTTATCTACTTGGCTAGTTTAGTTTCAGCATTTTTCTAAATATTTTTTCTTTCAATTACACTTGACATAAATATTGTATTAGTTTCAGGTATACAACATAGTGATTAGACATTTATGTAACTTATAAAGAGATCACCCAATAAATCTAGTACACATGTGACACCATACATAGCTATTACAATATTATTGATTATATTCCTCATGTTACACTCTAAATCCCCATGACTATTTTCTAAAAACCAAACTGTACTTCTAAATCCTTTCCCATTTTTCACCCACCCCCCAACCTCCCGCCCATCTGACAACCATCAAAATGTTCTCTGAATCTATGGGCTTGTTTCTGTTTTGTTTGCTCATTTAGTTTGTTCTTCAGATTCCACATATAAATGAATCATACGGCATTTGTCTTTCTCTAACTTACTCCCCTCAGCAAAATACCCTCTAGGTCCATCCATATTGATGCAGATGGCAAGATTTCATTCTTTCCTATGGCTGAGTAATATTCCAGTGTGTGCGTGTGTGTGTGTGTGTGTGTGTGTGTGTGTGTGTGTGTGTGTGACATCACTTCTTTATCCATCCATCCATTGATGGACACCCAGGTTGCCTCTGTATCTTGGATATTGTAAATAATGCCACAATGAACATATGAATACACAAGTCCCTTCAAAATACCATATTGGGGTTCTTTGAATAAATACCCACAAATGGGATTATTGGGTCCTTCTTTGTCTCGTTATAGCCTTTGTTTGAAGCCTATTTTGTCTGGTATAAATACTGCTACCCCAGCTTTCTTTTTTCATTTCTATTTTCATGAAACATCTTTTTCTCATTCCTTTATTTTGTGTGTGTCTTTAGATCTGAAGTGAGTCTCTTGTAGGCGGCATATGTAAGGGTCCTGTTTTCTTATCCATTCAACCACCCTATATCCTTTGATTGGAGTATTTATCCATTTACATTGAAAGCAATTGTTGACATAGTTATTACCATTTTAATATTCATATTCTTTTTTTCCTCTTCTTCTCCTTCTTCTTCTCCTTCTCTTCCTTCTCCATCTTCTTCTATTTAAAGAAGTCCCTTGAACATTTTGTGTAATACTGGTTTGATGTGATGAACTCCTTTAGCTTTTTGTTGTCTGGGAAGCTCTTTATCTGTCCTTCAACTCTAAATGATAGCTTTGCTGGGTAGAGTAATCTTGGCTGTAAGTCCTAGCTTTTCATCACATTGAGTATTTCATGCCAGTCCCTTCTGGCCTGCAAAGTTTCAGTTGAGAAATTAGCTGACAGTCTTATGGGAGCCCCTGTGTAGGTTACTGGCTGTCTCTTGCTGCTTTTAAATTCCCTCTTTGTCTTTAACCTTTGGCATTTTAAGTATGATGTGTTTTGGTGTGGGCCTCTTTGGATTCATCTTGTTGGGGACTCTCTGTGCTTCCTGGGCTTGTACAAGTATGTCTATTTCCTTTGCCAAGTTAGGAAACTTTTCAGTCATTAATTCTTCAAATAAGTTTTCAATTCCTTGCTCTCTCTCTCTTCTCCTTCTGGTACCCCTATGATGTGAATGTTGGTAGACTTGATGTTATCCCAGAGGCTCCATAAACTATCCTCATTTTTTTTTTATTCTTTTTTCTTTTTGTTGTTCTGATTAGGAGTTTTCTGCTACCTTACCCTGTAAATATCTGATTCAGTCCTCTGCTTCATCTAATCTATTGGTGATTCCCTCTAATGTAGCTTTCATTTTATCGTATTCTTCATTTCTGTTTCTTTTTTATGTTTTCTATGTCAGTTTTTATGTTTCCTATCTCTTTGTTGAAGTTCTCCGTGAGATCACTGAGCATCCTTATAACCAGTGTTTTGAATTTTGCATGTGATAGATTGCTTGTCTCCATTCCATTTAGCTCTTTTTCTAGAGCTTTGTTCTGTTCTTTCATTTGGGACACGTTTCTTATGCTCCTCATTTTGGCTGCCTCCCTGTGTTTGTTTCTATGGATCAGGTAGAGCTGCTATGTCTCCTAGGCTTAGAGTGGCCTTGCGCAGTAGTCGTAAGATGGGGTCCAGTGGTATAGTCTCCCTGGTCCCCTGAGCCAGGTCCTCCAGGTGTGTCCCTTGTGTGGGTTCTACGTGCCATCCTGTTGTAGTTGAGCCTTGGTTGATGTTTGCACATCAATAGGGATTGACCCTTGGGCTGAATGGTTGTGAGGACTGGCCGTGACTACAGTGTAGTATCTGTTGTGCAGGGGCTGACCCTAAAGAGCAGGATTAGCTTTAGGAGGGCTCTAGTGTCCGCCCATCTGAATGGTGCTCAGGCATCATCTGAAGCTGGCTACTGGAGGTGCTGGCCCTGGTACCTCCTAGGAGAGGCCCTGCTACAGGCCAAATTCAGCTACAGCCTGTGACCTACCCAGAGATACCTAGCATGAGCCACAAAGCAATCCGCAGATGGCCACCAACTGTACTGAACTTGGAGATCCCTGAGAGAGGCCACGCCTCAAACTGAGGCCAGGTGCCGCCAATGCCAGGTTTAGGGCTGATTAGCAAGCGATACCAGGCACACTAAGACAAAATGCCTCTTCTTTAGGGTTTGTGAATCTTTGAGAGATTTTTAGGAAAGTTCACAGCATGAGCAAAGACAGGACATTTGTATGGAAAAGCCACTGGAAGCAGCTTGGGTGGGATGGCACTTTGGGTGGGGAGTGGACTCAGGGAATCACCAGGCCAGGGTGAATGGTGTTAGCTAGATTGATGGAAACTCAGATATGGTACCCACCTAAGTCTACATGCTGGGAGGGGGAAGGACTCAACAAAAGAACAATGACTTCTGCCAGAACTTCTGTCTGAGAAAAAGCTACCCCTCCAGCCTTTGCCCTGAAGTCAGACAATTCTGTTCTTCCCTGTATGTTCCTGACACTGTCCCAGCTGATGCCCCAGGCTGGAGATCAGAGTGAGTGAATTCCTGAGCGAGGAAGTCCCTGCACAGACCCTTTAAGAGGAATGCCTGGGACTCTAGCTGCCTTCCTTCTCCTCAACCACAATCTCTGCTGGTTTTCACAGCCAGAATTTGTGGGGACTTCTCTTCCCAGCCATGGATCCCTAAGCTGGGGAGCCAGTTGTGGGGATGGTACCCCTCACTCCTCAGCAGGGAACTCCACAGTTGAGATATCCCTCCTGATTTTTAACTGCCAAATGCAGGTTTGGGACCAGTACATTCTATGTCCACTCATCCTACCAGTCTTGACATGTCTTCTTCTTTATATCCTTAGTTATAGGATTTCTGTTCAGCTAGACTGCAGGCGATTCTCAACGATGGTTGTTCTGTAGTTTAGTTGTAATTTTGATGGGGTTGTGAGAGGATGCAAGCACAGTGTTTACCTACTCTGCCATCTTGACAAGAAATTATAGTTTCTGTTCTTACTTCAAATATATGAGATTCCCACAGTCATTTATACAAACTTGAACTTATTTCTGTATGGTGTAAGAATTTTGCATGACAAAGTTCTTTGCATGACAGAGTCCTTTATGTCACTGGTTAACTCTGTTTCAAATATATGTCTATGTCAGACATATATATGTCTATGCCACTTCTTCACCTGTAAAGGACTGTACACTTAATTTGTGATTAAAAGAGACAGACTGTCTTTTACATTTTTTTCCAAGCAGTGATAAATTTTCATAATTTTTGAATAATGCCAAAAAACAGTATTAAAATGAGTCACTCTGATCATGCTGATTTTCATTAAAGTTGATTTTTTACTAAAGTTATTTCATCCCAAATAATGTAGCAAATTATTATTAAATCAAGAATGGCAGTTATAAAAAAGCTTTTCCACAGCAAAGAAACCATCAACAAAACAAAGAGGCAACCAAACAAATGGGAGAAGACATTTGCTAACAATGCCTCCGCTAAGGGGCTAACATCCAAAATATATAAAGAACTCATACAACTAAACAACAACAAAAAATAAACAACACAATTAAAAAGTGGGCAGAGGACCTAAATAGGCACTTTTCCCAAGAAGACATATAAACAGCCAATAGACATATGAAAAAATGCTCAATATCACTAATCATCAGAGAAATGCAAATGAAAACCACAATGAGCTATCACCTCACCCCAGTTAGAATGGCTATCATCAACAAGACAAATAATAACACGTATTGAAGAGGCTGTGGAGAAAAAGGAACCTCATACACTGCTGGTGGTAATGTAAATTGGTACAACCGCTATGGAAAACAGTATGGAGGTTCCTCAAAAAATTAAGAATAGAATTACCACATGACCCAGCAATCCCTCTCCTGGGTATCTACCCAAAAAATCTGAAAACATTTACCTGTAAAGATATATGTGCTCTGATGTTTTTGCAGCTTTATTTATGGTGGCCAAGACATGGAAACAACCAAAGTGTCCTTCGATAGATGATTAGATAAAGAAGATGTGGTATATATACACAATGGAATACTATTCTGTCATGAGAAAAGATGAAATAGTGCCATTTGACACAATACGGATGGATCTTGAGATTAGTATGCTAAAGCGAAATAGGCCAGACAGAAAAAAGTCAACATGACTTCACTCATATGTGGGATCTAAAACTGAAAGCAACAAAGGAACAAGACAAAGAAACAAAAACTCATAGACACAGACAACAGTTTAGTGGTTACTAGAGGGTAAGGGGGGAGACGGGGTGTAAAAGAGGGAAAACGGTATCAAATACATGGTGATGGAAGAAGAACCGATCTGGATGGTGAACACACAATGTGATATGTAGATGATGTATTATAGAAATGTACACTTGAAACCTATATAATTTCACTAACTAATGTCACCACAATAAATTTAATAAAAAATGAAGACAAAAAAATGGCAGTTACAACACTCAACCTACACACACTCTATGTACTGCAAGTAAACTCTAAATACACTTTGTGAAGTCAAGGTTAGAGCTCGGAGGAGGTTAACTTGTTTACTTGTTTACCTGCAAAATATCAGGGTGTCCACTCTCTTCAGTAATTTGGTATCTGTTTTCAGCTATGGAGTGATTCACCTTTTTCATTAAAATGAGTTTTAAAACCCCTGTCCCACTGCCATAATTCAGCAAAGAAAGATGTCAGTAAGAAAGTGAAAGCAGGGGTGTCAATCACAGCAAGAAACACACAACTCAGAGCCTTCAATCTATGAAATAGTGATTAGGATATCATCAAATAGAGGTTGATCAACTCTCTTTCACATTTATTCCAGATTGGCTAAACTCAGTCTATCCAATTATTGATATTCATTCCCATTCATATTCATTCTCTTCATCTCTTTTTATAAGCTATAGGCTTTTGTTGTTTTGGCAGAAGCTAACTGGAAAGAGCTGGGTAGTGCAAGAGACTGAATGACCTGCTGTCCTATTTGAGGACTAGAAAGGGCTTTGGAGATCACTGGGTTCAACTACCATATTTTATATCAGAGGAAACTGAACCCCAGCACTGTTGTATGTGGGAACCCCATAATACTATTAGTGACAGAGCCATCCACAGACTTCAGGCTTTTGTGATTTCTGATCCCATTTGTCATCATCACAATTGAATGCTACATCTCTAAAAAGCAGTGACTGTGTCAAAATTGTGCCCTCTCCCCTCCACCCACACTCCTTTCAGTACTTCAGGAAAACAGGAGGTACTTAATATTTGTTGAATGTGACAACTTGACCAAATATTTATATGAAGATATTTTGTATCTATAAGAGAGGGATTATTTTTAATAAACTCCTTTAGGTTCATTCTGTGGGATAATGAAGAATTATGTTTTCAATCAATCTACCACACTGTTTCTCCATCTGGAAGAAACTTAAAAGTTATCTTCATTTTAAATCATGTTTTTAAATATCCTAATCTATCAAAGACACACATTTTAAAAATATTAAAAGATTACATATCTTATAAAATGTCTAGAAGGCAAGATATAAAATCTAAGGGACAAGAGAGATCTTCTTAAACAAGACTGTAGATCTAGAAAATGGAGACATTTACTATACAAAAAAAGTCATCTTATGGGAAAAGATATAAAACACAACTTCAAAACAAATGACAGATTTGAAAAATCATTTCAAATGCAGGAGACACAAATGCACTTACAACTGGACAACCCAACAGGAAAAAATGGGCAAGAGGTTTGAATTGGATCATTTACAGAAGAGAAAAACTAAAAGGTCAATAAACTTATAAAAAGAAGTTCAAGTGCACAAGTCATCAGGCAAATTCAAAGTAACAATGACTAATCACTCTACACCTATCACACTAGCATAAATTTAAACAAGTCTCTCACACCTCTTGCTTGTGGAAATGTAAGAAACTGTCCACGTATACCTACCAGTAGAAACAAAAAATAATATACCTTTTTCTTTTAAAGCAATCTGTCAAAATCTAGTTAATATTTTAAAAGACTCATATCCTTTAACCAATTGTTCTCACACCTTGGACTCTATTACACTGATATAGAATTATACAAGGACATATATTCACGGATGTTTGCTGCAGCAAGATTTGTAGTGTCAAAGCCTGGAAGCAATGTGCCTACAGCAAATAGAACAAAGACAAAATAAATTGTGTCGCTTCACCAAGGAATATCATGCACCTATTAGCAAGACAAAAAAATTAGGGCTGTATCTGTTGACTTAGGTTCCCAAGCGTTATTATTGAGTGAGAAAAGCAAGATGCAGAAAAGCCAACATTGTATAATCCAGTTTTTCTAAAAAGTGATAAAACTCCATTTTTGTGTGTGATTCCTAAATAGAAATATAAGAACATGCAGGGGGGAAAATGGAGAGATACACACTTGGTTATTAATATGGTTTGATTTTTGCTGGGGGGCAAGGGATGGCTGATTTGCATTGGGGAAAGGGATGGACAGGAAGAAACCCAGCAGAAAACAAGGAAAAGGGAAGAGAATGTTCTGACTAAAGTTATATATTTATGTAAAATGATATACCTGTAAACAAATTAAACAAAAGATTGAAGCTAAATTTTAAAATACCTTTCAGAGAAAACTGTACTATCATTTTTTTGTCCCAGTCTCTGGTTTAAAATATTTTATTGATGGTTATACTCTTTAGACTATTCAATCAAATTACCTATATTTTATTTACAAAGCTACCATTTACTGGGGGCCACCGAATGCATCAAATGCTCTATATATACAGAGGTGCCCAAAAAATGTATACACATTTTAAGAAAGGAAATAAACTGTATTAAAATTGTAATACTCAACATATACCTATAACAAAAGATGAATACAGTCATATGTATACATTTTTTGGCACCTCTGGTCTATTGCTAGTTCGTTTTTAACAGTTTAATTTGAGGATCAATAAATTCCCATGAGTTATACCTTACTTCAGGGATGGGCCAATGTCCAATTTATATATGTAAACTCTATGAAAGGAGACTCCTTTTTTGTTCACTATTTAACCCCCAGAGCCTTCCATCATTGCTGGCATAGTACACAGCAAATAGTTGCTGCATTTGTGGAATGAATGACTATACGGTACTCTGTTTGTGTGTCATTAGTAATCAGACTTCTGAAGATGATTAAGTTACATAAGGTTTAGTTCAAACTTTCCTGTTATCCTATTTTTATACTCGTGAATGAAAAATAAACAATAAAAATAGAAAACAAAACCCTAGAAAATTCTAAAAATTCCAAGACCCTAACTTACAGGGCACAGTCAACACCCCGAAAGTCTGAGAATGTAGTTTTATATATTTAAGGACAGATCCATGTGGTGTAACTTCATGCAGTACAGTGTCAAGGATACAATATGAGCTAACAATCAGACTGCCAGGACCCAAATTCTTGTCCTTCCACTTAATAATTGTGTGATCTTGGGGATGTAACATAGCCTCTCTGTGCCTCCTTTGTCAAATGCTGCGAGACTTATATGAGGTATGACACATTAAACTCCCAGCACAGGGTCTAGCATGCGGCAAAAGCTTAATAAAGTGCTTTCTAATATTATTAATAATGAGGTGAAAATTTAAAATGATAACAACAGAGTCATTATGTGTTTGCTAAACAGCAATGGCTTTTGTGTTTTGAGCAGTTGCACTGCTATGGTCTATATGGAGTATTTGACACACATTCTAATGGCAGAGCTGAAGATGGGGGTCAAGACTGAGCCCAAGTGAGAACCAGGCAAGAAGTCAAAAGACACACAAATGGAGGGCAAGTTTAAAAAAAATCGCAAGTTAAAAAACAGAAAAGCAAGTTAAAATTAAAAAAACAGTAATGAGCAGACAAGGAGACACCAAAGGTCAGTGTGAAATAGTGGTTTCAAACCAGGCAGATCAAAAGTAGAATCCAGGAAGCTGGATACCCAGAGGACGCAGACAGGATAGGAAAACCAGGGCAGTGAACGCCAACATCTAAGAGAACTTGCTCTTGATGGAAATCTGGGATGGGTCAGAAATTTCCTTGCCTTTCATCTCCTAGCCAGCAAGACAGTCTTAATCTGCCAATTAAACCTGGATGTATGTATCCCTGAATTAGTTGAGAAGTAGAGGAATGAAATTCAATTAATTAATAACTGTCATAATATGAGTAACAACACACTCGTTCACTGCTTACCTATTATTTTGTTAATGTTTTATTTTGTTTTTTATTGTCCTAAGAAAGGTACAGCAGCACCCTCCATTTATCTCAGAGAATAAGCACAATTGTCATTGACAGTAGTGAATTCTTCCGAACCCAGTTAATATGCTACAAGCTCCCCAGTTCCCACTGCCTATGTGTTGACCTGTGAAATATTCCTATTGTTTAAATTAGAAAGTAGCTTAGGAAGCAATAAACATGCCTGCCTGGTAGATTGGGCCAGAGTGAGTAATACGCTAAGTCAGTTTTCAGCGGAACAAAACAAGAGTGATGCTTAATTTATGAAATTAAAATACCTAGTCAGCCTCATCAAAAAGGAGTATGATCAAAACTCCCAAGTCTTAGGGAGAAAGGACAAAGACTGCTGATATAGGCATATACTGCAGAACTAAAACAAAGCAGCGTTTGGTGGTGGCTTACATGAGAAGGCAGGAAAGCCAAATGCAGCTAGGATGAATGTTCTTAGTTTCCTGGGTAATAGGAGTCCAAAACTGCAAGGAATGGAGCTGAGAAAGTTACTTACAGAGGAAAAGCATAAAACATGCTACCACAGGAGACTCTCTGCAGGAAGGTAATAGCTCACATTCCTTCAACAGGTGTAACTTGGCAGAAGTGGGAAAGATGAACTAACCCAGAAACCCTGACGAATTCTTTCTGGAAATACATTTCCTAGGCAGGTAGACACAGTTACTTAACCAGCATTCTTTGACTTGCATAATTGAATATTGATTGAAAAGCTGCATTTAGTGCCTTCAAAAGTAAAATAGGTGGGTGCCATATGCAGGGAAGGACTCAACAGTCGGGTCACAGAGCAGGGTTTCCTGCTGGCAAATGAAGGGTCTGAAGCATCTCTTCGTCGATAACACTGGCCCTGCTAGTTCCTTCTGTAAGTCATCATTGTTATTCCAGACACTAGCCAACCTAATAATCCTATCAAATTCACTTGAACTCAATTCAGTAGAAGAAAATTAAAAAGATTCATCCAATTTGATACTTGAAATACCTGCAAATGGGCAAAATGTGTTTTATTGCCATTCTAAAGCAGGACTTCGTGCAAATGTTAGGTTCAGTTTGAGCCTTGAGACGACATTCCTTGGAGTTAATTGCTCCGTAAAATAGAGTCATTTTATGACAAAAGCATAATGAGGTAATCATAACAATTTCTAAAAATCAACACTCTCACCCTGGCAATTTGGACGGACAGCACATGGGCAGATGGCTTACGGCATAACACATCACTAAAGGTACATACATTTTTTTAAGTAAAAAGAAAAGGACAGTCCTGTTCATTTCCTGTCGGATGGCAAAACATTGTTTTGGCAGTGCTGCCTTGTGAAGGGTTGTTTACCGCTTGGAAAAGGGGTTCCTATTAGACATGTACTGAATATGTTGCAATGTCACAGAACAGTGTCAGCTGTGTCACTGCCAAAAATGACATCAATTCTCACCCCCACAAAGAGAGACATTGTTAGGGGTACCATTAATGAGCCACACACTTTTTCTTTCCTCTCCTTTTCCTCTAGGGAGTAAGAGATCAAAGCATTCTAGTGGAATTATCTTCCCAGAGAATAGAAAAAAAACACTCAAAAATTTTTGGAACTACAAAGGTTTTAAACAATACACAATAAATGAAAAAAAATGACAGCAATGGATACGATCACAAAATTTTCACATGCAAATAGAAATACATGTGGACACAAACGTGTGTATATACTTACATACATATATACATTGTTCTCACAAAGTATTTACTACATGAACTGTATTTTAATCCTCTAAAATTGTACACTGCATTTGTCATCCAATTTTTATGTTTCACTGTCTGATTTAAGTGTTATATATGAACTATGGACACTCAGTAAAGATTTTCTTAACCTCTATGCTGCTTAATAGTTGTTAATAAAAACTACTGTTACTTAAATCATTTTTGAACCAAAGCCAAAATGACCATAAATTTTTGAGTAGCTTCTATATGCCAGATTCTTTCATTACACATATAATTACTACAATGCAATGCCTAAAAAGCTAGTTACAATTATCCTCTTATGTCACCGAGGAGGAAACTGAGTTCAGAGAGATCAATGGAATAGACCAGAGTCACCCAGCAAGCAAGAGGCAAAGATAGGACTCAACATCTAATCTTTCTGATTTCAAAAACCTGCACTCACTGTCTGCTATGACTGGCTGCCCATTACCACTGTGGAGGGGAGACTGTTCCATGACATGACCCTTACCTGACTGCCGTTGGACCCTTGTGTTAGATCCAGGCCACAACAGAGACTGCTTCCCTCAAACCCCCTCAGAGACTATTGGGCCCCTCCCGAGTGTCCTCCCCTGTGCCCCAGGAGTGCTGGTTCCTAAAACAGGCCGTGGACCCTACCCTGGGTAAGTATGTAAGGCGCTTTCCCCTTATCTGGGGTGGGTCACACCCCAGTGCCCCTATCTATCCTGCCTAGTCTTATATAACCCCTTAGCACCTGTCTGCCATGCAGCAGAGAATATCCATGCTGTCCTGCCGCCACATAAGACAAGCCTCATATGTAATTCCTTTAATAAACTCTTAGTGTAATGCTGAAGTTGTCAGCCTCTTCCTTCAGTCTCTTAGTCCCAGGAAATTTACATAACAACCACGAATACCCTATCTGAATAATTCCAACACCAACAACAAAAAAATTCTGCTGAGGCATTAATAATTATAGCCTAGGAATTAACTGTTAAATGAGTATCTGATCTTCAGTTCCCCATAGTAGATACACAATGAAAAAGGCTGGGAGGAAAAGAGGGAGGGAGAAAGGAAGGGAGAAGGGAAAGAGGAAAGGAGGCAAGAGGTGAGAAGTGCTTTCATTCATTCATCAAATATTTATTGAGTGCTAATTATGTCCTGGTCTCTGACAGGAGCTAGAGATACAATGTTTAGCAAAATCATTCACTGTCTCTCACCTCACGGAGTTTATAGGCAAGTGTGGGAGATTTTCATTGATCAAATTATCACACAATGCAATGTCAAGCCACCACTTTGTTAATGCTGCCGAGCAGAAATTCATGGCACGACTGAAAGTGTGTAACACGATATGTGACATAGCCAGGGCCGTCAAGGAAGGCTTGCCTGAGGATCTGATGACAAAGGAAGACACCTTACTAAATAGATGTGAACAGGAAGGGGATGGAAAATATTCCAGGCAATGGCAGGCTCAAAAGCCTGAGGTGGTGTTGGGAATTGAGAAGAATCACCAAGTGGAAAGAACTTAAAGCAGCTGGTGAGGCCAGATTGCAGAGACTGAGAGGGAGTATGGGGGGAGATAAAACTAGAGAGGTGGTTGGCGCTAGGTCTTCCAAGTTTGGTAAGGAGTACTGTATTTCTCCTAAGAGCAACTGGAAGCCATTGAAGGTCATTGAAGATTTAAAGGTCTCTGAACATGACTGACTTTAATTGTGAGAATCTGACCTTCAGAGCATGGTTAGGATGCTATTGCAATTGTGCAGCTTGGATTAGGGTGACTGCAGTGGAAAATTAGAGAAACGAATAGATTTGAGAGATTTTAGGACATTATAGCTATGGTTATGGTTGTGGGTATGGTTATAGTGATGGTGATGGATATGGTTAGTACAGTTATGGTGACAGTATGATTATGAGGGCTGAGGGGGAGTAAGGTTTTAAGAACAACTCAGGATTCTTGCTTGATTAACAAAACACATGAGGCTGTTCCTCATTGAAGGAGGGACTAGAAAAGAATGAGGTTTGCTGGAAGTTGATCATGTGTTGTGACCCTCACATGCTGAGTTTACTGTGCTTTTGAAACATTCAAAGGCAATATTGGTTACATACTTGTTTGGCTGTATGGTTGAGAGTTCAGAGAAGAGGTCTGACTGGCGAGAGGAAGATTGTGAGTCAAGTGTAAATATTATAGGTAGTATGGCAGTCATGCCAGCTGTTTGCCAACCATTTCCCACTCTCTGTTCTCTAGGTACATGGTAGGGTTGAACATCCTAACCTGGATTTATCAGTCAGGGGTTCCATCAAAAACAGAAACCACGTTAACATTTTAACACAGGGAATTTAAAACAGGGAATTATTTATGCAGATGTTGAAAGAGCTCAGAGGCCAAATAGAGGATGGAGAGCAATGGAGAAAGTTTATTACATCCTTAGAAGAGGAGAGTCAAAGAGGAAACAGTTTTACCAGACCCCAGAAGCCACTTATGGAGGCTGGAACCCCATCATGCCTGTCTTTTGGGAGCTGAAATCATAGAGAAGCCACTGCTGCTGGAGATGCCCTCCAAAAAGAAAACAGGGACAAGACAAAATAACCTGGTTTCTCCACTCCTCCCGCCCTCCATTCTCCCATCACTATCTCCCAATGGCTGGAAGCAATGGGTCGTCAGAGGAAGCAACATGGTACCTTCAGACAGAACATTTAATTACCAATGGGAGATTCTCTAATGCCTTTTCTTCTGTCCTAAGAACCAGTAACATTCCAGATAACCACTGCTCCATCAACCAAGTTCCGAGACTGAGGACAACATGGAGCAGAGGCCCCAGTTGACCCACAAAGGAACTGTACCGTGAAACCTGAGTGAGAAATAAATCTTTTGTTTTTCTTAAGTCACTGTAATCTGGGGGATTTGGAAAGTGCTACTCACAGCATAACCTAGCCTATCTTGGGAGATACAAAAATTGAAAATGAGAAGTGGGGTGATGTCTCCTCTTAACTTGAGAGAGTTGGTTGGCAGTCACTGATGAAACTGATATTGAAAGCTAGGAGGATTATAATATAAATCATGCAGGGGGAATACATTAGGTAAATCAGTTGTCAACAACAGTTTAAAATGCAAATGATATATCTTAGGAATAGATAACTGTTTTCTAGATATAATTTTTGGATTTCCCATATATCCTTACTTCCCCTTCTCACACTTTGCTTTCTTTCAATTAACAGTAGGTAACATCAACTTCTCAGTCCTAAGGATCCATATCTCGGCCTCAGGTAGTAACTATCACACATTATGTAGAGATTTTGAACTTTGGGATGGGATTTATGAATTCGCCTTTGGGAAGTAGGTTTCTTTTTTGCTGTCAGGCTAAATAGTTGAAAACCGAAAAAGCTAACTGTGGTAGTCACCAAATATTTTCTATCTCTGCCTTCCAGCTCCATGATAGGATTGCATTTTGGTGGAGTCATATTAGTTTTGTCCATAGAGTTCCAAGTGGAAGTGACGTGTGTTGCTTCCACATGGGATCATGAAATAGCTGGTGTGAAAACCAGAACTTTCTTTCCCTGTGACACAGAGACCAGCAACATTTCAGATACAAGTTGATCCATTAGCCCTGGTTTCATAGGACAGCATGATGTAGAGCTCGCAGCTGACCCACTGGGACATGTAACATGAATGCAAAATAACCTTTTTTTAATCCATTGAGATTTGGGGTTGTTTGTTAGGATTATAACCTAGTCCATCCTGATTTATACAAGTGGCATTTAAAGCCAGGCATTTAAAGTAAATGAGAATGCCTGGAAAGAAAATAGATTGTATTCTAAGAAAAGACACCTTCAGCAGAAGCAGAGAATGAAAAGAAAGACCTAGGAGGATTTTCTGTCTCCAAAGCACTCTGAAGAGAGCCCATCAAGGAGAGAATGAATGGTCAAGTGTCCATTACTGCTAAGTGATCAAGGTTCAAAGAAGAATGAAAATTTCCACTGGATTTAGCAAGGAGAAGGTCTTGATGATCTCAGCAAGTCTTTCATCAAATGAAGGAGACAAATGACAAAACAGTGTGGCTTGAGGATTGAGTGAAAGTTGAAGGAAATTGAGAAAACATAAACAACTCCTCTGGAAAGCCTGGATGAAGGAGAGATTGAGTAAAAGGACAGATAGCCCCCAAGCAAGCATCTTTAAAACAGGTTTTTCCAGACTCATGCCCAACATACCTCATTCTAATGGTATTATGTGTCATATAAAGTACAATTATTTGTAATTGTAGTTCCTGAGGTGGAATAACAATCACCTTTAATGCAAAATCTAAAGCACTTTATATTTGTGATTCTCTAAAATAAAAATAAAAATCTGCTCTGTAGTTTTTGGGGTTTTTTATAAACAGAAATATATGAATCTGCAAGTTTACAGCTAAATTTAATGGCAAGACAAACAAAGAAACAAAAACTCATAGACACAGACAATAGTTTAGTGGTTACCAGAGGGTAAGGGTAGAGGGGGCAATGTGATATATAGATGATGTATTACAGAACTGTACACCTGAAATCTATGTAACTTTACTAACAATTGTCACCCCAATAAATTTTAATTAAAAAAAAAGAAAACATATATGCACAAGGATGTTTAGTGAAGCAGTTTTGGAGAACGTAACATCAGCAAAAATCCAAATGTCCATCAATAAGCTAGTGCATAAATAAATTGTAGTGAATCCATAAAAAATAAGAAATATTTGCAGATTGTCACATTATTATTTAGACTTCCACATGCTTGCATCATGACCAAATTTGGTTCTATGGGGCAGAAACGTGTTTATAGATGGAACACATAGTTTTTATATGGAAAAGACTGCACTGATCCCATGTTTTAAAAAAATTGTTAGTACATAAAAGCATTTTTTTTAATGTTTTCACTTTTGTATTCCCTGTGTCTGATGCACTGCCTAGAATATCCACTGCACACCTTTTCACTATTTTCTGGTGACATCCTTCCAGTCAAAAAGTATAATTGCCAGTGAGCTAATTAGCAGTTCATCAATTGCTGATGAAATGGTTAATCCCTAAAATTTCAGATAATTTCTTATTCAAATAATTTTTTTGCAGCCCTACAAAATAGAGGCCACTATCCAAATGAAACATTCAGTCTGCACACATAGTTTTGAATTTCAAGTATGCCTCTATGTCC
The DNA here is from genome assembly GCF_036562045.2 of Rhinolophus sinicus. NCBI lineage: Eukaryota > Metazoa > Chordata > Mammalia > Chiroptera > Rhinolophidae > Rhinolophus > Rhinolophus sinicus. The sequence goes on along the minus strand of NC_133768.1, from coordinate 22,488,422 downwards.
ACATACACATTTAAAGGCAGCAAAGGAAATACTTCAAAGTCAATAATAATAATAATAATAAATTTTCATCAAATGCCTCAAATGTGCCAAATCAGTATTGTGTGGATCTTAGCTCACATCCTTTCAATAAACTGAAGTGGTAGGTGTTATAATTCCTGTTTTACACACAAAGTATACCAGTGTAAATCCCTACAGGTGACCGAACCAGGACACTTACCAAACCGCTATGTTAACAAAGTGTTGCACATAAAATTGTGGGTATTTTTAATTACAAACACAAATATTCGATCTCCAGATTGTCAAGCAAATGTCAGGCATAAACTTTCACTCAGCTTTGTGAAAACTGTGGCATATCTTAGGAGTATTTTACCTAGAGCTAGAAAGTAGAAATACCTTTTAGAGTCTGATAAAGATTGTTATTAAGGCCCTGAAGTAGAGCTTGATTATGTAGCATTGGCAAAAGAAACTCTACAAGTAAAAAGCCTTATTTTCTGACATATATTACCTATTTATTTCAAAGGACTTTCTGAGTTCTCCCAGTAGATAAAATAACAATAGTAAAAATTATTTTAAACAATATTTACAGTGAGATAAATGAATGGGGGTGGAAAATCCTTTCTCATTCTATTAGTATTTATTCTTATTCTTATATTAAATGCTTTCAAACTTACAATTTGCTGAGTGAACTTAAATGTAAGATGATTGCTCTCACATTTGTATGTAGGACATATTCATAATTAAAGGCTATTTTCTTCCCGATCCCAACTAATATAAAATGATAATTTAATACAAAAATAGGGCATGCCTAGAATATGGTTCACATCCTAGCTTTGTCAATAACTCTTTCTCACCATAGGCAGGACTATCAAAAATTTACAGATGTTATTTTTCTAAAGCGGGCTAATGGAAACACTTCCTCTGAAATTCCAAAATTTGAAGTGCCCTCCGGAATGGCTGTACAATGTTATTGTTACATGGATAATATTCATTTATTATGTAGAGATTATATGTAGATTATATGTAGCTGATATGATCTCAACTACAATTCTAAACATCAACCAAATAAGCAGCTTGATATTGGGGAAATGGAAGCACTTTTTTTTTTTTTTTTAGATTTTACTGGGGAAGGAGAACAGGACTCCATTGGGGAACAGTGTGCACCTCCAGGGCTTTCCTTCAAGTCAAGTTGTCCTTTCAATCTTAGTTGTGGAGGGTGCCATTCAGCCCCAAGTTGTTGTCCCTTCAGTCCTAGCCGTGGAGGGCGCAGCTCAGCTCCAGGTCCAGCTGCCGTCTCTAGTTGCAGTGGGCACAGCCCACCATCCCTTGCGGAAGTCGAACTGGCAACCTTGTGGTCGAGAGGACATGCTCCAACCAACTGAGCCATCCAGGAGCTCAGGGGCAGCTCAGCTCAAGGTGCCATGTTCAATTTTAGTTGCAGGGGGCGCTGCCCACCATCCCTTGCGGGACTCGAGGAACTGAACTAACAACCTTGTGGTTGAGAGCCCGCACTCCAACCAACAACTGAGCCATCCAGGAGGCAGCTCAGCTCAAGGTGCCATGTTCAATCTTATTTGCAGGGCATGCCTAGAATATGGTTCACATCCTAGCTTTGTCAATAACTCTTTCTCACCATAGGCAGGACTATCAAAAATTTACAGATGTTATTTTTCTAAAGCCATTATTTTTCTTTTCACCATCCCTTGTAGGACTCTAGGAACCAAACTGGCAACCTTGTGGTTGAGAGCCCACTGGCCCATGTGGGAATCGAACCGGCAGCCTTCGGAGTAAGGAGCACGGAGCTCCAACCGCCTGAGCCACCGGGCCGGCCCTGGAAGAACTTTTAAAGTGAGAAAATGTGGGTTTAAAGTACTGATAATGGACAAATATGATTTTTTTGACAAGTCATTGAGTCCTTCTAAGCCCTATTTCCCGAGTTTCACAAATTAAATAATGATACCTAATTCAAAGAGTCACGACGAGAATAAAATGAAAATTTGCTAAATATGTGATGTAGTATGACATGATAAATATTGTGCAAAAGGTGGTTCCTATAATGGATAGCTGTGACTATATTTTGTTGAAGTAGTTGTTTACGGCCAAAGGAAACACTAATTTTTTGCCCATGCTAAAGCTGATGTTATTCTACCAAACATGAAGAAAAGTATAACAGGATCTCAACTTTTTCAAATAAAGGGAACTCAAAGCACAAATTCAGAAAGCTTAACTTTACTTCTGACATATCCTAAATTTGTTTCAGGAGATCTGCTTACCTAATAAACTTTAATACCATTATTGTTATCACTTCTATAAATATACAATGAATAAGGATGGTCTTGGAGGATATGGAGAATGATCCTGGGAAGAAAAAGAAAAAGGCTTATGGTACTTATAGGTACTAGAGGAATAATTATGCTGGAATGCAGAGGCATTAGAACTTGAATTCAATGAAGGGCATATTTGACCTCAGTACCTGAAGATAAAAACACTTTGAAATACATGACTATAAAGCCTAAGAAGTATTAATAATTACCTAAGAAGCCTGCAAATGTTTCCTTATAGATTCTAAAACTTCTTTCAGAGAAAATCATTTTATTATTTGAGAATGTGGGATTCCAGCCTATCAAAAGCTGTTCTACAATTCTCAGACTTTCCCAAATTCTGCAAATATAAATGCACAATTAAATAAAAATAAGCATTATAATTACCCCAGCTTTGTCCATAATATCTTTTACTGTTCCTTGCAAGGCCATTCAGATAATATAAAATACAAAAGGGAGGGGGTAAGCATGCAGAGAAAATCCTCAGAGTCAAAAAGAAATTCCTTAATATTTAAAATTAATAACTCCATTTTCATTAGATAATTAAGGTGATATAATTATATTTAAAAAACAACAAATGATTAGTATGTCCAATTTCGCTAAGACTACTGAGGTCTTTATTAAAAGTTGAAAATAATTCTGATCATTTTCTACTATAGTAAACAGCATTAATTTTGAGGTTGTCTGGAAAATCAGAGTATGTGGGTATTGTCTAGGACAAAGGAAGGTTCTGCAGCTAACCAAATGTCCACATGCATTTTCTTTTCCAAATGTTCACATTGTACTTTCAGTGTGGTAATCCCAAATGACCACCAATATTTTCAGTTCATCCATGCTTAGAAATCTCATTAGAGAAAACTAGAAATGGTTAGAAGAGTTGCCTCTTTGGGGGGGGTCTAAAAAAAGCTATAATGATGGGGTGAAAATCAATTCTACCGGTTTTCCTTCATTGTATATCCTTAATTAAAATAAAAATTATGTTTTAAATATCTTCAATACAATTCAGGGATAACACTTTAATTCATGAGGATGTCTTTTGTTTACTTCGATTCAATGTTATAGACTTATTGAGGATATATCGCCAAGGCAGAGTTGATATATAGATAGAAAGCAGTGAGCAAGACATGCCCAGCCCCTGATCCCACAGAACTTTCAGGCATGTAGAATCAGTTAATTTGGTCAAGTCAGCCCAACAAAATCAACTGGTGCAGGATAACTGAGGTTCACTAAAGAAAATGCAAACTACATAAGAGAAGTCCCCCCCAATTACTGCTAGTGTCAAGATCCCATTGAATCTATTCATCTCTGTCAAATGCATTCCTTGAACTATGCCACATAAGCAAGTTCACTGCATCTTAGTTTTATTTGTAAATAACCAGTCATACTTTAAAAATAAAATTACATCAATGAAGAAAATCTCAAGTAGGAAAAGTTTGTAAACATTTCTAAAGAAGAATTATGCAACTCAGAAATGGAAAATGTTCTTGCTTAGGGTCACCTAAATGATGAGATTTCATGAAAAGTAAGTTGCCAATGAATGTAAGACAAACCACCATTTCCTATGTACCAGTAAGAGAAAACAAAACAAAACAACAACAACAAAACTCGAAATGCTGCTAATTAAAAAATGACACACCATAGACCTTCAGATTAAACCCTGATTTCAGAACTGTTCAATGTATGCTTAGAATCAATGAAATATCGTAATATGGCAGTTTTTTGTTTGAGTACCTTCTTCATACAGAACATCCAAAAGCTGACCCAACGGAAGTTCACAAGTAAGCTCATTGAGTAATTTAAACCAAGCCTAGCTCTATAAATTAGAAAAGTATTAGGCAATTATTAATTCACCTATAAAATTCCAGAGAACAGATTATCAGTTAAGTATCATCACAACTGTATTATGCTTTATTAATTCCAAGTAAATATCAGCCTAAATAACTAAATGAAAGTTGGTCACTGATGGGATTGATTGGTTAGCTAAAACTAAAGATGGCTTAAGATGGTGGGCTTCACCAGACTGACTACTAGAGGCATATGGGGTTTCACCAAGGAAGTAAAGAAGTTAATGTTATAATTAAAGGGAGAAAGATTGTTGATCCAGTCAAAGAAGCTGATTTTTGTCAACTAGTTACAGTATTATAAAAGCAAAATATTCCAACAGTACATTGTTTAGTTGGTAAAAGTCAACTAGTTTGGTGTTTAAAAGCATAGCTTTCTCTATTCCAACCAATTCCCCAGCTTCCCTATGTAAAAAACTCTGCCATTATCTGTGATTCTGGTTTAGTTTTTGTTCCTCATTTTAGAGACAAGGGGAAAGCCTTTGGGGACCCATGAAATGTCTCATTTTAAAATGGTACATAGTTAATCGTTATGCTTATCAATGTGAAATTAATTTAGAAATTAAATTAAAACCACAAATTTAAAACTTTCAGTTCTTCTCAAAGTGTAAGATTTAGTCAGTATTCAACAATTAAAATCATCACAAATTTACTAAAACCCTAGTAAAATCCTATGGAGTATTAGGTACAGAGCTCATAGCTGAGGACCATAAAGTAAATAAAACATGATTCCTATCCTCAAGAATAATCCCAAATTTATGGCCTGATCAACAACTATATTATCTGGCATTACATACAATATTTATACCAATAATTTGGCTTCTAACAACTCACAATATGCGGAAAAAGAAATCAGTTTCCTTGCTTTTTTTTCTGGATAGACTAAAAGGTGTTAGAATTCAATTTAGTTTACAACAGAATAGTAACACAGTAATAGTACAGCTGTAACACAGTAAAAGACATCAGGAGTTTTACAGTATCTTACAACATAATCCATAAATCCATAAGAAGCAGTGCTATTTTTGTGCCTTTTGAATGGTACTGGGTATGTCGAACGTGATGAAGAATGTCCACAAATCAACCTATATATGACACTTTATCCTTCCCTTTCTTCAAAGTCTGAAGAAATTAAGAGTACTAAAAACCACTTTCATCAGATAGTGGGTAGAATGTTGTGAACATGAATTTAAACTTAAATATGTAGGACTCATATCCCAGAGCTACCATTTACTCAGAAAATTCACTTAATTTTTTGAGTCTTAGTTGCCCTTAAGGGTGACAACAAAATGAAATATTATACACAGAAGTAGTTTATAAATATAACAAATATGAGGTACCATTTTCCATGAGTAAAAATATTTGTCAATAAAGACATCTACAGAGTCCTCAGGAGAGGGGTGTATATTTTGTTTCTTTCTGCCTTTTTCTCCTTAAAGGAGTTGTCATGCTGTAGTAGAACGATGGCCCCCAAACACACCCATGTCCAAATCCCCAGAACCTATAAATGTGTTAACTCACAGGGCAAGAAGGACTTTCCAGCTGTGATTAAGTTAAGGATCTTCAGATTATCCTGGATTCTCTGGGTGAGGCCACAAGGATGCTTACAAGTACAAGAGGGAGGCGCGAGAGAAGTAGATGTGAGGATGGAAGCAGAAGTCAGTGCTATAACTGCAGCTTTGAAGATGGCAGGCAGGCCACAAGCTAAGGAATGTGGGCAGCCTCTTGAAGCAAGAAAAGGAAAGAACCTCCAGAAGAGAACGCAGCCCTACCAATACCTTGATTTTAGCCCATGAGACCTGTGTCAGACTTCTGCTCTCCTGAATAGAAAAATAAATTTGTGTTGTTTTAGCATGAGATCATTTGTTACAGCAGCCCTAGAAAACGAATACACATGCCATGGGAAAGTGCATAGTTAACTTGATTCTAGCCTACTGTGCTGTAACCACAAGGCTGTGTGACTTTAGACCAGTCCCTCCCTATCTCAAGTAGGGAAGTGGCAATAAAGTGATCTCTCAGATGTCCTCCATCTCAAAAACACTGTAATTAAACACATGAACTTCTCCTTTCTTTCTCTTTTTCCATCTTTCATGCTTCCTCCCCTCCTTGGATTAAACGAGCTATTTCTTCTCTGTTGTATTTTTATGCTTCAAGAAGAAGGCAATTCCTTGTGCTAGCTGGTCTGGTAGAAACCACTGAGGTATAATGAGGCCCACTTACCCTGACAAACCCTATCAGCTGCTTTCTGTCACTGACAATAAGTAGGGAAGTCTCTTGCCTCCTCCAATTTCCCCTGAGTCTGTTTTCCAGGTTTCAAAATACACAGGCCGAACTTGCATAAGAATCCAATATGAACTCAAGGTCCCTAGAGAGTAGTTAGTTTCCTGAGCAATTATATGTAAAAATGTCCTCATCAAGATGATTCCTTTAAAGACTGTCTTCAGCACTAAGATTTTAAAAATTCATGATTTGTCATCCCCAATTATAAGCAAAGAATTTTATAAGGATCTATTGGTTCTCTGGATAAAGCCACTCACTAACACACTTGACCTTGAACCAGAAGGGTCAACTAAACTATATGTAACAATAGCCAGCAGCTAAAAAGTGTATTTGTGCTTTCTTCAATCCTAAATTATAACAATGTTAACAGAAATCTCGAATTCCAGGAATAAGATGTCTGGAGTTAGGGTTTCTGGGCGGGAATTCCCACCCATTCTCAGGAATTTTTTTCGCTTTCCGGTTCCTGAATCCTCAGATATAAACTGTTTTCTGTTCTCCATGATGAATCATTTCCACAAGGTGACGGCAGATACTACCAACCACCTGGTTCAAGGAGCCGATTTTCCCAATTTCCCGACCAACTTTTCTTGGGATTCAGGAATGGGAAAGCAAAAGAAATTCACAAGAACAGGTGGGAATACCTGCCCAGATACCCTATCTGGATTGTTAAGACTTGAATTCTTTTAAACATTAAACTTTGTCATAAGAATAAACTGGGTGATTATTCAATATTTAAAAATAATAACTTGAAGTTTTTTTTTGTTTGTTTTTAAACAGTAAGGCAACATTATATTACCATACAAGTATTCATACTCCTATGAAAGAAAGAGACAAGAGCTCTGTGGTTAAGATGACCCAGCAATTCCACTGCAAGGCATTTACTCGAAACAACTGAAAACAAGTATTTGAATAATTGTACATGAATGTTCATCACATCACTATTCACAATAGCCAAAAAGTGGAAACAACTTAAATATCCATCAACAGATGAATGGATAAACAAAATGTGGAATACCCATATAATGGAATATTATTGAGCCATAAAAATTATGAGCATAGATACATGCAACAATATGGATGAACTCAAAAACATGCTAAGTAAAAGAATCCAGGCACAAAAAGTCATGCATTGTATGATGCAATTTAAATAAAATCCAGAGTAGGTCAATCCATAGAGACTGAGAGCAGATCGGTAGTTACCAGGGACTGGGGGAGACGGAAATGGCAAATGACTTAATGCATACAGATTTTTCCTTTTGGGGTGATAAAAATGTTTTGGAACTAAAGTTGATGGTTTTATAACACTGTGAATGTTCTAAATGATACTAAATTATACATTTTAAAGTGGTCAATTGTATATTATGTGAATTTCACTTCAATTTTAAAACAAAGTTTTAGGGTTAGACAGAACTGATTTCCCTTTTGGCCCTGCCACTTATAATGTAGACTTTGGCAAGTGACTTAAATTCTCCACCATGAAGATTAATGGACAGAAACCTCCTTTAAATTGGAGTTGGGAGGGCCTATTTGGGAGTTCTCATGCCCTACCATTCATCCTCAATTACTCCATACAGAAAGAGAGTACATTCCATCTCCAACAAGATTTTTTTTCTACTCTACTCCTCCAGCAGGAAGAAGAAGGATCTTCTTGTCCAGCAACCACTCAGCCAATGAAAGACTGTTACAACTCAGCCAATGAAAAGCCGCTACACTTCAAACTCCCAATTTTGTCCAATGGACTGTTTACAACAGCCCTTCTGAACTCTCCCTTTCCTGTATTTAAAAAAAAAAAAAGGTTCCTCTCCTTTGTTCTCTGGACTTCTGTGTGGTTTGCCATTAGACCACATAACCCAATTGCAATTCTTTGTTGTTCTGAATAAACCCATTTTGCTAGAGAAATATCTGCCTATCTATTTGTTTAAGGTCAACACCATGCAATTTTCAGGGTTAAAGTGCAGATTACATGAAATCAGTATTTACAGTATCTGATGCATAACAAATTAGTAGAAAAATGAAACTTCTCTACCTTTCTTTCCCTCTAAAGACTATTGGGACTTTAGAATACCAATTTATAAACACAAGCAAGCAATAAACAAAAGCAAAAAAAGAAAGAAACACAATATTGCTATACTAGTTCTAGAAATTTATCCTGAGAAAATAATCAGATGAAAGGATGATCTTTGAATCTTTTAAAGTATGCAGCACCCACACTCTCATAGACATTATACACATCTCAGTGTTGTTGGTACCAGAAAGAAAATGTTCATCAATAAGAAATTGGTTAAGTAAATTAGACTCATCAATTCAATAGGCTACTTTGCAGCCATTGTAACCAGGATGTAGACCTATAATTTAATGGCATTGAAAGATATCCATAACATAAAGGGGGTGGGGGTAGAAGACAGTTTCAAAAACTTATACTTAACATGACCCCTTTTATATCACATGCAAACACACAGAAAAAAGACTAAGAATATACACATGCAATGTAAGCAACTTGAAATGCTGATATTAAGGATGACATTTGCAATAATTTTATAAAAGAAAGTAAAAAAACATCTATTTTGAAAAAAAGGATGTAATAAAGAAATTCTAATAACATACTTTTCTCATTACATAGTATAAAATTAATTGACTTAGAAATGTACTACCTTCTGTTTCTGATGTACAAGATTTTATAACTCTTATAGAGCATAATTTTCCTTTGTAAGAAATATACAATTTATTAGCTGTGTGACTTCTGAAAAATCACTTAACCTCTGCACATCAATATGTTGAAAAGCTGAGTTATATAATTGGTACAGGAATATCAGTCTGTCACTATGTGGAAGAGAAAAAGAACCAGGGTCAGGATCTGGGTCCTTAGACACAGTGAATGCTAATAAAATCCTCTAAAAACTTTACTAGCCCTCAAGAAAAGTCAAAATCATAAAGTCAGTGTTCTTGATATGCACACAGAAGATAAAAAGATCTTGTAGATTACAGCACATTCATGTGAAATTTTAAACCCTCTCCTTCTCTGGGTGTTTAATCTGTGATGAAACCGATATCTTCTAAAAGACCAGAAACATGTACAGAGATAAATGCAGATGTGAATTCTTATAATGCTGCTGCCATTCTTCGTAATGGTAAATCTTGATTTTTAGATATTTTTAAAAATTAAAGGATGCTTTCAAATCATTTTAGCAACTAAATTTAGACGATGGAGTAATGAAATGAAAATGTGGAGGATTAAAAATTACGCGTGGTAGAAAAGAATTAAGTGTGGTGGGACCATTATCATTTAAGGTATTTTAGCAGTCAAAAATTTCCATTAACAACCATGAAGGTAAGTTGTAATTGATCCCTTCTACCAAAGCACTGTGTTTAACAATGATGATTAATGATTTTAAAAGTAGTAGCATGTTATACAAAGTCAGCTACACTCATGCAGTTGATGAATGGAATGTAATCACCATAATGTACCCCAACCAATTAAACTTCTGCAAGGCTTTGGGACCTGGAGCTGCCCAGGTACATATCCAGCATCACGAAGGGTTGAATCAGCACAATCTAAGCCCACTGCCTGTATATTTGTCCTTATATGGTTTCTAATTATTTTTGTATATGGCTGTTATCCTCAACAATAGGTCCCCTTCTTTATGCTTCTACTTACTACCCTCCTATCTGATACTGCCTTCCCCACCCCACCCCCATATTCTCTACAGTACTTAGCAAAATGCTACACATCTGGTAGATGCTCAAATATATGTATTGACTTTGGTTAAAAAGTGGGATATAAGCAGCAAATAGGTCTTATAATGCTGCTTGTCTCTCAGCCTAACAGCAATGCCTATTTACACTAACACACTGCGGCTGGGCAAAGAAAATGGCTGACGTGCTCAAGCAACCATTACAGGACATGTTAGAGAAGCAGTGATGGTTAAAAAGGATGCTTTGAGGATGCCCTGAAATGTACCTTTGAACACTATGATGTAACTTGGAAAGATTATAGCTGCAACAAAAAGTAAGTGTAGGCTACAGAAAGGAGAAGTGAGATGACTCATTTTCAGCATTTAAAGTCTAAAAGTGTAAAAGGAAGAAACAACAAGAAGACAACTGCTCACTGCTGCTATTGTAGGTCAAGAATTATCTTTACCAAATGGTGGCATAGATTATGGTTGGGTGTTTGATAATTTCAGCCACTCGCCATTTATACCCACTACAAAAAATGTGTCCATCTTCCCACCACATTTAATCATTACTTATGAATTTCCCTATATGTAAAAACCAGGCTGTTTTTAAAAATATGTTGTGTGCATTAAAATTAAAATGAGGAAATACTGATTTCTTCCTGTTTTATACCCATATTGCCAGTTTGGGAGAGGGAGAAAATGTTCCTCTACCCTTCTATGTTCTTTTGGATGGTCTAATAATCAAATTGGCATGAGACAGATTAACAAAATAACCAAATTTCATTACATACATATGTATGGGAACCCCACATACATGAATCAGAAACACCACATACATGAGACGTTCAGAGACAGAAAGGTAAAATGAAGCATATATGGCATCCTGAGCTAAGGGTGTGGTAAGGCACCTTGGGGCTTCAGAGGGTACAAAAGTCATTCTTCGGACAATAAGAGCAGATGTTCAGTAATGAGACATTTGCCCTGCCCTGTAGATAGGTCATAAAAAGTTATCTCTGGTGATACTCTTATTATGGGCAAGCCCCCTATTTGAATTCTTTAAGGGAGAGGTAAAAGTTTCCTGTGAGCCCATAGGGTCTCAATTTCCTTTAGCTAAAAATAATTCACATGCCAAAGTAGCACATCTTGGGGAGGCCTGTTCTGAACCCCTTCACCAGGCACACTGACCCAGGAATTTCAATGTATAAAATGTGCACACATGATGTAAAAAAAAAATGGAGTTGGACATTTTTCAAGTTCATTGAGTTAATTTTGGTCTAAAAATCAAGTTTTTAATAAATAATGCCAATCACATAAACTTATGTATTTGCCAACTTTAAAAAGGCTTGTTTTGAATTTTTCCTTTTATCAAGCTATTAAAAAATAAATTTACTTTGACTCAAAAAAAAAAAAAGTAAAATGCTGAAGTGGTTATTTTTTCCAAAATAAAGATATCTCCAACAGGACCATATTTCCCCAAACCAAAATTAGGACACGTAGCTTGAAATGTAGGTAGATAATTCAGACTATTTGAAAATCAGGCCAGTACAAACAAATCTAGGATAAATGACCATCACACCTATTTTAACTTAGATAATAAAAACCATTTATATATAAAATAGTCCTCCCTCAAAATATTTTGCTGGCACAAAATCAATAATAAACAAAGGAACCATGATACTTGTTTCCCTCACTATATCTACAGAGTCTATCCCCATAACTGACAGATGACAGACATAATTATTTATACTATTTCTTTGAGTGAATATGGGGGAGTGTGTGTGAGAGAGAGAGAGAGAGAGCAAGAGAGAGAGAGAGAAAGAGATTCTTTTCCATGACACAAAGAGAGTACCTTGGCCAAACGAAGACATTTAAATATGTGTTTTTTTTTATCTTACTGAGCCCTAAAATAATGAAGCAAATATAGTCAACAGAAAAGAAGAAAATATGTGACTAGAAAAATACTACATGTGTCAACTGTTGAGCTAAATAAGCTTCTACTTAGTTTGAGGAGTAAATTCAATTTTTAAGTAATGATTTAATTTTAAAAACAACTACATTATATGATTTCAAAACGAAATTCAAAGGATAATGGTCTGGTTCACTGTTATTCTAATACTATACAATGCACCTTCAATACACTGAAAGAAAACCTGTGCTTTTCTATTATGTCTCAGAAAATGAAGATTCTTATTTGATTATACAGACCCAACTAAAGATGTATTTGTCACAAATTTTGAAAACCGTGACTATTCCCAGAGCTTTCACAGTTTAAAACTGAAGTTAGTAGGCCAGTGAAATAAATAACTTCGATCTTTAAAGCCAATGTCAGTCTTAGACAATTTATGAAACAGGTACATTCATTTACTCATTGATGTATTCAACACTGCAGAGCGACAATGTTAAAGACATTAAGAGTGGGGCAGACAATAGTCAACAAGAGTCATGGATGATGACCTCAGAGACTTTACAATCTCAATTTGTCAAGTCCTACCTCACCTCTTCCCCTATTAGGGTCCCAGTACTCAGCTATCCCTAGCCCCAGAAGACAGTGATCAAGGAAATGCCCCTTTACACTAAGATACACACAAACGAATGTGCTATCCACACAGAGTACTGGCCTTTTAAGACAGGACCTTAGAAATGCAGACATAGAACGTGTATAAGTATGAATAATTTTCAAAAGGATTGAAGTGAGGCTGTCCAAACAGGACACTGGAATTAAGGGATTCTTTTCAAGTGGGATGGTGAGACTGGCAGGTAGCTGTAATACAGTAACTGCTGTAATAGAAAGTGTGTTGTGGGGGGGAGGCTAGATATGAGGAGCATGAGAGTCAGGAAACAGAAGTTAGATAGGGTGCCAGAGCCCTGTTCCAGGATGAAAACTGGACAAAAGTAAGGCAGGTGATACTAGGGGTGAATATCACTGGTGGACTCAGCTGTGAAAGGCATGAAAATAAGAGAAAGAGGAAACAGGGTTCCTATGCATCACTGCTCCTCCGTAGTAGGTGCTCATTAAATCTTTGCCAGAGCAAAACATTTCCTCAAGAGGAAGCTTATCAGCCCCCTTCAGCTTTTATCTTTTCATTGATTAATTTAGCAGCTTTTTTTTTAATTGAACGATCGATAATGTTATGTCTTTCATGGTAACAAGATTCCCTTCATTTATCATGTTTAGTAGTCAAATAAAAACCATCCTGACTTTATTTTTTTAACATTCTTTCCTTGCTTCACTAGATAAAACACATGGGAATGTGTCTGGCTTACAAAGTTCAATTATAAGGTCTGAGGGATAAACTCAGTATCATGATCATTCAGAGGTGTAATTTGTCTTTGGAACTGTTCTTAATACCATCATACCCATATAGCTACAAATGTTGATATTTAAGCCTGTAGAGATTATGCTCTGTGCAGGCCCAAAAACGCTACTGAATATAAATTATTTTCAGTAAGAAAAAAAGGCAATAATTTTTCTTGGTTATAACAGAACATGTCAGAAAACAAAAAATGGAGAAAAACTAATCAAATTGCTTACAATTTTCATCCTGAGAAAGGTGAATCAATTTAACACTATGCTCTGAATACTACAAAACTCGTTTAGGAAAGCACTGGAAAATAAATAAATACCAGTGCAGACCTACTGGTTTCAATCATATTTTGTATTCAATTGGCTAGACAGAGAAAACAGTTCAGCAGCTCCAATGCTCCTTCTACTGAAAGGGGCCCACGTGTGAAGGATCTGTAGGATGGCCTCAGATTCTCGTCTAGTACCTCTGGCAGAGTAAGTTTATTGAAAAAGAGGTGTTTCATTTCTCTGAGCAAAATAAATTTCTTTGCTGACCAGAAGTGTTGAGCTTCTATGGTTTGTTCATGCAGAGTACCCTCTTGTTCAATACATTTAGCCCAAACAGTGGTTCTTAATGATTCTTATTACACTGCTGCTCAGCTGGATGGGATATCCAGACTTCCTTGTCATCATAGTTTCTTGGTAGACATCACAGAAATTTAGGGAAAACTAGTCATTTTAATGGGGCTATTAAGTCACACATGAACACTGAACTACCAAACACAGTCTATGTTCACAATATAAAGATTGCAAAGGACAAAATGTATTATTGAATGCAATCAATAGTATTTTTACTATTAATTATGCTTACATCCTTTTGGCTAGAAAGTGTGTTGGAACAAATTTTATAACTTTTGTTCAGCTTACAAACAAAAGTATAACCAGAATACTTTTGTTTAGCAGTTAACAAATACGTGGGGGCTCCTGAGAGTAAATTTCCATTACAATTTCAAGGCATAACTTGAAATTAGCATGTCCCTTTGATTTATTTGTTAATGCATTTCCGATTTCTAAGAGAGTCTTTTGAGGGACTTGAGGTTTAAAAAAATGTAATTGCAATTCATGAGCAATTGAGCTGGTGTGAGCATTTTAGGAGGCTAAAGACTTAAACTTCAGGAGAACTCAATTATACTTAGTGTTATTCACTGGGAATTTTGACCACAGAGGTGTGCTGTCTATGTACATAGATTTTATCCTTTTAAGTGTACACATGAAAAATATATATACAGTGGAATACTAGTCTGCCATAAGATAAGATGAAACAGTGCCATTTGCGACAACACAGATGGATCTTGAGATTATGCTAAGCGAAATAAGCCAGGCAGAAAAAGTTGAGAACCGTATGACTTCACTCACATGTGGGATATAAAACTGAAAGCCACAAAGGAACAAGACAAACAAATAAAGAGACAAAAACTGATAGACACAGACAACAGTTTAGTGGTTACCAGAGGGTAAGGGGGGAGGAGGGATGTAGATGAGGGTAAAGAGGGTCAAATATATGGTGATGGAAGGAGAACTGATTCTGGATGGTGAGCAACCAATGTGATATATAGATGATGTATTACAGAATTGTATACTTGAAAGCCATGCAATTTTACTAACCATTGTCACCCCAATAAATTTAATTTTTTTTAAAAAAGATCTTCTCCCATTTGGTTGGTTGCCTCTTTATTTTGTTGACGGATTCTTTTGTTGTACAGAAGCTTTTTAGTTTGATATAGTCCCATTCGTTTATTTTAGCTTTTACTTCCTTAGCCTTTGAGGTCAAATTCATAAAATCCTCTTTGAACCCAAGGTCTACAAGTTCAGTACCTATGTTTTCTTCTATGCAGTTTATTGTTTCAGGTCTTATGCTTAGGTCTTTGATCCATTTTGAGTTAATTTTGATACACAGTGACAGAGAGCAGTCTAGTTTCATTCTTTTGCATGTGACTTTCCATTTCTCCCAGCATCATTTATTGAAGGGAACCACTGTCACCCCAATTAACTTCAATTTTTAAAAAAAGGAAAAAAATCTAACTTTTGTAGTTTAGTTCTTCTCAGTATCACACCTTGGTATTATGATTTGAACCATCTCAATTAGCATATAACTATCATTATTGCATCACTGGTAATTAGAATTTAACTAATCCTTTAATGTTTTTCAATCTATTTTATAAAATTATATGGAGCTGTTTACTATGAGGAAATTATTGTTATTATACATATGCCTTTGATTGAGGGCAATAAAGCTTTGAAAGTTTAAGTGACTTAACTCAAGTTTTTATATATTAGACAGTGCTAGCACTGGATTCAGTTATTCTGATTCCAACCCCTATTTTGATTTCACTACTCGGGGATGCTTATCCTTAATTGAGTGCAAGGGACAATTTTACACTCCAAATAAACCTTTAGGGAAAATTAATTCTCCTCTCATGCAGACTTTGCAATGCACCAGAAACTGTATAAGATTTGGGGATACACAAAGGTTAAGACATAACCTTATTCTTGCTTTCAAGAGTAGGATGATGAATTTGTCCTCGTTTGCCCGAGACATTCCCAATTTTAGCAATGAAAAGTCCTGCTTCCTGAAAAGACCTCAGGTTTGGGCAAATGGGATGGTTGGGCACCTACTTTGAAGGAATTTTGGTCTAGACTGGAGTCATGCATGGAAGTATGCAATTGGATAGTATCAAAGTGTATACTGGCCACATACTAAATAAAAGTACAGTGGAAACAAAGGAAAGATCCTCTACAGATGCTTGGGAAACCTTTTACATGTATCCATCAGGTCCATATTAGTACAAGTCTTTTAAAATCATGCCCTTTCTAGCCTCAACAATGTCTCTAAGCTCTGAAATTAACTCACTGTTGTTTCTCCATTCTTTAAACTTTCTGGGCTACATTTTTAGTGTTGCACTACCTGCAACCAACCCTTTCCTCTACCAGCCACTCTTAACTCTACCATGTCATGTTCCCTATTATTGTTTCTAATAAATTTTTGAGCCCTCTCACTTTAGCAGAGGTCTGGAATAAAGTAGCACTTAAGAGACAGTTTGTTGAACGAATGACTCAGCACTTTGAATATCTATATTTATGTAAGACATAGACAAAGTATGTTGGACCAAGTCCATCCTTGTTCAACATAATAGACGAGGGCAATTTTTATGAGTGTTTCCTGATTTTCAAGTATGTGTCAAGCACTTTAGTTTCCCCACTTAATCCTCTTAACCACTCTGTGAGAGAATGAATATTATGATGATCTTCATTTTATAAAAAGGCAACACAGGCACAGAAGTTAAGTAACGAGATCACTGGTATGAAAAAGAAATTCAGTTCCAGGTCTGTTTTACAACAACTCTCATGACTATACCAATGCTGTCCCCAGCCCTCAGTATATTCAATGCCTTGGTGACTGAAGGATGTCATCATAGGCAATGAGTAGTTTCTATAGCAAGAATTTGCCAACACATTCAACTAGGTGAAATAGGATAGCCCAAGAGTTGCATGGACATAGATTTTTGGAATCTAAGTCAATCATCCAAGACACACTTATTGGCTGCAGCTATTGCAATTCATATACAAAGCTGGGGACACAAAACTGAATAAGGAAACAGTTCTTTTGGATACCCAGCCTGGAATCCAGTATCACTGCCAAGGAATGGCAAAAAAAAAAGAATCCCCTTTAAGAATTTATATTACTGTCCTCAAGCCATCCCAAATAAATAAGCAACTTAAGTAAAAACACAGTAATCACAATGCAAACACAGCCTCGATGCAAATTGCTTTTCCCTTCATATTCAAACAGCTCCCTCAAGCACCACCTAATACAAAGAAATCATAAGGCTGCCACTGTATAAGGCTGAGGTCAGAATGTTAATCACCGAAAGTGGAGGACTCAGTTCTGGAGTCACTAGAAAGATGTGCAGAACCAGATATATGGGAGAACTAGAAGAGGATGGAGTTACTAGCATGGGGGGAACACAGACTTGTTCTCAGTAACAAGAGGAAAAGTATAGTTACTAGCATTAGGGCACAAGGTCCAAGTCACGCAGACAGCTGTGGAGGGGGACCTATAAGCAAAAGACACAGGTGAGGCAATCTGAATGAATACACACATGTATAAAACCTTTCTAATTAGAATTTTAGAAGTTGTTTCTTTTGGTCCTGTTGCTTTAAGTTTCTTTTTAAAAGGTACCCAGTTGTCCATGCTGCATTATTTTTCTTTGACAAGTTTTATTTTAGTTTAGTGTTGCAGTACAAACCCATGAAACATGAGATTTATACTTAAGATTCAGGCAGACCCAGTTTGTGACCCATTTTACAAAGATCATTTTACAGGGCAACAGTATTGTAAATCTAGGTAAGAAGCTAATTAGTCACCATAACTATCTTGGGTAGTAGGCACTGTATATTTCCCAAAAGTATTTTTTAAAAGTAATTCAGCATATATCATTGCCCAAGAATGATTCCATTCACTAGCTTAGAATTTAAAAGAAAAGGCATTTTTAAAAATGACCATCTTGAACATAGGTACACATTTTCTCAATAGAAATAAAATGGCTTTTAAATGAATTTAAAATTATCCCCAAAAGTCAAGTAGAATTGACATGTCATTAGAAGTAATAAATACCTTTATGCTACAATAAAACTGTCTAATTCAAGATGCAAATTGTTTTCTAGCACACTTAGAAAACCACTGTTAGATAAATAAGTGGTACTGGTAAAATTTAGCCCCCAATACATGGTGGAATTAAATATACTTTCTCTTAGAAAGGTATATTGACTGGAGAATGTCCCAAACATATTTACCAAAATCAATTAGCAATTTGTTACTGTTATGTGCCAAAAATAAATCAGTATCACCTACTTGATAGAAAGCTGTAATTCACAACAGTTGATTTTTCAACTGGGTACCTTTTTAAAACAAACTTAAAGCAACAGAACCAAAAGAAATAACTTTTTAAATTCTAATTTGAAAGGTTTTATGTATGCATATTCATTCATACTTTGCTACTCTTTTTGACCTAAATATAGTCCTAAGTACAGAACAATAGTTTCAGCTTGTAAAACAACAAAAAATTGTATTTAAAAACTACCGACTAATAAACTTTCTTTTGTACTTTGGAAGTAATGAATTAATTACCTTCTTACAAATCCAATTCATCTCTCTTCTTTGCCACGTTTTCTTTTGGGGTTTCTTTCCTCTTTGACGGTCTTAAAAGATGCAAAAAAGCTTTTCACCATCAGCTTCCCCATATCCGTTGTATTTAGCTCACTGTTTAAATTATTTCCATTAGCCCAATTCACAAATAGGTGGGGGTCCACTGTTTCTTTTTAGCAAGTTCAAAATCCATACAGGCAAGGATTGGGCCAGTTGTATGTAATTTTACAGAACTTTTCACTGGTTACCCTGGTGCACCACAAAGGAAGCATTTCTTAGTATATAATGCTACCTTCTAACTTCTGAGGTACCAGAGCCTAGTGCGGAGCAGGAACCCGGCTCGCAAGAAGAACCACTTTTGGGGCAGCAACTTTAATCCTGTGAGCGCTGGCACCAGTAGGAGAGCGCCAGGGAGCGTGGGCATCCGTGTGCCTGCGTGCGCCTGGCTCAGGTGAGCAAGGGCCTGCACCAGAGAGCACATGCGTGCTCCACAGCTGCCATCAATCATTCAGTCTAGTTTGTTATTGTTGTTGTTTTTTCATATTTCCTCTCACTTCTATGATCTTTGGGGGGTCTGGGGGTAGTCTTCTTAGTCACTAACCTCAAAAAATGTACTTTTTCAAATGATCTTTGTTGTTTATCAAGTATCACCTATCAATAGGGTTGCCAGATTAAGTAAATAGCAATACAGGACCCCCAATGGAATTAGTATTTCAGGTAACCAAAGAATAATTGATTTACTATAAGTATACTCTGTGTAATATCTGGTCATAATTTTACTAAAAAAATTATTCCTTGTTTTTCATCTGGGCATCCTGTATTTTATGTGACAATGCTACTTATCAAGTTAAGGGTCTTGTTAAAAAATATAGCTCTCATGACCAAAAAATCTGGCTTGGGAACAGTGTCACTCTCGTTGGCTTGGTTGTTCCATCGCCTTACAATCCCAATAGTCTGATTGTCAGTCAGTGATGCTTAGCTCCAGGACAGCATTTGGAGTACAGACCTGGGCAGTGAGGTAATTGCCTGTTTTTAAAGTTTATTCTAATAAATGTTTAACCATGTCTACTTCAATGACTCAAACAGATACTTTATCCCCAAATTAAATATATCTGTCTAAAAAACAAATGGAAATAGGTACATATTTATGCCTTATAGCTTTACCTGCATTAATGAAACCATCTGATAACCTGACTTGGAGTCTAACAAGCGGCCTGTAGCTCTGCTCTTCCTTCCCCTGTACTCAGGAAGTCCCTCCCTGGGAGTTGCCGGGTTCATCTTTCAGTAGCTACAACCTTGTGTCATGGCAGCAAGCCTGAAAAGTGCAGTTCTCTGAGTTCTGAGCAAAAGTTCATTTAATCTTCCTGATTCAGTACTGAATCAGAACCGAACATAGCTTATAAGTGGTGAGCAAGTGGGAGAAGAGGGTTTTGAAACGGGGACAATACAGTCTTGGACAAATTCCACAGAAAAGGGTAGAAAATCCAAGGAAAGGCAAAGACAAATACAGTAGTACTAGTGTTAACGTTTAAAAGATGAAGCCTCGGGAATAACTGACTGGACAAAGTCAGCAATATGGAATCACTTTGGGGGGGATCAAAAAGGAAATTCAATAGAGCTAAAAGAGATATGTAACCACGAGTCACCAACGCAAGCCAAGGATGGATAGACAGAAATAGGCCCCTGCAGATATTTTTGACAGTCAACTCTAAATAAAATCTGAATCCACAATGCAATCTTTACTCCCATCACATTTTCCCAAATCGCAGTACTTACATAGATATAAATACAGAAATTGAAAGTATTTTCCTTCATGTTCAAAAATTTTTAAAGATGCATTTTTAGATGGGTGACACTTCAGCTCAAATCACAATTGAATTTGGAGGAACAGTTACAATGCAAAAATCAAGGTGTTCCGTATGGATTTATACTTTTGTTTAAAAAGTTAGTTACATTTGAATGCATTTGATTTGTTGTCTTTTCTATTGGTGTAGAAGAAACAGAAAAATGACTATAATTGTGCATACTTTGCAACGATTATGCATTTAATATGCAATAAGGTATTTGCTAGGGAACTATGTCTATGGTTAGAACAGAGACCAGGCTCCAGGGTTATGTCAAGCTGCAAAGTGATATGTATGCGAATGAATTCTCAGGCTCATTAATCATTTTTATACTTGAAGTGCTAAACTGCTAATGTTACACTGAGAGTGAAAATGAAGTAATTAAGGAGTTTAATAGCTACAGTCTTTTGAAGAGAAAACAAGTTGATAATGCTTCTTTTAATATGTTACATAAATTGGATTTTTTGTTACATTAGAAAAACCAAGTTCATCTATTGTGCAGCTTCAAATGACACAAATCATTTGATTATGTTTGTATATGATGTCAATAGATGGCTATGTGAAGGTACTTCACTAAACAATCACATTCGTAAGAGAAAGTCTGTGTTACCAAGAGCACAAAAACACTTACCAGGTTTTGACCTTTTTCCTTTTGATGTTCTAAAGTATTACTTCTCAGATCTGTGGTGAAGGGCCAGTTTTTGTTCCTTTATTCCCAATGCATCACAGATAAACTCTTTTATAAAATACAATACCAATTACTTGAAAAATGAAACAAAAAGGTAGAGAGAATATTAGCCTGTTTTTAAATTACTGGATTCAACAAACAACACTACTCAGTCACATTACTGTAAAAAGTTTCTAATGGCCTAACCTCGATTATACCGACAGGAAAAGAGTGTAAAGCCACCCAGCAGCCCACATTCAGATGCACTGCTCCAAAAGCAGAACTCTGGGGAGCGGTGGTTTGGTCTTACACTGACACCAATTCACAGTAGGGCTGTATGCGCGGGTGTCCTGTGGGCTAGTGAGGAGCTAATAACCCATGTAACTTGTCTAGGTAGAGGTAAGAACATCTCAGGGGTAACCGGCTCTGTTCAGTCCCTTTCATTGGAATTTGCTTCTTTCTTCTTTAGTAACTCTAAATACATTTTTTCCTGTTTTTCCCCTTTCCTTCCATTCTTTTTTCCTTCTTCCCATTTTAGAGGCACTTTTGATGCAGTTAAAAAACCACAGCCTTGGAGATAGGCAGTACTGGGTTTGAATTGTGACACTGCTAAAGTCTTGCCTATGAGAAGGCAGGCCAGGAACAATCCTGCTAAGTCAGGATTTCTCATCTGTAAAATGACAATATTATCCTTCATACAGTAAGAATACTATAGGATTCTAAAATTAGATAAAAGAGCATAATATCTGTTCATCAATTGCTCACCTCCTCAATTCCTTCCTTTTCCTCATGATTTTGGGGTGCCTAAAGGAGAAAGTAGCAATGCTATTTGTTTAAACTAATGTATTAGCAGTTACGCTTGCAGCTTTATAAACATGACTCTTCAGAAAATTAAATAAAGCCTATCAATCCACCAACGAACCAGATAAACAATGGACACTACTCCATCTTTCTTCCTCTCCCAGGTAATGGTACTACCTTCCACTGTGCCCCAAGCCAGAATCCTGGAAGTCAAACTCACACCTACCCCAATTCCACAGGTCACCGACTTCATAAACTCTTTCCCCCAAATGGTTGTCTCATCCATTTCTTCACTTTTGCCCCCCAGCCACTACTTCAATTCTTTTCTAAGGTTTTGAAACCCATCCCCCTGTATCTTTTCTCAAAACCATGCTATCGATCATCTTCAACTTTGCTATCAGAAAGCTCTTTCTGAAATAAAAACCTCCTCAAGCCAGTCTCCTGCAAGAAGCCTTCCCCAGAGGCTCACTGCCTGTGACCTATGGGGAAAAGTTCAAAGGCCTAACGTTTGCAACTGATACAACTGTCACAGTTCTTAAATACCGTGTTTCTCTGGAAATAAGATCTAGCCGGACCACCAGCTCTAATGTATCTTTTGGAGCAAAAATTAATATAAGACCCAGTATTATATTATATTATTTTATATTATATTATATTATACCATATTATACCATATTATACCATATTATACCATATCATATTATACCCGGTCTTATATTATATTAAAATAAGACCGAGCTATATTAATTTTTGCTCCAAAAGACACATTAGAGCTGATGGTCTGGCTAGGTCTTATTTTCGAGGAAACATGGTAGTTAAACTCTTTCAAAATTTGTTGGTAAATAACAACTTCCCTACACCCAGGCCATGCAGGCCACACCCAAGACACCTCCCCCAGATCCTGCCATCATCCAGCACCTATAGGATTAACGCTTGGTAGGTATAAGGGGACCTCCAACCCTCCTACGGAGCTGTCCTGATAGGTGATAGCCAGCCTTCTAAGTTGGAAATTATTTTGAATGTCTCTCTGCTTACAAGTCCTTCACTATCTAGGCTTGAAATACTTTTCACTTTTCCAAGCAGGAAAAGTAATGTATGGCCCTTGTCCCTGTTCTTTGGGCACATGATGCACTAAGGCAGGGACAAACATGCAATTTGGCTATAAGATGCAGCAAATATTGAAAGATAAGGTCAGGCTTTGTCATTCACCAAACTCAGAAGTGCACAGGTATAACAAATAACAACATTATAGAATATAGAATGTTCTTTGATCATCAGAATGTTTTATTCTAATATGTCCAATGGGTATCACATGTGAATTGGTTTTCCTTTCTTATTATCAACTTATATTCCATTTTGCCTATTAACACTCTTATTGTTATAGTATTTTCATGGTAGATATAACTGTTCATTTTATATCCCATCACTTATAAAAGGAGCGGGTGTTTTTTACATATAAATATAAAATACTATAATTGTAAAAATCTAGCCTATTCAAAAGATTTTTCACTGGAATCAATTTAGTATAAAATATATTGTTAAGCCTTCTCAGTGATCCATTTAATTTCAAGACTACTTGATATAACAAATCCCCAGTATGTAAAAATATTTGGAATTGAACTTGACCTCAATTAGTAAATCCATCAGCATTTACTTGTCAAGGCACAAGTATATGAACTTTTATATGATTAGCTAGACTTTGTTACAGAAATGCTAATTTTCTATTGTCCTTTGAATGACACAGTAGTTACCCTCAACTAAACTTTCATTTCTCAATTACATATGAATTCTGAACACGTGTGACACTCTATGTAATTAGGTAGACAAAGAAATGCTAGTTTTTTTAATTTTGTTTTAAAGATAGATTTGCCTTCCTCAATTGAATTTTATTTTTATACATCAATTCCGTATTTGACTTAAGATCTAGATGACTGGTTTTCCTGTAAGAAAAAAGCAGACTTAAACACAGGAAACCTAAACCACTGTAGACTTGGAGCTGAGTATAAATCATAGCACCTTTTTTGGTAATATAGAACATTTTAGGATGGAAAGAGGCCAAGGTGTACATTTAGGTCTGGCCCATCTTTGAGTTATAAATATTATTATAGCCTACTCTGCTTTCTCCCCAACCTCATCTTGCCAAAACTATTTTTAAATTATACTTGCTGGCCTTGCTGACTTGTTCTTTGTTATTCATTCCCAGTGTGATGAATCTCTTTATATTTCTTTGTGACTCCTCTTTGATATAAGCTGGTGGTGTCTGCTACCAGTTGACATTTGCTCAAATAGTTAGGATCACCCGTCATATCTGTTCCCTAAGAACTGTGCATATGTGAAATAATCCTTTCTTAATCTCTTCATTCTCAAAGTATGTAGTTGTAGACTTTCCTAGTTTTCTGTATAACTATGTTCTTGACTATACATACGTAGTTTTAGTTACTCAATGTCCTCTCAGTCATTTATAAAATAACAAGTTTATAATAAGCCAATTTGAACTTGAGTGTTCCATATCTAATATTTCATCTCTTACTTCATCCTTTATTTCCTTCATCTAATATAAAACTTGGCCTTTCCATTTTAGGGGGAAAACAATCACAGGGTCTTCAGGAATAAATATCTATATCCTTAATTCTTATCTAAAATACCTATTATTTAATGACCAATTTTTTGAGAGAAGTGGGAGAGGAAAACAGCAAATAGTCCTTAAATCCATTATGAAACCAATGCACTAACAGATTTTTTTTTAAAGAAATCAAAAGTATCTGAATGCACTAGAGATTTATTATTTATCCTGGGCATGACATCAGAAAATAAAAAAACTAAATCAATTAAACTTAGGTGCAGCCCCATAATCCACACACCCCCCCCCACACACACACCATCCTCACTCTGCTTTGAAATAGGAGAGGTTTCACAGGTGAGGTATTACACAGTGGTTTTCCCTCGTAGAGATATGAAAAAGCCAAGCTAAAATAATGTAGGTAGGAATATTTCCCCTTCACTCCATTTCTCTATCATCTAAAACTCAGAGCACTGGTCCTCAAAGTAAATGCTTCTTTTTTTTTTTTTTTCTATGCAAATTCCTGAGCACCAGCCAATGGGGCCCAGGAATCTGTATTTTTAACCAAGCATCCCTGGTGATTATGACATGACCTAGAATTATTACTCTCTTCATTCTTTGCCTACCACATTTTTTTCCTTCTCTGGTTACTAAATGTTTAACTCCGTTGTTAGTGCCTTAAATGTCTTTACAAAGCCAATATAAGATTTTAAGAAAATATGCTTAAAACTAATTGAAGAAGGTAAGATAAATTTGAGGGACATAGGACTTCATTCAACAAATGTTTCTAGAGCATCTATTAAGTGTCAGGTACTTTGTTCAGTGCTAAATATACAAAAATGCAAAACAATATTTTTGTCATTCGAGGAACTTACAGAGTCTGGCAAAAGGCAGACCTAAAATGGATAAATGAAAACGCAATGTTGTTGACTGTTTAAGAAAAATTTAGACAAAACTTTTTTGGCCTTGTATGAAGAAAGTAGATACATTTTACTCCCCAAAACTCTACTCCTATGGGTTATCTTCCCCATAGTGCCAGGAATTCTAAAAATCTCCAGTCAGCCTCTCACCCACATGAAAACATGTATGAATACCAACCTTCATTTTCTAGTTCAAGTTGACTCATGACCCTGAACACTTAATTTCTTAGCTCTCGTACATGTGTTTCCCCTACTCTTACTTGTGATGCACAAAGTTCTACCACAAGCAAGGACAAAATTAGAGGAGTGGCATTTAGATGCACATTCAAATCATAGGTTTCAAATTTCCAGCTGCCCTAATCCATCAAGCCAGAATTCTCAACCTTTTTATGCCCCTATGAGGGTCAGATAGTTGATATTTACAAGCACTTAACTATTTTATGAAAAAAAAAAAATCCTTGAAATTTGACTATCAAATACAGGCACGTGCTTCTACTTAATACTTCTTTAATCAAGTTCCCTTTGAACCTCATTTTGGCAAGATAGTTAAGTCCTTTATATTGGGAATCTCTATCCCTTCTCCTCGGTTTCACTTCTTCTCCCCGGTTATCAGCCTATCTGCTGAAATGTTTCTAGAATAATTTAGGGAAGAAATAATGTAGGCCAAGGTGACTAAATCTGAATTTCACTAGAGTCAGACAAAAAGGCAAAAGTGAAATTTCAATATATATCTTTGTTACAGTGAAGAAAAATTAAGTGCAAACATCATGAACTATAAACCACTAATCATTAACCTCTACCTTTAGTACTTACACAGACTCAAATATACTAATATTACACAGCCCATATTATCCATTCATTTAACAAATATTTATTCAACATCTACTACATGCAAAGCCCTACACAATAAACTAAGGACGTAATGATAAGCAAATATAGACAGAGTATTTGCCCTCATGGAATTTATAGTCTGGTAGGGATGGCAGATTTTTTAATAAACAAATTTAAAATTGCAATTGTGCCAAATGCTAGGTACACAACACTATGAATGTAAGGATATCTGACCTACCAGTGTATTTGGGGAAGTCATCCAAGGCCTCTCTGAGATGGAATGTGAAACACAAGTAGGAAATAATTAGACAAAGAGGTGAAGTAAGAGCAGCCAGCCCACACGGAGGACAAATCTGTGATGGGGCTGAATGTGACAAGGAGGGGGACAGAAAGAAAGCTGATGGGTCTGGAATTCAGAAAGCAGCAAGCCATACAAGGTGAAGCTAGAGGATGAGTGAGGGCTGGACCACTGGCGTAGACACTGAGAATATAAAAGCGGACAAGGCGAATGGTGTCTGGTTCCTGTCCTTCAGAACTCAGAAGGAGAGGTCCAACCTCCAACTGAAATGCAAATCCAATAAGTACCATAGCAGGACTAGAGGCAGCAAAATGGAACAATGCAGTCGGAAGAGCAGGATTGGTAGAAGATTTTGCCTGAGTGGACAATGTCCGAGTTGGACTCTGGAGAATGAGATAAGGGAGGAAAGGAAAAGCAACAGCAAGAGTCTGAGCCAAAAGGCAGAAAATACTTGACATTAAAAGCAACTGGATTACTAACTAGCTTGACATCTTATCCTAGAATTTGCTTTTGTAAATTCCTAATTTTTTTTTTCCGGTAGAATTTTAACAAAACCCTCATTACACAGCCTGGCCTTGTGTCTGTTTCAAAGAAATAAGGAACTTTTTACATGCTCCAGTATTAATCTATTCCACGCTACGTTTGGCCTTCATCTTTAAACACTCTGTCTTTGTTTCCAATTTACTTTTCAGTTATCTTTTTCTAGAAGTGTCCAGCTATCATTGGGTCTCCAGAAGCATTCACCCCAATGAAATGCACTGAATTTTGAAGTTCCATTTTTTTCTTTCATTTCCTTTCAAATATAAAACATGCATGTGACCTCTCTGTTCAGGAAGAATGATTAAGATCTTCTCTTTAGGTACCACCTTCACTCAGGGGACTAACTGAGCACTTGTACCTTTCAACCAACTCTTACCACAAATAAAGCAAATACAGTGTTGATTTGCCAGTGTCCACCAGAAATTTTATTTTCAAACCTCTGCTTAAAATACATGTTGCAATTAAGATAAATATATTTAAATGATCTACTATGTCACAAATTATTAGGAAGTGTTAGTTTGGCATTCTTTTTGCTGGTGAGAGCATCAAACGGCTTTATTTTTTCAGAGTTTGGAATAGGAGATGTAATACCAAGAAGTTTTAGAATGCTTTGTTGATGACATTATTCTAAGATTAATTTTTAGCCATTTTTGTTCTTTTCCATGATGATGTTGATAGAACTATAATATGGTGCACCAAAGTAGTTTGCTGGCAAGTATTTTTCCCACCTGAACTTTTCTTACAGGAAATATGATTCCCTCATTTCATCTGCTATTCCTTTTCAAGGATTTCTTACATAAGAGTGAATGTCAGGTTAATTTATCTGGCTTCATTTCATGTAGACCAAGGTCATGAGTTTAATTTCTTTGGAGGCAGCTCAGTGTTTTAAAAGGGAACTAAATTTGGTCCCAAACAGACCTGATTTTCCATCTTGATTCATCCACCCCCATCCCTACCCCACCCTACCCTTTCCCCAGGTTTCAGTAAAAACAGTGCTCATCCAACTCAGCTTTACTGTTCTCCCTATAAACCCCTAAAAACTATGATTCAGCCAGTATATGGTACTTTCTTCTGGGTCAAGTTAAGGTATTTAGACAGATTTCTTAATTTCTATGAGCCTCAGTTGCCTCATCTTGAAAGATTTTTTTTTTTAAGTTTCTCACAGAGTCCTTGTGGCTTCTTAAGTATGTCAAGCACCGAGTGCAGTGTCTGGCACTTAGTAATTGCTGAACAAATGTTAACACTTCCCTTCCCTGTGCTTGATTTTTCTTTTTCTGTCTATGGAACAAATAGGTTACTAAATCATAGATTGCTGGCGTAATCTTTGCAAGAATCAATCAACTTCCATTCAGAATTGTCATCTTCCCCCAAATATACCAAATAGCTTTTGTATCCCAAGTGTATTACTGCCTAAGAGTCAAAAATGTTCAAATATATATGTATTTGAAATGATTTATGTGTATGTAAGGCTAAATCTTTAATCCACCCCGTAAGCTTTACATAACTATAATAAAAGACATTGGAGGATTGTTTTTTTTTCACTTCAAGTATTTTGTAAATGAGGATAATAACACCTACCTTGTAGGTTTATCACTAAAAACAAATAGGTTAATAAATGTAAAGCATTTAGTACCGTGTAGCACACAAAATTAAGTCCTCAATAATAGGTCATTATTATGATTTGTTTTAAAGAGATTTGAGTTTGTTTATTAGGATGCCCACCAAATTATAGAGTGCTGGAACAGTTTAAAAAGCAAACAAACAAACAGATCACAAACACAAGAGAGAGAGAGCAAGATAGAGAGAAAGAATGAGAGAGAAGAAAATTTCTGTTTTAACTATCTGGAACAGGAACTGCCTTTGCCGCATACCAGCCAAATGACCTTGGGCAAGTCAGCCTCTGAGCATCAGTTCTTCCTCATAACTCCTAGGATGATTCATTTCAGCATTCACCAAACATTTATTGAGCACATACTGCAGTCCAGACACAGTGAACTTTCATATGATGACAGATATCAAAGTGATCTGTACATTATTCTAAAATGCCATCCAAACAGATGCAGGTTCCTGTGCTTTGGTGAGAAACCTGGTTATAAAATGGGCTAATATTTCAGCTGCCTGATAAAGGAATTTGGATTTAATGCTCTGATTATCAAGATGTCATTTCTGAGAAGGCTCAGGAACTAAAAGGCAGGCCGGTCTTCTCTTAGTGCCCAGCACAGGACCAGGCATCAAAGTGTACTCAGGTGGATGTAGGATAATTGATGGGTCATTATGGTCAGCTTCCTTCACTTCTACTATACACTTACTAAATCCCAAGTCATGCAGAGAGCCCCATGCTTCTCTAGCAATGCTAGAGCATAGCCATTTATACATACATATATTAAATCCTGGTGTATAAGCTGCAAGGACTGTGATGGTAAAAATGGAGCTGCCAAGGGTAGCTTTTATAGAAAGGAATGTGGAATTAAAGTATATTTCAATCTTTATTATGCTATACTGAACAAATAGTTTATGCTATACTGAAAAAAAAAACATTATCTGGATCAAGCTTCCTTGAGCTGACTTAAAATACAAGTACAAAAATTCATGTGACACAATTAGGTTGGCACAAGTGAAAAGACTGGCTGTCCTTGCGTTTATTGTCCTCTTTTTACAAAATGTGGTATACTTCTTTACTCAGGACTAATTTATTAAATTGGTCTCCTATCTGGAACAAAAATCCATCTAAGTTAGTTCTACTTTAAAATGCAATCTCCCCTATGAACCACTAAACTCCAGATTTAGCCAGTGTGGTGAATCAACATATATTTTCTTCTGGGGTTTTTTTTTTTTTTCTCTACTGAAAGAAATTCATGTCACAGTTGTGGAGCTGTTTCACAAAGGCTTAACCTTGTCACTGACATATAAATGGTATCATTTCCTTGGTCAAAATTTTTCACTGTTTTTTATTAGTTTCAGGTGGAAAACATTTTTTCTCACACTTACTCATCCCACCCCCCCACCCCACCCCGCATAATGTATCATGAGACTATCCTCAGAGATTCATTAGCTGGACCTGTCTTCTGCAATAAGACAATTGTGGTTCCCCCCATCAAAATTGCACTGGAGGTGGAACATAATTAGCACTCCATCAAAAAAACCACTTTGAAGAAAACAAACACTAGTTGGCTTCCAGTTCAGACTTCTGAAAAGAAGTGAATTATACAGTATAAATAAAATGCTAATTTATTCTCAATCTTATGAGGAAGTGCATGCACACACAGGATTGGTTGCTTTTCAATATAAATTATTAGATTAGATCCACCCTCTGCTTATCTTTTGAAATACAGACGCTTGCAAAGAGGTTGGGCAGAACATTCTTCACTAAACTCTGAGTGTGCTATGAGAGGGAAAAAAGCAATCCTGCTGCTATCCTTGAGGATTTCATAGCATGAAGAGAGGAACAGAGCGTGTGACAAGCGAAGTCTCCGAGTTTCCGCCCCTTAGTCACCACCCTTAGAAGATACCATATCAGAAGCTGTGCTTCCCCTGATTTAAGACCCTGGATTTTAAGAATGAAAAATCAAGATGTGAGTAGCTGGAAGCACTGTCCCATTAATAAACTATTTTAAAACGTTAAAATGGAACAACTCTAAACATCCTTTTGGTTAAAGGAACCCAAGGTACAAACCCTTTGACAGCTGATATACTACAAAGTAAGTGTTTAGAAATGCTCTCCTCTGGGTATTTTAAAGTCTGTGGTAAACCAAAACCTTTCCAGGATGCTTTAAGTGCAATTGTGTCCAGAAGGAGTAGGAGAGGTTAGATGACATCTCTAAGTTTCTTACAACTCTATAACTCTGTCATGCTAAAATAGTAACAGTGCAGGGGAGCCATGCTATTTTACTGTTACTTAATTTACATGTGATTGCAAAAAAGAAATGTTCAACTTAATAGAAAGTAGAAAATACCAAACACCATTTGGAATGAAGTTGAGGGCAGGTGCTAAGACATAGATTAGTTAGGCAGTGTATGTCCTAAAATAAGAATTATCTATGTAACCAAAAAGAAATGCATTTTATAACAGAGTGAAAGTGTCCTGGCTGGGTTCAATTTGCTTTGAGTGGGATCTTATACAGCTGGCCAATTTGGTTCCACAAAGATGAATAAAAGTCACACAGTGGTGGTGGAAAGGGATCTGAGTGATCATCTTGATGAGTGGTCAGCACACTTTTCCTGTAAAGGGTCAGATAGTAAATATTTTAGGTTTTGTGACCCCCAGTCACTGAGGCAGATACTCAGCTCTGCTGTTGATGCACAAAAGCAGTCATAAACAATACGTAAACAAATGGGGGTGTCTGCATGCCAAGAACACTTTATTTATGGACCCTGATTTTAGAATCTCATATAATTTTTATGCAACATAATAATACAAATAATGAAAAACATGAGGTCAGACAATTCAGTTTGTGAACTCATCATAGAAAAAGTGCTCCATACCTCATTGCTGAATTATCACTACGGTCACTTTAAAAGTCCTCCCCTTTGGGAAGCTATGCACTGATGCCAGTGCCTAGTCCACCCTTCAAAGAAATTTTGGAACTCTTTTTCTGGAATGGCCATCAGAGCTGTCATCGCTTTACCCTTGATGTCCTGAATGTCATCAAAATGTCTTCCTTTCAATATTTCCTTTATCTTTGGGTAAAGAAAGAAGTCATTGGGGGCCAGATCAGGTGAGTAGGGAGGGTGCTCCAATACAGTTATTTGTTTACTGGCTAAAAACTCCCTCACAGACAGTGCTGTGTGAGCTGGTGCATTGTCATGATGCGAGAGCCATGAATAGTTGGCAAAAAGTTCATGTCGTTTATGTCTAACTTTTTCACGCAGCCTTTTCAGCCCTTCCAAATAGTAAACTTGGTTAACTGTTTGTCTAGTTGGTACAAATCCATAATGACTAATCCCTCTGATATCAAAACAGGTTAGCAACATCTTTGCAACAAGTTCACGAACTTATTTGTCAAACCTTGTAGTGTTCTTTTTTAACCATTAAAAATGTGGAAACCTACAGTTGAATAATTATGATGTACACCTGAAACTAATATAATATTGTATTTTAGCTATATTTTAATTTTAAAAAATCTGAAAAAAAAAAAAGTCAAAACCATTCTTAGCTTGCAGGCCATACAAAAACAGGCAGTGAGTGGACTTAATTTTTTCTTGTTGTTGTTCACTGGTTTTTAAACTACCTTTGTAGTAGGAGATTACTCTCTTCCCATTAAAAAAAATATGCTTTTGGGGATATTGATTTCTAAGCTGGTTATTAAGGAACAAAAGACTCAGGTAAAAAAGACTTTGACCTTTCCCCTAACGGCCTAAAAGGAGTTTAGATAGAAGACCTGTTTCAGGAAGGGAGCTATCATCCTATACAAAGATAGTTTAACATGAACTAGTATGTGACAGGGAGGAACCTATGGAGGCCCATTTGATCAGAGTCCTCTCTTTGTCCCTTTGTCAAAGAGGGCCCAGCAAACATTCATTTACCAAACGTTTGCTTTTCCATCTCCATGTGAATTGCTTTCCTGCCTTTTGATGTCCAAACTACAGTCCCTTTTTCCCCTTAGCTCCAGAATGGCACATAGGCCTCAACTGCCCAATCTGTCCTTGGGTCTCATTATGGCACCCCTGAATGTACACTCGTGTAATAAACCTTGGACATTTTCTCCTAGTAATCTGTCTCTGTGAATGTGAATATTAGCCCAGCTAGAATTTAGAAGGTGGGAGGAAAATTATTTTTTAGCCCTCCCCCGCCCCAATTTTCATCATCTTCCTTTTTATGGATGGGGAAACTAAGGCACAGATAGTCAAAGTAACATGCTCAAGATCCTATAGCTAATAAGTAGCAGAGCAAGGATTTGAACCCAAGCTGTCTAACTGTAGAGGCCATACTTTTGTATAGGGATGAGTGCCATGAACTCTGAAATGAAGTGATGTTGAAGTCATGAGCGGATATAAATAGGTACTCTAGAGACTCTTCTCTGAGGAGATATTCGAGGAAGACATGAATGCTGAGATAGGGGAAAGATAGACTCACTTGAGGCAGAGGCAACCGTGAAGTGCAGCAACGAGCTTGGTGTACTCAAGGAGGAGAAAGGCCAGTGTGCTTGGAACATAGAGTGAGGAGGAGAGTGGTATGAATTGAAGTCAGCAAGGAAGCAAGGAACAGCTTATCTAGGATCTTCAGAGTTTGGATTTTACTCTAAGTAACAGCATTAGGCTTTCCAAATATTATAAACGCAGATAGGAGAAGTTGTTTAAATACTCATGAAACATATTCTCCCTATGAAATTAGAACCAGGCATACTTTTCTGCCTCTATATTAAACAGTATTTATTTCAAGCAAAAATAAACTAGATACTTGATCTAAGAAACACCTGTTCTTAAAACACGACTGCGAATTAACCTAGCAACATACTTGTCAAGACTCACTTCAAGACCCTTTTCTCGTGGTACCCACCAATCTAAAGCTACTATGTAATAAACTCAGTGCAACCTCAACCAATCTCAGCCTAGCAAGACCCACATTAAAATCACCTAGTCCAAGCTCTAAGACATAATAAACGCCCTACCCTAATTTCCCAATGTTGAGCTCCTCCTAAGACTCTATCAAGTTATGTTCTCCCTTAATGTAATAAGTTCAAATTTTTTAATTTGAGTGATTGACAGATTACTTAGTGTTCTTCTGGGAAATCAACCAACAGCAGACAAGAGCATAGAGATCAATGAAGCACCTGCTGAATGAGTGCTAGAGAGAAATGGGGATAAACTCAGGCAGGAGCAGCAGAGAAGGAAAGAAGTGCTAGGACTTGGATGTATTTTACAGTAGAACTGTCCGGAGACTTATATGCACCTAAGATGTAGAAATTTAGGGAATGAGAAGAATAAAAAATGATAGCCAGATTTTTATTCCATCTTACTTTTAAATTTATCATTATTATTTTTAACCTGGGCACCCACGTAATGGTCGTGCCAAGTACTAAATGGAGAAGCTGGAGGAAGATCAAGTCTGAGAGTGGAGGATAAACAAGAATTCCTTTTTAGGCATGTTAAATTTGAAGAGCCGATTTGCCATCAATTGAAGCTATCAAATAGGCATTTGGAATTATGCTACTGTGGAGATGTCACAGTCATTCAGTTTAGAATTCAGCTAACTTGGGGGTTTTTCAAGGCTACTGGGGAACTAAGGGAAACAAGAAGTGAGAGATAAATTCACAGGGGCCATGCAAAGGCAGCTAAATGTTATTTTTATGTGTGAGCAAATGTTATCTTTGGGATATGAAATAGAAAGATCTGAGAATAAAAATTATGGAGTGAAAGGAGTAACAATTGGGAATACATATAGTGCAAGAGACAAATTGAAATTGCTACTAAGAAGTGCTCGAAAAGTATTACTTATAGGAATTTCTCTTTATATCCATCTGACTTGTTCCTGTCCCACAGAGGAGAAAATCACCAATTTATTGCTTTTGGCAAGCACATGTATATTCAGAACTGCCACATTGCTTAGCTCTTTAGAAAGGTAAAAGATACAACATTGTGTTGAACAAATCTACAACTGGAATTATTTTAGGAAGGATAAGTATTGTGCTGTGATTGTGGTATCACTTGAAATTAATGAAACCATCACATCATATTAGTTAGGATTCTTACACATATTAGTTTGTCTAAGTGAATTTTTTAAAATTAATTTTTTATAGTAATGTCAAGCACAATACACTCATAGGTTTATATGCATTCACCGAGGCCATTTTAAGAGCTTCAATGTTTTAGAGCCTTAAGAAAACATACAGTTCGTGAAATTATTAGAAGGTGCCTTAGGAACACCAGTGAGGTAGAAGAGGAATTAGTGATTCTACAAATCAATATCATTATCATATTTTCAAAGCATATTGCACAAAGCCTAGATTTAAGAACTGCAAAGAAAAAATAGAACATAATTTGCATTCAAATATTCATGGGCTCAACTCTACTCTCTCATTTCCAAATTTCTGAGATTTTTTGGACTCACTCTTTCTGCTTCTAGTTTTCCCTTGCATTAATCTATCATACACAGGGTGCCTGGGGTAAACCTTCCCAAAAGCAGTATTTTCATTATGTCTCTGAGTCATCATGCCTCAAATAGCCTCAAATCCAGCGTTTGCCCTGCAACTCAAGATCCTGTACAATCCAGGGGCATCTCTTCCAGCCTTCCCTCTCACTACTTCTGCCTCTATTACATTCATATTTATCTCTGCAGTGACGTCTGAATAGATCCTTCCATATCTATCTTCCTCTTTTACTCATAATTTTTCCCCAAGAGATGACACTACCCTCAAAACCAAAATCCTTTCCATTCTTTTCAGCTCATTTCTGCCTCTAATTACTATATAAACAATATATCTCATATTTTATGGATTTGTATGAAAATGAAGCAGAAACGATGCTTAATTAAACCTATCCTTTCAAAACCGGTATCAACAGTCTGCAGTCATAACTTGGTGGTCTCCTCCAAATAGAAGAGCAAGCAGTTATAGGGCAAAAACATTGATTTTTTTTTTTTTTATTGCTCAACAAACTTACAGGTTGAACTTAGCAAGATTTCAAGGATGGTCTCCCTTGGAATTTGCCAAATGTTATTTCAGTTTAAGAAAATTAAGATGAGCATCAAAAGTAAAGTAGAGCTCATTAGTATAGATTATGCAGGCAGACAAGCTTCTGCTCTCATTGCTCCCCTCAGCCAGGGAACCTCAGTCAATTAGAGTCAATTATCAGACATGTGAACTGTCTCTGCTGAGTATAGGGCACTGGATGGGGTGTGTATGAATGAGCACAACAAGGCTAGAACCCTTAAGTGGCATCCACTCATAACTACTCGTGCTCTGTAAGGGCAAAGATTGCATCTCCCTTCTTTCTACAATCAGGTGAACTGAAAATCAGAGCTCATGAGAATATTTGTAAATAAGATAAAACGGTGGCTAGGTGGTTTAGAAGTCAGCAACGAGAAAGGATGCAACAAATTCAATGGCAAAAACTTCAGAGCTGTAACTCCAAACAGGTATAGCTATTAGGTTGGTGCAACAGTAATTGCGGTTTTCGCAATTATTTTTAACCATTTAAACCACAATTACTGTTGCACCAACCTAATACATACTAATCAGCAAGACTAATCAAGGCTCACTATCATCCCTGGATCTAGAAGCCATAAGAGCATAATATGTATGAAATGTTTAGGGGGAAAACCCCTTATTTTGTGGACAAGAGAATGTTTGTCTCTTTCCTTCCAACCCAGGAAATAGGCCCTTTTGTTGAGTAAACAGCAATAAGCCACTTTGACCTCCATTTTCCATGATAGGGCAGAGATCCCTACATTCTAAAGAAAGTGAGATTGGCTGTCAGGATTTTGTTTTGCTGAGAATGTGCTAGTAAGTTCAGGACCAGAGCTGAATTATTTGGCACAACAGAGAAGATTTGGGGGCCTATGTGGGAAGAGATAGAGAGACATGAGATAGCTGGCAGCTGAAGAGAGGGATGTTGGGAAAGGAAAACAGGCAGATGTAAAGGAAATTTTAATGCTGTTTCTATTGACTGGCACATGATATAAATCCTCTTCTTGATCTCCTTTCTAAATATTCAGTAATATCTGCATTTCTTCCTAATGTGTTGAAGTTTATTTTTACTTAGCTACTTTTTTTTTTTTAGCTTTACTTTCATTTATTTCATTATTAGTGATGCTGGGTGTCTTTAAAAACATTTGTTAGTCATTTTAAAAATAGCATATTCTTAGTCATTTTACAGGACAGAATATTTTTGTTCTTTGATTTGTTTTTCAATTTGCAGAGTTCCTTATTAATTTACAAAATTAACCATCGCAAAGATATTTCCCCATTTTCATCTGTTATTCTGCTCTTCTCCATGTTACTTCTTTCTTTCTTTCTTTCTTTCTTTCTTTTCTTTTCTTTTCTTTTCTTTTCTTTCTTTCTTTCTTTCTTTCTTTCTTTCTTTCTTTCTTTCTTTCTTTCTTTCTTTCTTTTCTTTCTTTCTTTCTTTCTTTCTTTCTGAATATTTTATATTACTTTCAGGTGCACAAAACAATGTAATAGTTAGACATTTATCATTTATACCCTTCACACAGTGATAACCCCCCTCCCCCCCATTCACTACCCCTCTGACTCATACTTAGCTACTTTTAATTAAGTTTTTCTTGAGTGAGTGCGGCAAAGTGCTTAACAAATCCTCAGTGGAGATGGCAGGACAGCCATACTTAGCTTAAAGAAGAAAAGAATGGTAGTATGGTAAAGAGCCCCCAAAATGGCTCCCAGTGATCCTCACCCCCTGGTATATATGCCCTTGTTCAGTAGTCTCCTCAAACATTGAATAGGGTTGATCTTGTAACCAATAGGATATAGTGGACATGAAAATATGTGACTTCCAAGGCTAAGTCACAAAAGATATCGTAGCTTCCAACTTGCCCTGTCTTGAACCACTCACTCTGGGAGAAACCTACTGCCATTTTGTAAGGACACTCAAGCAGTCCTATGAGGAGGTCCAACTGGCAAGAAACTGAGGCTTCCTGCCAAGAGCCAGCACTAATTTGCCAATAATGTGAATGAGCCACCTTGGTAGTAGATCATCCAGTTCCAGTCAAGCCTTCAGATGACTGCAGCCCTAGCCAACATCTTGATGGCAACCTCATGAGAGACAGCAAGCCAGAACTACCCAGATAAGCTGTTCCCTGAATCCTTGACCCACACAAACTGTAAGAATGATAAATGTTTGTTGTTTGAATTTTGAGAATAATCACTTGCACTGGAATCCTTGGCTGGAGGTATGCTTCTGAGAGAGTCCAAGCTAAGACAGAGAACTTAAGGTGGGCTTGCCTACTCACAGACACTTTTATTTTCTGTCTTTAGGAATAAATGCAACCGATCAACCTTGAGTTAATTCAATCGTTGATCTGATTATTTGGAAATTAGCATAGGATTAAAGGTGTTATTATTTTTTTGCAAGTTCAAAATTATGAGACATGCCACTGCTTCCAACTTAGCTGACAATCAGGTAACTGAGTTGGAAGCAACATTGGTGAAACAAATATTGTCTCTAGTTAGATTCAAATTATATGCACCATGGCTAAATTACATAATGCAAATAACATACTCAGTGATAACAAAGGGACTAATGAATGAATATATAAGCAATACTGCATTTTATACTATTCTAAAATTTCTTCTCAACTAAATTACAAACTCTGAATCACTCATTGCTCCCAGGGGGAGAACGGGGAGGTGATTAATACATAATGAGCACTGGTTCCATGCCAGGCAATATGTTAAAATGTTTTATGTGTCTTTCAATCTTCACATTCACACTCATAAGAAAAGGAGTCCCACTTTACAAAGGAAGAATCTGAAAGTCAGTGTTTGAGTAACTTGTCCATGGTTACAAAGCTGTACTAAGAGAGTAGATTAAAGCTTATGGGTAAATACCAAAACCAGGCTCTTGCCACCCACAGTGATCTGATGTCAATAAGAAAAATGTTGATATAATCACTCTTGCGGCACAACTCCTATAAAATAGCCACAGTTTTGAGTGAGTCTCATTCCTGGTGGACTTTTCTTAGTGTGCAGATTAAATAAAGTTTCCAAGTCCTGTTCTGAGTATTTGAGACCATTTAAATTCACTCTGATGAATCTGCCAATGAAATATTAGGATTCTGTGTGATATGCCTATATTCAGATTAGTCCCATGCTTAAAAATGTAATATAACTATTTTAATATGTTCATCTCTCTCTTACAAGAATGTCAATTTCCCATCCTATATTGATTATCTAACAGGTCTGAAATGAAATTGAGTGAGAAAGCAAACACCCCATTACACATTTATTTGTCTTAATACCCAGATTGTTTGGATTAAGTTCATTAGTAGATACATTTCCACAGCAGTGAATTTTCAGCCAGTACATTTACAGGGAAACCAAACAAGGAGATGCATTATGTGGGAAGATTGAGGTAAGAAAGGGTAGGTATTTCTCTTGAACAATTAAACATGAAAATGCTCTTGGAAAGCCAGGGAAATTCTGAATTATGTTGATGGAGGACTCCATACAAGTCACTTGACCACTCTCTTTGCCCTGCTTCATTCCTTGACTCATGAGGATTCATCCCACCTCTACGAACCCAGATTTCTTTCTTTAGCCCATTTCATATCCCTTTTTCTAGACGAGGCATATAATTTCACAATATACACCAAAAAGCCTTTAACGAAGGGTAAAGTTTGTAGAAAATTCTTTCCTCCAAAAATTCCTCTTCCCCTGTAGGAATTTTGCTTAAGAATTATCAAGTCATTGACCTGGAAACTTCTTCTCTCCATGTGGGTTATTATATACCCTGCTTAAACAGAGAATCTCCCAGCTCTATTCTGAAAAATACATATGACAGAAGAACTTTGCCTACTAATTCCTGAGCTACATATTTTCATAGAATTTACATGGCCTTAATATATATTTATGCCTTGGGGAATGAACACTGAAATAATGGTAAGTTAGTGAGAAGACAGAGGTGAAGGATTTGTCTCATATAATTAATCATTCATCAAAATGTGATCAAGTGGTTTCACAACCTAATCATTTCCCTTTCATCCTCTGACATTCTACATAAAGAATTCAAAAATACATTTACAAATACCATATGATCTCACTTATACGTGGAATCTAAAGAACAGAATAAATGAACAAACTAATCAGAAACAGTCTCAGAGATATAGCAAAAAACTGAGGGTTGCTAGATGGGAGGGAGTGGGGATGAGAGAGAAGGTGAGGGGATTAGAAAGCACAAATTGGTAACCACAAAATTGCCACAGGGATACAAAAGACAGTTTGGGGAATACAATCAATAATGTTGTCAAGATTTTGCGGGATATCCAATGGACACTTGTCTTATTAGGGAGACCACCTCATGGACGGTGTAGATGCCTAACCACTGTGCTGTACACCTGAAGCTGAAGTTGAATAATAATGAATGTCAACTATAATTTAATATACATACGTGTGTGTGTGTATATATATATATATGGAGCTGTTAAAATTCCATTGACTCTATTCCTTATGTTGTACTCCACATCCCGTGACCATATATATATATACACACTCCTTATACACGATGTCAGAGGGGTAGTACAGTGGGGGAGAGGGGTATCACTTTGTGAGGGCGTAAATGTCTAACTATTACATTGTTTTGTACACCTAAAGCTAATAAAAAAGTACATTTACATAGCAAAAAAGAGGAAGCAAGTACAATCCTTCTTTCAACAACTGTTATGTTGATTTTCAATCAGAATAGTCTTTGGGGCTTTTGTTTGCTGAAAATATCCAATATCCTACTGACTTGATATTCTTAGACATGAGGTTCTAAGAGAGGATGGTTCAGATATTAAATTTCAAGCATGCAATAAATATCTCAGTGAAGACAGAACATGATATATAAAACACTCTTGTGCCCCATTTCATACCCACGCAGCCCACCCTTTTCTTCCACCCTTTGCTGTGATAATCAGAATCTAACCTTACTTGTTTGCATGGAGCTTATGTTCTCTTGGGGTCGGAGTGGAGAGCACATGATAAACTGGTAATGATAAAAACTAAACTGAAAATACTACTGGTTAATGGTACAGAGTGTGACTGGGAGGGTATTTTGTGTCTGGTTGGATAGGAAAGATCTCTCTGAGGACCTTTTTTTTAAAGTTTAAAGTTGATATCTGCCTATCTATCATATGTTAAGATTTAGGGGAACAGCATCCCTGGCAGAGAAATCAGAGAGTGAAAAGGGCTATGATTACAATAGGAAAAGAAAGATACCTTGTAGATGTGGCACAGGTAAAAGAGGGGGAGCGCGTGGTAGAAGATGAGACTTTTTTTGATGTCACCTATTTTCAATCTTAAATATTCATGTCTTATCTGTATTCTACTCCATGCTTGTTTTAGATCAAATGTTTTATTCAAATCTTCTAATAAAGGGAGGGTCCAAGAAGATGCCTTATATTTATCCTGTGGCTTCAAGAACCTCTTTCCCACTGTTGAATATCTCAGTGCAGCAAACATGGCTAGTTTCTAACCAATATCTCTTGTCCCCTTCTTATCAGATGATAAGTGAAGAGTGCTCATATACTCAGTTAAAAGTATCCATCATCTCAAATGTCCTCGCAACTGGGAGTGGTGACTGACTCAGCTCTGATCAATGAGATATATATATATAGATGTTGTTATATAGTATTTTGGGGAAAGCATTGAAATTGATAAGGCTCAAGTGGAAAGTACTTTGACCATGGACAATTCCCCTTTTTTCTCTCCCTTATCCCTTCTTCCTGCCTTGAACATGGCCATATGCCCAGAGGTAGATCAGGCCACTTACAATCATGAAGATGAAAGCTACACACTAACCATGGTGGAGCAGAAAACCAAATTTTTACTGAGTTTCTGATGAAATCATTACACTGCTGGACTGCTTGCCCTGTCTTCTTTTTGCTTGAAAAGAGAGAAAAGCCCTTATGTGCTTAAACTGTTATTAGTTGAGGAAAAAAGACACAGCTGCCCACCTTGGAAGAATTTACAATGCAATCAGGGAGGCAATGTAAAAAATTTGAAAAATGATAATATCTTCAAATCCAAATACAAATATGTCAACTTGAGCATATGTTAATTTAGAAAATACTAACTACTATTATGGTATTCAGGGCCTGTGCTGATTTGCTCACCATGCCTTGAATTTATTATAGGCACCCAATAAATATTAGTAAATGAAACAATAAAATATATAAATGCTTAATGACTAACGTAATTTGGACATACTCATGATAGCATGTGTACAGAGAGTAAGTTTTGAAAGAAATGAAGGCAATATATAGGTGGAAGAAAGAGATAACATTCTAGGTAGGAAAAGAATGGCACATTCAAACATCAGTTGGTGAACATTGCTTTATAGGTAAGAATTGATGTGCTGATAATGCTTTTAGAGATATGGGAACAATATGGATAGACTGATTCAATTAGATAAATGTGCTAAAAATAATATAATTTTTTAATGGATCTTCTAAACCTTATAATGAGATCTGACAATGAGAGGAAAGTAAAAGTTCTTTGGAGAAAGAAAACAAGGAAATATTGTAACTGAGAACGAAACTTGCTGCATGATATGAACAGCAAGAACTTACAGTTGAAGACAAAATATCAGTGGATAGCCATGCCTGCCAAGCTACACACACACACACACACACACACACACACACACACACACACGATAAAACGACTGTGGATAAAAGTAATCCAGAAGATTTATCTGCAAATTCCAATTCATGTACATACCACGTTTCCCCGAAAATAAGACCTAATATAAGACCTGGTATAATGTAATATAATATAATATAATATAATATAATATAATATAATATAATATAATATAATATAATATAATATAATATAATACCATGTCTTATATTAATTTTTGCTCCAAAAGACGCATTAGAGCTGATTGTCCATCTAGGTCTTATTTTGGGGGAAACAGGGTATACATACAGAGGGTGCCAAAAAAAGTATACATATTTTAAAGGAAAAAAAACTGTATTAAAATGGTAATAATACATACCGGTAACAAAAGATGAATACAGGTCACGTTTGACTTCTGCAGTTACAAGAGGTTCTCAAAGTGGATACCATCAGCATCCAGATACTTCTGATTACAGCGAACTACTGCTTGAGCATAGATAACATCTCTTAAAATGTGTATACATTTTTTGGCACCCTTGGTGTGTGTGTGTATGTGTGTGTGTGTGTGTGTATTAGACATGCATGCAAAAATCATTGTCAAGAACTGTGAAAGCACTGAGATTTTACTCGTAAGCTAACAAGTTAGCCTGCCAGTTTCATGGATGCTGACATAAGGCATGATGCTCCTGGGTCAGAGATAAAGAATGGCTTATTAATCACAGCAAAAGAATTAGCACGTGTTGTGCCATTTCCTTGAGCTCTAATTACCACAGGTTGACATCAAGAGGGCCAGATGATATCTGCACATGTAGTGAGACGCATGATAGGAGAGGAACTTTGATCTTAGGGAACTTAAATCTTTTATACTGGGCAATAACCATGTCTGCCTTTTGATCCAAAGGAAGATACTATTTCTCTCTTCCAGTACAGCCCAAAGGAGATATTTCAGAATAAAGGCAGTCAGTGACTGTTCTCACAAGAAATGCAGAAAGGTCAAGGCACATGGAAAATTGCTTCCGAACAATTATTTGAAAAAATCTGGATAAATGTAGGTAGATAAGCCACAATACAATAAAAAAAAATTAAAACTGGCAACAAAAATATTTATTAAAAAGTAAAGAAAGTGACTTTAGAAAAGATGAATTCAAAAGTAATAAGACGGAAAAAATGGCAAGGATAAAAGTGAGAGAAAACCAATATAAAGGTGAGAGAAAAACAGAACAAAGACTCCAGAATGAGAAAGATTGGAAATCCGGCAGCATCTTTACCATATAAAATATTAATAAATATTCTGTTACATTCAATTCCAGTATTGAACACCAACTCTGTGAAATTCAACGTGGCAGAAGTTGAGGAAATTAAAACTCAATAAACATGATTTATTCCGGTCCTTGAAGAATACACACATACACACACACACACACACAAGGTCGGACAATTACATTCACAAACTCATCCTAGAAAAAGAGCTACATGCCTCATTGATGAATATAATAACAGCGGTCACCTTCGAAGGACTCCCCTTGGGAAGCTATGCACCCATGCCAGTGCCTACCCCACCCTTCAAAGCAAGTTTGGAACTCTTTATCTGGAATGGCCATCAGAGCTGTCATTGTATGGTATTACCCTTGATGTCCTGAATGTCATCAAAATGTCTTCCTTTCAATATTTCCTTTATCTTTGGGTAAAGAAAGAAGTCATTGGGGGCCAGATCAGGTGAGTAGGGAGGGTGTTCCAATACAGTTATTTGTTTACTGGCCGAACACTCCCTCACAGACAGTGCCGTGTGAGCTGGTGCATTGTCATGATGCAAGAGCCATGAATTGTTGGTGGAAAGTTCAGGTCGTTTCCGTCTAACTTTTTCATGCAGCCTTTTCAGCACTTCCAAATAGTGAACTTGGTTAACTGTTTATCCAGTTGGTACAAATTCATAATGAATAATCCCTCTGATATCAAAAGAGGTTAGCATCATCATTGCAAACAAGTTCGTGATCTTAATTGTCAGATCTTGTATACATATGAGTGTATGTGTATATACATACATAAACTATAACCAAAACTCTATAATAAATTTGATCTTTAAATATTTAGTATTTTTAATAAAAACAGTGAAATGTTGGGGACTTTTATTAGCCATTAAAGCTTGGCTCAATGTGGTCGGTCATTAAAAATTTAATTGCCATCTACAAAAGAGTAAATGAATGGTCTGTTTCACATGATAGTGGCAGATAACTTTTCAATTACAGCAATTCTAGGCTGCAGATGGCAACCAAGCTTTTGAACATTAGGATGTAGTTCACTTAAAAGGTGGAATAATAGTGACAACCTGA
This sequence comes from Rhinolophus sinicus, assembly GCF_036562045.2. Lineage (NCBI taxonomy): Eukaryota > Metazoa > Chordata > Mammalia > Chiroptera > Rhinolophidae > Rhinolophus > Rhinolophus sinicus. Next base: position 22,443,760 of record NC_133768.1, on the reverse strand, counting down.
GTTTGTTTAGCAGCAAAATGGATCCGCTATACCAAGACTTTCCTGGAAAACATTATTTGAACAAGTCTACTGAAGAATTGCCCAATAGATTTCACACAAATACTTCTGTGTTATCCTCATTGTGGACAATAAAGGAATATAAAGTGAAAAATCAAATTTAACTTGTAAGTGAAACCCATCTATTTGACATGGTTTTGTATTCCTATGAAAATGAGAAAAAAATCAATATGCAGTATTGTAATGAGAAGCACAAAGACACCAGGATGCAGTGTTGAGGAGTAAAGGAGTTGGGGCACTTTCCCGAAGTGGGACACCAAAGTGATGCAACTCATTAATTTGGGGGATATTCTTCGGCTCTAAGACAGTGGTTCTCAAAATATGGTCTAGGGACCCCTGGTTGTCCTCAAGAGTTTTCAGAGGATCTGCAAAGTCAATGCCATTTTCATAATAATGCTACCATGTTATTTGCCTTTTTCACTCTCATTCTCTCGATACTATACAGTGAAGTTCTGCAGTGGTTACATGTCATATGATATCATACCAAATTGTTTACAGATGCAGATTTAAGAACCCAGATGCTTCTATAAAGCAAGACATTAAAGAGATTTACAAAACTGAAAAAATGGTGCCATTCTTTACTAAATTTATTTTGTTTTTTAAAGTGCAGTTATTTTTCCTAAAATTATGTCAATTTGTAATGGGAGACATTATTGGTATTTTCAAGTGAATAAATGTTTTTAAAGCTTTTCAGTTTTAATGTTTTATATGGTAAATATTGATAGATATAACCTACATAACAGAAACTCTTTGGCGTTCTCAATAATTTTAATGAATGTTAAAGGGCTCCTGAGACCAAAGAGTTTTAAAACCTGGCCCTAAGGAATGACATTTCTTGTAAAAATTACAATACCTGTTATGGACTGAATTACATCCCGCCCCTCCCACACATACACACACATACAATCATATGTTGAAGCCCCAATCCCCAATATGACTATATTTGGAGACAGGACCTTTAAATGGGTAATCAAGGTTAAATAAGGTCATGAGAGTGGGACCTAATCCTATATGATTTGTGTCTTTATGAGAAGAGGAAGAGACATCGAGGTGTGCATGGAGAATAGGTCACATGAGGACACAGTGAGGGCGGCCATCTGCAAGTCAAGGAGAAAGGCCTCAGGAGAAACCAACCCTGCCAGCACCTTGATCTTGGACTTCCAGCCTCCAGAATTGTGAGAAATACAATTTCTGTTGTTTAAGCCACCCAGTCTATGGTATTTTGTTATGGCAGCCCTAGCAAACTAATACCCTGGCTAATAATTAATTGAGTGCTTACCATATGGCTGGCATTGTTCTAAAAGATTTAGCTGTGTTTTCTACATGCAAAAAAATGAAACTGGACCACCTTCTTATGCCATATACAAGAATAAACTGAAACTGGATTAAAGACTTAATTGTAAGACCTGAAACCATAAAACTCATAGAAGGAAAATATAGAAAGTAAACTCTCAGACATTACCCTTAGTAATATTTTTACTGATATACCTCCTCAGCCAAGGGAAACAAAAGAAAAAAATAAACAAGTGGGACTACATGAAACTCTAAGGATTTTTCATAGCAAAGGAAATATCAACAAAACAAAAAGACATCCTACTGAATGGGAGAAGATATTTATCAATGATACATCTGATAAGGGGTTAATATCCAAAAATTTATATATTAAAAAAAAAGTTCATACAACCCAACACCAAATAAAACACAAACAAACCAATTAAAAAAGGGGCAGAGGACTTGAACAGATATTTCTCCAAAGGGGACATATAGATGGCCAATGGACACATGAGAAGATGCTCAATGTCACTAATCATCAGAGAAATGCAAATAAAAACCACTATGGGAACCTGCACCTGGCTCACTAAGGTGGAAGCTGCTGAATTGCAAACCTGTCTATTCCTGAATAAATTCTTTTTGCGAAAGGAAAAAAAAAAAAAAAAAACAAAACACAATGAGATACCATCTCACTCCAGTCAGAATGACTGTCATCAATAAATCAACAAACAACAAGTGTTAGCAAAGATGTGGAGAAAAGGGAACCCTCATGCGCTGTTGGTGGGATTGCAATTGGTGGAGCCTCTGTGGAAAACAGTATGGATGTTCCTCAAAACATTAAAAATAGAAAGAACTACCATATGACCCAGCAACTCCACTCCTGGGTATTTATCCAAAGAAATCCAAAACACTAATTCGAAAAAATATACACTCCCCTATGTTTACTGTAGCACTATTCACAATAACCGAGATATGGAAACAACCAAAATGAGCATTAATAAATGATTGGATAAGAAATTGTGGTATGTTTATACAATGGAGTATTACTGTGCCATAAAAAAGAATGGTGATGAAAAGAGAACTAAATTTGGGTGGTGAACACACAATGTGATATATAGATGATGTATTACAGAATTGTACACCTGAAATCTGTGTAACTTTACTAACAAGTGTCACCCCAATAAACTTTAATTAAAAAAAAGACTGAAATCTTACCATTTGCAATAACATAGATGAACCTAGAGAATAGTATTTTATGTGAAATAAGTCAGACTGAGAAAAACAAATACCATATAATCTCACTTATATGTGGAATCTAATGAACAGAATAAACGAGCAAAGAAAACAGAAATAGACTAAGAGACACAGAGAACAAACTTATGATTGCTAGATGGGAGGGTGGTTGGGGGATGGGGGAGAAAGGTGAAGGGATTGGAAAGTGCAAACTGGTAGTCACAAAATAATCATGGGGATGAGAAATACAGTATAGGGAATATAATCAATAATGTTGTAAAGATCTTGTAGGGTGTCAGATGGGCACTGGATTTATCAGGGGGATCACTTCATAGACTGTGTAGATGCCAGACCACTGAGCTGTACACCTGAGGCTGAAGTAGTATATAGGATGTCAACTATTTTATATATATACATATATACATATATATACATATATATATATATATATATATATATATATATATATATATATATATATACACACACACATATACATCCTATATACATCCCCATGGGATGTAAAATATATCATAGGGAATATAGTCAATGGTACTGTAATAGCTATGAACGATTTCAGAGGCGTAGTAGGTTGGGGGTGGTTATCACTTTGTGAGGGGTGTAAATGTCTAAACATTATGTTTTGCATACCAGAAACTAATAAAAAAATAAAAATAAGATAACAAATAAAAGATTTATCTGTGTTTCCATACTTAGTTGTCACCCAAACCCTTTGTGGACAAGTAATATGTTATTTCCATTGCACAAATAATAAGTGAGGCATAGGCTGGCAAAGTTCATAAGCAGTACCAATACTAAATCACAGTCTTTCCTGTACATGCTCATGACCTCTAACTTATACCTCTCTGGCCACTTACTTTAAACAAACCCATAAGTACTTAGGCTTCCCAATAAGTGCAGCGTAGTAGTTTGGGAAAGCATTAGATCTAAAACAGTAAGAAGTCCCTTATCTAAAATAGTGTCGTTAACACTCCTCATTTTTGGAAAAAAATCTAGTTTGGCAAAGAGCTTAAAGATTTTAGGGATTTCATGTCGATCTAGGAATAGGACAGTTAAATAGTCAAACGAAAAATTGGCTTTAATCTTCAACATCTTTTGCTTTAGTAGTAGCACTACAAACATTTGGTCATGTCAAGGAACTATGTCAATTTGGAATGAGTTGTGCATATGCTCTTGTGGTCCCATTTACCCTTCAGCACTTATCCCAATTTGAAGTTCTATATTTATTTGTTTGTTTTATTTTATTACTCTTTACCAGACTCTGCTTGAGTTTTTTGTTTTTTTCTTCATATCTTTTCAGCTCTCATTTTTACTCTAGCTGTTGATGCAGCAACCAGCTGTGTGCAGGTGTGGCCTGCAAGCGCCTTTCCTTGGATGTACTATTTATCTTTTGCTTCATCTATCACCCCTCAGTGAGATGATTTCAGGAACCAGCTGACCCATTCCAAAATTTGGAATGACGAGGGAGTGAACAAAACGTGGAGCAGCCTGTGACCCCTGAGCTAGTGGATGTCGGAGGCAGAAAATCCTAGGTACATTCTATAGGTCTTCTCAGGAGCCTCCCAATGGGATTGAGTCCAGCTCAGTGACATATACTTCCTTCCTTCTGTTTCTCTCACTCTTACCCCTCTGCTATTCCTGATCTTTGGGTTTTACTCCAAAAATAAACCTGCACCTTATAAACCTTTGTCTCATCCCTGCTTATGGGGCACTCCAGGCTAAGACACCTATCTTGCCCAGTCAACTATAAGCTCCATGAGAAGAGGGGATTTGTTTGGCTTCCTCACCATTAGCAGAAAGTAGGTATTTAATAAACATCTGTGAATTAATTAATTCACAGAAGCACCTATGACCCCACATACAATTTACATGTATAGTTCCATTAGGAATTCTTTACATTTATTAGATCATGTTATAAAACACCTCCCATACATGTGAAATCATTCACTCCCAGGCTAGTATGAATCATTTCAAACAGGAATTATGTTTACCTCCCTTAAAATTCTTAAAACAGATCAGTTGCAGTAGAAGAATGGGAAACCTGAATTGGGAAAGGATGAAGAATGAGAAAGAGGGAAAAATTAGGAGCCGGGGATTGGAGGAGGTCATCCAAAGGACGTGACCACAGGTTGACCCACAAGCTGGACCCAGGCAATCAGAGCTCCCCTGTCCTTGGAACGTACCTTCCCCATCACTCCCATACCTGGGGCCATTTCAAGGATGCAGCCTTGAGAGAGTAAGGTGTTGCTGAGAACATCTGGACAGTATACATGACTGAACTCAGTTAAGGCCTCTATATACTTTTAAGATTCTAGTGGGCAGGTGGGGAGATCTACTTGTGTTGCAGTGTGCAATACCCAAGTAAGCCTCATGTGTAAGTTCCCTTGCTTAATAAACCCGCCATGCACCAATCTGGAATGGCCTGCCTCTTTCTGTGGTCTCTCCTCGCGCTCCCTGTACGGGGGCCAGTTTACAAACCAGGCCAGAACCACTCTGAGGAAGGGAAACCACGGTGGCTGGCAGCGATTGAAGGTAGAGGGAATACACACAGTTATATTTGGGAGCCTAAGAGGGCAAGAAAAAAGGAAAGGCTTGCGGGTGTGCAAGACCTGCTTTGCCACTTTGTTTACCCGATGTCTAAGAATAAACAATTATCCTCTTGTTGAAGATGATCAAATAAGCCCTAGGAAGAAACTGATCAGACCTGTCCTGATTGGATTGTTGTGAAAGCTACACCAGTAAGAGAATGATAAAGAGAGTGGGTGAACTAGGGTTTGGGAAAAGGAAATAGATACTATCTGGGAAGGAAGCTAGGGGGAATGGAAACAAAAATAAAAGCAAGATTAGAGCGAGGAAGAGGACAAATGAAACAATAAAGCAGACTTATCACTGACTAAATCAGCAATGAAAAAAGGAAGACAGAAAAATGGGCCTGGAAATCTATTTTTTATGACTTTTTTTTCTGCAGTTTCTAGTATTGTTTTTTAAACTTCCTTAGTATGGCTCCCTGCTGTGACAGCAATTTCCCTAGAATTAACAAACTAAGTTTTGTGTATTTTTAACACATCAGATAACTGAAAAAATTTATGCGGTAATTTGCTATGGAGGAGAATAAAGTTTATGTGTAATGTTAAAATAATACTTCACCATGCTGTTCAAACGTGCCACAAGTTGGATAGGATGACTGCAGCGGAAGCACTTTGGCCAATTTAAAGCCACGGATGGCCAATTTGCCATCCATGCCTATCGTTAAAGGGCTTCTTGGCAGTCGCTCATTGAGGTCCAGGTGGTGTTTACGTAATGGGCCAGGGATGGAACTTGAGCTCAGAAAATGGATGTGGATTTAGTCTTGGAAAACTGTGAATGCACAGAGGTTTCTGGCATGCTCCCAGTAACCCTGATTGTTAGGTATTCCCAATTTCAATTGATAGCATCTACCATCTTTAGCTCCTCCTCCTCCACAATCCTACCTACATGGACTGTCACCAAGTTCTGGTCATTAAACTGAAAAATAGACTCACTTCATTCTGTGTCTATACAGTATGTGTATATTATATTTTAGCATACGCCATATTTTGTTGTGATTATTGACATGTCCATCTCTTTAAAATACTATATCTTTCATGAAGATAAGACCGGTGGCGCACAGTAGGCTCTCCCATAGTCAGCTTTTGCTCAAACACCTCCAGCCACGATGACTCAATAAGCCACTTAGAAATGGATTTGGTTTCCTTAGATATAGTGACTTTCCCATCACTGGAGATTTCACGCAGGACTAGACTAGGAAATTCCTAAGGCCCCTTCCAGCCACACATTTTATTTTCTATACTAAAGCAAAGTCAAAAAACAAGGGCACATTCTCTTTGCATGCATTTCCCTTATCCACAGTAGTAAATCCTCTACTCTCCTATTCAGAGTGCTATCTAGGGTATAATAAACCATGTAGTCATGGTATATATTCACTAAATGTGTGTTATGAGAGAATTATGTCTCTTCGGCAATATCATCTTCTCTCAAATATAATGTGCTTGCTATTTAGTAATCTCATGTAAAGCATTTTGATTTTGTAAAATGGAAATAAGTATTATTTAATATCCATATTTCTTTTGCTAGTCTTCCTTCTGTGATGAAATGGTACCAGAAATGGAGTTGGCTAGCAATGACCTCCAAAAATCTTTAATGAGTTAGAAAATAAGAATGAAAAGGAAAGGTTAAAGGTATTTTCAGCCCAGATAATACAAGGACACAGGTCAACTCAATTCAAGTTTATGAAAAATAAAACTCATCAACCAGAGACATCTGTTTGCAAAGCTATGGATTCAGACGGCTGTGTATGATCTGTATTCCACATCAAGGTATTTATTTTGTCCACACGCAGTGCAGAATAAGCAAATGCATCACATTTTTTGTGCTACTTCATGCATTTGACTTGGAACTGCTTTAATCTGATGAAAACAATACTACAGTTGATTCTTGCAAGAGTAAAAATGCTTCACTTACGAATTTAAAGTGCCCATCTGCTTAAGGAGTCAGTGTTTCTTATTCTCGTGAACACCTATGATGCCTAAATAATTTTTCTGTGGTGCAATTTTCTTCATAAGTATAATGGATCAATATTCCCTGTATATCAGAACAGCTGCTCCCAGAAAGACAATTACTTGAGACAGCTACATCATGAGAGAAGCTGAACACACCATAATTTTTCACCCTTCCCTGTATCCACATCCTTTGCAATGTGATTTTACAATTCCTCTCACTAAAAGAGGCAGAGTTGATTTCCGTGAATCTGGATTGGCCCTGTGGCTTATTTTGGCCAGTAGATTACAGTAGAAGTCACAATATACCATTTCTGAACCTAGCCCTCGAGAGACCTTGCACACTCACTTCTGTCCTTTCTCAGAACCTATGCCCATCGGGAAAGCAAGCCCAGGCTAACCTGCTGGATTATGAAAGACACGTGACCCAGCTGACTGCCAGCCAACTCCCAGACATGTGAGTGACCAGCCAGATCAGCCCACCCGCCTCCAACTTGTAACTGACAGATCAGTTTAGCCTCGCCCAAACCAGAACTGGCCAGACTAGTGAGCTTCCTGTCTTAGCCATTACATTTTGTGGTGGTTTGTTACACAGCAATAGATAACCTATAAATGACAATTGTCTGAAAGAGTGTTGCTGAAAATAAGCAACAAAGAAAATGATTCAATCCAGTAAAGTAACGGAGTGCTGGGTGATTTTTTTTTAATGCCAAAATTCAATAACAAATTTTCCAATGTGCCACTGATCCTAGGAATTACGTATAGTACAAATTGATGTGGCTATCCGTTTTTAAAAAGGAGTTAGCATAGAAATTATTACAGGCAGGGAAAGAATTGAAAGCCTGAAGTACCGGCAACAGAAAGATCAGTAGAAAACAGAAGCCACTGAAGCTGTGATTGTCAACTGGTAAATATCGATTAAGGAAAATGGAAACTGAAAGTATAAAAAGCACAGGCTGAGCATAGGTGTTGACTGTGGGCCATGCTATCACCCCAGAGATTACTGCTCACTGTTAGCGCTGTATTTAGGATGAAATGGCAGATTCTGTAAAGCTGTTAAAGCAGTGTCTTAATGTTTGTGCTTCCCAAGCAGTGAGGGCTTTCTCTTTAAATTGCCATCCCTCAGAAGAGCTGCATTTAGCAAGCAGCAAAGGAGGAGATCTAAGTAAACTTGCCATCTTGGATTTACTCCTTACCCTTCCATTTTTCCTTTAACATTGAGGTCTTCAATTTTTAAGATTATAAGTCCCTAACCTACCTGAGTTATATATATATTTTTTTTATCTTTAACCCTAAATTGAACAGTCAAGGCCATTTTCTTGAACATTTGCCTCACCCTCCCTACCGGCTTTTTCAATTCGGTTAAAGAGAGTCATGAACCAAGAACTGTTTAAAATGCACAGATCATAAATCTTTTGATGTAGGAACAATTCAATACCCAAATCACATAGCTGCCAACTTCCACTTCTTCGCCCTTGTTCTGTATTTTGATTTGGGAAGACACAAAGCTAAGAGAACATGATGTATCCTAGGGCATGGGCGAGGGTAGCCATTACAAAATCGGGATACTCTAACGTATAATCTTAAGCCTGCTATTCATCTACCTTATTCCATTTTATTAACTTATTCCGTAGATCCACAAGCGAAGAAATGAAAAGAGTCGACCAAGGTATGAACAACAGGGTGCTTAAAAAAAGGTATAGTGTAAAGTCAATGATCATCATTGATCAGGGACTCTCAGAACAAAAGGCTAAGTAAGGTCTGAATGACAATTGTGCATGGTTTCAGGTAGTATATAAATGGCTCCTCCACACTTCAAAGTGTTATGCTAGAGACCTCTGGCCTTCAGAATAGGCAGCCCCAGGTATCCTTCCCAAGGGGAAAGAATTTGCACACCAGTGACACCAGATAAGGGGGACAGTTAAGTCTGACACCCTTTACAGTAGAACTGTTTTGAGCTTCCCCCTTGCAGGCTGCCTAAGAAAGTCAGGAGATGGTTCTGGAGTTAAGGAAGAAATTAGCTTCTGAAAGGATTATAAACCCTGTTTGCATTAAGTACATAGGAAACAATGGCAAAGACGGCTGGAAAGAAAGGCTTTAGCTGTATCTTGAACAGTCATTGAAAAAAAAGAGAGAAAGTTGGAGAAGATTCGACAACATATCACATCTGTTAAATCTGGGTGTTGAGGTTTTTTTTTATTTTTCTATATTTTCTTTATGCTTAAAATGGTTTATAATAGTGTATGTATAATACAAAAGAAACAAAATGGAGTAGAATAATCTATGTGGGTCCACAACTGAACTACCATGTTTCCCCGAAAATAAGACCTAGTCGGACAATCAGCTCTAATGCGTCTTTTGGAGCAAAAATTAATATAAGACCCGGTATTATAATATGTTATGTTAGATAAGAGCAGGTCTTCTATTAATGTTTGCTCCAAAAGACGCATTAGAGCTGATTGTCCGGCTAGGTCTTATTTTCAGGGAAACACGGTAGCTGCCTCCTAGGAGCTGTTTAACGAGAACACAAAAAGAAACGTCTGTTAGAATAGCTAGGCCTATTTTTTGGCCTACTTCTGAATGCCAGGTTTCAATGAGATTTAGAAAAAGATCTTTATCTGGCAGGATAGTGAGTCTCCTAACAACTCTAACTCATATTGCCTATATCTTTTTTAATATAGATATGTTTTCCATGGTATGGACACAAGAACAATAAACTATAACAGCAATGGTAGATCATAAATCATTCTCTGGGCATAATAAAGTTATTGTGTATTTCAAAGCTAGAGAAATCATCCCAATTGCTCTACCTGATATGGTTGATTCCTTTATTATCAAAATGATAATGAGGATTGATTCCCTTATTATCATAAACTTGGTAGTATGACTAACTGGAATTTGAATGAACCCTCTTAATAAATGTATAAGAAAGCATCGATATAGATGCTTGGTGAAAAAACAGACATTCTGATTACTTCCTTTGTTTCTTAGTCTGCCGACATTTTACATATTTGTCACTTGGAAATGACTGCATGCTAAATCTGGATATTTGGTCTCCTTGCCCCTAAAGGATCTCTTCCTACAATCACATCCCCTAGGTGCCAGCAATACACCTGGATCTCTGCTCACTTGGCTGTGTGGTATTGCTTAGCCAGAGCAGGAGAGATTCGAAAGCAGCGAAGAGCTGCCCTTCCCATGTGTTTGCTAAACACAAAAGGGCAGGTGAGGAGCATACAGTTCAGTGAGCAAGAAGCCTTCTGCCTTACAAATATGTCGTTTGAAGCATTGGAAGGAACAAGGGCCCAGTAGGTGGCTGATCTGCTGCCTCTCTACTCTGTGTGGGCCCTTAAATCCTTTCCTTTGAGCTCCCTAATATAGCTCTTCTAAGGGATAACTATTTAAATAGAAAGCTCCTACTGTTTGGCAAGTCAAAAAGCATCAGTTCACTGTTCTAACAGCTCTACAGCAGCTCTGAAAACACAGAGGAGATGGGTGAGCAGGAATCCCCAAAATAGTCTATTTGATCTACCAGAAGTCACTTAGTTACAGCGCTGCAATTGAGAAGGGAAAAGTCTTTCCTCTGGCCCCTCCTTTTCATCATTAATATCCTCAGATATCCAAGTAATAAGTTACCTTGTAGACACTCTGCTTCTTGTTCACCTGCAAGTAGGACTTCCCAGTAATCCCCTCCTATATCAGGGCATTTATTTATGTTCCAAATGAAATACTACGCAATGCTCCACAGCCAAGAGGAAGACCCTTACTTCGTTCCTGGAGACATAATTATTCTAAAGATAGGTTGGAAAGTATGCAAGAATCAATCTTCAAAGACTGTCAGTATTTAAAAACTAAATACAAATGGTTGGGTTAGATTCATTGGGAACTAGAAAAAAAGAGTAAGGAATTAGGTGGAAATCAACATATACACAACAGCTAACCAAATAATAGAACAAGTATACAATTTAGTACTCTGTGCTATGTTACAAATTGTAAATTCAGAGTTCAGCTAAGGGAGAGCTTACTGAGGGGCAAATAGACAAAAGCTTCATGGAGCCGATGACAAGAGAGTTGAGGATTATGTGAGTACCAAGAAAGGGTTCAGTAAGGTGGGAATAAAATGGGTGGTAGGAAGAATAAGGCATAACCAGCGAGCACAGAAGGTAGATAGGTGTGTGTGTGTGTGTGTGTGTGTGTGTGTGTGTGTGTGTGTGTTGGGTAGTTGTAGGGAGTGGAAAAGGAGGAGTGAGGATTGATATTTGAGGGTCAGCATGACTCAGCCATAGTTGTCTAAGGAAGTTTGGGCTAAAAATACAATGTGTTTTCAACAAAAGTAATGCAGTAGTAATTAGGAGACATAAGTTTTGAGAGTATCTTCACCTCTTGATAAATAAAATAGATAGTTGGAAAGAGTAGAAATTACACATGCAATATCATGTGTGGTTTAAAGCGTGATTTTTCCCATTTGTCTGAGGTGTAGTAGTGGAAGAAAAAAGTCAGAGAACCATTTATCTCTGATTCTACAGTAAATATTCACAATTAACTGAAAAGTACTAAAGGAGAACAAAATTGAGGCTAGAGAAAAGGATGAGGAGCAAGTGACATGTACAGATTTTAAAAATTTGACCCTATTATCTAAACTCTTCCTAAAATATATGAAACGTTCAAATGATTTTTTTCCCCTTACACAGTTGAAGGGAAACAGCTTAAGCCTGTGTCTTTGTGGTGACAGGGCATCACAGCAAGAAATGAAAGAAGTACCAAATGTCCCCGGTGCTAGTTGACACTAAAGAATTTCTAAATGCAGCCTCAAAGGTATTTTTTTCTTTTCTTTTCTTTTTTTTCTTTTTCTTTTTGTACTGCTTGTTAACTTAAAGGATATGTAAAATCATTCCAGCAACTGGTAAACGACCCATGACAAAGAAATAGATATATATTCAGGACTTATTTGAACATAAGACTTTGCAATTGCTGTTCTGCTGTGTCATTTAGACACAGGGGCACTATCCCCCCAAGGCCAGGCTTTTCAAGTTTTGTGATAAAAAGGTTTGAAGGAAAGAGTAAAAAGCTGTTCCTTAACAAATAACCCAATCTTCTTTTTTCCCCCCATTCTCCTGTCTACCAGCACAGTGCAATATATGCAGATGATAAAGCCACACTTGAAACATCACGACTGTTTGAGAAAGTTGTAGACTTCTCAAAGTCTCCACCTTGATGCTGTTCTGTCTTGCTGCAAGAAACACACTGAGTAACATCAATCGATTTACTGAAAATGGCTCCCAACCTAGTGCCAGACCATTATGGAATACACTTGCAATAAATTCCTCAACTTTTGTAGCTGGCACAACACAATCTGTAACTTTATTCGTACTTAACAATTCTCTCCTTGATCTGTACAAGGACAATAAATGAAAACATCATTTGACAAGGACGAAGGATACATCAACAGTATAATGGCTCTGAGATTCTGACCTGACTAGTCCTGAAATGGTTATTTTTATGGCATGACCCATATAAGAAAACCCAGGGGATAAGTTTAGCATAAGGGCCACAACCCAAAAAGCAAAGGTGTTTTATATATATACATATAAGTATACATATGCATCTCCCCCTAGGTAACTAATGAAGTTAGGAATGTGTTTATTTCTCAAATAGGAAAAGAATGAAAGCTGATCATTTGTCTAGTCTGACAATTTTTTCATGGAGTAAAAAAATCTATTTTATATCTCATTGTTTCCTACACAGAAGTATTTAACTCTCAGTGCTAAGTTATAAACCCACTACACACTAGATATTCACTTGGGGATGATATTAACTCTTTATATATTAAAGTGATATGCTTTTCAAAATATGACTTAATTATTCTTTAAGAAACTGAGAGTCAAAGTCGAAAATTAAATGTGAAAAACTAAATTAACATCCAGTATAGTCTCAAATTTGATCTTCAACCACAAATGGAATTTTATCCTTTAAAAGTCTTTGTATTGTGATTGAGTTTTATTGGTGATTTAATTCACAGAAAGCAACTGTGATTAGAATCAATTCACCTGACTATACAATAGCATTTTACCCCCAAGTAGTGTTCATTGAAAACACACAAAAAATTTATATGTTCTATAGTTCCTTTTATAAACTTTGCGATAAAGCTATAATCCATTTTTGCTGACAGGATTACTTTTCTGACTTATTAATAAAAAGTATAAACGAATTTTATGATCACATAGATAAAATTTTAGAGAGAAATATATACTGCTACTGTTGGATTCCACTTGTCTTTTTATTTTAAACAATCCAAAAAAAATCTTTGTAGTTTAAAGAAATAAATGTGTTATACATTTAATAACCAGGGAAGATATTTCATTTATTTGGTGCAGTTTGATATTGTTTGAACTTATGACTACAAACATGAATTTCTTAGGTAATAATAAGTTCCAGTGTTTTTTTTTTAATCTGAAGAAAGGCCAGAACAGAATGCTTGATATATGTAAAATGTCAGTAAAATTATTTTTTCCCTAGATTATCAGAATAGTACATCCTAATTTCAGAATGTTAAAGATAGAAAAATATTTAAGAAGACAATTTACCCTACCCATGATTATATTTTTTATCTCTTTATTTTCTCAACATAGTTTAATATTCTTATACTACTTTTACAATTTAAAGATATATACTTAAATGTCTTAATTGTGGGGAAAACCATAATAGGAAGCAGCCCTGTCAAAAGAAAGCACATTAAAGTAAGGGGGAGTGTTATATAGAGATCTGCTACCTTCCTTCCTTCCTAACTTTAGTAATATGAGTAAATAATATAAGTGGCTCATCTAAGATCATTAATTAATACTGATGCTGTGTTTTTTAATATACATCATCTATCTATGGACATGCATGTATTTATTGAACAGTTGAAATATAATAAATTCAAGAAATGTCTTGTGTGCTATTAAAAAAAACAAATAAATGAAAGAAAGATATAGCATGGCTCCTGTCCTAAAGATGTTCTTAGTCCTGTTAATGACATAATATTAATAACACAATGAGCAATAAGAAAACAAGGATTTAGCTGGCAGTTTTTGCTAGCGCTGCAATAACAAAGCAGAGAACTGAGCGATAGAATTAAGCTATACTCGTAGGTGTCAAAGAAGACAATATAGAAAGGTTTTTGCCATAGAAGTAAATTTTAAGTCTAGGAAAGAATGCAGTCTCTAAGATAGTACAATATAAAGGGACATGAAAGATTAACTCAGAGCCTCCAAGGAACTACAGAATTAGAGATAAGAAAGGAAGGTGGACTATAATATGAAATGGCATGAGAGTGGTCAGAGTGGAAGGAGGAGGTTGAAACAATGCAAAGGGAGGCTGAACTTTTCCAGTTACAAAAAAGGCCAAGAAATAACCAAGAACGTAATACATATGAAAAGGCAAATATTGATTCACTCAGCAGTTATCTATGGAGTCTGTACTATTTTATTAGCCCTGTATTAGGCAGTGGGGAAGCAATGGAGAACAAGATAAAGTTCTAGCTCTCCTAAAACTTTGATTCTTTTGGGGAGAGAGAAAAGAATAGACAATATCAAATAATAGGTGCTATGCAGAGAATTAAGACAGAGTGATGTTACAATGAGGGACCAGGTAGATACTTGGGTAGTTATGGAAGACTCCTCCAAGGAGGTGACATTTAAATCTGAGACCTTGTATTTCAAGGAACAGTCAATGTGAAGAGCAGGAAAGATGCTGAAAGAGAGGACCACTAGGACAAAGGCCCAAAGGCAGAAAGTGAATTGAGGGCCTGTCGGGCTGGAGCTTAGTGGGCAAAGGGGACAGTGATATGACCTGGGAGACATAGGCAGGGCCCAGGATAAAATCATATAAAAGTAAAAGATAAGTGAAGGTGATACCTTTTCAATTATATAGTGGTCTAAAGATTTTCAGACTCTCTTAATGAAATTTTTAACTTTCATTTTTCTTTCCCTCTGGACTAAATTGGAAAGAGGGAATGGAAATCTGTCCTCTCACCTACTTGGGAGTTTTGGAGGATTAAGTTCTGTCTGAACACACAGAAAAGAAGAATGAATTAGGCTTTGGGTTAAATGAGCCACCAAAGTCTATGGTAAAAGAAATAGAAGGAAGGTTGGACGGGAGAGGCAGAGTAGCTTAGAAAGCAAGAATTCCAATGGTCTTGAGACCCACAGAGTTCTTCATGTCCAGACTCCTCATCATCCCCTCAGAGGAGAAAGGGATTGACTTTGAGGTGATGGACTTCAGGTGTGGCGCAAAGTCTGGAAAACCAGAGGTGGGCCTATTCCTTGGAAAGAAGTCACGACTCCAGGGAGGAAGGCTATGTGGTGACTATGATGGGGGTACAAGAGATTCTCCCAAGGTTGCTGGTAAGATGGAACGAACTCTAGTTAAGAAAACATAGAAATGCAATATATTTCTTGCAGACCTTACTTTATGCACCTAGATTCATTTCAGCAAAAATACGTAAGCAAATTGAAGTTTATACGATCGTGTTGGCATATCCCCAAATTCAGTGGGATGTAACAAGACATTATGGAAAAAGAGTGCCCCATGGTCAAATACACCCAGGAATCACTGGATTAAAAACTCTTCAGTGTTGTTTGTTTTTAACTGCAGGACTTCTCAGAGGTATTAGTCATGTTTATGTCTATTATGAATATCCAAATAAGAGACACAGAATTCAGCATTTTCCAACATTATTTGACCAAAGAACCTTTCACTTTTTTTCCCTCAGACTATTTCATAGAACTAATTTTCCAAGAAAAATGCATTGGTATGTAAATGTACTAGACTGGATCATCAATTATAATGTGAAAAGAGATGTGGACAGTGGAGACAAACACAATGCAAGTTAACTTGTAGAGTCTGGTAAGCACTGCATAAGGACATTTCAGGAATGGTAAACCTTGTTTAGCTCAATGTGATAGTCCTTATTGTAAATTAGGCATAAGTCACATGACAAGAAGC
This sequence comes from Rhinolophus sinicus, assembly GCF_036562045.2. Lineage (NCBI taxonomy): Eukaryota > Metazoa > Chordata > Mammalia > Chiroptera > Rhinolophidae > Rhinolophus > Rhinolophus sinicus. The sequence goes on along the minus strand of NC_133768.1, from coordinate 22,427,660 downwards.
AAGGTTACATAATTAGAATTATTATATAAATATTATAGGCCACATTCAACTGTTAGTATTTATGTGGCACACAGCTCAGTTAAACAAAACCATCTTCTACTCTGACCTCTTTAAAAGAAATGAGAGTTGACATTTTATATCGTGTTCTCTATTTACCACCACCATTTTTACAGATTTGAAAATGTATTAAATAATATAAAGTATAAGAGAGCCATATGGTAAAGACTAATTAAATAACTTATATTGCATCTGTTAAAAATCAGATAAATAAAAGCTTTATCTTAGTAAGTAAAATTAACTATTGAGTCTCTGATGTGTAGCTCATGATCTACAAATGGACCTGCAAACTTCTTTGAGTAGATCCTGGAATCACATACCACTGGCCCTTCTCCACCACTTTACCTCTTCTTGCTTTCCTGGTATTCCCTCTGGGGAAAAGAAGGTGCAGCCAGCAGGGTTACATTCTTGCTGTGTCTGTAACTCCACATACTGTAAGCACCCTCCCTTTTACTACCCACAATATAATCTTAAACTATATCTTCAGAAACACGGGAAGCCCCTGCCCCTGTCATAGTCTACCCACGGAGCCATTCAGTGGCTCAGTGTGGATTCTGGCTTCAAAATACTCTGTTAATATTTTCAGAATATGAAATAGTTTCTAAAATTATTTTTTATAGACACAATGGAATATTACACAGCCATAAAGAAGAAAGAAATCTTACCATTTGCAACAATATGGATGGACCTAGAGAACATTATGTTAAGTGAAATAAGTCAGAGAAAGACAACTACCATATGATCTCACTTATATGTGGAATCTAAAGAAAAGAATAAATAAATGAACTAATCAGAAACAGTCTCAGAGACATAGAGGAAAAACTGAGGGTTGCTAGATGGGAGGGTGGAGTGGGGATAAGGGGGAAGGTGAGAGGATTAGAAAGCACAATCAGTAACCACAAGATTGCCACGGGGATACGAAAGTCAATTTGGGGAATGTAATCAATAATGTTGTAAAGATTTTGTAGGGTATCCAATGGACACTTGTCTCACTGTGGGGACTACCTCAGGGATGATGTAGATGCCTAAAAGTATTTTTTAATTAAAGTGTATTGGGGTGACAATGGTTAGGAAAGTTACATAGATTTCAGGTGTACAATTCTACAACACATCATCTGTATATCACATTGTGTGTTCACCACCCAGAGTCAGTTCTCTTTCCATCACCATATATTTGACCCCCTTTACTCTCACCTACCACCTCCCTCCCTGCTTACCCTCTGGGAACCACTAAACTATTGTCTGTGTCTATGAGTTTTTGTTTCTTTATTTGTCTTGTTCCTTTTATAATTAAGTTTCCCTGGTAATTTTGCTGAAAATGAAATTTGCTTTTGATCAAATCTTCATTTGGTCCAGTCCAATCACAATAAATGTTCTTACCCAGATCACCAGAAAGTTCAGTTAGACCAAAGCCATGCTGGAGGACTGCATAATGATCACTTTTATAAAGATTAACTTGCCTGCACTATGCCTCCTAAGAGCTTTTTTGTTAAAATACATAATTGCACTATAATACATTAGAAATATAATAACTTTAGTCATCCATGCATTGTGTATATTAACTGACCTCAATATTCAATCTTCATTCTTTAACTATTCAAGATGAAGGTTGGGAAACAGTACTGTATGACTTCACTTCAGAATCATTGTATATCACGGTAGCAGGGAAAAATCAGATAGTTGTGTGTTTCACGCCTTGAACAAGTAAGATGTAACTATCCCCAAAGATACTCACTTTCAAATCTAAAGCATAAAGTCATGTTTGTAGGAACTATACCACTGAAATGTTTCAAAGAGATAAGTCGAATCATACACAAGAAGAGACAGGTGTGGGGGAAAAGAAATCTATTCTTGGAGTATTGGCATGGAGTGCTCACCTATCCCTGTAGGTTCCAGAAAAATGGAGATGTCAAAGACGTGGGAAGGTGACATAAACCACTTTTCACTGTAACATCTTTTAAGTAGGCTCCCAAGTGGAGTGGATGGTTGAATGGGATGAAAAATGCTAGTGATATAAGCATGTGAAGAGAGAATTGATAAACATGAGGCTAAACTGCCTCCCCATTTTGAGAATTCTGTTACATTACTATGCAAAATTTCAAGAGTGGAACAGAAAGATAATTTATCCACTGACTCCCCGCCGTGCAAATTACTTGAATCTATTAACATGAAATTTCAAAATATGAGTTCATTTCTATAACTGTTCTAGACAAAGCACAGGAAATGCCCTGCCTATAGTCATTTATATCTCTGAAGCTCAATTTGATAATAAGAGCCCATATCTGGTCAAACTACAATTTAAAAATAAGTGATGCCACGGAAAGAGCTCTCTCAACAACTGCCATTTATCCATCGCTTTCTATGAGCAAGACTCTGCTGAAGGTCCTTTAACTGAGCCAACTCTTTCAATTCTTACAGCAAGCCTTTGATGTCAATACTATTATTATCCTCATTTTAAAGATAAGGACATATTGATAATATATGGCAGAGCTGAAATATTTCAAGAATAGAAATATTAAAATTATCATATATTCATTTATTCAGTAGAATTCAGAAAGCAACTACAGATAACAGTGTGGTAAAATAGTAGGGATTTTTCAGGACGGCACCTTGTCCAAAAGGAGTTTGTAACTAGTGTTAGGGGTGGCATGGGGTTGGGGAGTGGTAGTTTGGGGCTTACTCCCAAATCCACATAACATCTTAGAAAAGCAGGCTACAGATGAATCAGCCCCTACAGCACCTGAGGATGTTACCTTTTTGTCCAGTCACCTTTGTTTTTCCTTTTGCGTCACACTGTGATTGTTTAAACGACTTTACACTGAAATCCATTCCAATTTAAGTTAGATACTTTTCTAAAGTGACAAAGAAGGGCTTCTGAGAAATGCTCAACTACGAAGAGAAAAATGCCTTCACTACAAATAGTAAACCATGCAGCTTCATGTAAAGTCTAGGTAATAACAAATCAGTCAGGTTGCTTTGATCTGTACAAAGATCTAGGAACAAATTATCAATTTGTTAACACCAAAAAAAAAAAAAAAAAAAATGGAGGTGCTTTCCAATAGAGCCTGTGAGAAGTCTAGCTTATCAGAACCTTCTAATTTCATTTTATGAAAAAATGATGGGCCTGATAGATGTCAGGAAAACCATAAATGTAATCTAACTGAAAGTTCATAGTACTCCTAATATATTTCCATCTGATAGGAGGATCAAGCATCGCAAGTTCCATATGTGAATCTGTCAATTCCCCTGGGGGTGCTGCTTTCTCAAACAGTAAAAATAAGGGATGGGGGAAAGACATGCTCTCAGGAGTTCCACTTCCATAAAGATTTAAGTCAATAAAGGGCCATAATAACTATAACTTTAAACAGAATTATTGCTATTACTATGTTTTTTTAATTAAAATTTACTTGGGTGACAATGGTTAGTATCATTACATAGGTTTCAAGGGTACAACCCTGTGATATATCACCTATATCTCACATTGTGTTCACCACCCAGAGTCAGTTCTCTTTCCATCACCATATATTGGATCGCCTATACCCTCATCCACCACCCCCATATGATTATTAATTTAAGTACTTGAGATATTTTAAGTATAACCCAGCTTGAAGACCAGTGGAAAAAGGGACCTAGCTGGGGTCTCACAGTCAAATTTCTGTCTTTAAGAGTTGATGTTTGTGTTACCCTTTCTGCCTTTAATTGAGCAGATCTGAGTATAATTACTGGGTGTGATTACTACCTTTCTCATACTGTCATTGTTTCCAACGTAGATGTCTCATACCTCAGAGAAATGGACACAGCAACAGATCGAAGTGGCCTGAATGAAGAGTTAAATCTGGAGGTGACCCCTACACCTACAGTGTCTGACCTTCAAGCTTCCGTGGCCTTTGAGAAGGCTGGCTGAGCTGTTGGCTTCATAGGGAAACTCAGCAGGGCAAGGGCCTGTTGATGGCTTTTATCATTCTGTTGAGAACTTGGAGGCATGTTTATTATTTATAGGGCTGTTTCGAAAATGCGTTTATACTCATTTTTTATTAATTGACTTTAACCAATTAATGTATATGTTTATATGCACAATGGAGCTAAGGTATTTCCATTAAAGGACTACATCCTCATCCTTTGACAAGTGGTTTTTACAAAGGAAGTTAGGAAACTATGGTTAAAATATTGCTAATATCGAACACTTAACTAACCACTTACTGGTTACTGTACTGTACTAAGTCCTTTACACGTTCCATCTCTCTGAATCCTCCTATCACCCTTACGAGTAGTTTCACTCATTCTTGTAGGTAAGAAAACAGACAACACAGTTTGTATGTGGCGCCCAAGTTCACAGAGCTGGGATGAAATCTCAAGCAGTGGCCTTCACCCTTAACTACAACTAGTTTAAGGAGGTCAATATTCCAAACATTAAAATTTCTATCTTACCTCAGATTTATTAGTATTTGTAATGTCTCACTAAATAATTTATTAGTATTTTTAAACATTAACACATACCACCATATGGGTTATATATGGCCCATTATCACCAGCCTTTTACATTTAATCTTCTATTTGCCAGGATTATTATAGAACCCATTACACTGGATATGATTCCACCATTGAAAATCAGTAATTTTTAAAAATCTATATTCTAATCGGAAGTACAAAAAGTCATTAATGCCAACTAGTAGTCTTATAATGAAAGAGAATATGGTATCATTTTAATTTCTCTATTTGAAAAAGTCTCATCGACATTTAAATTGCTTAGTATTTTAATGAAATATCTGCTAAAAGTGGGTGTCATGTGTATATGTATGTACTCTTAGCTGCAGGGAAAATAAAAACTATCACAGATGGAACAATGCAGTATTTGTGCCACCAACTTTTCTATTTGGTCAAATTTCAGAGCATTTGTTTTGTGGAAATGTATTTGAAAATGTATTTGATATTTCTTTAAGGTAAGTACTTCATCCAAGAAAATGCAAACAAGCACAAAGACTTAGAGTCTAACTCTGAGCCTACACCATATGGCTTGTTCTTTCCATTAACTTTCAATGTGATCTTTCAGGAGAAATTTGCTAATAGATGACCTCAGTGTCTCCCGCTGGCGAAGTCCTCTCTTCTCTATTTCTGTGATCAGAGGAAGAAGCAAAGGTAAGAATGACCAGGAGAAAGTATGAGGAGCATACATTAGTAGCAACTCAAAGTTTGAGAGCTAAAAAAAATTTCTGAGGACCTAACGCTTCTGTAATGTTCTGTGCCAGCCTATATTTAACTTGTGTTGAAAAGCCCATGTTCTCTCAGAGTTAAAATTAATCTGTCTCCATGGTGAGTTCCAATAGAACTGTGGCTGGTTAGCTCAGCGAGTTAGAGTATGGTGATGATAAAAATCCGAGAAGGTCAGAAAACTGCCAGTTGTCCCTTGATCAGAGGTGACTCCCTAACTCCATAGACCTCGGCGGAACTGGGCAAAATAAAGTGGATGGATCTGCACCAGTCAGTCATCTGCCTTGGAGAAATAGCTCAGGTCTTCATCATACTAAAGGCACTTCAGTAGAGAGGTACTGTCCAAAGGGACAGAAAGTACATTCTATTCCACTGCTTTTCTAAGTGATTCCCAAGGACCACCTTCATCTAAATTTCCACAGGTGCTTTCTAAATGCATGTTCCCAGGCCCTGTGCAGACCTTCAGAATCAGGTCACTCATTTGGTCAAGGAATCAACATTAGAAAGCTCACCAGGGGATTACTGTTTTCACCAAGATATGAAGACCACTAGTCTAATATACCCCCCATTTCCCACTGGTAAAATAGAGTTTCTGAATGTATATCTAGTGCCACATTGCTGATTATCGAAATCTGGTATAGAGGACAAGCAACACAGAGCCCAAAGTCATGAAGATTGTTTTCTAATTCTAGCTCAGACACTAATTAACTATGTCATTTTATTTAAGTCTAACCTTAAAATAAAAGCAACTTGAGCCATTTTCTAGACTGAGCACTGGTTCTCCCCTTACAGCTGGTTCTTCTTTCCCTTCTCTCCCAAATCTCACTCCAACACATCTCAAGCCTACAACAAATTCCTATTATTAACAGCGATACCCTCCAGACACTTAAGAATCATAGATCTAGACTAGAACGGCCCCTGATCTTCCAAACTGACAGGTAGGTGGAAATACTAAGAGATGAAGAGCGGTGCCCAAAGTGGTTTTGGTAGCATTGGTGTTGAAACAAGCATTCAGGTTTCCTGGTTCCGATTTTAATTAATATATGATTTAATTTCTCACACTCACTCACTGAAAAGAAAATGTCTATACTGACCATAGAGATGGCTGTGAAGACAAAATGACATAGTATGTATTTTCATAGGTAAAAAATACCATGTTTCCTGGCCATCCCCCACTAGTGCTTAAAGCTTTTTTGTCTCTATGACTTGGCTCATGAAGTTTTCTCTCCTTGGAATACTTCCCTTCGCCATTTGTACACAACAAAATCATCAAAGCCTAACCTTTGGGTTCTGCACACCCCATTTTAATGTGGAGAGGGGGAGTTTTCCCCACGCTGGCAAGCAATTCTTGGACACCAGCTGGGTGTCCTGCAATCCAATTTAATTCTGACACTGTCTATCTGGAGATAGTGTCAGATTCTACAGGTTAAGGGCTCAGTCTTACAAGACTGTCCCCTCACTTCCGAGGTCAATCACAAGCCCAGGTTGTCTATCACCTGTGCTTCTGACCCACAAGCCATAGATTTGTGGTTGCCACAACCCCCTCCTTGGGTTCTTTAATTTGCTAGAGCAGCTCACAGAAGTCAAAGACACATTTTACTTACTAGATCACCGGTGTGTTATAAAAGGATATAACTCAGGAACAGCCAGATGGAAGAGACGCGTAGGGTAAGGTATGGGGAAGGGGTGAGGAGCTTTCATGCCATCTCCATGTGCCCCACTCTCCCCATGTCTCCACATGTTCACCACCCTGAAGTTCTCCAAACCCCATCCTTTTGGGTTTTTATGGAGGTTTCACTACACAGACAGGAATCATGAAATCATTGGCCACTGGAAATTAATTCAACCTCCAGGCCCTCTTCCTACCCTGGAGTTGGGGAGTAGGACAGAAAGTTCCAACCCTCCAATCCTGTGGTTGGCTACCATGGCAACCAACCCCTAGGCTTAGGTGCTTTCTAAAAGTAGCCTCATTAACATAACAAAAGACCTTTATGACTCTTATCACTTAGGAAATCCCAAGGGTTTTTTGAAGCTCTGTGCCAGAAACTGGGGGAAGACCACATATATGTAGATTTCTTATTGATAAAGAACAAAACTTGGCTGAGTAAATCTGAAGATCTACTTGGCTTAATTAAGCAATTCAGGAATAGGGCTGCATCCCAAGTAATAACTAGAAGGGTGCTCCCAGAGGTTGTAGGAAAAGGAAGACCTTTTTTTTTTTTTTTTTTTGTATGAAGGGTGGGGCAAGGTAGCTATTAACAAGAGAAAAGAATTATTTTTAGAACAGGGCATCATCTTTTGGGGAGAAGGGAACCTCAAAGGTTTTTATCATGCAGATTAGGTCTTCTTACTATGGGATGGAGAGGGCCAAGGTGTCAGATTACCTTGCTGGTGGTTGGCCACAAAATTCCAGACTGGTTGGTTAAGTTTATATTTCTAGTAAAGGTTGAAATAGCAATTAGGTCAGCTATTAAATCTAGGTTTGGTATCGTGGGCTTTATAGTACAAGGGATGCAATTTGGGGCCTATGGTTTTCTCTTTAACATTATAAATCATAATATCCCACCTAACTAAAACACTTTCCTAATATTCCCCTTGACCAGTTTCCAATTTAAGTGAGACTCCTTAGAAGAATCACTCTTCGACCCAAGCGGAGAGACCCCTGCCCTGTCCCTCCCTGTAGAGGGTCCAACTCTGGTGCTGTTCCTGTCAAGCCATTGCGCATGGGCAAGGAATCTAGGGAACCAAGGAACTGCACATACCCAAAGACCTTGTCTCCCACCTTCCAGACCATATCTGGTACCCCCAAACTTAGAATGTCCTGCCCAGCAGGTTCTGAGCCCACTACTAGGGACTCTTCTTTAGGTTGACATCCTGAAGACAGACCCCATGGTGCTTGTGTGTGCGCCCCCTACCCTTGAAAGAAGGCCAAGGTGCAGGTGTTTGTGAGGTGAGGGTGTGAGGGGAGGGTAGATGGAACTTGACTATGAATAGGATGTATAGGAGGCTTATCAAAGTGCAGGAGAGTCAGGAGCAGGCATAGCAGAGTGGTGGGCCACAGATGGAAGGCCTTTTGTTCTCTTGCCCTAACCCTACAAATATTAGTACACCTTAAACTTACACAATGTTAGGTGTCCATTATATCTCAATAAGGCAGAGGGGGAAAAAGAAGTGAGCCTGCTTCGTAGACTCTAAGAGGTCGCTGACTTTTTCTTACAGGAATAGATTTTAGGTACTGCAAGCCATACAATCTCTGCTACAATGCTTCAGCTCTGCGGTTATACCGTGAAAGCAGCCACAGATAATATGAATGAGCATAGCTATGTTCCAGTAAAACTTTACAAAGACAGGAGATGGGCTGGATTTAGGCCCTGGGCAGTTTGCTGACCTCCACATGATCTGTGTTTTACTTCTCTGGCCCTTACCGCATTCTATCTCATGTTCTACAGTTATCTGTTCCCCTCTGTCATCACTACGTTGAGAAGTTTGGCTGCATGGCCAAATTTCGTGGCTTTCTAAAGAGCATATACACGTTCACACAGAAACAGAATTAAAACTCCGGGCTGCCCTTTGTGATTTGACAAGCAGCATACTACTGGTGCTAGTACAGCATTTAGCCCAAGGCCACATTTCATGTTTAAAGCAGGATTAAGAGGTTCTGCTATCCATGGAAGTGGAATGTGAATGTCACTTGTAACTCTACTATCCATGCTGTAAATTTGTGTCACGATTTAGCCTTAAAAATATAATACATTCTCCTTATGTTAGTGTCTTAGCAACCTTTTGATTAATAAGCAATGTGTGTAGTTTTGTAAATGTAAAGACAAATGAAACACCCTTGCCCTCAAAAAGCTGACCCTTGAATAGACCAAATTTAAACTCCTTCAGGGAAGAGACTGTGTTTTGTGCTTCTTTGTATGTATATAGCAGGAGCTCAATAAATGACAGCTCTGCTACTGTTCTCTTAGAGTTAGGTGAAAGAGACCTGGTGGAACTTCACCGCCCCAAAGCTCTTGGCAACTGAATTTCACTTCTTCTGCAGCCAAGAGGTTCAAACCTTAAGAGAGAGATTTTCCCTTTTAATGTATGAAATCATTTTCGTAAAGATTTGGTGGGGTAGCCAACCTCTTCTCCTTTTCATCAAGAGATTAAAGAAACCTGCGTGAGGGTGAACACTCAGGGAGGCGTCCACAGTCAGTAACAATCTGCACTGACATGAAGTGGTGATGGGGAAACTGATTTCTCTTGTGTTAGGGCATGCTCTTGTCATCTTCTGGCTTTGTAGAGGCACCCAAGATCTACAGCACATGCCCAAAAGCCAGCACTGCTTTCTGATGAACTCACTCCTCCCTCTCTATCCTTGCTGATCAATGTGAGGTCCACAGAGCAACAATGTCAGCATCATGGTTTCATCTCAGACTTTGTTAGAAAGGCAGGATCTTGGATCTATCCCAGATCTACTGAATCAAAATCCCCCGGGAGATCCGTAGGCAACACGAGCTTGAGAAGCATTGACCTATAGCACTGACTATATACCATTCGGTCCTTTATCCCTGAGCAGAGTAAAGCAACACATGCAACAAGGGTACAGTAGTTTCCACTAACATCAGCTCCTTGTTAAAACAGCAATTAAGGTCAACTATACTGGTGTTCTTTCATCTAGAACTACAAATAACGAAATAATGCCTACTGCTACCAGTGCCCTTTTCATGTATAATCTCCTCCTTTACTAGAAAGCACTGACAAAGTCAATTCTGCATGGATTTCCTTCCATGGCTTAGTCCTTATTGGCACTGGAATGCATTCACCTTCACTGCTGGCTGTGGCAGCATGCCCAGGTTCACCACTCAAATGCCTACTGTAATACAGGATCACCAGCAACAAGATGCTGGCAACTGGCCAGTCTCCTAGCCTTTCTTGTCACAGAGTTACTTGGATGGGCAAGGTCCACAAGGGGAATGGGTAACAACAGGATGTCCCAGCAGCCTGCTGTACAGCAGCTGAGAGAATGAAGTCAAGTAGGGAAAAAAAGTAAAACCCAGACACAGTGAAAAACAATTTTGAACACTGTAATCAAGCCAAGTACTGTTGGGAAAAATCCTATCAGTGAGGAGTGTACAACCAAGAATGTGTTGGCAGACCATAAAACTGACTGGAAGAGCTGCAAACAGCTTCCAACTATACACATTGAATTGGCACCCACAACTCTAGGTTGTGCAAAATCCACAAGCAAAGATGCATTCATTCAATGAATTATTTATTCATTGGGATCTGTTATGACAAGCCCTGTATGCTGGGCTAGTTTTTGCAGATATGGCTCACTCATGTCTTTGTGAAGCTTCCATTCTAACAGGAAAGAGACAGACAGATAAACTAATTACAGTAAAATAAGGGCTTTAACAGGAATTTGTATTCTGATCATTGGGGGTGATAGGGAGGCCTGCAGGGAGGGGTGTTCAATAAAACTCTCTACCAGAGAAGTTGAGGAGGGCTTAACACAGGAGACACCTAAGATGGGTATTAAAGGATGAATAAGAGTTTTCCAGGCAGAAATTAGTGGGAAACGCATAGTAGTGAGACCCTGTGCATGCGGGCATGTGTCTGTACTCAGCACTGTGAAAGAATATGCACGCTGAGAAGTCATTTTGACCAGACTGAGAAATGAAGCTGAAAAACAATTCTTATACCAGAATGTAAAAAAAAACAAAAACAAAAAACGCCTGTCAGGCTAACCCTTTTGCAGCTAATCCTATAAGCACCAAGGACTTATGGGAGGATTTTAAACAAAGAAACAACAGGATCAGGTATAAAGTTAAAGCCTGATAAAGATCATTTTACACAGATAACAGTAGTTGTCAATAGTATCACCTACAGGTCATAAACAACACCAAGGAAAAGAACAACAGTGATCATGGGGACACTGCGGAACTTGGAGAGGGTAAAGGGAAAATGTATAATCAACTACATCTCTCAAAGGGATATTGGATATTCCCGCATTCAAGCAGCTACTTTGTGCTAGCCACTCAATAGCTTTTCTTGAAGCAATAATAAAGGAAGCCTTGTTCGTCATTGCAGCTGGCTAGATCTGCCCAATTTACAATTTCCCCAAACTCAATCACTACATTTTTCCCCTTTCCTACATTAAGGACTATTGCAATTTGCATTTTATATTAGATTCAAAATTTCAAATTAAAATATGTCACTTATTTAAAACATTCACATCTTAATGTCAGTCTGAATTTGGTACTGTCAATTACATGTAACTTTATTGCATTCTTTAAAGAACAGGGAAAAAATCAGCACTTATAGAAGTTGCATCACTTATAAAAGTGATAAAAGATAAAAGTATGCTTTTTTCCAAATCATTTCACATTTTCTCTACTTTCTTCATTCAAATGCACATCTTAAGTTATGTCCATTTTTGGGCTTTTTAAAATTTGACTTTAAAACTTGCCAATAAAATGAAAGTAAAATATTCCTTTAAATGGGCTCTTTATCTCAAATCATTTAGACCTTTAATTGTCCTAGTATGGTAAGGTTTTTGAATCATAATTACAAAACAATATGTATAATTTGACTACCAGCTCTCTACTTACAAAAGCTATACACATTTTATAGCTACCTAAATCCCATGCTTTGATAGTGCATAGTATTGTTTTAGTAAAGTGGGTTATGAACAGCAGCGATTACTCTGAAAATTAAGGTAAGTGGTAAAGGTTAAAGTAAAACATTTTCTCCACTACAGAAAAGACAGAAAATGAGAGTATAATGATAGCTATTTAGAATTTATTATAGTCTAAATATCAGTTTAAGTGAAGTCGTCATTCAAGAACAACTGGTGAAAATCTTCTATATTTTGAAAGACTTGTTATTTCTGGTGGCCTGGCCGTACAGAAAGTGTTCTCTAAATTTAATGGTGCTCTCAGCATCACTGTTCTCTACCACCTCTGTATGTCAAACTATAAAAGAACTGGACTTCAAATCAAAGAGAATGCACGCACTTGGCATCTAAGTAAATCATGTGACTACCACAGCTACCCACAATAGAAAGCCAAGCAACATAAATGTACTACATCTAAAGTTAAAGCAATGTACACAAGGCCTTAAAGCAGTGTGCTTGGATCTGCTGCAGTAGGATAACTAAGTCTTGACAGATTCATAGCATCTTGTACTTGTGTAGACCCAAAGGCATCCAGGCCCATGTCATGCCCTCAGGAGAGAAACTTTGTCTACCAAGTAACAAAATCAAGTTTTGGAGATAAGAATCCCTGCACGCAAACACTTTACAGAAATCCAAAGCCCCCTATAGGATTCTCTTCAGATAATGTCAGTTCCTGTACAGATGGACTCTTCTCTGTGCGTAGTGAACATAGCCATTAAATATTACTCACTCTCAAGATTTTAATAGAAGGATCATTATCTGTATAAACATGGCTTTTTTCTCAACCCACTAGAGATTCTTGAACCCACCCACCAGTAACTATTCTGAAATAGTCAAACTTCATCCACCCACAACCAGCAGAGGAGTAACAAAGTGAAGTAAGCACGAGTGGCAATAAAAACCCTAGAAAAAGTGGTTCTTTCTGAAATAGAAGAAAACTTACAATGTTTAGATTTAAGGTAACATTCAGGAAATAATGTGAAGTTTGCTATTCTCTTTTCTCCTCCTTCTAGTTCTCCCTCCTTTTCTGGCGATAAAAAAAATTAATAAACTTTAGTGGGAATAGGTGAATATTTGAACATAATCAAGCTTGGAAGAAAGAGATGGAGTTGTATGGAGAACACCGGAGAAAATGAAAGGATAAGAAAAAAATAGCAAAACATTTATTCACAAATTGCCTGTTTAGTGAATTCCAGAGTCAACATCCTTAAAATATACTTAGTGGAAGAAGAAAAATACGTAACTGTACTATTTACCCCTGACTTAATGTAAGCCTCTGCATCTATAGTCAGAGAGCCACAGAATAAACTATGGGCACATTCTGTCATCTAGTTTAATTATACAAGGCTTGGCAGGCAGTAAAACATTTGTAAATTCTCTGGAAAAGACTAAGCTATATGAATGAAATATAGAAGAATGAATGTATTTTATTAGAATAGGCAACTGATGATTGGGAAAGAGACAAAATGAGAACATCCATTCAATAGTCAGAAATAATACTTTTTGTTTGGATTTACAAAAGGCTTCCAGTTATAACTATTTTTCAGTGTTTTTATAAATAAGATAGAAAATAAAGTATTTATTTTCTATTGAATTCCACACACTAGAACCTCCATTTTTGAGACACATAAGAATACCTCATTACAATTATTTTTTCTATTTATAAGTTGGGGAAATGAACCTAAAATTTTAAATATGTTGAACAATCCAAACTATCATTGGAAGCTACAAAAATAAAAAAGAAAGAAAATTGGTTATTCATTAAAATGCACAGTGGGACTATCATTCTTTTGTTAGCTGTTTAACTCTTGGGGAGTTCTCAATAATTTTATAAATTATCTTAATGCAATATTTAAAAATTTCCCCTTGTTAGAGAGTGTTTAATTGCCACCAACTTTTTAAATTACATGATGTTTAGTTGGTATAAAGTAAAAAGAACAGTTATGTTACTGACATATGTAAGCCATCAACTTTTTGTGTATCTTTGTCTTTGCTAGGTGAACCTAATAAAATAGGATATGGTTGTCTGTACCTAGAGCAGATATTCTCTTCTCATGGCAGTAATTAGTGAAACTTTAATTTGGAAAAAAGGGTTCATGTTGTAATACTTTTGATTTGGGGTATAAATCATGTGATTTAACTGCTGTGAGACAACAATAGCTATTATTTATTGATCCCCTGATATGTGTCAAGCCCTGTGATAAAATACTTTAACTGCATCATTTTATTTCAATCTTCACAACAATATCATTAGTTATTGATGATTATCTCTATTTCATAGCAATATTCATTTAACAATTTTTCACCAAATTCACATCACTTTTGGTGCTTGAGATACTTCAGTGAATTAAATGGACAAAGATCCCTGCTCTTGTAGAGCTAAAACTCTAGCGATAACAAATAAGCACAATAAAGAAGTAACTTATGAAGGGTTGTACATGGGGGGAGGGGGTTATCACTTTGTGAGGGTTGTAAATGTCTATTACATTGTTCTGTACACCCGAAACTAATAAATAAATATATATATGGAATATACAATACAGTATAGGGAATATAGGCAATTGTATTGTAATAGCTTTGTATGGTGTCAGATGGGGACTAGACTTGGTGTTATCACTTTGTGAGGGGTGTAAATGTCTAACTGTTACATTGTTTTGTACACCTGAAACTAATTAAAAAAATAAATAACTTATGAAAAATGTTACAAGGTAAGAAGTGCCTAAAAAATGTTTGAAAGTGGTAACGGGGGCGGGGGGTGGGGGGTGGGAGAAGAGGGTAAAGGGGATCAAATATATGGTGATGGAAGGAGAACTGACTCTGGGTGGTGAACACACAATGGGATTTATAGATGATGTAATACAGAATTGTACACCTGAAATCTATGTAATTTTACTAACAATTGTCACCCCAATAAATTTAATTTAAAAAAAAAAGTGGACAAGGACATCAGGAGTGTAGAGGTGAGTGTGTTGCAATTTTAGAGGGTGTTGTCAGGGTAGGTCTCAGGGAGAAGATGACGCAAATGCCAAAATGACACATAACAGCCCAAAATGATGGCGGTGAGAAAGTTAGCTTTCAGCCTTATGGGAAATACAAGTAATGCTTCAGATAAAGAGAACAGCCGGTGCAAAAGTCCTAAATCAAGAACTTACCTATCATGTTCAAAGAATAGCAAGTTTAAGATGAAGGAAATAAGACAGAGGGAAAAGGCTGGACAAATAGAGGAAATGAAGTCAAAGAAGGAATGTAAGCCAATGTCTCTAGGCCATGATAAGTATAATATTTTGCTTATGTAAGGTGTGATCAAAAGATACGGTGAATGTTTAAATTAAAAAATTTATTACAATAAAGACACATTGCCATTAATCCCCCTCAAAAACTCCCCCTCACTTTGAACACACTTATCCCATCATTCTTGCCACTTTCTGAAGCAGTTCCGGAAGTCCTCGTTTGTGAGTGTCTTTACTTCATCCTCCATCATCACAACGCTCCGTGTCACACATCGCTTCTGGTATATGGCAATTTCAGTCAAATAAAAACATTACTGTGTGTCCTCATTCACCTTATTCAACAGATCTGGCACCAAGCAACTTCTGGCTCTTCCCCAAAGTCAAAAGGACCATGAAAGGTAAACGTTTTGAATTGATTCAGGACATCAAGGCAGACATGACAGCACAACTAAAGACACTCACGAAAGACTTCCAGAACTGCTTCAGAAAGTGACAAGAACAATGAGATAAGTGTGTTCAAAGCGAGGGGGAGTATTTTGAGGGGGATTAATGGCAATGTATCTTTTATTGTAATACATTTTTTTTATCTAAACATTCACCGTAGTTTTTTATCATACCTCGTACTCTAAGGAAAACCAGTAGCCTTTGTAGGGCTTTGAGTAGTAGAGTGACATGATCTGCCTCCCATTTTGAAAGCACAACTGTAGCTGCTCTGTGGAGAGCAAACTGTAGAGGGCAATGGCAGAGGCACAGTCAGTTTGGAGGCTAGTGCAGCAATTTATGAAGGAGATGACAGGGGTGATAGTTGCAGAGGTGGTGAGAATGGTTAAATTCTGGATGTGTGTGAAGACAATACCAATAGGGCTTGATGACATTAGATGTGTTATGTGAGAGAAGGAGAGGCATGATGGAGGATTCCCAGATTTTTGGCCTGAACAAACGGAGGAATAAAACTGGTATCAATTGAGATGGGAAAACTGTGAGTAGAACAGATTTGGGTGGGAAAAGAGAAGTTCAGTTTTGGACAAGCTTACAAGTAACAAATGTGAAGTAGGTAGTGAGATCAAATAAGCAGTTGGACATATGTGTTTGGATTTCAGGAGACAGAACAAGGTGGGGGTATAAATTTAGGAAGTGGTGACAAAAATTGTATTTATAATCATGTGAATGGATGAAATCACTAAGAGATGAGTGTAGACTGAGAAAATGACCTAGAGCTGAGCCATAGGGCATTCCGACATGAAGAAGAGGGAAGGGAAGAGATCGTCAAAGGAGACTGAAAAGGAACAAGCAATGAAAAGGAAATTAAACTACGAGGCTATGTTATCCCACAAGCCAAGTAAACAAAATCTACCAAGAAGGAGTGACCCGTTGTACAAATGCCGCTCAAAGATTAGTAAAATGATCATGGAAAATTGACCACTGGGTATAGTGAAAAAGAATGTTCTTAACTGCTATGTTTTAATAATACAACACATGTTAAAATACTAAAGGAATAAGGATTACCATTTATTGTGTAAATACTATTTGTCAAGCCCTGCATTATATGCTGTACATATATTAGTTTTTTTTTCCCTAATAATCCTAAAGGTAGGCATTCTTTTGTCTTTAGAGATTTGGAAAACTGATACTCTGAAACACTGAGCAACTTGTCAAAGGTTCCACAGCTAATAAATGTTAAAACCAAAATTGGAACTCAGGCTTACCTTGATCCTAATGTCAATTCTAGTACATCGTGGTATCTTCTGCAATTAGGGGAGGATATATTAATACTAGGAAGGAAAGTAAAAATGAAAATCCTATGGCTTTTTAAAAACTTCATAATGGATACTTATATGTACAGAAAAGAATTGTAGGGAAAAAAGTCTCTGCGAAGCTAAAACATATGAGTTTTATCACATTATAATTTATAAAAATTCAGTAGCTGCCTAAATATAGGCTCCAGTCTATTCCTACTATGCTGACCTTAGAAATTATTGTCAGAATAATGGTTCTGAAACATTGTTTTCTGCATTATTGATGTAACCAAAACCTAAGTCCTCAGCTTGACATTCAGGCATTTGATCAACTGACCTGGCAGTTTAGGGCATGTGATAGGCCTGTGTTCTGACCTGAGTAATGAAACAGACAGTACCTTTACTATATAACTAACATTGCATCATGAACAAAACCTTTACAATGCAAATGGCCTGATATCTACCAAGCTGGACTCATTGTGTTATTTCATTAAACTCCCCTTTCTCTTCTTATCTTGCTAAGACCAGGACACCTTGAGAAATCCTCCCTTCCCTTATTTAATAATTATGAAATCATACTACAGACCAGGCAGTCTCCTAGGCACCAAAGATATGTGCTGAGCCAGACAGATGAGGTCCTACGTTCTCAGTCTTACATTCAAGTGGGGGAGACACACAGAAGTAAATGTTTTAAATGGCAAATTTGATGAGAAAAAGACATGGCTAGCAGTGGCTTGGGAGCACATAATGTTCTTAGGAGAAACAGTGCTTTCTGTGCTAGGGAACACTTAGCAATCAGGATGAAAGTTATTTCAGTTAGGACTTGGGTGTCAAGAGAAGTAAAGAGCTGCATAATGTTTTCGCTGCGACGTTCATCTACAGTCCAATGATATTTCCATGAAGCAGACTGTGGTGTGCGACTTTACCCCATGAGCTCAAACTATAAAGAATCTTGTCAGTGTTCCAGAAAGGAAGTTTAGGAAAGCAGATGTACATTTTTCTACATTTTTGTTTTTTTCAAGAATGAATAACAATAGGAAATTTTTATACTTTAAAGTAATCATTTTTTTAACAAGATGTAGCACCTTCACTGTATTTACTTTAAAATATAAATACTGTAATTATTTTAGTGGATTTTTGACACATTTTGGAGAAAAAAACTTGAAACAAATTAATGCAATGAAAGGATTTAAAGTGAAGGCAGAAGTATATCACAGGCAAAACCCATATACCTCACAATATTGCCAGGAGCCACAAAGTCCTTGGTTTGAGCTTATTATTCAGTGCCTAGTATCCTGGTCTATGTAGCCCTTTTTTTGAGTAAACACTAAGGTTAGAAAGCAACACATTTTGTGCATTGTCCTAGGTTACCCCACATGCTAGCTAATATTCCCAACATAAAATTAGAACAGGTTTCACACAAACAACTTTTCTAAGAGACTGGCCTTTGGTATTAAATAACTTCCCGTTACCTGTTGAGATTCTCAAAAATTAAATGTGTGGGGCGGCCGGACAGCTCAGTTGGGTAGAGCGCGAGCTCTTAACAACAAGGTTGCCGGTTCAATTCCCGCATGGGATGGTGGGCTGTGCCCCCTGCAACTAAAGATTGAAAATGGCAACTGGGCTTGAAGCTGAGCTGTGCCCTCCACAACTAGATTGAAGGACAAAGACTTGACTTGGAGCTGATGGGCCCTGGAGAAACACACTGTTCTCCAGTATTCCCCAATAAAATTAATAATGATAAAAAAGTAAATGTGTGTATATATAGTTCTTTCTTGGAGTGGTAAGGACTTAGTAATAATAGCTAGATCTTTTTAACATCTGTGACTTAACTAACGATTCCAGTGAAGTTAAATTGAATTTTCTTAGTATCCTTCAGGTTCTAAAAACTGGACTGAAGCCACACAATGAGTCTTTATCATACGTATTCTTCTTTTTATAGTTTTGTAATCATAGCCATTGTTACAGTAAAACAAAAAATAAAACTGATAAAATTGAGCTGGGAGGAGTTCTGAAACTAATAAAGGATAAGTTTCAATTTACTAGGATTTGAATCTTTGATTCCAGGAAATTGGGAGAGTCCACAGAAAATGCTTAGAGCAATAACCCACACCTTCTCTGATTATGATCCTAAGAAATTAAGGATAATTTTAACCTTGAAAACAGGAAATAGTAATTATTTTTTACCTACATATATATCTGAGGTTTCCAATAGGCATCACTCATCTCCCATACCACTTACATAGCTCTTGAGTAAGAAATTTAAGTAACGTGACTTACCTACTTTAAGGGATTTGACACTCTGTGTGGGCAAAGCTAAAATCAATTGACTCAAGTCTATGAGAATAAAAGAAAAGTGTATTGTGCACAAATAGCATGATGCACATAGTTAAAATAGAGCAACTTATGAGCCTGAGGCCTTGAAATTATATGGAATGAAAATATATAGTGTAAACATATAGAGATGTTCAAAACTTCCTAATAAGCTTAATAATACATATTTGAAAAAATAAAACATATACATCAATAAACACCAAGGGAGTCTTGTAGTGGAAAAGGAGTGTTATCTTCATTGAGTTCTTGGTCTTTTAAAAACATCATAAATTTTAATAGACTTGTTGGGGTTATCACTTGGTGAGGTATATAAATGTCTGATCACTGGGTTGTTTTGTACACCTGAAACTAATAAAAAATGCTGTTAAAAATACCATATTTTTTTTTTAATTGCAAAAGACACGCCAGGACTAGAGAAGGAACCAAACAGTTATTTTAGAGCAGCACTGGTGGTGATGGTGAGAACTACTTTTTCCTTTTAAGACAAATCTTTAAAAATACTCAGCAGTGCATATCTTTCATGGCTTTACATTCAGCATCCAGAAGGTAGATAATCTGGGAGTATTTGCTGAACTGAATTGAGTTGATCATATAGACAAAGGTCAGGTCAAGTGAGGGGACAAATAGTTAAAGTGGTTGTTTATTAAAGTGAACATCAGTTAATGGATAATTATTTGAGTTATAATAGAGAGATTTTACATATCTGCAAGGAGGTGTACTAAGTTCATTCCTAGTCAAATTTTCAATGATTTAATGAATGGTTACCCACTTAGACACAGCCGCTAGTTTTAAAAATTACTGGCACAAATGCTCTCAGTGTATTCCACTTGATTGAATATCTTTACAGGTGATAGAAGTGATGTACTTCCTACATCACCTCACTAGGGCTGAAGAAAGCATTTAAAAATCTAAGATAATGGCACTTCCCTCACATTAAGGAAATAAATTAATATTTTACATAATATTAAAGTGAATAGTGTTATATGAAACTCTTCCTTTCGGTGAAAATTAAACTCTAGGATATATTATTTCTATGATTTCAGATTCATCATATTCAAAACTACCCTGTCACTAGTCCAAATCACAGACTGACTAATGCTAATGAAACACTCCTTTTACTCTGTCTGTTCTGTATCAGTAAATCTACATTCAACTCATTTTACTACCACTCAAGTTCATCGAGCCTTGCCTTCTGCCAACTTTCACTATCCTTCTATAGCCTTGTCCCACACAACCCAAACAATTGTCTTATTATCTTTGGAATTCAGAGAACTTGTCCCAGAGCTCCTCTGCTCCATTTCCTTGCCCCTTCCCTGACCTCTCACCAACTCCTTCCCTTAACCTTGGAATCCAGCACACAAACCACTGAAGAAAAATGGGTCCTATGGGCCTGGATTTTCAACTCCTTCCTTTCTCCCTATGGAAGTCCAGGGTACATAGGAGATGCTCATGAAATACTGATGGTCTGATAACTTATACCAAGAGTAATTATAATGTGGATTCAACTGTATTCCTCAGAAAACCACATTCTCTGAAATTTAACTCCATTGAGCAAGGCCTTGTACTCAATAATATTTACTGTCTTTACCCCATTAAACAAATATCTAAGATTTCCCAGTATTTCCTAAGTGATTTCTATGATATCATTGCAGCACGCCTCAAGGGCAAAGGAATAAAATGTCCTTGTCAGAGCTTCCCATTGCTTTCTATGCCCCTCTGCATGGCCCATGTACCCTTCCTACAGCTGACGGCTCACAGCTGAATCTCTCAGTGGTACCTGCCCTCAGCAGCTACGGGAAACTGTCTTGCTCAAGATTATACCCTCTCCCCCAGAGTAGCCCACAGCCAGTGACTGCCTGATGTGGGAATAAAAAGCCCTGACTCTTGATTCAATTTCAGACAATTTTGAAGGACCTGTAGGATCTGCTAAAGCCTCAGCCACAACCACATTGCAATCAGTTTCTCCCTCTGCCTCAGAAGCAACTAAACCTTCTGTTTCCAGGGATCCCAATAAAACACATCTGTCTTCCCCACTAGCCCATAAGCTTTTTTTTTTTTTTTCAATAAGGCTGACTTTTTTTTTTTTTAATTTTATTGGGGAAGGGAACAGGACTTTATTCGGGAACAGTGTGTACTTCCAGGACTTTTTTCCAAGTCAAGTTGTTGTCCTTTCAATCTTAGTTGTGGAGGGCACAGCTCAGCTCCAGGTCCAGTTGCCGTTTTCTAGTTGCCGGGGGCACAGCCCACCATCCCTTGTGGGACTCAGGAATTGAACTGGCAACCTTGTGGTTGAGAGGATGCGCTCCAACCAACTGAGCCATCCCGGAGCTGAGCAGCAGCTCAGCTCAGCTCAAGGTGCCGTGTTCAATCTTAGTTGCAGGGGGCGGAGCCCACCATCCCTTGCGGGACTCGAGGAGTTGAACTGGCAACCTTGTGGTTGAGAGCCCACTGGCCCATGTGGGAATTGAACCGGCAGCCTTCGGAGTTAGGAGGATGGAACTCTAACTGCCTGAGCCACCGGGCCAGCCCAGCCCATAAGCTTTTGATGGCAAGAACTGTATTTTGCATCTTCAGCCCATATTTAGCACAACACTTACAACAGACAGGGCCCTCAAATACTATTTGTTATTCATTCATGAAGGAGTTTATTAAAATGCCAAATGGAAGGAGTGATTCGAACAATTTAATGGGATCAAAGGATAGTGGTTACCAAGGGCCAGTGTAAGCCACACCTGCTGCACAATTATCCCCTGATTATTGTGGCAGCACCAGAATTTCAGCATAAGAGGGTCTTAGCCGAGTTGGTAGGGCACTTTAGAGAATGTTGAGAAAGCATCCAATACCCATAATAAATTATGGTAGGAAGGGGAAGGGAATACTGACAGAGACAGAGGGTTCTGCTGAAGCCCTCCCAAGACACACCTCGGGGCTCCCAATGACTGCACACTTTTAATGTACAAATTTCTATGGTCCATTACACCACGGAATCAGAATCCTCAGGGCTAAAGGGGGGAGTTTTGACAAGAACTAGGCTTATGTTACTTCGTCTTTTAGCCGAATCCTAATGGTCATACATGTAATATTTACTTTGTGCCTAAATCAATTGCATTCCTTTTCATTTTATCTTCCGTGTTTGGCCATTTCCCAACTTACTAGAATTTCCCATATGGAGTGATCAGATATTATAAAAAAAAAAAAAAAAAACAATCTTTGCCAGTTTCGTTTCTTCTACTTATTAGAAGTGTAGATAAAGTATTTGATAAAGGAAAGAATTTAAACTCAGCTAAAATTAGCTTTTTTTTTTTTTTAGGCTCACTTTGTGATTTCCATCTACAATTCAAAATTATTATAATTACTTGTAGTTAACAGAAGAGTTCACACTTGCTAGGAATAAATCTTATTTTCTTATTATTGAATGTATATTATACTCTAAAGCATTATTCCTTTTCCATATGATCTTAATACCAAACTATTTTGGAATTTATATTTCCACCTTGCCATTACATTATATAAAACCCTTTCCTTTTTCTTTTTCTCTCTAGCTGCATTCTCCAACTTCCTTCCAAATGAATTGTTGCTTTGGATCATTTTGCTGTTGCTATCACTATAAAGAAAGAAACTTTAAACAGTCTCATTGAAGAGTTATATTTAAACCACAGCAGTTTTGCTACAGCGAGTAGCAACTTCTTAACCAAGCAAAGATAGTTGGAATGGATATGTTCCACTATAGAATGTTGTCATATGCTTTAAAAAAAATAGTTAATTTTAACCTTTGGCATCTGTATTTATCTAGCACCAGTAACAGTGTTTCAGTCTCATAAAGGAGGAAAGAAGAAAGGAAATGAAGAGAGCCCATGATGACTGTTTGAGAGCAGAGGTTCAACATGAAGAAATTTGGAAAGAAGATGGAATTCAGGAGTCCTTGGGAAATTCAGAAAACTGGGAATCAAAGGTACAAACTCTTAATTTATTCCTCTTCTTCCTAAAGTATAAACCTGAGTAGGTCATAAAATGTTCCATTTTTCTCATGCTCATGAAACCCCATTTCATTGGTTCCTGCCTTCCTGACCTGGGGACTTGGGGGCTTCGGCCTTATCTTCTTATATTCTGCATTCCATACCCCATTCTCTGGGGAAAGGAGAACATCAACTCTTCCCTAAGCACGCTCCCTCTGCTCCTGCTTACAATATCTTTTTTCTTGATCTCCCCTCTACCTGGAATGTTATATCTTCTCCACACCAATGTGAAACCCTTCCAAGTCTAACCTAAACCTCAACTCCATTAACAACGTTCTCCTAATACCTCCAGGTGCATGTGTTCTGACCCTTTCCTGACACTGTACCATACTCGACATCTTTCTTAGAAATACACATAGTAGACTATCTTGAATTATAGTTATATATGATGTTTTTATTACCCCTATCCCTGACTAACCATCTTTGGTCTTAGACATACCCTATTTCCCCGAAAATAAGACCCAGCCGGACCATCAGCGCTAATGCGTCTTTTGGAGCAAAAACTAATATAAGACCCGGTCTTATTTTGCTGTAACATAAAACTGGGTCTTATATTATGTTATATTATATAAGACCTGGTCTTATATTACATTATATTATATAAGACCCAATCTTATATTAATTTTTGCTCCAAAAGACGCATTAGAGCTGATGGTCTGGCTAGGTGTTATTTTCGGGGAAAAACGGTTTAACACCACTCATTTCTATATTCCTTACAGGCCCACTTATAGCACCCTGCACACTGAAGACACTCAGGTATCTATGGTAAGAGTAGAAGGAAGGGAGATGGGAAGGAAGGAGAAGCCACTGGAAGGAAGGAAATAAGGGAGGGAGGGAATGAGAAAGGGCCAGCCATTGCTTCTCCCTCAGTCTATTTGTAGGTTACAAATTACCTAATATTAATCCTCTCTCCTTTATTACTCCATTTTCCTTTTTTACTTTCCTAAATCAGCAGTTTTTGTCTCAGTTTACATGGCAGCATAGATTTGGGAGAACATTGATCAAAAACGGATCTGCTGTCACTAAATGCTTAAGCATCCATTCATGTAAAGGTGATGTGCTGCTGGCCTACTCTATGCCACGCACAACGCTGGGCGCTGGAAATACAAAACAGACAGGCACTGGCTTCCTAGAACTAAGTGAAGCTGCTCATTCCTTGCGATGAGCACACCCGCTGACATGAGGAGCTTGCTCTGTGACTGTGTTATTATGGGCCCTGGAGGAGAACCCCGACAAGGGAAAACAGCAGAGTCCACAACCCCTAGAGACCCCTTGAATGCATTTACTCTGCACACTATGTAGCTGGGAGCCTCTTGAGTGCCATTCAGGAGTTCTGTCATGGTGAGAACAATTAGGGGCTTTTAACAGGGGTATTCAAAAGCCAAGCACTGAGCCACCAGATTCATTTGTTACATTCAAATTTTCTCCCTTGGCCACATGAAGCTTTCTGTACACAAAATACTTGATACCATTCTACGTCTCTCAGTTTTCCATCTTTACTGCTGTGTTTAGCTCCCCTCTCTGTGTTCCTTCCGAAATAAAGTTGGCAGAGAGGCTGGGAATATCATAGTGTTCATAGCCAGTGTCATTTCTTCAAACAGGTAACTTAGGCAGCTGCCTGCCCAGTAGGGCTGGAGGGCACCGCGAGATCCAACCAATAAAAACATGTCCTCCAAAGCCCCCTCTCCACCTTACCATAAAAAATGCAGTGTCTTGAAGCCATTTTTTCTGGGTGGGTGGATGGAGGGATTAATGGCATATTTTCTCCAAATGTCACTATTATAATGTGAAAGGGAGGAGCCTATTATTCCAAACTTTTCCCTTTTGCATATTGCAGTGATTCATATGTTAAACGTCTTGACAAAAATCACACACACACATGCATACACACATGCATGCATGCACACACAACTGTATCTCCTTTACTTAGTAACCGTGTGGTGCTACCTTGGCAAACCTGATAAAAATAATACGGTCTTCATTATTCCCAAATTGGTTCATGACTGTCTGTGTAAACAGAGTGACCCTATTGATGAAGAAATAAAATCTGAAATTCCATCTCCTCAAAGTGGGATAAAATGTGGCCAAAAGATCATTTGATAAGACACCTTGGCGGATGACTTTGGAAACAAGAAGGCAGCACACAACACTGAGACAATGATGGCGGTCCTAAATGCCAGGGATGTCCAGAGTGGACATGAAGGAGAGTCAGGCAAAAGGAAGAGCTCCAAAGTAGAGCATTCCCTACCAGAGGGGAGATACAAAGCTAGTGGGAAAGAGGACAGTACGGAAAAGGCAAGGAAACCCCACCAGTGATCTATTTTCCCAGCTCTCCCTGTACTGTCTCCAGAGATCGAATGAGGTCAAGAAGGTAACGGCGTGCACAAAAGAAACATAAATTCCACAAATTCTGAGTGGGGGCACCATAAGAGTGATCCGAAGTCAATAAAGTGACTGAGTGGCCAAAGGATTAGATGCACTGAAATTCGCCTCAACGAGAACAATTACTTTTCTTATGCTTCACACTATTGAAAAAATATTTTATGCCAAGACTTAATGCTATATAACTAAAATACTCAACTGAGGGCATGTATCATATCAAGAAACCAGAATTGTGCATCACGGGAGAGCCAATGAAATCGTGAGATCTTAGAAATTTAATTTCATTCCTCTCGTCCAAAATGTCCTTGTTGGCTATAATGACATAATGGGGCATCCTTTACTCCTACACTGTATGTAACTATACTAGATTTTTATGAGGCCATTGTAATCACCTCTGGCTATATTTATAATAATTCATTTTCATTTTCACTGCAATAAAATGTTTATCTTTCCAAATGCAATTACTTTGCAATATCAGACAGATCTACATTATAATCGTTGAATCTGAAAATCTGAATGTGAATTTACCTGTCTTAGAACTTTAAATGTGTGTTCATAGTAAATTAAATATTCCAAGTCTATCCATCCAAAATCCAACTCCTTTGATCCATATTTCACCACCAGAAGCACTTGCCTTTCATTTTCTATGTAAGATAAACATGATTCATGTGCATAATGAAATGCAAGTATTTTGACTCTAGACATATAGGCCTTTTATTTACCAAGCTGCAGGATTTACTCCAAGGGGTCTAGAATCTATATACATCACACTTTCTATGTAGATAAGCAATGTATTTCAAAGCTATAAGAATAGACCCTGTTATGACTATACATGAATTAATTTTAAAAGAATTATTATATTCATAATTTACTATTACGCATTTTCTCAATGAACTGATACTGAAAGTACAACTATGATTAAATAGCCTTCCAAATTTTTTTAATTGAAAAGGGGAAATTTATACCAGAAAATTATGAAGATCACTACATTAAGTCACAGTTGTAATACATATAAATGTTGATAGGGTAAGAACCTAGCAATTAACTCATGTTGATCAGGCCATGAGAAAATAAACCACTGAATGAATAATTTTATGATTATTCATCAAGTGATTTATTATCATTATAATTCACATAAAGTATAAGCTACATAATTAACAAACATTTTGAAAGAGTAGAAGTCTATAATTATATGATCACAATTCCCAGTCCATTTCATTTTTTTTGGTGAGTCCAAACTCCACATACAATTTGCTGACTTAGGAAGTATTACAAAATAACAACAATCTAATTTTACTCTTAAATTTTCATTCTTAAAACATGTAGCCCTTGGATGAACAAAAAAGCTCATTTAGTGCCATTTATTGTATTTTATGTGTATGTACATAGTAACTACAACACACCCTTTGAATAGCTTGTTATGAAAAAGATGACTTTTAATGTTTTAATATGAAAACAGGAAAGAGCAGGTCTTCAGAAGAAAAATCTTAAAGGGCATTGCTGTCTCCCTCTGCTTTATCCACAGTTCACTGCTTGGCAATTTCAGATCGTTTGATAGGAAAGCAACACCAGGCCGGTCAGTCATCCCTTCTCTAAAGCTAAAAGCCTTAGGAGTCTTAGAGTTCTGGGGAACCAAAAAAGCATGCCAATTAAGGATGTTTCATTGTAATCCAGTGGTCAGAGAAGGCAAGAAGGGTATGTTCATCGAGCCATGCGGTTGGCCTGTAATGGAATGCTATCTTCAGTGTAAGATACTCTAGGGTGGCATTCTCTGGGTGAAAATTAAAAGCATATTTGTAAGGTGATTAGCAGAATTTGTCAAATAAACAAGCCTGTCTACATTCCTACAATGTTCCTTTGTAAATCTGCTAGAACAAATCTAAAGCATTTCCATGAGACATAAGGAATATGCATTTAAAAAAAAAATAGGAAACCAAGAAAATGCTTGCTATTTAAAGGCATCAACGAAGTCACAGAAACAGGCATGATCAAATTCATCTGAAACAAAGAAATATTGGGGATTCTTAAGGTAAAAGCAAGACACGGGGAAGTTAGGAAGAGGAGAATGCACTATAGCAGGAAAGTTCTTTAAGTCCACATATACTTTTATTTACAGCGTTCATTTTCCACTTCCCAATTCCACCTTACCCAAAATATAAAAACTTACTTTTTCACCTGATTATATAGTCACTTAAAAACATATATGGAAGGTCATATCACTGACTATGCCCTTTTCATATATGTAAACGTGTTTATGTTAAGATACAAGAACATTAAAGAAATGCAGTGTTAGTACCGACACATGGGGGATTGCCTCCCCCTAAAGAACGTTAGCAATTATTGCAACTAGCAAATTCCAAAACAGAACTATTATCTTTATATCCTTATGTCCTCTACTATGCTTAGTATTCAAACCCATTATGCTTTTGTTAATAAAGTGATAAACGAGAGTAGCTTTTTGGTCAATTGACCCGTTTTAAGTGGTACCATCAAGTTTGTTCGTGAACATTTGTTTGTGTACTCTTGTTACCAAAAACAGAAACACCTAAGTACTCAGGAGCATTAAAAAAAAAAAAAAAAAAAAGCAATCAGCTTAAAACATTCTCACATACAAAACCCTTCCTTACCATTCTTCGATTGTTATTCAAAAGCAATTGTTCTTTTAGTTACTTAAGACAACTACAATCCCATATGAGTACTGCTGAAAAAACTGAGTTACTGAGTAAAAATTAGCAACCAAAGCTTTAAATTTGTCTGTGTTGCTTACTCACTGAACAATATTACCTATCAGCTAACTGTAATTGGTACTAGCGAATGCCTATAAAGATTTACAATAAGGGCGTGAGAAAAAAATGCACTGTTAAATTCATACCACTTTGGAGAACCCTTAATAATAGTAATTCTATATATCGCTAAGGCATAGCACAATGGTAAGCACTTAGACACACATCTTGTTTCCTTAGTGCAATATGTAACTATTCTGCGCTTTTAAAATAATTATCTTGAACACAGAGAGGTAAAATGCGGGGTCAGAAGTCACAAAGCTAGTAACTAATAGAACCTGCAGTGCAACTCAGGCCCTCTGACTCAGCCCTGAATTCTACAGTGCCTGAATGTCTCAGAGCTGAGCTCCTTTCTCTTTGAGATTCCTGATACTACTAATGGAAACAGGATTGGAATTTAATAAGAAAAATGCTGACACGGCCTTATCCATAGCTGCCCAAATGATGCCATTATAATTATGCTTTATAAATTGAGCATTACACGAAAACTTGCTACTTTTAAGTCTTATCAATCAACACTTGGGTGTTTTGGTTGCCACATATTATAGTCTGCTTTAGAAAAACAAGAGGTTTGTCAAACACCAAAGATTGTACCAGTTGTAAAACAAAGTATATCCCAAACTCAGTGTACAACAGATTAAAAGATTCTGAAATAGAAATTTTAAATTGATCCTAAAAGTTCAGTTGCTCTTAAAAATGTTTTATCTGTCATTTTATCAATAACATGATTTATTCACATACCTTGCAAACATAAGAAAAAATACTTTTGAATTTTTCTCTAATTTTAGGAATAATGTGGTTACTTATCAGCTAAATCTCCTGTCTTCGCTGAAGCAACTGGTCAGGAAACAAAATTAGTTCTTTCTATATTTATAAATGGGAGTTTTTTCTTCTATTTCCCTGAATATTTTCTAATCTAACTATATAACTTGGACTGACAAAATGGCAATAAAGAAATAGATAGTATAGTTTAAATTATTTACTGCCTTCACATTTAAAGGCCTTTTTATTAAGCAAAGCTTTTTATTGTTGATTTGTAGGATACTTAAGAAAAATGTCATAATCTGGCTGAGTTACATAATCCTTATCCAAAAGAAAGTAACAGGTTATAAAGTGCCATTAAAATGATTGAAACTATCTTTCCTAATGTGACTACATGCAGTCTTCAAGTGAAAGGATAGCAATGACATGTGTATGTATGTTTCACGGTCAGTGTCATTTTTTAGAGACTTTTTTTCCTTTCTAGTATTATTTCCATTCACTACTGAGCTTATAACGCCTCTAGAATATGCCATTTCGGTAACACATGTGTGGCTTATGTCAGAAAACAACTGAGGAAGTCATTTATAAAATATTAAAATAAGGAGTGCAGGAAAAATCATTGCAGACTATATTTCTGCACATAGTTGGAGATTAACAGCATGGAAGCAGCTGTAGTGTTACCCTGACCCCTGAAGGAAGGAATCAGGAGTTAACTTCACATCCAATTTCCTACACAATATGAACACCAAACCTCCAAATCCACTGGCACAATATATCAATGTTTGGGGCATGTCCTGCAGAAATAAGAAAGTCATCTCAAATATCGGAGCTCAAGATTTCATTCCACCATTCTGATTTGGGCTGAGCAGATCTTTTCAAAGTTACTTAGTGGATGTCTTGATCCTGTACCTGACTCCATAGGAAAAACCAAAAGAATCACCTCATCTTTACGATAAAAAAAAGTCATTTAGCCTTTTTCATAAAATAAATGTACAGGGAAATAGGAAATAGCACAACTGGGTGAGAAGAGAAAATGATTTAATTCAATAGGGTTAGGATTTGGGCAGTTTCATATTGAGGGAATATATTAAGGGGAAAAACACACCCTGAAACCATAGAAGGCCAAGAGGATCTGATGTGTATATTATTTTAAAGAAAATCACAGCTCTAAATAAAAGATCAGGGAAAGTGACATTTTATTCTGCAGTATCCCCTCCTCTGTACAGTGAGCATAGTACATTTATCTCTTCTCACGGTAAAAGTCACAGGCGGCTGCAACATGTCTTTTAAGCCATTCAATAAGTAAAACTTGAAAATGGATTGCTCTTGATTTCTGGGATTTGTATTAATAATAAATCCATTACCATTTTTTTTCAATTTAGCAAGATATCATTACCTTTGAAGGGTTTTGCTTCTCTTTTCCCAGAGGGTTAACATGGCCCAGAAACGGTTGTCAAGGCAAAGATAAAGGTATCAAACACTCATTTCTGACACAGTGTGGAGGCAAACATTTTTATTGAGGGAACCACCAGACTGAAATCTGCATCAAGCTCTAGCAGGAAAAATGCAAGAGAAGACCCTAAACAGTCATTCTGTTCAGTCTTCATTTCAGTGGATTTGACTTTCTTCTCAATTGGGGTCACATATTTCAATCACAGGGTACAGAACTGTGACCTTGGCTGGGATCATCAGCGCCAATTACTCAATGGGGCACTTGTGAAACATTGCGGACTCATTTCGACTCTCCACGGGTGTGGCTAAAATTGCTCCTGTCCAGCCCTAATGCTTACATGCTTGGCCATCCCTCAGAAACTCACTATGAGAAAACTCATGCTAAATTTGCCACAGAGATCAGGGTTTACAGGACCCTTGGAGCTAATCTCTGTCTGCTCTCCTCCTCCTCTGTTAGCTGTTACAAGCCTTCAAAAGTTAACAGGGTGATGGAGCCTCTCTCTATACAATCATTTCATCTCACTATCGTTGACTGAAGCTCACTGATGTAATGAAGTTACATAATCACCGATTATGCACGACTTCCATCCATCTTCCTACATATCCACATATCTTCTCCCTTTCCCTTCAGATCAATCTGCCGGGTGAGATTTATAACACATGTAAATGTTCCATTCTCTCATCATAGGAACTGAATATGGGACTTTAGCATTGCAGTACGGTGCACTGAACCACGTCATCAATATTGATTTTGTTTTATCCCTTTTCCGAGGCAGAATATGTTCAAGCATCCTTCGTGCTGTAGTCTCTAACTTTTTACCCAAAGGGTAAAATAGATATAGCAGATAAGACGCATCCTCAACTTAAGGTTAAGGGAAGTGTGTAATTGCCTGCATTTCCAAAGCTGGCTGCAATGCAATAAAAGGATGCTCTCAGGTTCCAGACCTTCGGCTCCCCTGCACGTGGGTCGCAGCTTTAGCTTTTTAGGGTATTGGGTAAATAATTATATTATGGGGTAATTGAACTTGAGAAAGAGAGCATTATGGTAACATTTAAAACAATATTGCATTATTTTTTTCTTTTTTGGTCATCATTTTCAGCTTTTTCTCTTCTTTACTTTTTCATTCTGAATGATAAGCCAGTGGATAAAAAAAGTAGCCCAGGGTACTTATAATCTCTGATAATCACAACCTAGAGGACAATTAACAATGATTATCACCTTAAAGTTTAAGAACTTGACAAGTGGGATGTCTCTGGTCCCATTGCGGCTGTGAAATGCAGCAGAATGCTGCACTGAGTTGAAAACATATTTCTTTTAATGAATAAAGAGTAGCTCGTTTCGTTTTAAATAGGGCTCTTCAGTAAGTGTTCCTTTCACTGCTGCTACCTCTTCCAGAACACAGGAGCCACAAATATTGCATCCAAACAAAAGAGTGACTACCCAGAATTAATTCAAGACACTCTTCCACATCAAAATAATTGGAGGGGGGAGTGATGCTTTGATTTATTTTCAATTACACTCAGAATACAGACCCACATACACACACGCACACGCACACACACCAACACACCCAACTGCAGTTATTCCATTCAGTGCCAATAACGGCCACATCACAGCCATCAGTGCGATGCAGCAATCATCCAAGTCACCCATTCCCATTACAAACGCCCAAGTTTGCCCACGCCACTGATGGGTTTGCATATATAAAATGACCTTACCCACAACAGTCTTCCAAATTATTCTCCTCCGGATATCAGTCGGTAAGGTAATTGCTGGTCATCACAATGCGTATTCAGAAAAATCCACGTTGTACTCCTGTGTTCTTTCTCTTGTTTTTGCTAGCAATTAATATCGTGAACAAGATACCCATTCACAAATGCCAAGTTCACCATAAAAGCAGATAATTCCATACAGCTCTTCCTACAAGACTGCCTCCAGTTAGTTCTCAAAGTGCCCGATTGTTTGGTGAAGATACAATCCAGGTGCAGAGCAGGGAAAAAAAGGAAGACTGGGGGGGAAAAAAGAAGAGGCAGATAGAAAAGGAGAGACTGAGAGAGAGCAGAAAAAGGGGGAAGAAATTTAAAGAAAAAAAAAAGAAGGAAGGAGAAAGGCCAGTAAGTGAGGAAGTCTGTGAGCTCTATGACAAGAATCGGAATCTTGCTTGGAAATCTTCCGTATCATGTAGCCTTTCAGATCCTCTTAGTCCCCAAGTAAAATTTCCAGATCCGGGATGCGGCCATAAGAAAGAATCCAATGTATATTTCACAAGTATCCCGCAATAACAGATCCAACGGGGTTTTCCTTGTACAGTACTGCTATGTGAAAGCACACAACCCCTGCTGTTTGGGAAGGTGTCTCCTGGGTCCTAGCTCTCTTCAGCAGCCCCCAAAAATGATTTTTCAAAAAAGAGTGGGAGGGGGGGAGAAAAGCAGCTTTGCGTTTGCCTTGAATGATGCTAATCCTGAGCGAAAACGACAAGCAAACCACGAATAGCACAAGATCTTGATAAATAGCCACAATCCACTCAGAATATCCCAGGGAAGAAGGAGCAAAAACAAGAAAGAGAAACTGCAATGCATAAATGATTCCAGTGTTTCTACAAGATCGGTTCATTTGATTGAATGCATTCTCTGGTTTGCTGCAAGTCATAAAGAGGATAGTGTTACTGCCACCCAATGGATATTTTAGTACTAGCCAATCCACAGAATGCCACCGCTTTGCGAGTTTTAGTTTTCAGAAGACTAAAGAGGAAGGAGGGTAGCCTGGGAATCTTTTGGATAGGACCCCGAGAGGCCTCGAATGATGAGAATGTGTCCTTCCAAGCA
The DNA here is from genome assembly GCF_036562045.2 of Rhinolophus sinicus. Classification (NCBI taxonomy): domain Eukaryota; kingdom Metazoa; phylum Chordata; class Mammalia; order Chiroptera; family Rhinolophidae; genus Rhinolophus; species Rhinolophus sinicus. The sequence goes on along the minus strand of NC_133768.1, from coordinate 22,394,213 downwards.
AAAGTGGACCGGCAAATGTGGACGCTCCCAGTCTTGTGTTAGCCACCTTAAAATTACAGTTGCATTTCTCTAGGAAGCAGAAAGGTACAGAGAGCGATGCCTAAACTGACACGCTCATAATAACCTCCTTTTCATCTCTCTTTAGAGCAGATACGTTATTGCGCGCGATCTCTCTCTCTCTCCCCCCCCCCCCCCCCCGCCCATTCTCAATTTCACTTTAAGCCGATTTCAAAAGGGAGCGGGGTGGCGGGGAGGGGGCTGCTACAAACCTCAGGTGCGAGGTGGTAATTGTTTCTAAAGGACAGTTTTGCAAAGTGCTTCCATCTGTATTGGTATGTAAACTATGAGCCCCTCAGGCAGTAACCCTCCCCGCAGCTGTTTTGTCAGTTTGGGGAGGAGCAGAATCTTCCCAAAGTGGGGCTTGGGAAAAGGGTGCTTGTGAAAGCTCTCTGGGAGGGTGGGGGCTACGCAGAGAGGAGGAGACGGAAGAGGATCCTCCTCCCATCCACTGTGTCATAGAGTTCGCTGCAGGATTCTGAGATGGAGTCGTGATGGGAAAAGAGGGACAAAGTAGGTGCTGGTCAAATAAATAAGGATATTTCCTCAGTTTAAGATCCCTATTCTTTATACTACCTGGGTATAGTACAATACTGAATGTGATCCTGTACTTGGCAAACTTGACCGTATGCACGAACCCCTGAGTGTCTTGTTAAAATGCAGATTCTGATTCAGGAAGTCTGGAGTGAGGCCTGCTGGTCTGGTAGGAGCTGGGCTACGGACCACACTTGGAGTAGCCAGACTCTAGGGAAGCGTCAATATGTTACACTGCCACCAGTGTTGTGACAGCAGGGTGGGCTGCACAGTCAAAGGACTGGGGAACACTTTTCCAATCACCACCCCTCCTTCTTCCCACTCTTCAACCTTCCCATGCACCACCTGTAGCCCCCATTCTAGAAAACCTCAACTCCCTTTACAGCATATTCCACATATTTTTGTAATGTACGGTTTAATAGGATAAACCAAAAATAGAACAATAAATAGGTAAAGCAGCCGTAGCCCTAGAGAAGTATATCTTCATTTAAATTAGGGGAGTAAAACACAACTGAAGATAAAGGAAACACTTGCAAATATTTGGTAAAATGCGAGCTAAACTCAGGGCAAGGGTGACACCGAATGGGGGCTGGGAGACTGGAAAGGAAGGTCAACCTGTATTTTTAAGGAAGTAGCAGTATATTGAACTTTCCAATCCAAGCAAATGGAATATCTGGTTAAAGTGTGTAGCAAGTGTTCCAGGGTTTCTTCCTGGAGGGAACTCACCCAGATTAACCTCTTCTGCGCCAGCGGTTCCCTACTCCTTGCTTCTTCTCCACCCACATGCTCCAATCTGAACCAAACTGAGAACCACTAGTGAAGGAGAACTAGAGTCTCTTCTCATAGCAGTTGATCCACATTTCAACACATATCACAGACCTTTAGCTGACCCATTTAACACGTTGCGTACGGATCACGAGAATCTTCACGAGGGATTTAAACTCCACCATACGCAACGTGTTAAGTGAAGAACTAGACCTCAAACAGACTGGGAGGGTGCACAATTAACCAATCTAATTGCTTTGAGCAAAGTTCAGAAGTGAAAGTCCTGGCCTGTAGGCTCAAATGTTAGATTTAAGTTTAATTTCGACTCCGAAGTTGCCATAATTACCCGAAGGAATCACTCTAATTTGTCTTGGTCTCAGTTTCCTTGTCTGTGAAATGACACGTTGAAATGAACCAGTTGCCAAGGTCCACTCCTGCTCCATATGGTACAAAAATCTAGGCTCCAATTTGCAAGGCCTCTGCCAGGCAGTTTGTTACTTTGCACAGAGCACAAGTTCTAATTATTACCTTGACATGGCCATGCAGAAGAGTGTCCAGAAGCTTTGCAAAGTGTATTAAAGACACAGGTGAGCATTTGACCATTTCGATCCTATTGCAAGAGATGATTTAAAACACTTTCTCTTCAGATCCAGGAAGGGAAGTAATTTGTTTGAATTCGAGGTAAAGCATTGTCTATTCCTGGATCTTACAGAGCCAACTGTGGGCCTCGCTGTTTGTTGCCATGGGATCCTCTTTGTGCGAACTGTCTTGAACTGTGTGGGAACATTTTCCTCTTGCCTCCGTTCAGTTCTCTAACTCCTCTGAAGATATGTGTCAGAACAAAATGTAGCTGCATTATTGCCAATTAAGACTAACAGCAGCTGCAAGGTGCATCTAATTAAGAATTTTAATTACTTCACTGAATTCTCATTTGCAGATGTTTGGAGCATTAAACAATGTATTGTAAATTTGTTTTAAAATCTGAATAAAACTGACCTCCCTTTAAAGGGGATGAAAAATACACAAATCAATGATAGGTGTAAAAAAAAGGCTTTTCCATGGGAAGTATATACCTTGGCACACGGTTTGAGAATAAGTGATATCACAGTCAGGATGAAAAAATAGTGTGCATATCCATAAATATGCCTTTTTTCTATAAAGAAAAAGGCAAATAAATATCAAATGCTCAAAAATGAATAAGTTACTATTCAAGTAGAATCCTTGCATGTTACATAGTACTTCTCAAATGTTCTGTTCCTTTGCTTTCCCAGTAATGGGATGGTTAACAATAAATTTGGTGCTGCAGTATGGGGCTTGTAGGCTATAATCCAAAGCATTATGGGGTTTGTAGTAAAAACTGGCTGCAGATCAATTCACGCTTCTAGCTTTTCTCAATTGAAAGAACTACTGTTTTATTTCCTAATAACAAAAAAGAAGAATGTCAGGATATTTTAAATGACATTCATTTTAATGAAACAAAGTTCGTATTACTGGGAATGTAAAATTAGAGTTTGGCTATAATAATATTTTGATTGAGGAGATAGAAATACAAATAACATCCACTTTATAAGCCACAAATGACCTGAGCAGGCTATTTCCTAACATTACTATCCTATAGCTCAGGTTTCAAAATCACTTTCATTGTTTTAGTACTAAAAAGTGAGAAAACAGCAGCTTTTGTATTTATGAAAAGAATTGTGAACACAGGGAATGAACTCAAATTCTTATGAGTCTGCCTTTAACTTTTGGTAGCCTACATTCAATTTTCCACATTTCACATCATTCCTCAGTGAAATGAGCAAGAGGTTAATTTAACATACCTTTTTAGATGTTTTGTTACACAAAAGTACTCTGAATATTCAGAGTAGCTCCTCTTTTTAATGAAATTCTTAAGGCTAGAGTATCTGGAAAATATGTCTGGTGTGGGATATTTCATTCCACTTAAATTTAATTAATTATGGAAATGTATAAATTAAGGAGTTATAATTCAGTTCCTCTTATGTATGCAGATGATTCTGTGTAAGTAAGTACATAATTTATAGAGGTTTTGATATAACTCTGTTGACAATTTATTTCGAAGTTCATTAAACTTTTTTTTATCATATAAATTCAAACTCTAGCTCCCCAGTAACTTGCTATGAAATCGGTCCTCCTTTTGTTATAAAGACTAAAATATGTCTATTCAAGGTCTCTTCCATCTGTGAAAGTCCCCATTATCATGCTAAGTTACTTAGAAAGTATTTTATACCTAAGGTTGCTTACTTTTTTTCTTTCTTAAAGAAGATTCCATCCATAAAAGGCAGCGCTAAAGTAAAACTAATAGAACAGACATGAATAGATGCAAATCAAATGCTGTTCATTTTCAGGCCTTTTGCCAGCAACATTCATTTGAACCCACCACCACATATCCTCAAATGCTGTATAGACAAAGACTTGAGCATTTCAGCAAAATTCCACCATAAAGTTCAAAAATAATAAAGAATGCTATGAAAAAGCAAAGAGCAACAGGAAAGCAAAATGCCATGCCTGCTTTTCTTTCAGATTTCTAAGTTTTGAATCATAAAAATGTACAAATGTATATCTTCTTGAATGCAGTTTACATTATTGTTCATACTGTGAATATTTCTTTTATGGTCATAAAAATAAAAGCTATGCCCCAAATGAAACACTATGTACATAAGCGATGCAAATGCTTCCCCGGTGGAAAGCCGGCTGGCTGCTGGTGGGAGGGTATATTTATACAGTGCCTTTCATTTGGAAGGTTCCCAAAATGATTTGCAAACTGTATATAGAGGAATTGCTCACCATGGAAATTCACCCACTTCCAAGAGAGAATGCAGGAGTCATTCCATGCTGGCAACTAGTTTAAATAAAACCACAGAACAATATTTCAGGTGGGTCAAATTGTAATTGATTCAGGAAATGTGCATTGAAAAACCCACTACATGCCAGGCATGATTCAGGGTACTGAGAATATCATTGTGGATATAGCTAGTCAAGTTTCCTGTTCTGCTAAAACTTATGTTTTATTGAAATCTGAACAGAACTCAGGAGTTAAAAGCCCTGTTTCTTGGTGAATTTCTGACCTCTGCATATGGTTCTACTGAAATAGACCACTTGCTACTTTTTATGTGTATTTATATACTAGGCTTCATGATATCCAGGACATATGACCTGTGGCAATGCATTCTACTTCAAATTGATCACACACACACACACACACACACACACACACACACACACACACAAATAGCTTCAGATATTATGGTTGAAGCAAGTAAAATGACAATAACATTTCCTGCACTGAATGATTTGGAGGCGTTAGGGCAGAATTAAAAAGGTTTCCGGATTTGGGAAACTAAATGAAATGGTATTGCTGTATATACATGGGAGACCACTTCCACTGAGATGATTCAGGGCACTTCATGGTAACTAAGGCATATAAAATAATTTAGTGAAGATAGAGAACAGCATGAGCTAACGTTTCAGAACATAAAATATGGGAGCAAATACCAGTGTTTCCTAAATGTCCTAGATTTGTAATATTTTTCAAATGGAAGTAGAAGAGGAAAAAAGGATAAAGCAGGCATTGTCAAAGCTCAGCCCACATCCCTTGAGGTTCTAGTTCTCTGTGCTCACAGCCATCCCTCCCTTCTCTGTGCTTTGCATCCAAAGGCCAGCACCTGGACCCTCTTTAATTACTGCTCTTGGGCTGCTGGTGCTGTTTGACTTGCCTGTGGTGAGAGCTAGAAAAACCTGGAGTTGACAACCATGCACACCACGTTAGCCAATGACTGATTGACATACAAGTATGAAACACTAGGTCTTTTGACTGTAGTTCAGAGAAAACTCTGAGGCACAAAAGTACACTCCAGAGGTCCCCTGTGGAATCAGGTTGAAGCTGGGACTTTGCCTGTAATCACACCCTTGCTTGGTGTCTGGGAGCCTAACATAGAGGGTAACAAGAAATTTCATAGAGGTCCCATCTCTAACTTTTAAATAGTCAACCTGTATAACTGGAAACAGAGAATTTGTTCCTTTATCCATTTGTCTATGGTTGATCCATTCCATGCTGTGTACCAGACAGTGTTGGGCTCTAGGAATAAATCAAGTGCGGTCCCTGTTTTTAAGGAGCTCAAGTCTAGCAGTAGAGAGACATAAATGATGCATGTGATAGACAATGTGACAAGTACCGTAAGAGAGATCTGCATTATTCAGCCTAAAAGAATCAGGGAACACTAAACAGAGAAGGAGTGATGGCAGTCAGGGTCACTGAAATCAAAACGAGTGAAGACCACGAATAAAGAGTAACATCTAAGGAGACCAATTTTCTTCTACCTAGAAGGAAATAGCATTATTGGTCCTGGTAGTAGAAATCAGAAGGGTTTAATGTCATAGAATCCATTTTCGAAGGGGGCTTTAGAAATAACTTTGACTAGCCTCTTTATTTTAGTCAGAGGAAATTGAGTCTCACTTGGCCAAATGACAGTTATTTAAGCTCACAAAGCTAGGAAGTGATACAAGTTCTCTACTGGCATGACTCAGCCATATTGCCTTTCAGCCTTTCTTTTAAAAAGATAAATTGAGGACATAATAGAAATATCTGATATAATAAGGTCTGTTTTGAATCCTGGCCTATCACTATATGGCCTTGAGAAAATTTATTGCCTTCTCTGAGCCTCAGTGTCTTCCTATAAAAAATGAACTTATTAGGATAACTTTCTTTTGGATATATTGTAGCAGGTACACCTAACAGAGTACCTAGGACATACGTAGCATACTCGTGTGTTTGAGAAAAGTGTGCTTCACTTTAATTTAGCTTTTTAAATTTGTTTTAATTTCTTTTTTTCCCAATCAGAAAATGTTGCAGTGGTATAGATGGATATAGGATGTTTTTATTTTTGTTTGTATTTTGTTTTTGTTATACTAGCTATAGAGTTGAAGGGAACCAGACATTCAAGTAAGACAGATCTTTTCCTTTCCTTTCTTCTGTCTCTTCCCCCTCCCTCTCCCCTCCTCCTCCCCTTCTTCCCCTTCTTCCCGCTCCTCCTCCTCCTCCTCCTCCTCCTCCTCCTTCTTTCTCTTTCACTCATAAACTGCATTTGTTTTTGGTTAGGACTAACCCAGTCTCTGAGTAAAACTCATGGGTATTATTGATAGATCAGCTCAGGACCAACCCAGCTTTGTTCAGTGCCAGCTATGTATGTGAATCTGCTTCTTCTAAACAGCTAGGTATAGTAATAATGAACACAATACTGAAACAGATATTTGCCAGTTGAAGGAGTCTGTTTTGCACACATTGCCAAAGAGGATAACCAAATGGCAAATGAATGCATGGAAAGGTGACTTCCTAAGACATAATGAGGGTATGCATTTAAACCACAATGAAATATCATGACACATTCATGAGAATGTTTAAAGTGAAATAATGGGCAATAGGAAATGTGGGTAAAGGGTTGGAATAACTGCAACTCACATCTAATGGTGAAAGTAAAAATTGCTTCAACAACCTTGGAAAACTTTCCAGCAGTGCCTATTAATTCTAAATATATGTACAGCCTATGATACCATCATTTCCATTCCTAGGTATGTAACCAACAGAAATGCATACATACGTTCACAAAAAACATGTATTAGAAAGTTCACAGCAGCTTTATTCAGAAGTTCCAAACTGGAAACTATTCGAATGCTCACCAACAGTAGAATGGATGAATACATTGTGTGTGTGTATACACACACACACACACACATATATTTTAATTTTGGGGGGGAATATTGGGGAACAGTTTGTTTCCCCAGGGCCCATCGACTCCAAGTTATTGTCCTTCAATCTAGTTGTGGAGGGCACAGCTCAGCTCCAAGTCCAGTTGCCATTGTGGGAATTGAACTGGCAACCTTGTTATTGAGAGCTCGCGCTCTAACCAACTGAGCCATCTGGCCACTCCACATTGTGTATGTTTATACTGCCGGATACCATATAGGAATGAGAACTAACAATCTATGACTATTCACACAATATATTTGAATCTCATAAACATGACGTTGAGCAAAAGAAGGCAGACACAAAAGAGTACACCCTGTAAAACTGCATTTATAGAAAGGACAAAACTAATCTACACTGTAAAACATTATCATAGTAGCTAGCCTTGATGAGAGCAGAACTAGAAGGATGCACAGGGAAGCTTTGGGGTTGCTGGTAATTTTCTGTTATTTTTATTTTTATTTTTTCAGGTTACAAGGGTGTATTCATACTGTGAAAATTCATTGAGCATTTTTTTATATGTGTGCACTTTTATACATTTCATGTTTCAATACAAACTTTTTTAAAAAAAGAAGTTTGTTTTAAAACCAGAAGAAAAAAAGGCTAGCTCTCACATCAATGATACATTGATAAAAAATAATTAATAAAAATGAATAAACTGCAGATATTTGTGAAAGTCAAATATTTTATCATATTAAAATAAGGGGTAGGGTCTTCCTGTGAAACAGATGTGAAAAGGCAAAGTTTGTTTATTTTAAAAGGTGTTTTCAGGAAATAAATGGGGTTCTCTTTTCGAAACATAATTTAGTATAATTTAACATAGAATAGGAACTAGACAATTAGATAATCATGTCTGACTTTTTAGTGTCAATCAAAGCTTTGTTCAATTCTTTTCTGAAATGATAATAGCTAGCATTTATCCAGGACTTATTATGTGCCATGCACTGTTGGTGGCATTCTATATGTGCTAATTCACTCAATCCTCCAAACAAACAGGTGCTATTGTCATGGCCAATTTACAGGTGAGGAAATCAGGGCACAGAGACTGTGAACAGCTTGCTCAGTCTCTCGCAGTGGCAAAGTTGGAAATAGTACTTTGTCTTAATCACTACTACCTTTATCTTCTGCTCTGCGTTTTGATTGTTTTCTCTATGCTGCATTTAGGTAACATCACCACTTTTATATTTAGTTTGTATCTTGCCTTTACTGACAATATTCCTTATATGGCAAGATGTAAACTAAAGACTTAGTAGCAGTTCAGCAAAAATTTCGAGTGCACTGTTTTCCCCAGCACAGTTATGTTACTCTTGGTTCTGTGCATCGCTCCGTTCTATTTATCTTTATCCTATAGGAGATCTAAGGGAATTATTATGTTTCTGTTAAATGAAGACAAATGATTAAATTACAGCTTTCAGGACAAAATGTTAATATTTCAACTTTTTAAACACTTAAGAATAGTACAATGGAGGGTGTGTTTACATTATATAAATACGAGTATGGCTTGTCGAACTGATTTTTACACTGAGAAAAACAACTATAGTAAATGATACAGGAGGCTGGAGAGATATTATAGATGATGTTAATAAATAGCTACCCATACTCAATTTGTGTGTGTGTGTGTGTGTGTGTGTGTGTGGTGTGTACATGTATGGCAGATATTAGAAGGATATTATATTAGAATGAGATGATAACATAGCAGGTACTAGGTACTAGAGGGTGAATATAACATGGCACAATATAGGTAATAACTTAAAAATGGAATACTGAATATCGTTATTGTAAAAATATCTTGTGACAGAGTCATTGCTATGTGGTCACCAAACTTTTCGATTTCCTTCTTAAGTACTCAAAAACAGTTTCCCAGTCGTTTTGCATCTAGGTGGTGCCACAATAGATTGTGGACAGATATGTTACACATGTCTTCCAGACTGGATCCCTAGAATCTCCAGAGAGGGCTTCTCCCCTCCATCTTTAGTCTCATGTTTGCCTTCTTCATATGCATAGCTTGAAGGAAAGGGCTTCAAGATGGTGGAGTCATATGGTAGAAGGCTCCTAGCTCCCTAATCATTGCGAAGGAAGGATCTAGTCATTGCTAAGAGGAGAGCTGCCCATCCAAGAGCATCAACCTTGGCCTTGGTGTGAGTAAGAAGCACATTTTCAGGAGGGGGGTGGTAGATGAGAGTAAAGGGGATCAAATATAAGGTGATGGAAGGAGAACTGACTCTGGGTGGTGAACACACAATGTGATATATAGATGATGTAATACAGAATTGTACACCTGAAATCCATGTAACTTTACTAACCATTGTTACCCCAATAAACTTTAATTTAAAAAAAAGAAACACATTTTCATTGTAAGCCACAGAGATTTTAGGTTCATTTGTTAGTAACTTAATCTACCTTGATTTATAACCTCTGACCCACTCAAAGCAAGGGAAAAATTTTTTCTTCTTTTTTCTTTTACTCTTTTTCATATCTTAGGTGTACAAAACTGTATTGATCATGATTCTTGGTTAATAGTTTTTTTGTTAGTCTATGGGAAGCCCAGTTTTATTCACATACTTATTTAGTTGTTTTCCATGAGGTTGTAAACACTTGAGGAAGTACCACCCAAAACAAAAGCAATCATCTTGATAGTAACTAATTCAAGCATGTGGTATGACACCCCTCTCAACCTATCCATCTGCCTCCCCTCACTTCAGGAAACCATCATCCTGAATCCTATATGCACTATTTCTTTGACTTCTTTTTTACACAGATGCATCACATCTATAGGTATTCCTAAAGAATACAGAATTTAAATTTCAATTGTTTCAACTTTATAAAAGGATATCAGTTCCAGTTCTGGATAAAATGCAGTAAGCACAATTTATTCTTTCTCTTCCACTGAGTACAGCTTCAAAACCTGGACAGAATGCATGAGCAAATATTTGAAATCCCTGAAAAAGAAATTGTAGTAGGCAGATCAGGAATAAGCACCAGAACTTGAAGTATGACTGGATTTATACTGAATTTTATCCCCCCCCCCATTTGATGTCAACACAACCAGAAACATGGAAATATGCTCAGAGGGAGCTTCAGGAGAAGCCCTCTGTCTCTGGGTCCACAACTGAGAAAAGGAAGCCTAATGCTCAGAGGGAGTGTGGAAATCTCCCCACAACCTTCCTCTTATTTCGCCATTCTCTTATGCGCCAGACCCCAAGGAATCTAATGCTGGCAGTGGTGGATGTGGCAGTTGCTGTTACTGGAACCAGCAAGAATGAAAACTCTGAGAGAGGGAACTTTCTTCTCTATTCTATCAAGCTGCAGTTCCAGGAGGCTAGGACAACCCTCATTGTTTTGTTTTGTTTTGTTTTCTGCTGTTTTCTTTTGTGTTGTTTTCTTCCCTTCCCTTCCCTTCCTTTCCCTTCCCTTCCCTTCCCTTCCCTTCCCTTCCCTTCCCTTCCCTTCCCTTCCCTTCCCTTCCTTTCTCTTGCCTTCTCTTTTCTGTTCATCTCTTTCACTCTCTGTCCTCTTCCACTTGAGCCAGGACATGAGTCTAATCTCCAAAGTCCACAATAGAACATGCCAGTGTGGGGTAATCAGAACCTCAGGTTTCTGGCCGGGGAACCAAAAAGGGTGGGGGCAGAGAACGGAGAAGTACTAGGAAGATTGCAAGGAGCAGGAATTCAAGAAACAAACCCCACAAATATGTTCATGAAATCTAGGGCTCAGCCTCAAGTTATACATAAGAGGACCAGATGCTAACTAATATTTTCTTTATCTGTAATTGTATCCTCCATTCTAATCATAATATATTTTGTTGACCTTCTAATTGTATTTTTGACTTTTGTTTTAATTTCTGCTATTCTTTTTTTGAATTAAAAGTATTTTTTTCCAGCTTTATGGAGATATAATTGACATATAACATTGTGTAGGTTTAAGCTTACCACATGTTGATTTGATACACTTATATATTGTGAACTGATTACCACTGTAAGTCATTAATTTTGAGGCTTTTTTTCTTTTTTAATATTACTGTTTGTGGCTGTAAAGCTCCCTCAAAGCACTTTTACTGTGTCTCGTAGGTTCTGATATCTAGTGTTTTTCTATCATTTTGATTTGTTTTATTTCAAATTTCACTGTCAATTTTTTGTTTGATCTAAGAGTTATTTAGTAGTGGTATGTTTTAATTTTCCATATGTTCAGGGATATTTTTAATTTTTAAAATTAAACATAATTCTAGAAGAGGGTAAACAGGGTCAAATATACGGTGATGGGTGGAGAACTGACTCTGGGTGGTAAACACATAATGTGAGATATAGATGATGTATTATACAGAATTGTACAGCTGAAATCTATGTAACTTTACTAACAATTGTCACCCCAATAAACTTTAATTTAAAAATTAACATAATTGTATTATGGTTAGATATTATGAGATGTGAAATTTTTTAAGAATTTCATTATTGGCTGGTACATGATCAACCTTTTTTTTAAATTAAAATTTACTGCGGTGACAATTGTTAGTAAAGTTACATAGGTTTCAGGTGTACAATTCTGTAATACATCATCTATATACCACATTGTGTGTTCACCACCCAGAGTCAGTTCTCCTTCCATCACCATATATTTGATCCCTTTTACCCTCTTCAACCACCCTCCTCCCCCCTTACCCTCTGGTAACCACTAAACTATTGTCTGTGTCTATGAGGTTTTGTTTCTTCATTTGTTTTTGATCAACTTTTAATAAATATTCCGAATTTATCCATTAAATCAGTCTTCTTAAATGTATCACTTATTTCTTCTATATCTTTACTGATTTGTTTGTTTTATAACCTGCGAATAATCAAGAGAAGTGTGTTAAAATTCCGAACTAGTGGATTTATTAATATAGTACTATCATTTTTTGCTGTGTTTTTATTTTGAGTCTGTTTTATTGGTGTATATATGTTTAAAATTGCTATACTTCCTTGATGGATTGAACCGTTTTGTTATTGTTATGTGTTGACTCTCTCCACTTCTAATATTTTTAGTCTTAAAGTATTTTATTTAATATAATACAGCTATCAACAATGAACTTTTTAAAATTTTATTGGGGAATATTGGGGAACAGTGTGTTTCTCCAGGGCCCATCAGCTCCAAGTTACTGTCCTTCAACCTAGTTGTGGAGGGCGCAGTTCAACTCCAAGTCGAGTCGCCATTTTCAATCTTTAGTTGCAAGGGGCACAGCGCACCATCCCATGCGGGAATTGAACCGGTAACCTTGTTGTTGAGAGCTTGCGGTCTAACCAAATGAGCCATCTGGCTACCCCTTCGGCAGCTTAGCAGCAGTTCGTTGTCTTCAATCTAGTTGTGGTGGGCGCAGCTCACTGGCCCATGTGGGAATCGAACCCACAACACTGTTGTTCAGAGCTTGTGCTCTAACCAACTGAGCCACCCGGCAGCCCCTCCACATTGGTTTGGTTAGTGTTTTCCTGATAGGTCTTGTTTTCCCATCCTTTTACTTCCAACTTTTGCATGTCCTAATGCTTTAAATGTTTCTCATTTAAAGCCTTTAAATCTGGATTTGGGCTTTTTATCTATTTTATTAATCTGTACTTTTGACTTGATAGTGTTCTAAGTATATTTATTGTATTTATTGATACCTTCGTTATTGTTGACACCATCTTAATTTCTTATTTCAATGTGTCCCTCTTTTTGTACATTGCTTTTTACTCCTGTCTTATTTTTTGAACTGAAGATATGTCTTACCCTGAATAAGGTCATGGCTCTTCATGCCTTATCTCCCCCTTCTTCCAACACTCATCATGTTCTTTGAACCTATGCCTCTGGCTTTTACTTAAAATGTGGTCCAAAGACCAGCAGCATCAGCAACACCCGGGAACTTACTAGAATTGCAGAACTTTGGGCTCCATTGCAGACCTACTAAGTCAGCATCCACATGTAAACAAGTGCTCTAGGTGTCGTATGCACAAAAAACTTAGAGGGTCACTAAACTAGATTTTAAGCAGTTGGTTATTAGGGATATATTTTCCCTTTTTCTTTGATCTTTAGTATTTTTTAAACAACAACAACCATTATAAAGGTATTTATTTAATAACATTTACTTTATATAACTTTTGCAACATCTCCAGATTTGTGTTTCTTTTCTTTTAAGCATTTATCTAAAAGTGTTTTAAATGCATCTTTGTGTAGCAAAGCTTTTGAAATATTGTATGCCTGAGAATATTTTTTATCATGTTCTCTTACTTAAATGACATCTTATTGGATATAAAACACTGTGTTCAAAGTTATTTTCCTTCAATTCTTTGAAAACAACCATTTGCATCCAGTGTTGCTGAAAAATCTGACATCAGTCTGATTCTTTTTCCTTTCTATGCCATCTGCTCATTTATCCTATGTAGAATTTTGTCTTTGTATTCTAAAATTTCACTATAATATGTCCAGGTGTGGATTAAAAAAAAAAAAATTCTCCTCTTTGGCACTTTTCAATCTGAAGTCTTTAAAAATTTTAAACTCATTCTCCGTGTGTTTTCAAATATTTTTCTTACCTCCATTTTTTTCTCTTTCTCTGAGTTTTTGTTATTCTGGGTGATAACACTTTGTGTCCATCTTCCGTGTCTCTTGGCTTATCTTTTGTAGTCTCCTTTCTTATCCTTCTAATTTCTGTAGGATTTTCTCCATCTGGTATTCAAACTCATCAATTTATTCCTCAATTTTATATTCTGCTCTTTATTCCATCATTCTCTATTTCAACCATTTTTCCTCCCACACAATATTTTTAAAGTAATTTAAAATTCTTGTTTTGTTTGTTCTAATACTTTTTGCTTCTACTGGAATCTGTAATCCAGAATATGTTTTCCTTTTTTTAATTTTATTAAATTTATTGGGGTTACATTGGTTAGTAAAATTATATAGGTTTCAAGTGTGTACACGTCTATAATACATCATCTATGTATCACATTGTGTGTTCACCACCCAGACTCAGTTCTCCTTCTATCACTATATATTTGATCCCCTTTAACCTCTTCTACCAGCCCCCTCCCCCCTTACCCTCTGATAACCATTAAACTTTTGTCTGTGTCTATGAGTTTTTGTTTCTTTGTCTTGTTCCTTTGTTACTTTCAATTTTATATCCCACATATGAGTGAAGTAATATGGTTCTCAACTTTTTCTGTCTGACTTATTTCCCTTAGCATGATAATCTCAAGATCCATTCATGGTATTGTAACTGGCAGGATTTCATCTTTTCTTATGGCAGAGTAGTATGCCACTGTGTATATGTACCACATCTTTATCCAATCATCTATAAAAACACACTTTGTTCCCATATCTTGGCAACCATGAATAATGTTGGAATGAACATAGGGGGACATATATCTTTACGGATAAAATTTTCAGATTTTTTCAGTAGACACCCCAAACAGGGATTGCTGGGTCATATGGTAATTCTGTTCTTAATTTTTTGAGGAACCTCCATTATGTTTTCCACAGTGGCGGTATCAATTTATATTCCAACCAACATTGTATGAGGATTCCTTTTACTCCACAGACTCTCCAACACTTGTTATTATTTGTTTTGTTGATGATACCCATTCTAACAGCTATGAGATGGTATCTCATTGTGATTTTAATTTGCATTTCCCTAACAGCTAGTGAAGTTGAGCGTTTTTTCATATATCTGTTGCCAGTGCCTGGCATGAATTTGAGTGCATAGTGAATGTTTAATATTCTAAACAAATTTTAAAATATGCATATATGCTTATGAAGACAAAAATTCTCTCTAGAGAATACATGAAACTGCTGAGGTTGGTTGCATGGGGGAGAGAAGCTAAGTGCTAAGGGAAAGGTGCAGGAGGGAGATATTTCACACTGTATATAGTCTTTTATATCTTTGGAATTTTAAGCCATGTAAATGTACTGCACATGCAATGAAGCATTGAATAAATAAAACAGAAATAAAAGGCATTGTGTTTCACTTCCACTTTTCTATTCCCAGCTTTAGAAAGCTTATACTTAGAGGTTTCTTACAGCATTTTGTTAAAATATGGTGTCAGTGGTAAAGCCATCAACAAACATTTATTGGGAGCCTGGTTAAGTTCCAGGCATATGGTGAATAAGGCTTGGTCCCCTTTTTCAAGGACCATACAGCCCACTTATAAAGATAACACAATTATACCAAGCAAAAGGGCCAATATAAACAAGAGTTTAATTTAGAACTAAACTGTAAGGAACGTACATACCCATAAGCTTCAATGTTCAGGGATTACATAGGACTGGTGGACACAGAGCATGTTGGAGAAGGGACTGGAGCTTAAGAAGAGTATTCAATAATGGGTAGATGTTGTTATTATTGGTGGAAAGAGAGAGTTTTCTAATGAGAAATACCGTGTTTTCCCGAAAATAAGACCTAGCCAGACCATCAGCTCGAATGTGTCTTTTGGAGCAAAAATTAATATAAGACCCGGTCTTATTTTACTATACTATAACACCAGGTCTTATGTAATATAACAAAATAAAACATAATATAATATATAATATAATACTAGGTATAATGTAATATAATATAATATAATATAATATAATATAATATAATATAATATATAAGACCAGGTCATATTAATTTTTGTTCCAAAAGGCGCATTAGAGCTGAGGCTCCAGCTAGGTCTTATTTTTGGGGAAACATGGTAAGGAATAATGTAATAGAAGACTAATGAGATGTCACCTTAAGTTACTAGCTGAAGCTTCCCCCAAAACCAGTTTTCCTGACTAAAAATAATAAGGAAAGGAAGAAAAAGCAGTTTAAACTGGTAGACACCGTTTTCTCGCCACCTTTACTCTCTTTTTTCTCTAGGATCCACACAGGATGCCCAGAGGTGAAGCCACCATGCTGCCATTCTTAGGACCAAAGACACATGCTATGGAGGGGGAGCTGGAAGCTTGAAGAAGCCTCATCCCTTCATTTCTTTAAATAACTGCACCTTCTCTGGATTGCTTCCTTGCAAACATCTTGTCATATGAGAAAATTAAAATCTTATTTCATTACCTCATTATAGCCTGGTTTCTTTTATATGCAGTGAAACACAATCCAAACTACTATGGCTATATTATTTCTTTCTTTTTTTTTTTTAAGTTTATTGAGGTGAAAATTGTTAGTAAAATTACATAGATTTCAGGTGTACAGTTCTGCATTACATCATGTATAAATCCCATTGTGTGTTCACCACCCAGAGTCAGTTCTCCTTCCATCACCATATATTTGATCCCGCTTACCCTCATCTCCCACCCCCTCCCCCCTTACCCTCTGGTAACCACTAAACTATTGTCTGTGTCTATGAGTTTTCGTTTCTCATTGTTTGTCTTGTTCTTTTGTTGTTTTTGGTTTATATACCATATATCAGTGAAATCATATGGTTTTCTGCTATTTCTGTCTGACTTGCTTTGCTTAGCATTATACTCTCAAGATCCATCCATGTTGTCACAAATGGTCCTATTTCATCTTTTCTTACCACCGAATAGTATTCCATTGTGTATATATACCACAACTTCTTTATCCATTCATCTATCGAAGGACATTTTGGTTGTTTCCATTTTTTTGGCCACCATAAGTAAAGCTGCAGTGAACATTGGAGCACACGTGTCTTTATGATAAATGTTTTCAGATTTTTGGGTAGATACCCAGGAGAGGATTGCTGGGTCATATGGTAATTCTATTCATAATTTTTGAGGAACCTCCACACTGCCTTCCATAGCGGCTGCACCAGTCTGCATTCCCACCAACAGTGTATGAGGGTTCCTTTTCTCCACAGCCTCTCCAACACTTGTTACTATTTGTCTTGTTGATGATAGCCATTCTGACTGGGGTGAGGTGATATCTCATTGTGGTTTTGATTTGCATTTCTCTGATGATTAGTGATGTTGAGCATTTTTCATATGTCTATTTGCCATTTGTATGTCCTCTTTGGAGAAATGTCTCTTCAGGTCCTCTGCCCATTTTTCAATTGGGTTGTTTGTTTTTTGTTGTTGAGTTGCATGAGTTCCTTGTATATTTTGGATATTAGCCCTTATCGGAGGCACTGTTTGCAAAAATCTTCTCCCATTCAGTTGGTGGCCTCTTTATTTTGTCGATGGTTTCTTTTGCTGTGCAGAAGCTTTTAAGTTTCATATAGTCCCATTCATTTATTTTAGCTTTTACTTCCATTGCCTTTGGAGTCAAATTCATAAAATGCTCTTTGAACCCAAGGTCCATAAGTTTAGTACCTATGTTTTCTTCTATGCAGTTTATTGTGTCAGGTCTTATGCTTAAGTCTTTGATCCATTTTGAATTAATTTTGGTACATGGTGACAGATAGCAGTCCAGTTTCATTCTTTTGCATGTGGCTATCCAATTCTCCCAGCACCATTTATTGAAGAGGCTGTCTTTTCTCCATTGTATGTTTTTGCTTCTTTGTCAAAAATTGTCTGTCAATATTTATGTGGTTTTATTTCTCGGTTCTCAATTCTATTCCATTGGTCTATGTGTCTGTTTTTCTGCCAATACCATGCTGTTTTGATTATTGTAGCCCTGTAGTACAAGCTAAAGTCAGGGAGTGTGATACCTCCAGTATTGTTCTTTTTCTTAAGATTGCTTTGGCTATTCGGGGTCTTTTGTGGTTCCAAACAAATCTGATGGTGTTTTGTTCTATTTCTTTAAAAAATGCCATTGGGATTTTGATGGGGATTGCATTAAATCTGTATATTGCTTTGGGTAATATGGCCATTTTAACTATGTTGATTCTTCCAATCCATGAGCACGGAATGTCTTTCCATTTCTTTGTGTCTTCTTCAATTTCTTTCAAAAATGTCTTATAGTTTTCAGCATATAGGTCTTTCACATCCTTGGTTAAGTTTATTCCTAGGCATTTTATTCTTTTTTGCTGCAATTGCAAAAGGAATTGTTTTTGTATTTCTTTTTTCTGAGATTACATTGTTAGTAATAGGAATGCAATGGGCTTTTGTACGTTGATTTTGTAGCCAGCAACATTACTGTATTAGTTGATTGTTTCTAATAGCTTTTTAGTGGAGTCCTTAGGGTTTTCTATATATAGCATCATGTCATCTGCAAAGAGTGATAATTTAACTTCTTCATTCCCAATTTGGATGCCTTTTATTTCTTTCTCTTGCCTGATTGCTCTGGCAAGGACTTCCAACACTATGTTGAAAAGCAGAGGTGATAGGGGACAGCCCTGTCGTGTTCCTGAATGTAGAGCAAAGGGCTTCAGTTTTTCACCATTAATTATGAGATTAGCTGAGGGCTTGTCATATATGGCCTTTATTATGTTAAGGTATTTTCCTTCTATACCTATTTTATTAAGTGTTTTAATCATAAATGGATGTTGTATCTTGTCAAATGCTTTTACTGCATCAATTGATATAATCATATGATTTTTGTCCTTTATTTTGTTTATGTGATGTATCACATTGATGGATTTGTGGATGTTGAACCATCCTTGTGCCCAGGATGAACCCCACTTGGTCGTGATGAATAATCTTTTTAATGCATTGTTGTATTCGATTTGCTAGAATTTTGTTTAGGATTTTTGCATCTGTATTCATCAGAGATATTGGTCTGTAGTTTTCTTTTTTCTGTGTTGTCCTTACCAGGTTTTGGTATCAGGGTAATGTTGGCCTCATAAAATGAGTTAGGGAGTACTGTCTCTTCTTCAGTTTTTTGGAAGAGTTTGAGCAGGATTGGTATTA